>NC_140994.1:75616105-76246183 GCF_052327205.1 Somniosus microcephalus | reverse complement strand
AGAACACTGACATTGGTGCGCCTATCCTGCCAATGGATTTGCAGGATCTTGCGGAGGCAGCGTTGGTGGTACCTCTCCAGTGCTTTGAGGTGCCTGCTGTACATGGTCCATGTCTCTGAGGCATACAGCAGGGCAGGTATCACTGCTGCCCTGTAGACCATGAGCTTAGTGCCGGGTTGGAGGTCCTGGTCTTCAAACACTCTCTTCCTCAGGCGACCGAAGGCTGCACTGGCACACTGAAGGTGGTGTTGGACATCGTCGTCGACGTCTGCCCTTGTTGACAGTAGGCTCCCGAGGTATGGAAAGTGGTCCAGGTTGTCCAAGGCCTTGTCGTGGATTTTGATAATCGGGGGGCAGCACTGTGTGGCGGAGGCAGGTTGGTAGAGGACCTTTGTCTTACGGATGTTTAGTGTAAGGCCCATGCTCTCGTATGCTTCGGTGAAGGTGTTTACGATGGTTTGGAGTTCGACCTCCGAGTGAGCGCAGATGCAAGCATCGTCTGCATACTGTAATTCGACGACAGAGGATGGGACGACCTTGGATCTGGACTGGAGGCGACGGAGCTGGAACTGTTTCCCGTTTGTTCTGTAGATTAGCTCCACTCCAGTGGGGAGCTTACTGAGGGTGAGATGGAGCATTGCAGCAAGGAAGATTGAGAAGAGTTTTGGTGCGATGACACAGCCTTGCTTGACCCCGGTTCGTACGTGAATTGGGTCTGTGGTGGAGCCGTTAGTCAGGATCACGGCTTGCATGTTGTCGTGAAGCAGGCTGAGGATAGTGACAAACTTTTGAGGGCATCCGAATTTGAGGAGGACACTCCATAATCCCTCACGGTTGACAGTGTCGAAGGCCTTTGTGAGATCAAAGAAGGCCATGTACAGTGGTTGGTGGATCCCTCAACCAACACCACTAAAACAGTTGAATTGGTTATTTATCTCATTGTTTGGTGGGATTTGCTGTGCTCAAATTTGGCAGCCATATTTCCCTACATTACAAAAGTGACTACACTTCAAAAATACTGCATTGGTTGGGAAGCACTTTGGGATGTCCTGAAGTTGTGAAAGCTGCTATATAAATGCAAGATCTTTCTTTACATGACAACGGCAGTTCTATGTAGACACTTACCATGACTTCGATGATACAAAATTGTATGTTCTGTTTGACAAATCTGACGGTGATTCTGAATTTGAGGATTTCCAAAAGTGCTTTCATTACTACTGTTACAGGTCCACTACTTTCTGATTCATTTCTTTTGTGTTGGTCCATGGCTTAATTCAAGTGCTGCTCTTCAAATGGTTCATTAAAGACTGTCTTCTGTGTCTCTTGCAAATGGTTACATTTTTATTTTGCCCTGCTTTTGGAAATCTTTGGTTAGCATGTAATCTTTTTTGAGTGAGGCAAAACTATAGCTTGATTACAGAAAGTCCCAAAGTTGGCTTGCTAAACCTGTCTGTGCCAGGGCAGTCACTTACAAGAAACTCAAAGAGCTTGGGTATCACATTAATGAGTATGTAAGTTGGCAAAGAATAAAATGTATTGTTATTCCTCACTGTGTTTTGGTATTGGGATGAGGTCAGCAGATTTCTGGCTAGATTTCTGTGAAGATTGAATTCCAAGCCACAGATTTCTGTTACAACTGGGAACATATAGAACATATAGAAGTGGCAGCACGGTGGCATAGTGGTTAGCACTGTTGCCTCACAGCGCCAGGGACCCGGGTTCGAATCCAGCCTCGGGCGACTGTCTGTGTGGAGTTTGCACATTCTCCCCGTGTTTGCGTGGGTTTCCTCCGGGTGCTCCGGTTTCCTCCCACAGTCCAAAGATGTGCGGGTTAGGTTGATTGGCTATGATAAATTGACCCTTAGTGTTAGGGGGATTAAATACGTGGGGTTACGGGGATAGGGTGGGATATGTGTTGGTGTAGGGGTTACGGGGATCGGGTGGGATATGTGTCGGTGCAGGCTCGATGGGCCGAAATGGCCTCTATCTGCACTGTGGGGTTTCTGTGATTCTGTGAAATGAACATACAAATAGGTTTCGAAACAGATGTTTAGCAATCTTTATGACAATCTGTACTCCATCACTACAGCACTGTAAAAAAAGTTATTTCCTGGTGTATTTCAATACCCTTTACCAAGGTGGCTGGAAAAACGAAACATACTCTTAGGACAACTATATTATATTACATGAAATTGAGAGTTGCAATTTGTCATATCCTGGCAATGTTTTAGGTCACAACAGAATCCTAGGTCTATCAAAAATATTATTGTATCCAAGCTTCCTAAGGCATACAAGGATCTATTAAGAGAAGTTTGTATTGAACTAGTCCACTGGCCCTGATATTAATGACGAGGCAGGGAGGGAGAGGGGCTGCGTGTTTATGGGAGGAAACATAAGAACATAA
The DNA here is from genome assembly GCF_052327205.1 of Somniosus microcephalus. Classification (NCBI taxonomy): domain Eukaryota; kingdom Metazoa; phylum Chordata; class Chondrichthyes; order Squaliformes; family Somniosidae; genus Somniosus; species Somniosus microcephalus. The sequence goes on along the minus strand of NC_140994.1, from coordinate 76,243,779 downwards.
GAACATAAGAAATAGGAGCAGGAGTAGGCCAATCGGCCCCTCGAGCCTGCTCCGCCATTCAATAAGATCATGGCTGATCTGATCCTAACCGCCAATCCACTATGACAGGACTATCTCCTGAATCTAACAGAATTAGACACGAAACAGGAGCAGGATCAGGCTACACGGCCCCTGGGCCCGCTCCGCTACCCACAGGGCCATGACCAATCCGAACCTAGACTCATGTCCAAATTCCTGCCCGCTCCCCATAACCCTTCATTCCCTTTTCTTCTAGGAAACTGTCTATTTCTGTTTTAAATTTATGTAATGATGTAGCTTCGACAGCTTTTTGGGGCAGCATATTCCATGGACCTACCACCCTCTGAGTGAAGTAGTTCCTCCTCATCTCAGTTTTGAAAGAGCAGCCCCTTATTCTAAGACTATGCCCCCTAGTTCTAGTTTCACCCATCATCGGGAACATCCTCCCCGCATCCACCCGATCCAACCCCTTCACAATCTTATATGTTTCAATAAGATCGCCTCTCATTCTTCTGAACTCCAATGAGTAGAGTCCCAATCTACTCAACCTCTCCTCATATGTCCATCCCCTCATCCCCGGGATTAACCGAGTGAACCTTCTTTGTACTGACTCGAGAGCAAGTATGTCTTTTCTTAAGTATGGACACCAAAACTGTATGCAGTATTCCAGGTGCTGTCTCACCAATACCTTGTACAACTGAAGCAATACCTCCCTATTTTTATATTCTATCCCCCTAGCAATGAAAGCCAACATTCCATTGGCCTTCTTAATCACTTGCTGCACCTGCATACTAACCTTTTGAGTTTCGTGCACCAGGACCCCCAGATCCCTTTGTACTTCAGTACTTTCCAGTTTCTTGCCATTAAGATAATAACTTGCTCTACGGTTTTTCCTGCCAAAGTGCATAACCTCACACTTTCCAGTATTGTATTCCATCTGCCAAATCTCTGCCCACTTACTTAGCCTGTCTATGTCCCCTTGCAGGTTTTTTATGTCCTCCTCACTCACTACTTTCCCTCCCATCTTAGTCTCATCTGCAAACTTTGATATGTTACACTCGGTCCCCTCCTCCAAATCGTTAATATAGATTGTAAAGAGTTGGGGACCCAGCACTGACCCCTGCGGAACACCACTGGTTACTGATTGCCAGTCTGAGAATGAACCATTTATCCCAACTCTCTGCCTTCTGTTAGATAGCCAATCCTCTATCCATGCCAGAATATTACCTCCAATCCCGTGATTTTTTATCTTAAGCAATAATCTTTTGTGTGGCACCTTGTCAAATGCCTTTTGGAAGTCTAAATACACTACGTCCACTGGTTCACCTTTATCCACCCTATATGTTACTTCCTCAAAGAACTCCAGCAAATTTGTCAAACATGACTTCACCTTCATAAAACCATGCTGACTTTGTCTTATTAAATTATGATTATCCAAATGTCCTGTTACTGTCTCCTTAATAATGGACTCCAAAATTTTACCTACCACAGATGTTAGGCTAACCGGTCTATAGTTTCCAGCCTTCTGTCTACTGCCCTTTTTAAATAAGGGTTTTACATTAGCAGTTTTCCAGTCTGCCGGGACCTTTGCTGAGTCCAGGGAGTTTTGGAAGATTATTACCAATGCATCCACAATCCCTACCGCCACTTCCCTCAAGACCCTAGGATGTAAGCCATCAGGTCCAGGTGATTTATCCGCCTTGAGTCCCATTATTTTACCGAGTACCACTTCCTTAGCGATTTTGATCGTGTTTATCTCCTCCCCCCCTATAGCCCCCTGCTTGTCCAGTGTTGGGATATTCTTGGTGTCCTCTACTGTAAAGACTGATACAAAATATTCATTCAGTGTTTTTGCCATCTCCATATTTCCCACCATTAATTTCCCGGTCTCATCCTCTAAGGGACCAACATTTACTTTAGCCACCCTTTTTCTTTTTATATAACTATAAAAACTCTTACTATCTGTTTTTATATTTTTTGCTAATTTACTTTCATAATCTATCTTCCCTTTCTTAATCAATCTTTTTGTTATTTTTTGCTGTCTTTTAAAAAACCCGGAAATGCCGGGAAAGCGGAGGCCTGCCAAATTTAACGGTAGGATCTCATTATCATTTTTTTACTCCGTTTCCCACCTGGCAGCCAGCCAGATTGAAAGGCTGGTATTAGGCCACAGCCGGGCACCATTGGGAATGGTCCCCGGAAATCAGGAAAGATCGGGCATTGTGCGGGGCGGTGGCAAGTGGGGGGGGGCCTTGGAGAGTGGCAGTGAGGAGGCAGGGAGGGAGTGAAAGATCAGGGCATAATGGGGGTGGGGGGAGTGGGGCTCTGGAAGGAGACAAAGATTGTGGGACAAAGGAGAAGGTCAGATCAGCAATCAGGAGGGGGAGGGGAGGCTGCTCCCGGCAGAAGGTTTACTTGAGGGGCCGAGGGGAAGCATTCCCGCTCTTCCTGGCCCACAAGCAGTGCTCTAGAAAGCACTTACCTGCTTAATCCGGCTGCTCTTGCCTCCCTTTAGCTGCCGGGTTTCCCATGCCCTGGGAAACCCAGCTGGACAGCGTTAAATTCAAATGGCTGCCAACATCTGAGTAACGGAGCCTCATTAACATATTATAATGACAGACCCGTCTCTCCAGAACGGGTTACTGATGCCCCCCACACCCACCATGGTTAAAGCGGAAGTAGGCTCGTTCGCAGCGGGTTGGAGTCGGGTTTCACATATTTGCTGACTTAACCACGCCCCCTCCCCGACCCTCTCCCACCCATGGGGGGGGTGGGTGGAAATTCCCCCCATTGTGTCTATCATAATAACCCTTTCCAAAATTGCTGGAATCCTCCTTGAATGTAAATATTATACTCATCTCTATTTTTCTATTGAACTCAATTCCATTCTTTTTCAATTCTGTTGAAGAAAGTCAAATTACAAGAAATTATCTTTTAAGATTAACCCAAATAAAACTCAAGTTTTGGGCAAAAAAATAAATAAATTTAAGCTGAAATTTAAGGAAACAGCAAACATTTTAATTGTAAAAGTTGAGGTAGTCACAAAACTTCACAAACTATAAAGATCCTCTAATTGAGACCACCATCAGCTGTTGTCACTGGCTCAAGCTCCTTATTCTCTATTCTTCTTGGGCAATTTTCAAGAAAGCTTTTAGCCACTTTCATGATTGGATTGGCCTCTTTTTGTCTACCTGATAATATATGACTTTTTCCCAAGGAGTGACCTTCCATGGGAGTTCTCACACTTGTCCGTCTTAACTTTGGTGGAAGAACCATGGAAACCCACGGAGAAATGACCTATATGCTATTTACGCAGATTTTCTAGGCATTCCAATGGATCTTCAGTCAAACCTACGGTAGACGAGCGAAAGAACCCCCCGCGAAATTCACCCCTCCCCCCATATAATTCAGCTGTTGTCCGAGGTTATGAACACAATTATTAGCAAAAAAAGAGCCATATCCTTGTTTTATATAAACAGAGGCAGACTGTTGCTTTACTTTGAAGTTCCTACAATGTCTTCAGTAGCCTCAAATACTTATCATTCCTGTAAATCAGAAACCTGAGCGGTCTGCCCCTTTGTTAGATATTTTACCTTGGTAGAACTTTCCTCACTTACTGTGGTGAATCAAAATGTCAGTGGTAATGTTTCTCTCCAACCTACTTTTTATAGTTGTTAATATTCCTTCTACTTGCTTCCTGCAGTAAATAGAGGTTTTCTGCAGAATAGGATATAATAAGTCTGCTTCCCTTCCCCAAGTGCAAATGTTTAGAAATAAAGAGGGCTGATAGGATCAGTGAAGCACGACTGAGAGTTCAAGCGTAAGCCTCTGACTCTCCAGTAATACCCCGAAGCCCTCCTGGCTTTTAAATGATAATGTGTATATGCCATAATATTTGGTATAAAATAGTATGAGGGTCACCTGTGGCTTTTGCAAGCCTCTGTTGCAGTTCTTGGACTGCACTTGGTATTTTGTCAATCCTGCTACCATTCCCGATCTTGTTTGCTTCCCAGATCCAGCCACCAGTCCCAGATTTTAACATGGCCACCACTCTTTTGAGGAACTCAGGTTGGAGTGTGCAAGGGGAGTGCGCATCAGAATACTGTTTCCAATTTTGGTGCCCTTACATGGTGGGCAAAATGGAGGCCTTGGAAAGGGTTCAAAAAAGGTCCTTTGAATTGAAACCTAGTTTAAAGGCCCTTAGAGCTGGGGCTATTTACTCCTAGAAAAGCATAGACTTGATTGAGGTCTTTAATATCGTGAAAGGATTAGATTTAGTCCCTGTGGGTAGGCTATTTGAGTTAGATAAGTTAAGAAGGGGGTGTGGTAAACCACTGTTATAGTTATCACTGTATATTGTTCTCACTGTTCTCACTGTCACATCACTACACGAGGTCGCCTCTTGTCGCACTGTTATACCTGGGCTGACCACCTCCGACTCCGCCCATTATCTGCCCAGGTATAAAGGTAGCTGACTGGCTAGTATTCCTCCCTGTTGGATCGGGTCACCCACGAGGGTGGGCTCTGTTATTTAGCCAATAAAAACCTTCAGTTACGTTCTTAACTCGTCGCCTTTTATTGGACTAATTGATAGGCATATCAATTTTATTGACTAAATTTTAAAGATGTCTGATAATGAACAGCAACAGCAAGGAGCTCACCCAGCAGCACAGCAACAGCAGCCTCCAGACAACGGGCCACACCAGCCGGCTTGGCTGCAAGCCTTGAAACCACCATACCTGGATCTAAACCCACAGGCACCAAACTCAGCCAACGACTTCAAACACTGGCTGGACTGCTTCGAATCGTACCTGGAGGAAGCCGTCGTCCCTCAGAGATCCAAACTAAGAGTCCTGAAAGCCCAAGCGAGCCCGAGAGTATATACACTCATCCAGGACATGACTACGTACGACGACGCCATCAACCTACTGAAACAGCAGTACCGGAGCCCGGTAAACTACATGTACACTAGGCATCTCTTAAGATCTCGCCAGCAACAGCCAGGAGAATCGATAGCTGAATTTTCACGAGCGCTGAGACAACTCGGCAGGAACTGTGACTTTAAAGCGGTGACGGCTACTGCGAACATGGAAGACAATGTCCGCGACGCCTTGGTGAGAGGCCTACGTTCCGACTACACACGGCAAAGACTGCTTGAAGCTAAGGACATAGACCTGGACAAGGCCGAAGCCCTCGCCCTCACCCTAGAGGCCACCCAGCAAGACCAGGAAGCGTTTGCCAGGTACTATTCGCGACCCTGGGACTCGGGCCCGACCCCCACCCCACCACCCTTCACAGCGCTGCCCCCGGGACCTACCTCAGCGTCTGCATCACGGATCCGACCGGGCCCGCTAGCCCCGGTACCGGCCCCGACATCAGGCAACCCCGATCGGGCCGCTGGCTGCTTCTTTTGCGGCCAGGAGAAGCATCCGAGGTCGCGCTGCCCAGCCAAAAACTCGACCTGCAAAACCTGCCTCAAGAAAGGCCACTTCTCCAAGGCCTGCAGAAGCAAATCCTCAGAAGCCAGCAGTGCCTCATGCGAACCCTGGGGGCGGCCATCTTTGTGCGGGGCAGCCGAAGCCTGCAGAGCCTCATGGGAAAACCAGGGGCGGCCATCTTTGTGCGGGGCAGCCGAAGCCTGCAGAGCCTCATGGGAAAACCAGGGGCGGCCATCTTTGTGCGGGGCAGCCGAAGCCTGCAGAGCCTCATGGGAACAGCAGGGGCGGCCATCTTTGTGCGGGGCAAACGATTTAAACAGAGCCTCATGTGAACTACGGGGGCCGCCATCTTCGCCGCCATCTTGTCATGACAACGACGCGCTCATCTACACCCTAGCTTCCGTGACCCTGGATCAAGCCCGCCCGCACCACCTGGCCAGCTCAATGATGGACATCAAAGTCAACGGCCACGCCACGACCTGCCTGTTCGACAGCGGAAGCACGGAGAGCTTCATCCACCCAGACACGGTGAGCCACTACTCCCTCCCCGTCCTGCCAACGCGCAGCCGCATCTCGATGGCATCGAGGTCGCACGCCACAGACATCAGCGGCTACTGTGTCGTGACATTGTCGGTTAAAGGGACAGAGTATAAAAATTTTAAACTCCTCGTACTCCCCCAGCTGTGCGCTGCCGTCATACTAGGGCTGGACTTCCAATCCCACCTCCAAAGTGTAACCCTAGCATACGGTGGACCCCTCCCCCCACTCACAGTCGACAACCAGCGAAAGTTAAACCGCCCACCGCGTAACACCTGCAGCCTATCCACCCTCAAGGTACCGCCACCTTCCCTGTTCGCTAACCTCACCCCCGACTGCAAACCTGTCGCTACTAAGAGCAGGCGGTACAGCGCTGGGGACAGAGCCTTCATTAGCTCTGAGGTGCAGCGACTCCTGAAAGAGGGCATTATTGAGGGGAGCAGCAGCCCCTGGCGTGCCCAGGTGGTGGTAGTCAAGACCGGCGACAAAAATCGCCTGGTTATCGACTACAGCCAGACCATAAACAGATACACCCAGCTGGACGCATACCCCCTCCCCCGCATATCGGACATGGTCAATGAGATTGCACAATACCGCGTATTCTCGACCATCGACCTCAAGTCGGCCTACCACCAACTCCCCATCAGCCCGGAGGACAGCCAGTACACCGCCTTCGAGGCGAATGGCCGCCTCTACCAATTCCTTAGGGTCCCCTTTGGTGTCACCAACGGGGTCTCGGTTTTCCAACGGGAGATGGACCGGATGGTTGACCAGAACGGACTACAGGCCACTTTCCCCTATCTCGATAACGTCACCATCTGCGGCCGCAACCGGCAGGACCATGACGTGAATCTGGAGAAATTCCTCCGTACGGCCCAACGGCTGAACCTCACCTACAATAAGGAGAAATGCGTGTTTAACACAGCGCGCCTTGCCATCCTTGGCTGTGTAGTAGAGAACGGAGTCATCGGCCCCGACCCCGAAAGAATGCGCCCCCTCATGGAGCTACCCCTCCCCCACTGTCCAAAAGCACTTAGGAGAACCCTGGGGCTTTTCGCCTACTATGCCCAATGGGTACCCAATTATGCGGACAAAGCCAGACCCCTCCTGAAAACCACATCCTTCCCCCTCACGGAAGAGGCGTGCGCGGCCTTCTCCCTCATTAAGGGAGACATAGCCAAGGCCACAATGCACGCAGTGGATGAGTCAATCCCCTTCCAAGTGGAGAGCGATGCATCCGACTTCGCCCTAGCCGCTACCCTTAACCAGGAGGGTAGGCCGGTAGCCTTCTTCTCAAGGACCCTACAGGGCCCCGAGACCCGACACTCGTCGGTCGAGAAGGAAGCCCAGGCAATTGTGGAGGCAGTACGGCGCTGGAGGCACTACTTGGCAGGCAAACGATTTACCCTCCTCACCGACCAACGCTCGGTTGCCTTCATGTTTAATAACAAGCTGAGGGGCAAGATCAAGAACGACAAAATCTTGAGGTGGAGAATCGAGCTTTCCACCTATGATTATGAGATCTTGTACCGGCCCGGTAAACTGAACGACCCCCCTGATGCTCTTTCACGCATTACATGCGCCAGCGCGCAAAGTGATAGACTTCAGACCCTCCACAATGACCTCTGCCACCCCGGAGTCACCAGACTCTACCATTTCATTAAGGCCCGCAACCTGCCATACTCCATCGAGGAGGTCAGGACCATGACCAGGAACTGCCAGATCTGTGCTGAGTGCAAACCGCACTTCTATAAGCCGGACAGAGCAAGCCTGATCAAGGCCACCCGCCCCTTCGAGCGTCTGAGCATCGACTTCAAGGGGCCCCTACCGTCATCCGACCGTAATGTGTACTTCCTCAACATCGTTGATGAGTACTCCCGTTTCCCCTTTGCCTTCCCCTGCCCAGACATGACCAGTAACACGGTCATTAAATGCCTGAACAAACTCTTCGCCTTGTTCGGGTTCCCGAACTATATACATAGTGACCGGGGCGCCTCCTTCATGAGCGAGGAACTCCGTCAGTTCCTATTGGAGAGGGGTATTGCAGCAAGCAGGACCACCAGCTACAACCCCCGAGGGAACGGCCAGGTGGAAAGAGAGAACGCGACGGTATGGAAGGCCACCCTCTTAGCCTTAAAGTCTAAGGGCCTCCCAACCTCCCGCTGGCAAGAGGTCCTCCCGATTGCGCTGCACTCCATCCGGTCACTACTTTGCACTGCCATTAACACCACCCCCCATGCTCGAATGTTTGTCTTCCCCAGGAAGTCGACTACGGGAACCACCCTACCAACCTGGCTGACCTCTCCGGGACCCGTCTTGCTGCGAAAGCACGTGAGGGCCCATAAAACGGACCCCCTGGTCAAGAAGGTGAACCTCCTGCACGCCAACCCCCAGTACGCCTATGTGGCTTACCCAGACGGACGGGAGGACACTGTCTCCTTACGAGACCTCGCACCCTCACCCCCCCCTCCCAACCCCCCGAGTCCAGCCGAGGTAGACGGCATGCCGGAACCCCACGAGCCTTTGCCGACTACGCAGACACCAGCTTTAACACCGGATAATGTAACACCGCCGCTGCGACGATCGGAGAGGCTAACGAAGCCTCCGGACAGACTGACATACCAGAGCTGGTAATACACTTCACCCCGCCGGACTCTAATCTAAACAAGGGGTGAATGTGGTAAACCACTGTTATAGTTATCACTGTATATTGTTCTCACTGTTCTCACTGTCACATCACTACACGAGGTCGCCTCTTGTCGCACTGTTATACCTGGGCTGACCACCTCCGACTCCGCCCATTACCTGCCCAGGTATAAAGGTAGCTGACTGGCTAGTATTCCTCCCTGTTGGATCGGATCACCCACGAGGGTGGGCTCTGTTATTTAGCCAATAAAAACCTTCAGTTACGTTCTTAACTCGTCGCCTTTTATTGGACTAATTGATAGGCATATCAGGGGGCATGTGTATAGGTTATGTAAGCACATAATTATGTTAGATGTTAGGAGACATTTCTTTTCACAGAGGATAGGTATCCCCTTGCATTTCTGGTATCATCCTTGTAAATCTTTTTTGCACCATCTCCAGTGCCTCTATATCCTTTTTATAATATGGCGACCAGAATTGTACACAGTACTCCAAGTGTGGTCTAACCAAGGTACGATACAAGTTTAGCATAACTTCCCTACTTTTCAATTCTATTCCTCTGGAAATAAACCCTAGTGCTTGGCTTTCTTTTTTCATGGTCTTGTTAACCTGTGTCACTACTTGTAGTGAATTATCTATTTGTACTCCGAGATCCCTTTGCTCTTCTACCCCATTTAGTTTCTTATTTTCCAAGTAATATGTGACTTCCTTATTTTTCTTACCAAAATGTAATACCTCACATTTATCTGTGTTGAAATTCATTTGTCAATTATATGCCCATTCTGCAAGTATATTAATGTCATCTTGTAATCTGTTGCAGTCCTCCTCAGTATTAACTATCTCCCCCCCAACCCCCCCTCCCCCAATTTGGTGTCATCCGCAAATTTAGAAATTGTGTTTTTGATTCCAAAGTCTAAATCGTTAATGTAAATTGTGAACAACATTGGACCCAGCACTGATCCTTGTGGAACACCACTTCCCACCTTCTGTCACACTAAATAGCTACCCTTTACCTCTAGTCTCTGCTTTCTGTCTTGAAGCCAGCTAGCTATCCATTCTGCTACTTGTCCCCTGACTCCACATTCCCTGACTTTATTCATTAGTCTATTATGTGGAACCTTATTGAAGGCCTTTTGAAAATCTAGATAAATTACATCTACTACATTACCCTTGTCTACACTGTCTGTTGCCACTTTAAAAAATTCAATGAGGTTGGTCAAGGAAGACTTTCCCTTTTGAAAACCATGCTGACTATTCATTACAGGTAGACTACCCTTTATCCGGACTTCCGAAAACCGAAACCCTCTAAAATCCGAAGGTTTTTTCGTTCAGCGTAAGTCGTGCGTACGAACGAAAAAACCTTCGGTTTTTAGAGGGTTCCGGTTTCGGAAGTTCGGATAAAGGGTAAGTCGTGCGCACGACCCCCCACCGACCCCCCCCGCGGCCCCCGCCGGCCCCGACAACCGCCGACCCCGCCAGCCCCGACAGCCGCCGACCCCCCCGCGGACCCCGCCGGCCCCGACAACCGCCGACCCCGCCAGCCCCGACAACCGCCAACCCCCCCGCCGGCCCCGACAACCGCCGACCCCACCAGCCCCGACAACCGCCGACCCCCCCGCGGACCCCGCCGGCCCCGACCCCCGCCGACCCCGACTGACTTACGCTGAGCGTCAGCGTAAGTCGTGCGCACGACCCCCCCGCCGACCCCCCCGCGGACCCCCGCCGACCCACCTTCCGAAATCCGAAATTTTCCTTTATCCGAAACTCGGCTGGTCCCGAGGTTTTCGGATAAAGGATAGTCTACCTGTATTATATTTTTAGTTTCTAGATGTTCTTTTATTTTCTCCATTAGTTTCCTACCATCGACGTTAAGCTGACTGGTCTAATGCTCCCTGGACGTGTTCTATCTCCCTTCTTAAATATAGGTATTACGTTAGCTATCCACCTACAGTGTCCATAATAAAACAGGGGAACTAGAGGTTAAAATACAAATGTTATACTTGTAGTATAGTCATTTAAAGACACATACAACCTGTTAACATCTACAAGGTTTTGAGGTGATCAATATTGAATGGCCTTGTGGTAACACATGAGCGTGTCCAGTCTTGCGCCGAGAACATTTTAACCTCTATGCTCCAAGTCCAGGCTTATATACGTTAAAAGCACCCTTATTCCTAATGATAAGAATATAAGAAATAGGAGCTGGAGTAAGCCATTTGGCCCTTTGAGCCTGCTGCGCCATTCATCAAGATCATGGCTGATCTTCTACCTCAGCTCCACCTTCCCACACTATCCCCATATCCCTTAATTCCCTTCGTTCCCAAAAATTTATCGACCTCTGTCTTGAATATACTCAACGACTGAGCCTCCACAGCCCTCTGGGGTAGAGAATTCCAAAGATTCACAACCCTCTGAGTGAAGAAATATCTCCTCATCTCAGTCCTAAATGGCCTACCCCTTATTCTGTGACTGTGATCTCATGTTCTAGATTCCCCAGTCAGGGGAAATATTTCCCCAGCATTAACCCTGTCAAGCCCCTTAAGAATTTTGTATGTTTCAATTAGATCACCTCTCGTTCTTCTAAACTCTAAGGAATATAAGCCTAGTCTACTCAACCTCTCCTCATAGGGCAATCCCCTCATCCCAGGAACCAGTCTAGTGAACCTTCACTGCACTCCCTCTGAGGCAAGTATGTCTTTCCTTAGGTAAGGAGACTAGAACTGTACACAGTACTCCAGGTGTGGCCTTGCCAGTGTCCTGTTTAATTGTAGTAAGACTTATTTACTCTTATACTCTAATCCCTTTGTAACAAAAGCTAACATACCATTTGCTTTCCTAATTGCCTGCTGTACCTGCATGTTAACTTTCTGTGATTCATGTACAAGGACATCCAGGTCCCTCTGAGTGCAAACATTTCCCAGTCTCTCAACATTCAAAAAATATTCTGCTTTTTTGTTTTTCCTACCAAAGTGGATAACTTCACACTTCCCCACATTGTAATCCATTTGCCATGTTCTTGCCCACTCAGTCAACCTGTCTATATCTCTCCGCAGCCTCTTTCACCCTCCTCACAGCTTACTTTCCCACCTAACTTTATATCATCAGCAAACTTGGATATATTACACTCAGTCCCTTCATCTAAGTCATTAATATACAATCCATGTGTCACGGTTGGTCTCCCATCAATAATGTTCTTTGTCTCTCACCTACTAGCCATTTCTTCTATCACCTCATCCGAGATAACATCCAATACCTGATCTCTAAAGCCTCCCAAAAACCATCCTATAAAACACAAGATACAGGAAACTCTCATTTAAATGGCACCTAAATATCCGGAATTCGCTATTAACCGGCAAGATTCATACTCCGAAAACAACACCTCAATAACCGGAAATGTTGCCGAGTCCGAGTCTCCCGCAGTGGCTGAGTTAGTCAGTGGGGGTAGTTCTCCAAACTGCCACTATTCGGCTTCTTGGCGCTGTCGGAAGTCCGAACACCTCAATAATAGGAGTCTGACTCTCCCGTGCTGCCGGTAGTCTCTTCCGATCCGCCAAGTGTACAGTCAACTACAGTACTGCATACAGTTGTTTTACTGTTAAATAATTAAAGAATTATGGATTACCTTCAACTGGCAGTACTGTACTTAATCAAGCATCTTCCACCATCCATTTAACACGACATTCTGTAGGTGAGTACCCAATTACTGTATACTGCACATTTCTTGATTTTTTTATTTTTGTTTGTTAAAAATAGCCTCGGTAGATAACCCTCTCCGTCATCCAGAATTTTTAATCAACCGGCAGCATCCCAGTCCCGTCGGTGCCGGATACCAAAGAGTTTCCTGTAACAAGAATGAATGAATGCCTCCCCAGTGCTCCAAGGACAACCTGACTAGACAAGTTTTCAATATTTAGCTGCCTAATTAAACTACAATGTTTATATAGAAAGCATTATTTTAAAATGGAAGTTTTATGCCAGAATGAAGTCCTGCAAAAGCACCTAGCTTACATAACCAAATGAATGAAGAAGCTAATCAATAATGTCAAGGGCTGATTGGTCAGTAGAATGGCTGTTAACATTTTCTGTCAGCTTTATAAATACAGGTAAGAGAAACAGACATAGACTGAAATAGCATGAACAATGCTTGTAGAAAAAAGAGACAAGTGTGAAAATGAGTGTGATTTTTTATAATTTATTTTAGTACACACAGCTTTTGAGTAATGAATATTTTTACCCCTATTTTATCTTTTCCAATTTTCTTTGGATGAAAGTTTTTTTTGTATCATTAGCAGGTCTCCTGTCATGCTGCTTACAGTAAGTCGGAGGAACATTGTTTTGTAACAGTAGGGGTGTTTGTGCCATGTAGTGGATAACATCAAAGCCACTTATTTGCAGTGATCGAATGAGACACATTTTATTAAATGGCATTCTGGGACTTTTATGGTGCTTTGGAGACTGATTTCAATGACTCTGCCCATTATTCCATTAACCTTTACCTATGTATTTAATAGATTTTGAGAGAGAGAGAGACTTAGAAAGGAGCATACTGTCATTTGACTAGTTTAAATTCTACTGCTGTATTCTGGGAAATTGTGTGCACGACACATGCTAGGACCTGCCTTCAGTTTACAGAGTCACTGCTCTGGGCAAAAAATCAAGTCCAAGTCCAGGCTTTGGGAAGAGGTTAAGTCCTTCAAGGAAAAAAATTAATGAAGGTATTAGAAGACCCAAAAGAACTCAATTGATAAATTTAATCATCTTATTGTGAAATATGTTTTTTTATAATTATTTTGTTTAGATCCTTGCTTTGGATATCAGAAATTCTAATTAATGAAAGAAAAAATGTTGCTTGAATTTTTTTTTGAAAAATCATTTTTCAGTGATTCTTATTGGTCATCAAAACAAACTGTGATGGTGAAAGTTTTCCCATTATAAAATGTTGACATAGGGTTTTCCATTATAAAAAGGTTGCAGTGGAATTAAGGTTAATGTATAGAGGAAGTGTATGTCATAATCAAGATTTTTAATAAGACACTAGCAGACCTCCTGTCATGTTCACAATGAGTTGGAGGATATGCCTTTTACTATAACAGCAAAGGGGTTATCAGCAAAGTGTGATGCAAAAGGTGTGACAGGGGAAGTGTCACAGGAAGTAAACGTGACACCTATCGGAAGTAAAATGTTTAATATATTACTCGCAAATCTCCCTGGTTTTGCTCAAAGTGAGTCAGAGGTGAGTAACGGGGTATTTGATGGCTCCTGTGTCCACCTGTCCTACATAAACAGAAGAGAATCGATATACAGCTGACAACATTGCATCATGCAGGTCACTGGCCGCCTCCCAGGCTGTAGCCACTGTTGTTTTTATTTTGCAACCAGCAGCTGTTCCTGGTTTGCTTGAGGTGAAGAGAGTCTAGAAGGGTGGCTAATATCACCCTTGCAGCAGCCATAGACAGAGGCCCAGGCAATCTCCAGATTCATTATTGACCATACCAAGCAGTGCTTCAGATGTGTCAACAGATGAGAGAACACCTTACATTACAGCTTCCTCCCCCCAGTCTCCAAGATCATTGTTGTCTGCAGCATGCTGCACAACCTTGTTATAGTAAGAAGCCTAACCATGGAGGGAAGGAGGCCAACTCCCAATCAAGGTCAAAGATATTGACCAAGACAATATAACAGCAGAAGCACCAATTCAGCCTGGAAGACTGGTGTACAAAGATTCATTTAGGTATCTGAGTTGTGTCTTTAAGAAATTCTGCTGTCCACATGTAACCCGAGAAAGTAGCTCAAAGCACATTCTGCAACTTTATCCTCTGCATTTCCTCTACTAACATCAGTGGATATTATCTGCTGTGTGGCTCCCTTATTCTACACAATCAGAAACAAACTCTCTGGACAAAGTTCAAATAGAGCGCTATGATTTATTAGCCTGCTTCATGTCATATGTGACTGATATCAGTGTCTTTTCACAGAATCACAGAAACCCCACAGTGCAGATAGAGGCCATTTCGGCCCATCGAGCCTGCACCGACACATATCCCACCCGATCCCCATAACCCCTACACCAACACATATCCCACCCTATCCCCATAACCCCACGTATTTAATCCCCCTAACACTAAGGGTCAATTTATCATAGCCAATCAACCTAACCTGCACATCTTTGGACGGTGGGAGGAAACCGGAGCACCCGGAGGAAACCCACGCAAACACGGGGAGAATGTGCAAACTCCACACAGACAGTCGCCCGAGGCCGGATTCGAACCCGGGTCCCTGGCGCTGTGAGGCAACAGTGCTAACCACTATGCCACCGTGCTGCCCAACATGTTCTGCCTTGCAAGTGATTCCCCCGTGCAAGCATTAAGAGTGCAGGCTGACGGCTTGGCTTCAATGGAAGCCATTTGGGATTTCTTGTTCTGGTTTCTGAACTAGCTCTGCCTCTAGGATCTTTCCATCCAATTTATCAATATTGAAAGGATTCGCAAATTTCATGTTTCCTCCCCGCCGAAGGTTTACTTTTGGTTTATTAAAGAAACCTTGGTTGGACTGAGTTTAAAATCCAGGGCTCAACAAGATGGCTGCAGTCAGCCTCATGGACAAGGCCTGTAAGTTTCAGTTTGGACTCACAAACTTGGATTCCGATGACTGTGAGAAGGAACTTTCCAGAAAATTCAAATGCAGACAGACCTTCTGCATTTATGCATGAGAAGCAAACCCAGTGGCATTCGGGCCTCTGATTAAAACCCATCAAGATTGTTTGCACAGACAATCAAGAGCAGGCAAGGCCTATTCAATATATAATAGCTGCATTCAGACCTTCGTTAGAGAACATCAACACTGTTTGCAAACTGGAATGGCCCCATCACGAAACCAGTTGGACAAAGGGGAACACTGATGAGACGTTTAAAACCGATTAACCGGCCATTCAGGTCGATGGGCCCAGATCGGTACCCTTTGTATGAGCTTCAACACGTCCAGGTCAGACAAAAGAAATGAGCTGATCTGGCGGGAGATAAGGGCTACTGGGAAGGGTATAACTAGTACCTCGGGAGGCCATCTCTCTCTCTCTCTCTCTCGCCTCGCCTCCAGTGTCCTGCCGTATCATCAACCCAGCGAGAGGATCATCGATGAAGAGCCCGTCCAGGGAAGCAGGACACCCGCAGTTACTTTTGAATTACTAGGGTATCTCTGCTCTGGGGCGGTGAAAACCTAAAAACATCGACAGGCAACAGGGCACGGAGCAGGCATTTCAACATCCTAAACTGGTGAGCATCAATTTTCTGGCCCATCACAAGACAACCTAGATAGGTGTAAAAGGGTGGGAGTTAAGGGGAATTGCTAAAGTGACATTTTAGTCATTTTCCCTCGATGTGTCCGTTTCTCCTCCCCCGTTAAGTGTAATTGTGTTGCATCCATAGTGATTTTCTCTGTATAGTCATTGTTTCTCTATTTTAATAAACATTGGTTTTCTTTGCACCAAACCACTGGTCTCGTTTGTCTATATCACTACTTGTAAATAAGTCCGGTGGTCAGAACCAAAGGGGAAGTGATTCGAACCGCACGGGGCTGGAGCAGCTCAGACATGACTGACTGCCCAGACACAAACCCCAAACCAAAACCCCCGACAATATGTTGAAGCTATTGAAGCCTAAGGTTGCAGTCTGAGCATTCATGAGAAATACTCTGACTGTACTTTGGGCCTGTGCCACTGCAGGACCTTTGCTGGTGCTCTTATAGTTGTCACACACTCCATGGTAGACTACAGTGGCAATAATTGTAACTGGACACAGATGCGGTTGGTTCCCTCCTCCAGAATCCTAGCCAGAACTTTTAGAATATTTTGGACAGAGTCACATAATTCCTGTACATGATCCTGCTCACACAGTAATCTCCCTTTATATGCAGGCCCTGTGAGGTTTAAAGCACTAGGCACTGCAACTTATGAAGCCTGCTTCTTCTCTGCTGCTACCACTTGATCCTCCTCACCTGTATACTTACCTGGTCCTCAACCCAACTATCTTCAGCTGCTTCATCGGTGACCTTCCTTTCATCATGAGGCCAGAAGTGGGGTTGTTCACTGATGATTGAACAATATTCAGCTCCATGCAACATGCAGCTCCCTCCTGTATGACAGTAAATGAATATGGATCACGCAGGTTGTGTTACAATAATTTTTCCGTGTGAAACCTTCTTACATTTGATCGTGACAACGGATTCAGTTCTAAGTTGCAACTTGTACTCGTACCACACCTCGTATGACCATTCATGGCAAATGTTCATAGGGCTATTTGTTTCCTCGCAACAGTGCCCAGCATGAGGTATGGATGCTTTGGATGGGGTAGCAGTAAATAGTGACAGGTTATAGGAGCATAGGACTTGCTAGAAAAAAAAAGACCAAGGTTCAACTAGTTCTCCTTCTACCATCCCAGTAGTCGCATGATAGAATGCTGATGGAGTTGTTGACTAATCATAGCAATCAGTCTATCAACTAGTCTACAACAGACCCAGACAGAATTAGACACAATGGGGGTGATTTTACCAGCCCTGGGGAGGCGGGTATTTGGTGGGTGCCAAACACGCCCCCAACCCACCTCCATGCCATCTTCCCAGGAGGCGGGTAGCCGTCCCGCGCCGGGTCCATCTCCTTGGAGGCGGGAAGGGATTAAAGTCTATTAACTGCCTATTAACAGGTAGTTAACAGGCAGAAAATAGGATTATCCCCTTTTTGCCCTCACAAGTGCGGGCTTCCTGAAGTCTCCAAAACTCACCAGCTCAGCTGGGTGAGTACTGGGTCTGCAGGGGTCGGGGGGGTGCAAAAGTGTGGTGTGAAGGTAAGTGATGGGTACAAGAGTGTAGAGGTGAGAATCTGAGGTAAGTGCTAAGTGTTTTAAAAGTGTACTTACCCTTGTTTTTTCCTGCAGGCTTCAGTCAGTTTCTTTGCGGAGAGTCTCGGACCCTCCATGTTGCAGATGAGAGATGGCCGTTTCATTCTCAAATGTAGCAAACATCTTATTTCTGTAAAAGAAAGAAGATTGATGAGGTCTTATATGCAAGAACTCATCAAACTGCAGAGATTGTCACTGTTTGACAGCTTCACAGAGCTGTCAAACGATGACAAATCATCTGTCAACATTTTTTGGCAGATGAATCGTCATACGTTGACGTGCTCTGCAACTGGCTTTCCCTTAATTAGCCTGCTAAGCCTGCTGGGCGGGCTTAATGAGATCAATCAAGGGAAAATAACGTGGGTTGGCCGGACGTCGATGGAGGCGGGACTGAAACCCGGCATAAAGCAGTCCCGCCTCCAACACGTCCTCACTCACAAAATCGCACCCAATATTCCAATTGAGGCCTAACCAGTGATTCCTATCTATCCAGTCATAGCCGGAGAATCACCTGCAATGGCTTCTCCTCCCGCTCCCACATCATTACATCTCAAGTCCCACAAGGATCTAGACTTGGCCCCCTCCTATTTCTCATCTACATGCTGCCCCTCAGCGACATCATCCAAAAACATGTCAAATTCCACAGGTATACCGATGACACCTAGCTCTACCTCATCACCACCTCTCTCGAACCACCCCCCCCCCCCCCCACACCCGCCTCTGATTTGCCACACCAGTATTGGATGAGCAGAAATTTCCTCCAATTAAACATTGTGAAGACCGAAGCCATTATTTTTGGTCTCAGCCACAAACTCCGGCTTCCCACCTTGTACCCTCCGTAAACTTGAATTCATCCAAAGCTCAGCTGCCCGTGTCCTAACTCACACCAAGTCCCATTCACGCATCACCCCATGGCTCGCTGACCTACATTGGCTCCGGCCCAGCAACGCCTCGATTTTCAAATTCTCATCCTGGTTTCAAATCTCTCCACGGTATCACTGCTCCCTAGCTCTGTAACCTCCTCCAGCCTTACAACCCTCCGAGATCTCTGCGCTTTTCCAATTCTAGCCTAATGCGCATCCCTGATTTATCACTCCACCATTGGCGGCCCTGCCTTCAGCTACATAGGCCCTAAACTCTAGAATACCCTCCCTAAATCTCTCCACATCTCTACCTCTCTCTCCTCCTTTAAGCTGCTCCTTAATACCTACGTCTTTGACCAAGCTTTTGATTACCTATCTCCTTATGTGGCTCGGTGTCAAATTTTGTTTGATAACGCTCCTGCGAATGTTTCACTATGTTAAAGGCGTTATAGAAATGCAAGTTGTTGTTGCTCTAAAGGTTTAACATAACTTCATTTTGTACCCTATGCTTCTATTTATAAAGCCAAGGATCCCGTATACATTTTTTTAAACAGCCTTATCAACTTGTCCTGCCACCTTCAAAGATTTGCGTATGTGAACCCCCAGGTCCTTCTGTTCCTGCACCCCATTAAAATTGTACCATTTAGTTTGTATTTTCTTTGGGTGGTGTGTGGAGAAGAACTATCCATTTATTGCTCATTTTGGATTGTAAACCACTTCCTTGCTCCCTAAATGTCTGCTCAACCCATTTAAATGATCAGCAGCTGATAGACTTGTGAAACTACTCTATTAGCCATTCTGTTGTACAAGTGAGAACTTAGGTGAAAGGTATATGCCAGCTAAATTGGGAATATTAGGAGTTAACGACCAAGAAACAGTATGGAAATTAGCCTGGGTGTTATTTTTAGTGCATGTGTTATTTGTGCTTTATAGTTGGGTAGTTTTATCTGTGCTGTATAGTGCACATTTTGCTTGTCTATAATCGCTCATTACAAATTTACTCTCAGCATGAAGTAGCTGCTCAGTAATATAATGGCGAATTTGTGCAGTAATGTTGTTAAAATTGTTAATGCTGGCCCAATTACTTTTTTAATCCAGCTCACACGGTACTCCAACAGTTTCACTTTGTGCGTGCATTGTATTGAAAATGCTGATGTTTTGCTTTAACCATAACAGATCACCAAAGCAGTGAGGAAGTACTTTAATTATGCTAAGGGCATAGAGGAATAGAATCATAGACCATTACAGCTCAGGAACAGTCTTTTTGGCATATTTTATCTGTGGAAGTGTCTCTCTCCACATGGGCCATCTAGTCGAATTCTAACACTCACTCACTTTTAATATTTTCTTCCTCTGAAGTAACAATCTAATTTACTTTTTACAATAATTTAAGGAATCTGCTTCAACAACTGTCTGTATGTAAATAATTTTTTCACCACACTCCTCTCAACAACTGGCAATATGTTTTCCATAGAGACAAGTGAGATGAGTGGATGATCCTGTTCAGCCGAGAGGTCAGAAAATCCAACAGGTTCAGTAAAGAAAAAAAAAGAATTTATTTATATTGCGCCTTTCGCGACCTCAGGACGTACCAAAGTGCTTTACAACCAATGAAGTACTTTAGAAGTGTAGTCAGTGTTGTAATTTAAGAAATGCAGCTGCCAATTTGCGCACAGCAAGCTCCCACAAACAGCAATGTGATAATGACCAGATAATCTGCTTTAGTGATGTTGATTGAAGGATAAATATTGGCCAGGACACCAGGGAGAACTCCCCTGCTCTTCTTTGAAATATTGCTTGGGATCTTTTATGTCTACCTGAGAGAGCAGACGGGGCATCAGTTTAATGTCTCATCCGAAAGACGTTGCTGTTTATGGGAGCTTGCTGTGCGCAAATTGGCTGCTGCATTTCCTACATTACAACAGTGACTACACTTCAAAAAGTACTTCATTGGCTGTAAAGCGCTTTGGGACGTCTGGTGGTCATGAAAGCCACTATATAAATGCAAGTCTTTCCTTGTTTTCCTTTTATCTGAAAGACAGCACTTCCAATAGTGGTGCACTCCTTCAGTACTGCACTAAAGTACCAGCTTGGATTATATATTCAAATTTCTGGAGTGGGACTTGAACCCATAACTTTCTGACTCAGAGGCGAGAGAGCATCGGCATCAATGCAAGACCTACAGCAAGTTGATACCTGGCCTTTTGTAATCAATACCTCTTGCACTTCCTCACCCATGCACTGTGACTCACCCTGTGCTCTTTCTTCTAACTCAGTATTTATGTCTTGGGTGTGTGTAGCTGTGCTTGTGCTTGCACGTGGGAGTGTTTGTGGTGCAGAATGTGATGTGTAGGCTTTTTTGGTGGCACCGCTGGTTCACTGTTTCTGGTTATTTCTGTGAAAACAGATGGGAAACTGTAAGGATGTTATTCAGTAAGACAACATTACAAGATGTGAACATTATGGGACTGGTCATTAGCTTGAGGGGATATTCCAGCTACACTATCCCTCTATGCTTTCTCTGCAATTGGGCTCCAAGGTGACCAACTCGAATGTGATAAAGGTCACTTATCCCTGGTTAAAATGTAGGTCCACAACTCATTTGCACCAGTGGAAGGCCACTTGAAGTAGAAGAAAAAATATCTGGAAATAACAGATGTCAGATATCAGATTGAGAATATATCTGAGAATCAGGCTAAATATAGAAAGTTCAGAGGAGAAGTGAAAAAGAAAATAAGAGGGGCAAAGAGAGGATATGAGAATAGAATGGCAGCTAACATAAAAGGTAATCCAAAAGTCTTCTATAGGCATATAAATAGTAAACAGGTAGTAAGAGGAGGGGTGGGGCCAATTAGGGATCAAAAAAGAGAGCTACGCATGGAGGCAGAGGGTATGGCTGAGATGCTAAATGAGTACTTTGCCTCTGTCTTCACCAAGGAAGAAGATGCTGCCATTGACATAGTGAAGGAGGAGGTAGAGGAGATACTGGATGGAATAAAAATTAATAACGAGGAGGTACTAGAAAGGCTGGCTGAACTTAAAGTAGATAAGTCACCAGGACCGGATGGGATGCATCCTAGGGTGCTGAGGGAAGTGAAGGAAGAAATCATGGAGATACTGGCCATAATCTTCCAATCCTCCTTAGAAATTGGGCTGGTACCAGAAGACTGGAGAATTGCAAATGTTACACCCTTGTTCAAAAAAGGGTGTAAAGATAAACCCAGCAACTACAGGCCAGTCAGTTTAATCTCGGTCGTGAGGAAGCTTTTAGAAACACTAATCAGGGACAAAATTAATAGTCACTTGGACAAGTGTGGATTAATTAAGGAAAGCCAGCACGGATTTTTTAAAAGCAAATCGTGTTTAACCAACTTGATCGAGGTTTTTGATAAGGTAACAGAGAGGGTTGGTGAGGGCAATGTGGTTGACGTGGTGTACATGGATTTCTAAAAGGCGTTCGACAAAGTGCCAGATAATAGGCTTGCCAGCAAAGTTGTAGCCCATGGAATAAAAGGGACAGTGGCAGCATGGATATGAAACAGGCTAAGTGACAGGAAACAGAGTAATGGTGAACGGTTGTTTTTCGGACTGGAGGAAGTTATACAGTGGTGTTCCCCAGGGGTCGGTTCTAGGACCACTGCTTTTCTTGATATATATTAATGACTTGGATGTGGGTGTACAGGGCACAATTTCAAAATTTGCAGCGGAGACAAAACTTGGAAATATAGTGAACAGTGAGGAGGATAGTGATAGACTTCAAGAGGATATAGACAGGCTGGTGGAATGGGCGGACACGTGGCAGATGAAATTTGAATGCCGAAAAGTGCAAAGTGATACATTTTGGTAGAAAGAATGAGGAGAGGAAATATAAACTAAAGGTACAATCCTAAAGGGGGTGCTTGAACAGAGAGACCTGGAGGGTATATGTGCATAAATTGTTGAAGGTGGTAGGGCAGGTTGAGAAAGCAGTTAAAAAAGCTTAAGGGATCCTGGGCTTCATGAATAGAGGCATAGAGTACAAAAGCGTAGAAATTATGATGAACCTTTATAAAACACTGGTTCGACCTAAATTGGAGTAGTGTGTCCAATTCTGGGCACCGCACTTTAGGAAGGATGTGAAGGCCTTACAGAGGGTGCAGAAAAGATTTACGAGAATGATTGCAGGGATGAGGGACTTCAGTTACATGGATAGACTGGAGAAGCTGGGGTTGTTCTCCTTAGAGCAGAGAAGATTGAGAGGAAGGTTGATAGAGGTGTTCAAAATCATGAGGTGTCTGGACAGAGTAGATAGAGAGAAACTGTTCCCATTGGCAGAAGGGTCAAGAACCAGAGAACACAGATTTAAGGTGATTGGCAGAAGAACCAAAGGCGACATGAGGAAAAACTTTTTTACTCAGCGAGTGGTTAGGCTCTGGAGTGCACTGCCTGAAAGGATGGTGGAAGCACATTCAACCGTGGCTTTCAAAAGGGAATTGGATAAGTACCTGAAGGAAAAAAAATTGTAAGGCTATGGGGAAAGGGTGGGGGATTGGGACTAGCTGAAGTGCTCTTGCAGAGAGCCGGCACGGGCTCGACAGGCCGAATGGCCTTCTTCCATGCTATAACCAATTCTCTGATTCTATGATACTATGGGGGGTGATTTTGCCAATGGGGGCACATTGGAGGCGGGAGTGCTGCTTGTCGAGTTTCAGCCCCGCCTCCATCGACTTCTGGCCAACCCAGTCTATTTTCCCTTGATTGACCTTGTTAAGCCAGCCCAGCAGGCTTAGCAAGCCAATTAAGGGGAAGCCGGTTACAGAGAACGTCAGCGTTTGACATTTCATCTGTCAAAAACTTTTGACAGATGGATTGTCATTGTTTGACAGCTCTGTGAAGCTGTCAAACACTGACATTCTCTGTTGTTTGATGAATCCTTGTATTCAAGACTCATCAAACCTCTTTTGTGAGCAGAAATTAGATGGTTGTTGCATCGGAGAATGCAGCAGCCATCTGTCATCTCTGCCGGTTAGATGCGAGACTCTCTGCATCCCCAACGGTTGAAGCCTGCAGGAAAAAAGAAAGGTAAGTGTTAAGTCTGTGTGTTATATTGAGAATTACTACACAGACCACAAGAGTAAACTTTAACAGGTCTTTACTGGTTGAAAGTCAGGGCGGAACTGCCCAATAAATCATTACACAGCACTTATATACCGGTGTGGTCACCACCGGTATTACAGTATACAGCAGCCAAGATAAAGTAGTGCAACTCTTAAAATAGTTCTCTTAAAGGTGGAACGGTTACATACACTACAATCCTCCCTTTTTAGCTTAACAGTATATATTTCCCATTAACATAACATCATAACATATATACACAACTTCATGTAAAAACAGTTCACAGATTCAGTCTCTGAGGCGGCGCCTCCTGCGCCTCCTGACTCGGTCCGGATAACGCCTCGGTGGTGTAGTAGGTTTTCGTTGCTGGGGTGACTCATCTAATAGTCCTTCACTGGACTTAACAGCTTGAATTTTCGTAACTTCAGAGCCAGCATTGTTGACTTCTAAAGGCTCGAGTACCTTGGGAAGTTTTTCTGCATCCAGACTGATTTGGCTCAGTTCGGAGGGACCACGTGCGTGACCTGGTAGGGGTGATAATGGTTCAGATGAGTCATCATCTTCATCATCCTGGGACAACTCACATGAATATACTAGATTGCTGTCCTCCTCAGTATCTACGTCCTCCAAATGTTTTATTATTTCTATTTTTGGAGCTTCAACTGTGAGTGTGGCTGTGGTCTGTGCATTACTTGATTTGCAGCTATATTCACCAGAGTCTTTGGGTATGAGATTTGTAATGGTAAGTTCTATCACATTCTTCTTTTGTTTAAATTTGTATCGGTCAGAAGATTCGATTAAGCTCTGGTCTTTGTACCATCTGACCATCTTGGGAGTAGGTGTAAACTCACAGCTCAAAGTAGCAGAATGCTTCTCTTCCCCTGTAATGTTCTGTAGTTCTTTGACTACCTTTGACAGAGGCTCTTTAATAGTCAGCCTCGCCTTAGATTTTGATTTCCCTGCAATAAACTGCAGCAAGCCGGTCATCTTACAAATTGTTTTTTTCAGAGTGAGACGATGAATAGTGCCACAATGCTCAATGTCCACATCTTCAGAAGCATGAAGAATTTCACCATTTAGTATCCATTTTGGAGGCTTCACGTCCGCAACTGAAAGCTCACACTCAAGAATGGCGTCACTTGGCTCTGTCACTTCCACATCACATATGGGTTTAATGATGGCAATTGATTGCTCTTCTACATATAACTTTGCTGTGCTTTGGTCATCTATGGCCTCGCACATGTAGTTGCCTTCATCTTCAGAAGCGACATTATTAATAACGAGCTTCCTGTACACATCTTCACTCACAATCTCATATTTATTACTGGGATGAATCTCTTTGTCTTGGTAATACCACTTGACAGCAGCATTTGGCCTGGAAACCTTGCATTCGAAAATGACACGATGTTTCTCCATGCCAATCTTCTCTCTTAAGGGTTTCACAATTTTAACTGGCAATTCTTTAATTCGAAGCAAAGCTCTGGAAGTAGCGCTTTCAGCAACAAACTTGATCTCTGCAGCATCTTCAGGTTTTGCCTCTGCCACCAATTCCCTGAGTGGCTTATTACTGCTGACACTGCTCACAAAAGTGTACTCTTTCTTCTTAGCTTTCAACTGATCGATGAATTTGACATATTCCCTTTCTTGCTCAGCTTTGATTCGTTTGGCCTCGTCGCGCAGACGGTTTGTGTGTTCCTGTTCCATTTTCTCAATCAGCTGCTTCTGCTGTCTTTCCAGATTCTCCCACTCTGTGTCAAAGAACTTTTTCTTTGCATTCATCTCTTGCTCAAAACGGCGAATCATTTGTTCCAATTGCTGTTGTAGTTTGAAATTGAGTTGAGTTCGAGCCCGGTGTTCCTCAGAAATGTGCATGTCTGTAGACTGGACAGACTCAGAATTCTCTGTCAAACTATGTTGTTGTTGTTTAGTGGAATTCTGTTCTGATACTTTGTTCTCTCCTGAAGCATTTATACACTCCTTTGTTTTTCCATCATTAGTCTGCAAGTCCATTTTAGACTTGTCTTTTGCACCTGGGCTGGTCTTACCATCATCAGTTCCAGGGTCTGAGCTGATTGTCTTCACCGAGTTCTCACTCTCTGCTTTGTCACTGTCACTGCTGCATATGCCCTCATCCAATATTCTGGGCAATCGTGCAGGTTTGACATCTTTTCTTTTTCCGGAATCTCCCATTATTGCTTCTAGGGGGTGCCAGTCCATATTTATTTTCCTGATCCACTCCCGTCCCAGAAGTGGTGAACCTCCCTCAGGTAGTACATATATGTCCATTCCTTGGTGTTCTTTGCCCTTGTGTACCACCTTGACTTTTATCCTTCCGATGGGGTATACTCTTTGCCCCGTGTATGTCTTTAATACTATCTTCGTATCCCGTAGGGGAATATGTGTGAATAACCTTTTGTAATCTTGCTTATTCATGACCGTCAACGCCGATCCGGTGTCCAATTCCATCTTCACTTGGACTCCTGCTATCTGCAGGGTGACCCAGATAGTTTGTCGGTCAGCTTCCTTACTCACATTGTGAATTCTCAGACTACCCAGTTCCTTGCTGTTGGAGTCTGAATCCGAATTCTGTTCATCCGAACTCTTCTCAGCCACCTTGTGTACCTTGCTGCACTTTTCCTGCGGTGACTTTTTGTTGCTGGTCTTCTTTCCTGACCGGCATACTTTAGCTATGTGACCAAGCTTGCCACATTTTCTACATTCCTGGTTTTTAAACCAGCATTGGTTCTGATCATGTGTTGTCTTCCCACAACAATAACATTTCGTTGTACCCAAAGCCATTTGATCTACGCTGAGTACCGCTGCCTTCAGCTGCATTTCCGCAGTGCCTCTCGCTGCAGCTTCGTGCGATGCTGCAATAGAGACAGCCTTATCAAGTGTAAGATCATTCTCTTCAAGTAGCCGCTTTTGTGTTCCTTCTTTCGACAATCCGCACACGAATTTGTCTCTCAGTGCCTCTGTCAGTCCTTCCCCAAACTGACAGTATTTCGCTAGCTTACGCAGTTCAATTAAGTACTCCGCGTTGCTTTCCTCTTTCAGTTGCGTTTTCGCATAAAATTTAAATCGTTCCGCTAACATCAGCGGTGTGGGGTTCAAATGATCCTTCAGGACAGCAACAATATTAGCGAAAGTCTGATCCGCCGGTTTAGCTGGTGATAGAAGATGCTTCAATAGCCCGTATGTCTTCGCACCCATTGAGTTCAGTAAGTTTAATGCTTTATCTTCATTTGATATTTTATTTGCCTTACAATATATCTCTATGCGTTCTACATACGTGGCCCAATCTTCAACATCGGGATCAAAATCATTGATGTTACCACGCTTAGGCATCCTCGCGATCTTCTTGAGAAACAAAAGAATTATTATTATTTTTTTCCCTTTTACAAAATGGCGGTTTCCCGCGCTCGTCTTCTTCCCCCGCCTACGAAAATGGCGGCTTCCCGCGCTCCTTCCTGCGCTTGTCTTCTTCCCCCGCCTACGAAAATGGCGGCTTCCCGCGTTTGCCTTTCTCCCCCGCTGGCTGTAATGGCGATTGCCGTATTGCTGCGTTCGCCCTCCCCAGCGGTTTGCAATCGTGCCTCCCAGCCCCTCTTGCAGTCCGGTCCTTTCCCCCCCGGCTGCGGTGAGTTCTCCGCGGTTTTTTTTTTTTTTCTATTTTCTCCCGCGCCTTACGATCGTCCCGGTCGCTGCGCCTCGCAGCCTCGGTAGCTGCCCTGCCTTTTTCACCGGTCATGGTCGAGCTCTCTCTCGACGCTGTTGCGTCTCCCAGCCCGCTTGCAGCCCGGTCTCTCACACCGGCTGCGTTTGCAGTCACCGCGGCTTCCGTGCCTTACGCTGCCCCAGTCTCAGCGCCTCTGGCCCCGACTTCTGTCCGGCTCTTGTCCCCGGCCGTGGTCGAGTTCTCCGCCCTTATATCCTCCGTTTTTTTTATTTTCTCCCCTACTCACAGTCAACGTGGCCGACTTGCTGCTCGTCGCTGATCGGCTCACCCACCACCGTGATAGAAGGAATGATCACTGCCTGTTGCTGATGGAAGGCTTCGTGTCAGAATTCTTCCTTCGCTCTGCAGACTCGAGTCTTCTCTCAGCAGAATGATGGGGGCGGATGCCTCTTCTCGACGCCCGTTAAACTGCCTTGGATGTATCTCTGCCGCAGGGTAAGATCGTACTCGTCGCCACTGTTAAGTCTGTGTGTTATATTGAGAATTACTACACAGACCACAAGAGTAAACTTTAACAGGTCTTTACTGGTTGAAGGTCAGGGCGGAACTGCCCAATAAATCATTACACAGCACTTATATACCGGTGTGGTCACCACCGGTATTACAGTATACAGCAGCCAAGATAAAGTAGTGCAACTCTTAAAATAGTTCTCTTAAAGGTGGAACGGTTCTCTTAAAGGTGGAACGGTTACATACACTACAGTAAGTAAACATTTTCTATCACTTTTCACTCACCTCACATAATTACCTCTCCACACTTGCACCCATCACTCACCTCCACAGCGCACTTTTGGACCCCGCAGACCCACTGCTTGCCTCGGTGACCCTGGCGGAATTTCCCGATGTCGGGAAGCTCGCGCCTCTGGTGGCAAAATGGGGATAATCCTCTTAACTGCCTGTTAACTACCTGTTAACAGTCAGTTAAGTGGCTGCAATCTCATTCCCGCCTCCAGGAGACGGGACCCAGCGCGGGTTGGCTACCCGCCTCCTGGGGGAAGATGGCACGGAGGCGGGTTGGGGGGGCGGGATGGGCACCCGCTCCCAGATTCTACCATTTTCCCGGCAGTCCCGCCTCCAAACCCGCCTCCCCAGGGCTGGCAAGAGCGCGCCCTCTGATTCAGTGTGGTTGGACTCTTAACTGCCCTCTGAAGTGGTATAACAAGCCATTCAGTAAGGCGACTAAGGATGGGCAATAAATGCTGGCCTTGCCAGCGATCTCCAAATCCTGAAAATAAATATGTTTAAAAAAAACAACAGTGCTGATACATTGAAAGTATGTAGAATATTGACAATGTCAGGAGGTAGCTTGGTTAGTGTGGCTTGCTATACATTTTAAATGATTTGTCATCATCTTGCTAGGTTCTCTTCCAAACAATCGCTATCCAAACCGGCTTCTAGAATTCTTGCTGTGCACACAGGTTTCCAGGAGTTTAGCATAATAACTTACTCATTCACTTCAGAATTACATTTTTTCTGTGCATATGAAAGTCTTCCCATTCATGTAAATTATTAATTCGCCAATCATCTCTTAGCAGCGCTGCACTTGTTAACTTTCTTTCTTCATAGTGATAAAATTTGTCAAGACTGAAATTCTTTAATGTCCATTTCTAGCAGGTGCCTGCCATGCATGTTAATATTCATGACTTCACTTTGTCAATCTTCAGGCAGATGCCCTCTCAGCCAGATTGGGTTCACAACACATCATTGACTCATTCAGAGCTTTCTCATCATGCCTGGTGAGCCAAGCACTTCTGTGGAGGCAGGGCTGTCAGGGGTGGGGAAGTTGCCCTTCTGTCTTTTAGATTGTTTGTCTGCATTCCCTCAGTCCTCAGAGCAGAGCATCTAATGTCTTAATGCAACATTGGGAATTTCAGGGCCTCCTATGCTCCATTAGCACAACAAAATTGTTACCTTGTATTGTGCTCATAAGCTCCATTTTAAAGCCTTAAGTGGCGTAAAGCAGGTGCAGCACCAAATTGTTGCCGATACCATTTCATTGGAACCCACGTTGTGTGATCATTATAGTTCACATGGTCTTTCATTAAACCAATTGAGTAACACTCCATTTTCAGGAGCATGCTGTACAATGCTGCAAAAGCATAAGAAAGGTTAAGACCCCTCTATTACTGAAAGGAAGTTTCCAGGCTCACATGTTATATAAAAAGCTAATGGTTGTCTTCTGTTGAAAGCTGAAACCCATGAAGAAGTGTGAGTGAGGCCTGTTTTTCAGACTTGAGGAGCTCATGTCTATTCCAAACACAGAGCAGAATATTCTAATACCGCACGCCACCAATTGAATGTAGCTGGTGACTGATCAGAACATCATGAGTACATCATTTTGTGTCCACTGAAACCAATGGACAGACAGCCACGAGCTGGTGGCGTCGAGTCTCAAACAAATTCCACCTACAATGTCCAACAGGTAAGCAGCAAATTGCCTGTATTTGCCTAGAGGCGAGGCTATGATAGAAGATTTCATTTTATTTTTAAAATGTGAGCAAGTAATCCGAGGGATTAAGCATTTTTATGACCCATAGCAGATTGCGATCCCTTAGAGCTGTTGTGTCAATGAGTTAGGAACAGGTTGTGAAATACTGGATAATTCAACACAGATCTATACAACACATAGGCATAAAAGGCTTTGGTAGACTTCTGTACTGAATCTTCATACAATAAAAAAAGGGTTAATTTCAAAAGTGGCATTCAGAAGTCTAAATTCATACACATTTCCATTCAACTTCAGTCAATATTGCTGAAGATAACTCTGGGAATATTTCACATGAAAACAAGAACACGGCTGTGATTAGTTTTTATTATTTCTGACTCCCTGTGCTTACTCCTATTATTGTACCATGTCATAGTATCCCGTTTCGCTAAGAATCATAGAATGGTTACAGCACGGAAGAAAGCCATTCAGCCAGTCGAGCCCGTGTCGGCTCTCTGCAAGAGCACTTCAGCTAGTCCCACTCCCCTGCCCTTTCCCCGTAGCCCTGCAATTTTTTTTCCTTCAGGTACTTATCCAATTCCCTTTTGAAAGCCATGGTTGAATCTGCCTCCACCACCCTTTCAGGCAGTGCATTCCAGATCATAACCACTCGCTGCGTAAACAAGTTTTTCCTCATGTCACCTTTGGTTCTTCTGCCAATCACCTTAAATTTGTGCCCACTGGTTCTCGACCCTTCTGTCAATGGGAACAATTGCTCTTTATCTACTCTGTCCAGACCCCTCATGATTTTGATCACCTCTATCAAATCTCCTCTCAATCTTCTCTGCTCTAAGGAGAACAACCCCAGCTTCTCCAGTCTAACCACGTAACTGAAGTCCCTCATCCCTGGAACCATTCTCATAAATCTTTTCTGCACCCTCTGTAAGGCCTTCACATCCTTCCTGAAGTGCGGTGCCCAGAATTGGACACACTACTCCAGTTGAGGCCTAACCAGTGTTTTGCAATTCTCCAGTCCTCTGGCACCACCCCCATTTCTAAGGAGGATTGGAAGAAGGTGCAATGTTTTGGGTCATGGACTTCTCCACAGCAACCAATATTGTTGGTCAGTGTTGGGAGGGAGAGGTCCGATCAGGATTGCCTCTATGACTTCCCTTTATCCATTTCCCATTTGCTTCAGATTCTCAGCTCTTGCAAGCTGGCTAAGAATTGACATTCAAACTTCATCTGTCCAGTTGCAAGTACAATGCTGTCCAGCCCAGAATTGATGGAGTGAGTAATTCTGCTCACAACACCATCCTGCCTAAAGCTGGCTGTGCTTCAGCTGCCTGTGTTAGTTCACACTGAGAGTGTAAATCTGACGTTAAGCTTCTTAAGTATTTTAAGCACTGTAAAATACTAATAATATTTCTAAATTGCTCAAAGCGCTTCAGAAACTTAAAGCTGGTTCCTGTTCACAGCCGAAAATGGCTTTACTCACTGATGCGGCAGGATTCTCTCTTTGGGTTTCTCATCTCCACTAATCATAACTCACACAACTCCACGCCTACCTCCCGGCACCACACTCCTACCACTATCACACCCAGACAATACTCCTACTACTCCTAGACCTGGGATCCTCCTCCCACTACTCACATATCCTGCTACTCTCCCCCTAATCCTCCCATAATCTAGAAACACTTTTCTCACTCGATCATTCTTCCAAATTCTCACCCAATACTTCCAGATCACAGGACTTTCCTTCTAATGTGCATTTATATAAAAAGCAGAGTGGGACTAGTTGGATATCACTACCAAAGAGACGGCACAGGCACGGTGGGCTGAATGGCCTCCTTCTATGCTATTATCATTCTATAATTACCATAATACCTTATGCCTTTTTGCATCTTCTATCAACAAGACCTTTCTTCCATGTTGCCATGCTTTTGTCACACATTTATGTCAACTTTTCCAAGTAAAGTTCTTGGCCTACAAATTCGGTTGCATAGCGTCCGTTGTTTGGGCGCTACGGGTGCCGAATTGGGTTCAAAATGGTGTCCGAGCAGGGTGCACACTTCTGGTGCGGGCCGCTCCAGACACCATCATGGTGAGGACAGTAGGGCGGCCATTAGGAGTGTGCTCTGGAAATATGGTAAGTAGGCAGATCGTGACGTCAATCAGCATGCAACGCTGATTTGACATCGGCGCTGCCATTTTAGTCGTCATCGTTGGAACTAACACCCTCTCTTAACCTCGCACAGCTGAACTTGTGTTCAGCAGCTGGAAGGACCCCCCACCAGCAGGATCATCAACAACTTTTAGGTAACTTGCTTTTTAATTTCTACTAGCTCTGTGTAAGTTTGTGGAACTGTTTGGAGCTTTCTAGAATTATTTAAAGTTGGTGAGGGGACAGGGAGTGGTACTACAAGTGGAGAGGGCCTTGGTTCTGACTACAAGGATTCTGTTCAGACCACTTGCTCCCAGTCATGGGTGCTCTAGTTGTCATTTCCCTTGGCCTGCAGCATGACAGGGAAGAAGAGGACAAGCTGCTCGCAGAGGGAGGAAGAGGAGGGGGAGAAGGGCTCTCAGCAGGATGCCTTACCCACCTAGCGTCTTCTGAGAGCAATTCTCTTACCTCATCCTGAGCCAGGAGCAGCGTGTGAGGCGTCTGCGCTTTACAAAGGAGGTGCTCACAGAACTCTGCCACCTCGAGCAAGCAGACCTGCAGCCTCACTCCAGGGCAAGGACAGCGCTGCCAGTGGCTGTGAAGGTGACCGTGGACTTGAATTTATTCGCACCAGGATCCTTCCAGGCTGGCACAGGTGACATCTGTAACATCTCGTATGTCGCTGTCCACTGCTGCATAAGAGAGGTGATTGATGCTCTTTATGCCAGGAGAGGGGACTTCATTGTATTCTCTCTGACAGAGAGAAGCAGATGGAGCGTGCATGTGGCTTTGCTAGATAGCGGACTTCCCCATGGTACAGGGTGCATTGACTGCAGGCACATGACTTTGCGGGCACTGCATCTAAATGCTGAGATGTACTGCAACTGCAATGGTTGCCACTTGATGAATGTGCAGTTGTTGTGTGACCATGCTCAGCATATGATGATAGTGAACGCCCCGTGTCCTGGTAGCAGCCATGATGCTTTTATTCTGCGCCAGTCCACTGTTCCTTACTCCTTGAGCCACCAAGACAAACCAGAGGGTGGCTAGTGAGTGACAAGGGATATCCCTTGACCACCAGCCTCATGACTCCGCTCTGCAACCCAACCACACGTGGGCAGCATGCGTACAACGAGAGCAGACCATTGGCGTCCACAAACAACGCTTCCGCTGCCTGGATTGCTCTGGAGGAGCCCTACAGTAATTACTGGAGCATGTGTCTTGATATGTTGTGGTCTGCTGAATCCTCCACGACCTGGCCATCTCGAGGGCACAGCCCTTGCCACCAGGGATACGGCCGCCAGCTCAGGGGCAGGAGGAGGAGAAAGAGGCAGAAAAGGAAGAAGCAGAAGCTGAAGGAATGATACAACCCAGACAGTCCCTTTCTGGCCGAGATATCCGAGAGGGAATCATCCGCATGCAGTGAACGCAACCCCAATTCCCCATTCAACATTAGTCCCGCACCTTACCTTCCCTCTGTTACTGACCATCGCAGCATCATCTTGGCCACAATGCTGAAATAAAATCCACCACAAAGCAAACTTTTCAATCAAACTTTATTCATATATCCATCCAATATTACATAAAAAATTGAACTAATCACCCTTGTGTATTCCCTTAATGACTGCCTTTCGTGTGCCTTTGCCTATCCTAGTGCTCATATACTGTGTTACCCCAGTGGCTGCAACATGGCTGGTGGAAGGCTGCTGACTTTCAGTGGGGGAGACTGCAGATGGCCTTGCAGGACAATCTTGAGGAGTTCTAGGCCTAGTAGGCCCAGGTTCAGACTGCACCATCTCGGCATGGGTGGCAGCAGTCTGGGCTGGCTGGCTGGCAGGCTGACAGGCAACAGCAAGGGCACTGGCGGAGTGGCAGTGGTGGGAGGATGAATGCTGTCATCCTGCGAGATGGCAGCAGGGTCGTCCTTCATGGATCTATTGCCACTCCCCCGGGGCAGTACCTCAGCAATCCTAGTAATCTGCTGGAGCACAGACTGCTGGACTGATGCGACACCCTGCAAGCCCCTTTCAACACTGGTAAACCCAGCCATGATGGCAGCAGAGTGAGCTTCCATTGCAGGACTCATATATTGGGTGGCTTGTGCTTGTGCTGCAATGGAAGCTGAGACTTGGGCCATCAGACGCGGTATGATGGTTGGAGCAAAAGTGTGTTAATGGATCTGCTCAGCCTTTTCACATTGCAAAGGATGGGCTCCAATCTCTGCCCAAATCCCTGTGCAAAGCTGGAGCTGGACTCCTCCATGCTCCTTGACATTGCATTCAGGCTTTCTGGCAGGTCTGCCAATGCACCAAGCATTTCATCGCTATCGGCTCCCACTGCAGCCTTTTCTTTTGCCTGGAGTGCCTCTTGGCCCCCTGTGGAAAGAGGATCTCTCCCCTCCTACACACCTCCTGCACCAAGGCCTCCAGTGCTGCACCCGAGATCCTTGGTGGACGCTCTCTGCCCTGTTGTGCCATCATTAGTTGTTGTCACTCTCTTCCCCAGCCAGTTCAATGATCTGCTGCAGGCTGAATGCACCTCCCCTTTAAGAGGTGCAGACTGCCTTTAAGTAGTGCAGGCTAGCTTTAAGCGGTGCTAGCTTCGCACAAACTTGGTCCCACTGCTGAGCATTCAGCCAGTCAGCAGCGGGTTCAGTGCTGGGCTGAATGCTACAATCATGGAAATGAGGAGGCAGCACAAAGGTCACGTGCTGCCTGCATTCCTCTGAATGGGCGCAGGTTGATTGCATATCACGATCCCATGCCCGTTTTTTGTCATTTTCGGTGGCAAACCAATTTCTAGGCTAACTTTCCTCCATAACTTTTCCTTCACCGCCACTCTCACTCTTTCCTTCCTGCTTGAATCACAGCACATCGACCCCTTATGCAATAACCAGCAAACTCTGCCTTTCCTCCTCATCCATCACCAACCTTTCACCACTCAATCTGAATGCTCACTTATCTCACCCACTCACTACCACCGACCTCCTCACAGCCCCATTCTTTCCAATTCCCCCTTCCCTTGCATTTTAAGCTGACTCAACACACAACCTCTCTCTGCCTGTCCAACTACAGACTCATGTTACAAACTCCAACATTTGGGACACATCACCAGCATGTCAGGACATCAGCTTGTCGTAACGATACACCCCCTGGTGTCAGCTGATCGTTAAAAATGGCCAAGAATTTGCTGGAGTGGGGCATCTTGCAGCGAGTGCTGATGGTATAGATTTCTTTCCTCACCCTTCAGCCTCAATTATTTTTACATTGCAAATTGCTGGGCATGCGAGCTGATAACAGCGCGGCGAGGTCATTGGGACTTCTGGGACCAGATGAACAACGGGACCAACAGTCTATCCCCTTAAGCAATGAAAGTTAAGGATAGAGAAAGAAACAGGGCGAACAACGGAGAGGGAAATAAGGTGAATTAGAATCAAATTAGAAACAGAAAGAGCAATAAAGAGAGGGAAAGAAAGATTGGATTAAGAGAGAGTGTAAAAGAGACAGAAAGGAAAAGTAAGAAAAAAAATTACATTTAAAAAGTCTCTTGGAACAATGTACTACCTGCAGGAGTGAGACTCCACGTTTCAATTGTTCCATTTCTGGGCCTCCAAGGTTGAATTTCATGTCGGGACCAGAAATCATCCCATTAACAGAGTCCTAATGGTGAGAAATACCAGCCCTAACTTTCTGCAGCAAGTTTAATTTGTATTTACGGTGCAAATCCAGTAATTTCTTGACACTCACAGGGAGGTTGCTGAGGGTCTGTGTGGATCTGTCCTCACCTGGTGTTATTCTTACCTATCCAGTCGTATCCAGAGAATCACCTGCAATGGCTTCTCTTCCCACTCCAGCACCAATACCTCTGGAGTCCTCTAAGGATCTATTCTTGGCTCTCTCCTATTTCTCATCTATATTCTGCTCCTCGGCGACATCATCCGAAAACACATCAGGTTCCACATGTACGTTGACGACACCCAGCTCTACCTCACCACCACCTGTCTCGACCCCTCCACTGTCTCTAAATTGTCAGACTGCTTGTCCGACATCTAATACTGGATGAGCAGAAATTGCCTCCAACTAAATATTGGGAACATCAAAACCATTGGCCAGAATTTTAACCTAAAAAAAGGTGGGTTTGGAGCGTGGGGGTAGTTAAACTGTTAAAAATGGGATTCCTGACCTGATCCCACCTCCAACACGCCCACTTCTGAATTTAACTGAGACGGGACGGGGGGCAGGCAGCCAACCTGCTCCCAGGGGGTGGAACATCAATTTCAATATTATAATGAGGCTGGAAGTATCTTTTTGAACCTCCATTTTGTTTTTAACTGCATGTGGATGGGTTTCACACACTTCATGAAACCCAGCAGTTAAAACAAGGCGAGGACTGCTGCATCCAGCAGGTAAGTGCTTTTATACCTACCTCCTAGATCCAGGGTCCCTACCTAACCCACCCCCCGTGATCAGAGGCCTCCTCAAGAGGCCTCCGATTACCCCCCAGATCTCCCCCCAGGCCTCCCCCCCTCAACGATAATGTTGAGGCCATCCATGAACCTCCGGTGGCTGGCCCCGATCTACTCTTCACCCACCGCAGTCATCTGGCCACCATCTCTGCCCGACCCTCTCCCACCGATCGTCTGCCCCCCTCCCCCCGATCCTTTCCCTGACTCGGATGCCCGGTCCTCGCTTCCCTGATGCTTTCCCCGGCTCTGATCCCCGGACATCTACCCCCCACCCACCCCCACCACAGCCCCGATCCCGATGCTTTCCCCAACCCGATCTGGCTGGCTGTGGGCGGGAAACTAAGGCCTCATATGCAAATTAGGCCCTGCCGTTAAAGTCGGCAGGGCCTGCGGGAAACCTGGCCTCCTGGGTTTCCCGACCGCATTGGAGCCCACTAACCCGCTTTCCTCCAGAAAATTACGGCCATTGTCTTCCCGCCACAAGCTTCGTTCCCTAGCCACTGACTCCATCCCTCTCCCTCATTATTGTCTTTGGCTGAACGATAACGGTCGCAACTTTGGTGTCCTATTTGACCCTGAGATGAGCTTCCGACCACATATCTGCTCCATCACCAAGACCGCCTACTTCCACCTTTGTAACATGCTAATCTCCAATCCTGCCTCAGCTCATCTGCTGCTGAAACCCTCATCCATGCCTTTGCTACCTCTAGACTTGACTATTCCAACACTCTCCTGGCCGGCCTCCCATCTTCCACCTTTCATAAGCTTGAATTTGTCCAAAACTCTGCTGCCTGTATCCTAACTTACACCAAGTCCCATTTTACCCATCACCCCTTTGCTCGCTGACCTAAACTGGGAACTGGTCCGGCAACACCTCAGTTTTAAAATTCTTATTTTCAAATTCCTGCATGGCCTCACCCCTCCCTATTTCTGTAACCTCCTCCAGTCCTACAACCCTCTGAGATCCCTGCGCTCCTCCAATTCTGTGCTCGCTGACCTAAACTGGCAATGTCTCAATTTTAAAATTCTCATTCTTGTTTTCAAATCCCTCCATGCCCTCACCCCGCCCTATCTCTGTAACCTTCTCCAGCTGTACAACCCTTCGAGATCTCTGTGCTCCTCCAATTCTGGCCTCTTGCGCATCCCCGATTTTAATTGCTCCACCATTGGCAGCTCTGCCTTCAGTTACCCAGGCCCTCATCCCTGGAATTCCCTCCCTAAACCTCTTTGTCTCGCCCTCTTCCTTTAAGACGTCCCTGACAGCCTATCTTTTTGACCAAGTATTTGGTTACGTGTCCCAATATCTCCTTATGTGCTTGGTGTTTGATAATGCTTCTGTGAAGCGCCTTGGGAAGTTTTGCTATGTCAAAGGTGCTATATAAATGCAAGTCATTGTTGTGTCATCGATTTCTGTGCCATTGATTGGCTCAGGCTGTTGCTGGTGAAAATGTAACCTGCTTCCCACCGTCATAGCAATGCTAGATGACAGAGACCAACGGGCATCCCCGGCAACCAGCATTGCTATGGTGGGCATGATGGGCAAACACATCGGAGGATGTACTTTGCTCTTTTGCATCTATTCACAACACATCTGTCCATATGCGGGTATGTCAATTATTTGCTCTTCGGCCTTGCCTGTGTGAAATTGGTCACTTAAAAATGGCCAGGGAGCTTGGCAGCATGCATTCCCAACCCATTTTCTAACTTCACCTGCCTCAGTTACAACAAAATATTGTAGGAAATCTTATCCATGATGTGTAGGTATGCCCACAATCAAGGAATTTGAGCCTGGAAATATCACTAACAGTCCCACAGTACACTTTAATATAAATGCATTTTAATTTATTCAATCACCAATAGTTCAATCGCTCTCAGAATGTGTAATACATTACATGAGATGAAACTGTGTATCTTCTGACTCACCACAAGCAATACCATGGGAGATTCATGAGTGGTATATTAAAAAAATCTTGCATATAGTGTGCACTTCCTGTAATTTTTCTGTCACGTCCGACCTCTCTCTTCAAAACTTACTCAAAATTAATCCTTTCTTTAATTCAGCTCACAATTGTAGCCTGGTACTCCCAGTTCCGAGTGGCATGAGATTTATTTACTTCTGATTGGCAGACTCTGACCATGTTACCTTGGTTCCCTTATTCCCAATTCCCCAAGTCTTTCCTCAACCACCATCACTGTTCAACCCATCAGAAGAAATCAATACAGCTATTTATTTTGTTGATAACTTAACGACCCTTTCTTTTATTCTTTTCACATTTTAGTGCTGATTGCCACCACAAAGGCTCAAAGTAATTAGTAAAAACACCTGCCTGACCACATGTGAGTCATCTTATTTTAGGTTACCATGTTTTCCAGCTCTTGACTTCATCTGGTTGCTGTGTTCCTTTATGCTGGTTTTTACTGCTGTGCATGTGTTTTTGGTCGTCTCCAAGTGATCTGCAGAGGGAAAAACAGTTAATTTAATTAAAATACCACCTCTCCATGATTCCAGGCTATTACCTCTCCCACCTCTTTTATCACTTTCAAATGGCTGCTGTGTTATTTTATAATACATGCTGTTGCTGTGCAAATGTTTTGGTGGACTCCAAGCTATCTGCTGAGGGAAAAAATTAGATATAATTTATTGGTCAGACACTGAAAATGATTTAATTAAAATATCCAGCCGACTACCATGTGTTATTGTTCATGCATCTGAACTACTGGAACAGGCAGATATCACATTGTCGATACACATGTGTGGGTGTCTCCATGAGTATCATTTTATTTCCCACTTATGAACAACATCTGGAGGGACAGCTGATATCAAAAGACAACCATTCATTATTACTGATCTCCATTAAAATACACTCACATTTCAACTGTGTACAATGTCACCGGAGATTTATTAGTGTATAAAAGGACCTACATCTAATAAGCGTTGATCACACATCAGAGGTCACACTTGGTTATAGATGCAAAGCAATCTCTCTTTTTTTAAAAGAAGCTAGTCATTGACCTGGAGTCTGATATTTATAAACAAGTCACAAGTACCCTTTGATTAACCTCAGCAGTTTATATGTAGCTGAAATTAGTTGGATTTGCTGACATGGAGTAGTGACCTTAAAGGCACAGGCCAGGTTAGCAGCTCAACATTACAGCCAATGCCGGGGGAGGTCTGCTGGGAGTGTGATAGAAGTTCAGATTTTAGCATCCTTTTAAGATCCTTATCCAAAGCAACTTCCCCGATCGCAAACCAAACTTGCAAAACAATTGGATTAAAGAGATTTATTACAACATTTTCTTTTTTCTTCTGTATTATATATCTATAATAATATCTATATATATATATATACAATAAGGTCACTTTAGAACAGAAACTGAAGGGCTGATTTGAACTCAGGATTGGAATCGAGTGTGTGTGGGGAGCGGGGGGGGGTGCGATCAAAGCGGGCATGAGGTCCGGGAAATCTTTACCTCCCAGACCTCATTTGACTCCCAGGCCTCGCTGAATCCCGCCAGCAGGAATAACGTGATCACCGGCGGGCTTGAGTCAAACTTGCTGGGCAATTGGGGTGGAGCAGGCCGCTGTTGGAGACCCATGGAAACTGACCCCAGCATGGTAAGTACAGATTGAGAGGGTGTTGGGGGCGGTGCTTGGGTCGGCATGTTCACGATCAGGAAAGGCCAAGGTCACCAGGAGCACTCCTTCTCCTGGCCCACAGGAAATTTTAAAAAGACTGCTTACCCAGGCCTTCTGTGGCCTGGATCCCCGGTGCGTTCGCTGGCGGGTTGGAGAATGTACGGGCTACAGTCAGACTTGTGGTTAACATGGCGTGCGTGCTCCGATGATGTAATTTAGACACAACACTTCCATTTAAATGAAGCCCCTGCTCCTTCAGGGATGGGGGCCTTCCCATGCCTGAATTCAGGCAAGTGAAAATGGTTGGGGCAGGGCTGGACCGTGTCAGGAACACAACACAAACCCCCATCCCTCTGCCATCTTACGCTCCCACTCGCACGGTTCTCACCAGGCAGGAGGGGAGACTTTAAATTGTCCTTTTAGCTCGTATGGACTCAAATTCCTGTTTTGACCAGGGAAATGAAAACCTTTTGTATAGCAAAATGAAAACAGTTGAGTTATTCTTAACAATTTTTCAAGGGTGTAGGTTTGATAATTTAAAATAAATCAGTTGCAGCAGTCCTCACCAGTAAGCCAAACTCTGGGTGCTCAGCGAGAATGTTTGTTTGCTATGTGTACTGTCTGTCCATCATGTGGTGCCAGATTTTGAGCAACAAGCAGAAAACGGACGAGAGTAAAGAATGTGGGGGCAACTCTCGGCAGCGCATTCAGGCGCTAAAGAACCTCTGAGGTGGCCAAGATGGGGGGTCTTCAGCTGAAACGCCTTGGTTAGTGCAAGACGCCATCTTGGTAAAGGAGTTGAAGCCTGTGCTAGGAGAGGCCGCCTGGAGGCTCGTTAAAGGGCTGATTGCCACTTAAAATGCCCGTTAGTGCTAATTAAAGAGGCATCACGGCATTTTGGTGGTTAGCGCATGTTTTAACGCCCTCTGCTAACAATGACCAGCTGTTTGGGAGTAAACACAGCGTAGACGTAGATTTCAAGTGCTACTTAAAGGTATACTCGCTATTTCATAAGAACATAAGAACTAGGAGCAGGAGTTGGCCATATGGCCCCTCGAGCCTGCTCCGCCATTCAATGAGATCATGGCTGATAATCGACCTCAACTATGGTAGCACAGTGGTTATGTTACTGCACTAATGATCCGGAGACGTGAGTTCAAATCCCACCACGGCAGCTGGGGAATTTAAATTCAGTTAATTAAATAAAAAGCTAGTATCAGTAATGGTGACCATAAAACTATTGGATTGTTGTAAAAACCCATCTGGTTCACTAATGTCCTTTAGGGAAGGAAATCTGCCATCCTTACCTGGTCTGGCCTATATGTGACTCCAGACCCACAGCAATGTGGTTGACTCTTAACTGCCCTCTGAAATGGCCGAGTAAGCCACTCAGTTGTAAAAAACGCTACGAAAAACAATAAGAATAAAACTGGACGGACCACTCGGCATCGACCTCGGCACTGGCTACGGACACGACAATTGCACACCCAGCACAGTCAACCCTGCAAAGTCTTCCTCACCAACATCTGCGGACTTGTGCCGAAATTGGGAGAACTGTCCCATAGACTAGTCGAGCAACAACCTGTCATACTCACAGAATCATGAATCATACCTTTCAGCCAATGTCCCAAACTCCTCCATCACCATCCCTGGGTATGTCCTGTCCCACCGGCAAGACAGACCCACCAGGGGTGGCGGCACATGGTATACAGTCAGGAAGGAGTGGCCCTGGGAGTCCACAACATTGACTCCGGACCCCATGAAGTCTCATGGCTTCAGGCCAAGCATGAGCAAGGAAACCTCCTGCAGATTATCACCTACCGCCCTCCCTCAGCTGATGAATCAGTACTCCTCCATGTTGAAGACCACTTGGAAGAAGCACGGAGAGTAGCAAGGGCACAGAATGTACTCTGGGTGGGGGACTTCAATGTCCATCATCAAGAATGGCTCGGTAGCACCACTACTGACCGAGCTGGCCGAGTCCTGAAGGGCCTGCAACAGGTGGTGAGAGTACCAACACAAGGGAAAAACCTATTTGACCTTGTCCTCACCAATCTACCTGTCGCAGATGCATCTGCCCATGACAGCATTGGTAGCAGTGACCATCGCATAGTCATTGTGGAGGTGAGGTCCCATCTTCACACTGAAGACACCCTCCATCATGTTGTGTGGCACTACCACCGTGCTAAATGGGATAGATTCAGAACAGATCTTGCAGCTCAAAACTGGGC
Source organism: Somniosus microcephalus (assembly GCF_052327205.1). Taxonomy (NCBI): domain Eukaryota; kingdom Metazoa; phylum Chordata; class Chondrichthyes; order Squaliformes; family Somniosidae; genus Somniosus; species Somniosus microcephalus. Next base: position 76,201,634 of record NC_140994.1, on the reverse strand, counting down.
ATTCATGAGGCACTGTGGGCCATCAGCAGCAGCAGAATTGTATTCCACCACAATCTGTAGCCTCATGGCCCAGCATATCCCTCACTCTACCATTACATCAAGCCAGGGGACCAACACTGGTTCAATAAGGAGTGTAGAAGAGCATGCCAGGTGCAGCACCAGGCATACCTAAAAATGCAGTGCCAACCTGGGGAAGCTGCAACACAGGACTACATGCATGCTAAAAAGCGGAAGCAGTATGCTATTGACAAAGCTAAGCGATCCCACAATCAATGGCTCAGATCAAAGCTCTGCAGTCCTGCCACATCCAGTCGTGAATGGTGGCTGACAATTAAACAACTTACAGGAGGGGGAGACTCCATGAATATCCCCATTCTCAATGATGGTGGAGCCCAGCACGTGAGTGCAAAGAACAAAGCTGAAGCATTTGCAACCATCTTCAGCCAGAAGTGCCGAGTGGATGATCCATATTGGCCTCCTTCTGAGGTCCCCAGCACCACAGAAGCCAGTCTTCAGCCAATTCAATTCACTCTACGTGATATCAAGAAACGGCCGAGTGCACTGGATACAGCAAAGGCTGTGGGCCCCGACAACATCCCAACTGTCGTGCTGAAGACTTGTGCTCCAGAATTAGCCGCGCCTCTAGCCAAGCTGTTCCAGTACAGCTACAACACTGTCATTCTATCCGACAATGTGGAAAACTGCCCAGGTATGTCCTGTCCACAAAATGCAGGACAAATCCAATCTGACCAATTACCACCCCATTAGTCTACTCTCAATCATCAGCAAAGTGATGGAAAGTGTCGTCAACAGTGCTATCAAGCAGCACTTACTCACCAATAACCTTCTCACTGATACCCAGTTTGGGTTCCGCCAAGACCACTCAGCTCCAGACTTCATTACAGCCTTGGTACAAACATGGACAAAAGAGCTGAATTCCAGAGGTGAGGTGAGAGTGACTGCCCTTGACATCAAGGCAGCATTTGACCGAGTGTGGCATCAAGCAGCCCTAGTAAAACTGAAGTCAATGGGAATCGGGGGGAAAACGCTCCACTGGCTGGAGTCATACTTAGCACAAAGGAAGATGGTTGTGGTGGTTGGAGGTCAATCGTCACAGCCCCAGGACATCGCTGCAGGAGTTCCTCAGGGCAGTGTTCTAAGCCCAACCATTTCAGCTGCTTCATCAATGACCTTCCCTCCATCATAAGGTCAGAAATGGGAATGTTTGCTGATGACTGCAGCGTGCTCAGTGCCATTCGCAACTCCTCAGATAATGAAGCAGTCCATGCCCGCATGCAGCAAGACCTGGACGACATTCAGGCTTGGGCTGATAAGTGGCAGGTAACATTCGTGCCACACAAGTGGCAGGCAATGACTATCTCCAAAAACACACCGTCTAACCACCGCCCCTTGACATTCAACGGCATTACCATCGCCAAATCCCCCACCATCAATCTCCTGGGGTCACCATTGACCACGAACTTAACTGTACCAGCCACATAAATACTGTGGCTACAAGAGCAGGTCAGAGACTGATCTTCTCCGGTGAGTGTCTCACATCTCGACTCCCCAAAGCCTTTCCACCATCTACAAAGCACAAGTCAGGAGTGTGATGGAGTACTCTCCACTTGCCTGGATGAGTGCAGCTCCAACAACACTCAAGAAGCTCGACGCCTTCCAAGACAAAGCAGCCCACTTGATTGGCACCCCATCTACCACCTTAAACATTCACTCCCTCCACCACCGGTGTACCATGGCTGCAGTGTGTACCATCTACAAGATACACTGCAACAACTCGCCAAGGCTTCATCAGCAGCACCTCCCAGACGCGCAACCTCTACTACCTAGAAGGACAAGGGCAGCAGGCGCATGGGAACACCACCACCTCCAAGTTCCCCTCCAAGTCACACACCATCCTGATTTGGAAGTATATCGCCGTTCCTTCATCGTCACTGGGTCAAAATCCTGGAACACCCACCCTAACAGCACTGTGGGAGTACCTTCACCACACGGACTGCAGCGGTTCAAGAAGGTGGCTCACCACCATCTTCTCAAGGGCAACTAGGGATGGGCAATAAATGCTGGCCTTGCTAGTGATGCCCACATCCCATGAACGAATAAAAAACAATAATCCTGACTTGGAAGTATATCGCCATTCCTTCATCATTGCTGGATCAAAATCCTGGAATTCTGTCCCTATCAGCACTGTGGGAGTACCTTCACCACACGGACTGCAGCGGTTCAAGAATGCGACTCACCCCCGCCTTCTCAAGGGCAACTAGGGATGGGCAATAAATGTTGGCTTTGCCAGCGATGCCCACATCCAATGAACGAATAAAAAAAAACTCCAGTTTCCTGCCCAATCTCCATATTCCTTGATTCCCTTAGAGTCCAAAAATCTATCTATCTCAGCCTTGAATATACTCAAAGACTCAGCATCCACAGCCCTCTAGAGCAGAGAATTCTAAAGATTCACAACCCTCTGAGTGACGAAATTGCTCCTCATCTCAGTCTTAAATGATCTATCCCTTATCCTGAGACTATGCCCCCTAGTTCTAGACACTCAGCCAGGGGAAACAACCTCTCAGCATCTACCATGCCTATCCCCTTCAGAATCTTGTATCTTTCAATGAGATCACCTTTCATTCTTCTAAACTCCAGAGAGTATAGCCCCATTCTACACAATGTCTCATCATAGGACAGCCCTCTCATCCCAGGAATCAGTCTAGTCAACCTTCGTTGCACCGCCTCCAAGGTAAGTATATTCTTCCTTAGATAAGGAGATCAAAACTGTGCATAACACTCCAGGTGTGGTCTCACCAAGGCCCTGTCCAATTGTAACAAGACTTCCTTACTCTTATACTCCAACCCCCTTGCATTAAAGGCCAACATGCCATTTGCCTTCCTTATTGCTTGCTGTACCTGTATGGTACAGCATATTGGGAGAAGGGGAAGTGCAAAGAGACCTGGGTGTCCTTGTGCACCAGTCGCTGAAGGTAAGCATGCAGGCGCAGCAGGCGGTTAAGAAGGCAAATGGTATGTTGGCCTTCGTAGCAAGAGGGTTCGAGTACAGGAACAAGGATGTCTTGCTACAGTTGTACAGGGCCTTGGTGAGACCGCACCTTGAGTATTGTGTGCAGTTTTGGTCACCATACCTGAGGAAGGACGTTCTTGCCATGGAGGGAGTGCAGCGAAGATTCACCAGGCTGATACCTGAGATGGCAGGAATGACGTATGAGGAGAGATTGTGTCGATTGGGCTTATACTCACTGGAGTTTAGAAGATTGAGAGGGGATCTCATCGAAACCTATAAAATTCTGTCAGGTCTGGACAGACTAGATGCAGGAAGGATGTTTCTGATGGCCGGGGAGTCCAGAACCAGGGGTCATAGTCTAAGGATAAGGGGTAAGCCATTTAGGACTGAAATGAGGAGGAATTTCTTCACCCAGAGAGTGGTGAACCTGTGGAATTCTCTGCCACAGAGGGCGGTGGAGGCCAGTTCATTAAATATATTCAAGAAAGAGTTGGATATGTTTCTTGAGGCTGAAGGGATCAAGGGATATGGGGAAAAGGCGGGGACAGGGTACTGAGTTTGGATGATCAGCCATGATCACATTGAATGGCGGAGCAGGCTCGAAGGGCCGAATGGCCTACTCCAGCTCCTATCTTCTATGTTTCTATGTTAACTTTCTGTGTTTCTTGCACGAGGACACCCAAATCTCTCTGGACACCAGCATTTGAAAGTTACTCACCATTTTAAAAATATTCTGTTTTTATATTCTTCCTACCAAAGTGAATTACCTCACATTTCCTTACATTATACTCCATCTGCCACCTTACTGCCCACTCACTTAGTCTATCTATATTCCTTTGCAGAGCATTTGGGGGGAAAATTTGGTTGTTTTGCACCTCCCGTTAGCACCCTAAGAGGGCGCTAATGGGGCACAAAGCAACTAGCGCCCAGGCGCAGCGATGTTTGCGCCACTCGCGAAATTGACCAGACATTTTGTGGCGACGCTAAACACTACCGACAACGATCTCCTGCGCCCGCAGATCATGACGTCAGTCGAGTGTGCAACGCCCCGGACCGGATATTGAGTGGCGCCCCCTGCCTTACCGCCTGCCGCTAGCAACGACAGGGTGAAGGGAGCGCTTTGCAGTCGGGAAGGGACTGGGAGTGCGCTATTTAAAGGCGACCGCTTCCTGCCTTTTTTGTCGATGACATTTTTGCACCACACATTCTAAGAGAGAGAGAGAGACGTCTGGAGAGATTCAACGCTGTGTGAAGAAGTTTTGGGTACTGAGCAGCACTTTGCAGGTTCATTTTGATTTGACCTTCCTTGCATTGATTTAGAAGAGACTATGGGGGCTGCACTCTGAGCTCTTTCCCTGGGCCTCTCCATTGTTCTTTCCAGTAGAATTGATGTAGAGGTCTCTCCAGGCTAAGATTCAAGGCTGCAATGAGCCGGATGTGGATGGAGAGCAAGATCAACCCTTCCCTTTAAGAACTGGCCGGCGCCAGTGTGTCTGTGTTCCATTGCTGATTGACATCACATGAGCTTCACCAGCGCTCTGAGGTAGCACCTCGGTCCTCGGCATTAGCGCCTTAAGAGAGGTGTATAGCACCTGATTTAATGCTCCAATCACCTCCAGGGGGCGATAGAAGCCAAGATTGCAGTCGGAGGCGATAATTAGCGCCAGACGCTAAACTTTGTTCCCAGCCGATAATTGCGCCCTGAACGGGGCGATACCAAATTTCTCCCCCTTTGTATTCTCATCACAGCTTACTGTCCCACCTAGCTTTGCATCATCAGCAATCTTGGATATATAACACTTGGTCCCTTCATCTTGATCATTAATATAGATTGTAAATAGCTGAGGCCCCAGCACTGATCCTTGTGGCACCCCACTAGTTACAGCCTGCCCACCTGAAAAAGACCTGTTTATCCCTACTCTCTGTTTTCTGTCCATTAACCAATCCTCTATCCATGCTACTATATTACCCCCAACCCAATGAGCCCTTATCTTGTGTAATAACCTTTTATGTGGCACCTTATCGAATGCCTTTTGGAAATCCAAATATACTACATTCACTGTTTCCCCTTCAGCTACCCTGCTAGTTACATACTCAAAAAACTCAAATAAATTTGTCAAACATGATTTCTCTTTCATAAAACCATGTTGACTCTGTCTAATCATGTTATGATTTTCTAAATGCCCTGATACCACTTCCTTAACAATGGATTACAGCATTTACCCAATGACTGCTGTCAGGCTAACTGGCTTGTAGTTCCCTGTTTTCTCTCTCCCTCCTTTCTTGAATAGTTCTCTTCCTGCTGGAGATGTGAAGAGGACCTTTGAAATACATTGGGAGACTTTCTGGGACACTTTGTCAAGACTTCACCAATACTCCAGCATCATTTATTCCGGAAATTCTCAGAGGACTTCACCTAAAAAGATTAAGTGCTCGGCTACTCTACTTTATTGGATGCCTTATAGGAGGCACCATGAGAAAGGGAGTGCTTTGGTCATGGGCACCTTGCTAGGTGCTTCCTTTGGTCTGGATGAGGAATGGGAGGCGGACAGGAGGCCAGGCAGAGCAGCATCAGCTGCTGCAGGAGAGAGGGACAGGAGGACAAGGAGGGTGAGGTGGTGTCCTTCCAATACAATAATAATACAATACAAATCGCTTTATTGGCATGATAAGGTACATCTTATGTTGCCAAAGCATCAAAATACATTTATGGTTGAACACATAAACGCGGTTCCATTCATACAGTGTATAAACAGGTATATCCCTGAGTTTATAAATATACCCCCACTGCGGCTGCAGGACATCCCTCCTCCTCTGGACCTCCTCCACCAGGACCATCAGTGCCGCGGCCGAGAACCCGTGCGCCCTCTCCTTCAGTCCCTGTGCCATCCTACAACGTGCTGCTGTGTACCAGCCAGAGCACTCCACACCTTCACTGGAAATAGGTGCGAGCAGCCCACATATACTGCTCCACGAAAATTGCGTCTAATCAGCGCTTGAGTGCTAAATCTGCAGATGTCTGGTTTAGCGCCTCCACGCATATTCAAATTATGGCAATCAGCAATTAGGACTAAAATTGTGTGCTTAATCCAGACTTTCAAACAGGCGTGTCTTATTAGCACAGCATTCATTTAGCGCCTGTTTTCACCCTTTGGCCAAAATAACCCTCTGTGTGTTTTACAGGAATCCATTATGACTAAACATTTTGCTCAAGTGAAGAAAACGAAAATTATGTATGCGCAATCTACCTGACTGAAAAAAAATAGTTTTACTAATTCCAATCACTGACTATATAGTTGCACTACACTTTGGGGGGAATTTTAACCCCCCAAAATGGGTGGGTTGGGAGCAGGTCGGCGGTAAAAATGATTGATGTTGAGAGTGGGAGAGCAAGCCAGCTCCAACACACCCACTTCCAGGTTTAACAGAGGCGCGTTTGGATGCCGGCGAGAAGCCTACTCGTTGAAGTCGGGGATTTCCTAATTGAATGTGGGCGGGTACTTGTTGATGCAATTCTTCTCTTCTTCTTCTTAGGCAGTCCCTCGGAACCGAGGATGACTTGCTTCCACACTAAAAATGAGTTCTCAGGTGACTGATGAGTCCAATGCGGGACCTACAGTCTCTGTCACAGGTGGGGCAGACGGTGGTTGAAGGGCCGGGTGGGTGGGGTGCTTGGGTTGACGTGCGCTCCTTGCGCTTGGCTTCCGCTTGCTCCAGGCGAAGAGACTCAAGGTGTTCAGCGCCTTCCCGGATGCTTCTCCTCCACTTTGTGCGGCCTTGGCCCAGGGATTCCCAGGTGTCGGTGGGGATGTTACACTTTTTCAAGGAGGCTTTGAGGGTGTCCTTGAAGCGTTTCCTCTGCCCACCTGGGGCTCTCTTGCCGTGCCGGAGCTCCGAGTAGAGTGCTTGTTTTGGGAGTCATGTATCGGGCATGCGGATGATGTGGCCCGTCCATTGGAGCTGATCGAGCGTGGTCAAAGCTTCGATGCTGGGGATGTTGGACTGAGCAAGAACACGGACGTTGGTGCGCCTATCCTGCCAATGGCTTTGCTGGATCTTGCGGAGGCAGTGTTGGTGGTACCTCTCCAGTGCTTTGAGGTGCCTGCTGTACATGGTCCATGTCTCTGAGGCATACAGCAGGGCGGGTATCACTGCTGCTCTGTAGGCCATGAGCTTATTTAAAAATTATTTTTAACTTGGCTCCAAATTTAACTTGAGCAGCTCATGTTTCCTGGGGCTCAGGAAATTGACCAGGGAAATGGAGGCGAGTTTGAGCAGCAGTTCAGGTGGGTATTTAAACATCTCATTGTCCCATCTGAACAAAAGCTCACTTATTGCAGCTGCTGTCTCAGTTCCCTCTGGCAAATGTCTGGCAGGGCGGCTTGTGTGAAAGCAGCTTTTTTCAACCTTTTGAGGATTTCAAATTGACAAGATCAGGCTGGGAGGGGCTTTGGACGTGTTTCACAGCACATCAGAAGAGGAAGACCATCACCATCCACGGCAGCGACGACGTGCTGTGATGGAATCAGCATGTCCACAGGAGGGAGGTGCACAGGAGGGAGGTGCACAGGAGAGAGGTCCACAGGAGAGAGGTCCACAGGAGGGAGGTCTAAAGGAGGGAGGTGCACAGGACAGAGGTCCACAGGAGGGAGGTGCACAGGAGGGAGGTGCACAGGAGGGAGGGAGGTGCACAGGAGGGAGGTGCACAGGAGGGAGGTCCACAGGAGAGAGGTCCACAGGAGAGAGGTCCACAGGAGAACGGTCCACAGGAGGGAGGTGCACAGGAGGGAGGTGCACAGGAGAGAGTTGCACAGGAGAGAGGTGCACAGGAGGAAGGTCCACAGGAGAGAGGTCCACAGGAGAGAGGTCCACAGGAGGAAGGTCCACAGGAGAGAGGTCCACAGGAGAGAGGCCTGCAGGAGTGTGGTCCACAGGAGTGTGGTCCACAGGAGAGTGGTCCACAGGAGAGAGGCCCACAGGAGAGAGGCCCACAGGAGTGTGGTCCACAGGAGTGTGGTCCACAGGAGAGTGGTCCACAGGAGAGTGGTCCACAGGAGAGTGGTCCACAGGAGAGTGGTCCACAGGAGAGAGGTGCACAGGAGAGAGGTCCACAGGAAGGAGATGCACAGGAGAGAGGTCCACAGGAGAGAGGTCCACAGGAGAGAGGTCCACAGGAGAGAGGTGCACAGGAAGGAGATGCACAGGAGAGAGGTCCACAGGAGAGAGGTCCACAGGAGAGAGGTGCACAGGAGAGAGGTCCACAGGAGAGAGGTGCACAGGAGAGAGGTCCACAGGAGAGAGGTCCACAGGAGAGAGGTCCACAGGAGAGAGGTGCACAGGAAGGAGATGCACAGGAGAGAGGTCCACAGGAGGCAGGTAGAGGGGGACGAAGGGGGGCATTGCTCATTTTCAGATAAGGAGAACATAGAGGAGGAGGTGCAGGAGGATGAAGATGGGGCAACCATCGTCAGACCAGCCACATAATTGCTGCCTGCGTGATGCTCTAATATCGCGAAGGTTCACCTAGTGTGAAACATAACAAATGAAATCCTGCAGTCCACTCCCACCACCAGCACCAACCCCCCACACCCTCCCTTTGAACTGAACAGTCATTCAACAACTCATCCACCCATTGCACATCCCCCCAATGGATCCCATCATGTATTGACATTCATCATGAAACAAATAAAAGGGCGAGTTGGCCCTTGGGATGTAATAATGGGCAAGATGTGGAAGTGGTGCAAATCATTACATTTTATGTGGCATAATAAGAAAAAGGAAACAACAACATAACATTTTCTCAAACACCCATGTGCATACCCTTGGTGAATTACAATTTCTTCAACTTAGGCTTCCTACCACTTCTACATGGTGCATCCCATGTGGCTTGAGCAGAGGTAGAGGCAGACTGCTCAGATCCCTGCCCTGACTGTTTGCCCTCCATCCTCTGGGTTTTTGAGCCCCTGAGGGCCCCGTCAAAGTCTGCTCCACCAGCACCTGTGCAGAGGCAGACTCAGCCATCAGGAGACGAGGCTGAAGGGTGGGGGAGGGGCGTGCAACGGGTGGGAAGTGGGAGCGCTTTGAGTGGAGTTCCCACTTCCATGTCCACATTCGCCATTATCCCTATCCTGGGCTAGCACCACATCACTCCTACCACTCTGTTGCAGACCAGCTTGGTGAAGATCAGTGACACCTGTAAGGCCACGGATAAAGTATCTATCATCTTGTTTAAGGCAGCAGACAAGATGACGTCTAAAGTTTGCAGGGCCATAGTCATGGCCTGCATGGATGCATTTGAGAGCCTTGCTTGAAGCTCCATGAAGGCGGCCATTCTCTCCATGGCAGATATTCTCGCAATTACCTGCGCCACCAATCCACTAGCGATCAAGTTGGACTCCTCCATCCTCTCCGCTATTGTGGAGGGTGTGCGTGGCACGTCTATCAATACCTGGCTAAGTAGCTGATGCACCTCTAGCATTCCCCTTCTCAAAGATAGCCCCCAGGGTTCAGCATTTGTGTCCAGCTGAGTAGAGCTTGGCGAGGATTAGGCCCCCCGACACAGACTCTCCACACTGTCCCTGCCACCAGTGTCTGCTCATGCTCAGTTGTGAGGTGTGAGTCATCAGGTGAAAACTCAACTAACTGTGTAAATGGACCCATCGAAGTGCAGGTATTTGCGCTGGTGCATGGCTGTACATCCTGTTACGGTGCACCCTCAGAAGGAATAATGTCCTGCAACACTTGCTGTATGCGTTAAGGCCCTGGAAGACAAAAGAAAGGGATATGATTTAGTCATGGCAAAGTCACAATCTTGACAATCACCGTACTCGGTCTTCTCATAGTTCAGTCATTGATGAAATGAAGTCAGCATGTTTGTCAGAGATATCTGCGAGCTCCCTGTATCTCCATCTCCGATTGAGAGGGACACAGATATGCCACTTATCTCCAGGACGTCGTCCTCTGCATCTGTGAGCTGGACTATTTGTGGCGGCCCACCTCCAGTCCTCTCCCTTGCGTTTTGCGCTTTCTTCTCCTACAATAGGCGAACAAACAGACCTGTGAGTGAGTGAAGGTCAAGTATTCACCCGATGGATGCAGTGTATTTGGTGAGGGTGACTATGAGACACGTGCATCACATTGCATAAGAAACGGGCTGAGTGTCAGTGGTGGATGGATAAATGGGGCGGTGATGAAGTGCATAGAAAGTGAAGGATGGGTGCTGCTGAAAGTTGAGTGGGTGTGAGGAGTGGTGTGACGGAGAACGTTTAGCAAAGCAGAGTGGTAGTGGCGGTTTGGGGGGACGTTGTACTTAAAGCACAGGATATAGTTGATTCAAAAAATGTATTCACTTTACCTGGTTAGGTCATTAAACTGCTTCCTACATTGTATGCATAACCTGGGCACAATGCTGCTGCTGCTGTTCACCTTCCCAGCTACCTCCAACCACGCCCTCTTGGTGAGAGCAGCAGGTTTCGTCCTCCCATTGCTGAGAGAAGTATGTCCCTCCTCCTCCTGACTGCACCCAGCAGTAATTCCAGCGCGGCGTCATTAAATCTGGGTGCTGCCCTTGCTCTACGTCCACCAACCATCCTGAACACCTCCAATTTCCAATTGTGGACTGTCCCTTTAAACACAGCTGAAATCACGTCATTCGGGTCCGCATCACGCCCGCTGCACAGCTTGCAGAATGCGGCACCCGGAAGTCAAAATGAATTGATACAATTGAGTTGCGATCGCTCAGTTGACTTCAGGGATTTCCCTGCGCAATTCCACTCCCCCTGCACGGAAGCCACCTTCAGATTAATATCGGGGCCTTTGAGTTTGGGAAACATGTAGATCACTTCCTTTTTTAACAAGCTCATGAGTTTCAAATAGGGTCTTGGCTGATCAATACTCCATATTTAGTTTCAACACAAATATAAGGAGTACAATTTTAAGTGTACTGACCAGGCTGTTCAATTTTGTGTATCACCACATGCTCATGGGAATTGAAAGCTTGTATTTTTAAACACATATATAATTGATTAACATATATCTCATCAGCTAGCTTAAAACTCAGAATTCCCACTATGATTTTAATGGATTCTTTTTACATTTTTTTTATCGGTAGTTTTCATTAAAAAAAAACTGTCTCCAACACAATGTGTTTCTTTTAATGCCAGTTATCACTTTTGGCTTTGTCAGTACAGAGGCTCAATGGGATATAATTTAATCCCTCACTGTGAACAGATGGACATTTTGTCGTCCATGCTGTGTACCACCCCCAGTCGCAACTATAATCAGTTTCTCTCAAACCTTTCTTGTCAGTCATTAATCACCAATGGATGTATATGTACATTTATGCAAAGGTAGTAAGATCAAAATGCATTGGTGCAATCCTTCTTGCTCTGCAAACCAACATCAACCATTTATATGTTTCGCACAGTAAAATAATACAGAATCCTTATCTGTCTGTTAATTTAATTTGTTAATTACATTTTAGATTACGTTAGAAAAATAAATTGCCTTTGCTATCCTCTAAGATGTTTTAATATAGTTCTTGTCAAAGCAAGACAAAGTGTGAAAAATGCTAATTTAAGCTTTTAAATTGCACCTCGCAGTCTAATTACAGTTATGCTGTTGAAGGTTTACCTGGATTTACCTTGTGTGTTCAGATACTCTAATGAGATTACTGCTTTGGTGTCAGCTCAAATTGTCAACAAATTCCAGTCGCTAGATTACCAGGCTATATACGTGGCAGAAAAGGATAGAAGTGGACTGTGTGAATGACCATAAAACATTCAGAGAGCGCGCGAGCTCTGGACAACCCAGTAATCATCTGCTGGATAGAAAAGTGTTCACTGAGTTCTGGCACCTGGTGTTAATTTATATGAAGGGCTTGTCAGGGTCTGCTTAAACCCTCTTAGCTGTCTTCAGCATTTGCTGTGAGGTCTGGGAAACTAATTGCCATAGGTTCAGTGAGGACCTGGATTGTAAAATGGAGCTACAGATAGAGGGCAGAAGAAAATGTGCTCAAATAACCCAGCTGGCTGCTTGATCACTGAAAGAATTTGAATGTGATTCTTCAGCAGACGGAGGTTTTGTGGCAATCTTTGTGACAGTAGTAACAAAGAGAGCTCTGGATATCATGATACTGAATGCTAATTTCTTATCTGTTGGAACGGCTATGTGCAAACAAGGAATATGCTGAAGTTCGAGGTTTTTAGTCCAGTAAGTATTATTGTTAAGGGAATGAGAATCCTCTCAAGTGTACGTAGGTGGATTCTGGTAAGTAATTAGTAACAATAAATGTTGCTTTGGTATGACTCAAAATATTATATTGTCTAAGGGAAAAATATTTTTGTGTCAGCAGCAAAGTGCCCATTAAGTACTATGTTGTAATAATATTAAATATGCACGTGTTAGTGGCTGCAAGCTAATACTATAGAAGGTATTTATAATCCCTTGCATTAAAAGATAACAGAAAAAAAAACTTTTAGAAGACATATGCAGCTTTTGACCTTCAGAGTATTCCATTTGTTCGGTACAAAACTACAGTAATAATATTTATTATCTTGAAGTCTTGGTTCAGCATAATGTATATCGCTTTATCCACTAAGGACTTTTTGTTCAGATGATATTGAATCGTCGTTGCAATTAAATTGAATATTAAGACAACAGAAGGGCAATGCAACTTAATCTTGCAGAACATAACACCCAATACTATCCACAACAATGTTCCTTTACTTTGTGAGAGATCACTGGCACCAAACAGACCATGACATGCTTTGTCTTTCTTTTTAATAGAATAATCTTTCTATCTATATAATCTTTCTTGATCAGCATAGAATTCCTATTATAATCCCTAAAACTGTCAAAAGGAACATTTAAAAAAATGGTTCAAGATGATAATTACTGAAGTAGCATAAAAAACATAATTTATGGTTTTATTTTTCAAAGAAGCCAATTTTTTATCCCACAGTTAATACTAATCCAGATTGAGGTGTATTGCACCTTTCTGTATTTAAATTTCCTTACAAAAGCAGTGGAGGTAATTTTAATAAGATTGTTGTTTATATGATATTCTATTATTGGATTGTAACGCAGAAGAAAACAATCACCCTGGCAACTATTATACGGGTTGTTATCAAATTTCTGCAGCAGAGGATGCCTGCTGCTTGAGTAAGGTTATCTCTGGGAGCTGTCCATGATGTTCACCTGTCTTAAACAAATTCTTGTCATGGAGACGAGGAAAATAAAGTAATGCATTCTGGTACTTGTGTTTCAGTAACACAATCCTGTATTACCTGTAAGTAACCTGGCCCTACTAAATAACTGTAATTTAAGACTAACTGCGGAATAGTAGTGCAGTCATAATGCAACGTGACATTCACAGTGAAACTGTTACTCTTAATCTGTTATTTTCATGTGGAGGATCTATGGATTGTCAGTGTAGTTCTGTTGTACAGGTCAGAACCGCATGTTTAGTTGTCGACTTAAAATGCTGGCTAGGACCACCAATGAAACCTATTTGCATAGCGAGAAGAGTAAGTGTATCATGCAACCTTTTACATTTTGCAATGTCTTGTGATTCTTGTTATGTTTTTTCATGGTTTTGATCTTGCCTGTTATATATTGTTTCCACAATGAGTTAAAGACTTAGAAAAGTTAAATGTTTTACAGAGCTTTTTGAATGCAAAAAAACAATCAACAAAAGTAATAGCATCTGCATTTGAGATTAGCAAATGGAAGTAGTACATGTAGCAGTCTCGGTGGGCTTCCTGCATGCTCTTAACTGTCTTGCGTAATCTGTATAAAAGTTATTAAATGCTGAAGAATTGATTAGAGTTATTCTTTCTGTTATTAGTGTGTAAGTGTTCTTTGACTACAGTCGACATTTTGTTTGAATAATCTGAACATTTTCTCAGTGCTGAACCTGGTGGCAGAAACTCTTCGTTGTGCATGGCTGAGTTTCCAATAGTGCATAGGACAGCGTTGTGCTTAATGAGGAGCATCACTTTAATGGCCACTCAAAGTTGAAGCAAATTAATGTTTTCCCTGTTGTTTGACGGAGGTATCAAAAGGCCACTGTTAAAATTCAGGGTCAGTGGTTCTATAAGAATTTCTAATAATGTATTGTTTACCAAACACACACAAATCTGATTAATGGATCCTCTGCCTATAATGCTGATTAGATAGTTGGAGGCACCATCCTTTTAATAAGATCATTGAGATTACAAATCTTAATTGTCAGAAATCGTTCATCTTTATGATTTTTGAAACAAAATCAAGCAGCTAGTAAAACTGAATTCAGTTTTTCACACACTGCCAAGAGTGTTTAAAAGAGATCTATTTTTTTTAAGTTATAAAATGTTGCACTGAAAAAAGTAACGCTTATTTACAAGACTAGCTAATTATGATCTGGATAATTTTGTCAGGTAACTGTACTAAGGTAGGGAAAATGCAGTAAATGAAATAGTTGGTGGCACACTTTGCATAATTCCTGTAATTAGAATTTATGGTTCCATTTTGTTTAAGCTTTGAGATGTAAAGATGAATTAAAATGGTATGTGTTTAAGTTTTATTTTTGAATAGAACAAATTAACAATGATGCAACAACAACTACTTGTATTAATGTTGGAAAATGCCAAGAGTGTGCATGGCAGTATCCCTTTCAACATTGTGCATTAATTCTTAATTACGTAATTTTTCATGTTTAGAATTCTGCACAGTCCTGTATCGGTGTCAACTGAGGTTGAACCTAAGCTGAAATGGCTCCAGCACACCATAATCTTCAATATGTAATGAACATTTAAGAATTATTGTGACCTTCCATTATATCTGCAACATTTTAGCCTTCCAAATTAAGAGTACATTCTTTCACAAAATACATCATGTTGATTCATAATGTGCACTAATAAATTAATGACAAGCCAATCTTAATGTGTTATCTGTATCATTTTGTTTCTATGACCACTTGCTCTTGGGTTCCTTTTTAAAAAAAAAAGTTTTTTAAACCTTGACATGATGTAGGTATCATAGTACAATCAGATTTGATAACTTCATGCAATGGTGGTTTCACAGTAATGTTACATCTGTGTGGTCTAAAGCTATTTGATTTGGTTTTCCAACAGTAAATTGTAACTGAAAATAGAATAAGCTAGACGACCTGGAACAAGATAAACCTGAGGACAGTTAAATTTGTGGTTTTATTTCCTCAAAGACAGTGATTAATTCAGCAAGTTGACAAAGAAACAAATGGATTCGGAAATGCTTCTAGACATTTATTTTGCAAATGGCTTTATTATAATCTAAATAAAATGTGTATAATTACTCATGAAGGTTGTTGGTAAATATTGCCTTTTGTAGGCAGACCAATACTAGATAAACTGTCCTACTTTAAATGAATCTGATGATAGCAGGATAATGGCTCTACCATAATATAATTGTACTTTTTTAAAATACTTGGACAATATTGTGAAAACAAAAAATGTCTTGCATTTTAGGGGCAACAAGCAGTTGTTTATACACAGGTTCATTAGGAAATGAAATAATATCACCCTTGTGAATAACAAGCAGTCTTCTGAGCTTGGAGTCAAAGCACCCTGTCGTAGCACCTTTATGGCTGGCTGTGTTACAACTGACCTGGGAATGCTTGATACAAACTCTTGATGCCTGAAATGAGAAAGTATTCCATTCTCATAATTAACAAACATCATAGCACCTTCAATATAGGGAAATGTCCCAAAAAGCTTCATGACGGTGAGGGGGGCAGAGTGGAGGGACACAGAGCAGGTGAAGAGTTGCAGGTGTGTTTGAGAAGTGTTTTAAGGAGGCTTTTGAAGGTGGAGAAATGTTTTTTTGTTTTTTTTTATTCATTCACAGGATGTGGGCGTCGCTGGCAAGGCCAGCATTTATGGCCCATCCATAATTGCCCTTGAGAAGGTGGTGGTGAGCCGCCTTCTTGAACCGCTGCAGTCTGTGTGGTGTAGGTACTCCCACAGTGCTGTTAGGTAGGGAGTTCCAGGATTTTGACCCAGCGACGATGAAGGATCGGTGATATATTTCCAACTCAGGATGGTGTGTGATTTGGAGAGAAACTTTGAGGTGGTGGTGTTTCCATGCACCTGCTGCCCTTGTTCTTCTAGGTGGAAGAGGTCGTGGGTTTGGGAGGTGCTGCCGAAGAAGCCTTGGTGAGTTGCTGCAGTGTATCTTGTAGATGGTACACACTGCAGCCACGGTACGCCGGTGGTGGAGGGAGTGAATGTTTTAAGGTGGTGGATGGGGTGCCAATCAAGTGGGCTGCTTTGTCCTGGATGGTGTCGAGCTTCTTGAGTGTTGTTGGAGCTGCACTCATCCAGGCAAGTAGAGAGTATTCCATCACACTCCGTACTTGTGCCTTGTAGATGGTAGAAAGGATTTGGGAGTCAGGAGGTGAGACACTCGCCACAGTATACCTAGCCTCTGACCTGCTCTTGCTGCCACAGTATTTATGTATGTGAGTTGGCAAAGGGGTTTAGAAGAATTTCAGAATGTGAGGGGCAAAACTGGAGGTCCTCTATAGTATCTGTATTTGCAGGGAGTATACTCCCTACAGAGTTTTGAATACCAATGTGCTGCAAGTGTTTTACTGAGAAAATTTATGTATTAACAACAAGTGGGAAATTGGTCTCTGTTGCACCATTTTTTAGGCACTGTGCGGACTCCTAAGGCGCAAAATGGCATCTGAGATGAGCCTGCACACTACCGATGGGAAGTGCGCCAGATGTTATCTTGGTAAAGGTGTACTTTATGTAACCGTTCCACCTTTAAGAGAACTATTTTGTAACCGTTCCACCTTTAAGAGAACTATTTTAAGAGTTGCACTACTTTATCTTGGCTGCTGTATACTGTAATACCGGCGGTGACCACACCGGTATATAAGTGCTGTGTAATGATTTATTGGGCAGTTCCGCCCTGACCTTCAACCAGTAAAGACCTGTTAAAGTTTACTCTTGTGGTCTGTGTAGTAATTCTCAATATAACACACAGACTTAACAGTGGCGACGAGTACGATCTTACCCTGCGGCAGAGATACATCCGAAGCAGTTTCACGGGCGTCGAGAAGAGGCATCCGCCCTCATCATTCTGCTGAGAGAAGACTCGAGTCTGCAGAGCGAAGGAAGAATTCTGACACGAAGCCTTCCATCAGCAACAGGCAGTGATCATCCCTTCTATCACGGTGGTGGGTAAGCCGATCAGCGACGAGCAGCAAGTCGGCCACGTTGACTGTGAGTAGGGGAGAAAATAACAAAGAAAAACGGAGGATATAAGGGCGGAGAACTCGACCACGGCCAGGGAAAAGAGCCGGACAGAAGTCGGGGCCAGAGGCGCTGAGACTGGGGCAGCGTAAGGCACGGAAGCCGCGGTGAATACAAACGCAGCCGGTGTGAGAGACCGGGCTGCAAGCGGGCTGGGAGACGCAACAGCGTCGAGAGAGAGCTCGACCGTGACCGGTGAAAAAGGCCGGGCAGCTACCGAGGCCGCGAGGCGCAGCGACCGGGTCAGCGTAAGGCGCGGGAGAAAATAAAAAAACCACGGAGAACTCAGCCGCAGCCGGGGGAAAGGACCGGACTGCAAGAGGGGCTGGGAGGCATGCTTTGAAAACCGCTGGGGAGGGCGAACGCAGCAATACGGCAATCACCATTACAGCCAGCGGGGGAGAAAGGCAAACGCGGGAAGCCGCCATTTTCGGAGGCGGGGGAAGAAGACAAGCGCGGGAAACCGCCATTTTGTAAAAGAAATAAATAAATAAATAATTCTTTTGTTTCTCAAGAAGATCGCGAGGATGCCTAAGCGTGGTAACATCAACGATTTCGATCCCGATGTTGAAGATTGGGCCACGTATGTAGAACGCATAGAGATATATTGTAAGGCAAATAAAATATCAGATGAAGATAAAGCACTAACCTTACTAAACTCAATGGGTGCGAAGACATACGGGCTATTGAAGCATCTTCTATCACCAGCTAAACCGGCGGATCAGACTTTCGCTAATATTGTTGCTGTCCTGAAGGATCATTTGAACCCCACACCGCTGATGTTAGCGGAACGATTTAAATTTTATGCGAGAACGCAGCTGAAAGAGGAAAGCAACACGGAGTACTTAATTGAACTGCGTAAGCTAGCGAAATACTGTCAGTTTGGGGAAGGACTGACAGAGGCACTGAGAGACAAATTCGTGTGCGGATTGTCGAAAGAAGGAACACAAAAGCGGCTACTTGAAGAGAATGATCTTACACTTGATAAGGCTGTCTCTATTGCAGCATCGCACGAAGCCGCAGCGAGAGGCACTGCGGAAATGCAGCTGAAGGCAGCGGTACTCAGCGTAGATCAAATGGCTTTGGGTACAACGAAATGTTATCGTTGTGGGAAGACAACACACGATCAGAACCAATGCTGGTTTAAAAACCAGGAATGTAGAAAATGTGGCAAGCTTGGTCACATAGCTAAAGTATGCCGGTCAGGAAAGAAGACCAGCAACAAAAAGTCACCGCAGGAAAAGTGCAGCAAGGTACACAAGGTGGCTGAGAAGAGTTCGGATGACCAGAATTCGGATTCAGACTCCAACAGCAAGGAACTGGGTCGTCTGAGAATTCACAATGTGAGTAAGGAAGCTGACCGACAAACTATCTGGGTCACATTTCAGACAGCAAGGGTCCAGGTGAAGATGGAAGTGGACACCGGATCGGCGTTGACGGTCATGAATAAGCAAGATTACAAAAGGTTATTCACACATATTCCCCTACGGAATACGAAGATAGTATTAAAGACATACACGGGGCAAAGAGTATACCCCATCGGAAGGATAAAAGTCAAGGTGAGACACAAGGGCAAAGAGCACCAAGGAATGGACTTATATGTACTACCTGAGGGAGGTCCACCACTTCTGGGACGGGAGTGGATCAGGAAAATAAATATGGACTGGCACCCCCTAAAAGCAATGACGGAAAGTCCAGAAAATGAGCGGGAAGTCCTGAGGTGTCCAACGTGCAACAAAGTCTACAAACAAAGGGTGAAAAACCTGTTTCAGAAGCACGTGCTGCAGTGCGGAAACCAGACTTCACAGGAGGATGGTGACGGGAACAAAGCCCAGGATAATGATTCAAACAAAAGGAGGTACCCCCGACGCAGTGCCCGGGCCCACTCAACTACATTTTTCGGGTTGACTCCCTTTTATGATGGCAAGTCATATGGTGAAGAGGATTTTCCATTCTACCGAGATCCTTCGGGGAAGAAAAGGGGAGAGCAGTCAACTCAAGGGCAGGTAGACGGAGCCGATGATCCAAGCATGTCTTCTGACGAGGATATGGAATACTACTACAACTTCACCAGAACTGTCATCACGTCCGATCGCGAGGGAAGACTCGAGCCGTGCAGTTTCTTTGACGGCGAGGAAGATTGCCGCCTACCCAGGATCAGCTCAGACTCTGGAACTGATGATGGTAAGATCAGCCCAGGTGCAAAAGACAAGTCTAAAATGGACTTGCAGTCTAATGATGGAAAAACGAAGGAGAGCATAAATGCTTCAGGAGAGAACAAAGTATCAGAACAGAATTCCACTGAACAACAACAACATAGTTTGACAGAGAATTCTGAGTCTGTCCAGTCTACAGACATGCACATTTCCGAGGAACACCGGGCTCGAACTCAACTCAATTTCAAATTACAACAGCACTTAGAACAAATGATTCGCCGTTTTGAGCAAGAGATGAATGCAAAGAAAAAGTTCTTTGACACAGAGTGGGAGAATCTGGAAAGACGACAGAAGCAGCAGATTGAGAAAATGGAACAGGAACACACAAACCGTCTGCGCGATGAGGCCAAACGAATCAAAGCTGAGCAAGAAAGGGAATATGTCAAATTCATCGATCAGTTGAAAGCTAAGAAGAAAGAGCACCCTTTTGTGAGCAGTGTCAGCAGTAATAAGCCACTCAGGGAAGTGGGGGCAGAGGCAAAAACTGAAGATGCTGCAGAGATCAAGTTTGTTGCTGAAAGCGCTACTTCCAGAGCTTTGCTTCGAATTAAAGAATTGCCAGTTAAAATTGTGGAACCCTTAAGAGAGAAGATTGGCATGGAGAAACATCGTGTCATTTTCGAATGCAAGGTTTCCAGGCCAAATGCTGCTGTCAAGTGGTATTACAAAGACAAAGAGGTTCATTCCAGTAATAAATATGAGATTGTGAGTGAAGATGTGTACAGGAAGCTCGTTATTAACAATGTCGCTTTTGAAGATGAAGGCAACCACATGTGCGATGCCATAGATGACCAAAGCACAGCAAAGTTATATGTAGAAGAGCAATCAATTGCCATCATTAAACCCATATGTGATGTGGAAGTGACAGAGCCAAGTGACGCCATTCTTGAGTGTGAGCTTTCAGTTGCGGACGTGAAGCCTCCAAAATGGATACTAAATGGTGAAATTCTTCATGCTTCTGAAGATGTGGACATTGAGCATTGTGGCACTATTCATCGTCTCACTCTGAAACAAACAACTTGTAAGATGACCGGCTTGCTGCAGTTTATCGCAGGGAAATCAAAATCTGAGACGAGGCTGACTATTAAAGAGCCTCCGTCAAAGGTAGTCAAAGAACTACAGAACATTACAGTGGAAGAGAAGCAGTCTGCTACTTTGAGCTGTCACGCACGTGGTCCCTCCGAACTGAGCCAAATCAGGCTGGAAGTAGAAAAACTTCCCAAGGTACTCGAGCCTTTAGAAGTCAGCAATGCTGGTTCTGCAGTTACGAAAGTTCAAGCTGTTAAGTCCAGCGAAGGACTATTAGCTGAGTCACCCCAGCAACAAGAAACTACTACACCACCGAGGCGTTATCCGGACCGAGTCAGGAGGCGCAGGAGGCGCCGCCTCAGAGACTGAATCTGTGGACTGTTTTTACATGAAGTCGTGTATATATGTTATGATATTATGTTTAATGAGGAATATATACGTTTAAGCTAAAAAGGGAGGATTGTAGTGTATGTAACCGTTCCACCTTTAAGAGAACTATTTTGTAACCGTTCCACCTTTAAGAGAACTATTTTAAGGGTTGCACTACTTTATCTTGGCTGCTGTATACTGTAATACCGGCGGTGACCACACCGGTATATAAGTGCTGTGTAATGATTTATTGGGCAGTTCCGCCCTGACCTTCAACCAGTAAAGACCTGTTAAAGTTTACTCTTGTGGTCTGTGTAGTAATTCTCAATATAACACACAGACTTAACAAAAGGGGTTTGCGCGTGCACACCTAACGATCGGCGGCAGCATGTAGAGCAGGCAGACTATGACATCAATCTGTGTGCAAAGCTGATTTGCCGCCAACACGACATTAAATGGAATGAAGGCCCCCCCCCCTGTGCTACTTAAAGGGATCATGAACTACTTACAGGTTAGTTGCTGGATTATTTCTTCTGGCTGCTAGTGCAATTGTACATGATTTTGGAGATTTCCTATAGTTGCCTAAAGTTTCAATAGTCTACAGGGTGATGCTGAAGTACTTTTTTGGTGACTTAAAAGCTTGTTCTGAAACAAGTTGCTTCCAGACATGGATGGCCTGCTTGGGCTTCCTCTTCGAATCGAGCATGACTGGGAGAATGAAGAGAGGCCATGCAGAGCAGGACAAACTGCTAGAAGAGGGAGTAGGAGGAAGGCTCTCAGCAGGAGGCCATATCCACTGAGGGTCTTTAGGGAGCAATTCTCTTACATCAATATCAGTGACAATCAATGCTTGAGATGTCTTTGCTTCACTAAAGAGGCTGTGACTGAAATCTGCCAACTGCTGTAGCAACAACTGCAGCCTCAAAGCAGGGCAAGGACAACATTGCCTGTGGCTGTCAAGTGGACCGTGACTCTAACTTTTATGTGTCTGGATCCTTCCAGGCTGCTGCTGGAAATGTAAGCAACATCTTGCAGTTTGCTGCCAAATGGAGATTTCTTGGTGACTATCTTATATTGATGGCATCTCGTTTTGCTGTCCCCCACAAGTGGAAACACTCTTGGCGAGAAATTCGTGGCCTTAGCGTCACTCCATAGCCCCATTAAATGGCACTAAAAGGGCTAGTGGGTCCCGTGGTGGCCACCGTTTTAGTTCCTACCTTTGTGCTGCTGGTAACTGGCAGCGCCATCTCCAACAAAATGCCGGTGTTGTGATGTAAATTGGCGTGCATAGGTTAACCTGGCATACAAGCAGGCTGACAGTGGTGAAGTCTGCACCTCTTAAAGGGACACACACATTGTTCAGGTAAGTTTGGATTTAAGGTTTTTTGACTGGATTTTTTTGATTTTATTGAAGTGGTGGCTTGCTGCAATAGATGTGAAAAGTTTTTTAAGTGTGTGGGGAGTGCTGCTGGACACTTGCAAGGGCTCAGATGGTAAGTGAAGGCCTTTGAGAAGACAGAACATGTTGCAAATACTCAGCAGGGGTTACACAACATCCATGGAGAGAAAAACCAAGTTCACGCCTCAGGTCACAATGCTGCCTGACCAGCTGAGTATTTCCAGCATTTTATGCTGTAATTTCACATTTACAGCATCCGCTCAGAGAGCGAAGAGGAGGAAGCCAAAGATGACGAATCAGAAGAGGATGAAGCTGAAGAGGATGAATCAGAAGAGGAGGAAGCCGAAGAGGATGAATCAGAAGAGGAGGAAGCCGAAGGAAGGGTGCATCCCATTCAGTCCCTTTGTGTGAGGGCGGGAAAGCATGAGGTGCATGCCAGCAGAAGGATAGTATATGAGGATACCAGCATCTTGTATCCTTTCAGCCCCACCACTGGCTAAAGGCTCAGCCATGCTCTTGCCAAGAATGGCCAGTACCGTTTCCTCCAACAGGGTGAGGTGAGTCTAGGAATGGGAGATGTGTCGCGTGATTGGTGCAGATTGTTGGTAAGTGAGTGATTGGGGGTGGGGGTCATGCAGTGTGTGAGGCTAGTGGTGCAGTTGATAAGAGATGGCTTTTGAAGATGCCTTCACTGACCTTTACCAGTGGTCTGAGGTCATGAAGCTTCTTTGGGCACTGGAGCCAGGTGGTGAGGGCGACACTGCTGGCAGTGATGGCCCCAGTGATGTACTCCCACATCATTCTTTCTGGAGGGTCTCCTGGCTCCTGTGGGTAGAGTGCCAGTCTTGCAGTATTGATGCCCTGCACAAAGCTGGAGTGCTGCATGTGAGACCCTGGGTGCCTCTTCCCTGGCTTGCTGAGCCATTTGTGTTGGTGCGGAGGCATGTTTCCCATTTTTTGAGGTGAGGAAGGGAACTTAGCTTTAAGAGCTGAATATTCACGTTTGGGACTTCTTGTAATGTTAAATCATTTTTAAAAGGCAGAACGAGCTGAAAACAGCATTGTTTCACTTCATTTTAATTTGTATTGTTTCAGTGTGCATGGCCCCTTTAAATCTCAGGCCTCTTCATTGCCCACAATTCCTTGCGAGCGCCACAGCCTCGCTTCCAAAGACTGTGCGAGGCTCAGACCACACACCTGGACACAAACCTCGGGTCGGATGCCTCCAGCAACGCCACCAGCACGGCGTTACATGGCAGGTACGCGCTGCGGCAACAATCTCCATCCTCCACAGATGAATTTTGCTCCATTAGTATTGTGGAAATTTTCAGTGGCCATTAACTCCAATCTCCGGTGACATCAGCAACTTTACCCACTAACACGCATTTCTCCCCCTCTATGTCTACCCTATCAAAACCTTTCATAATTTTACCCTACCAAAACCTTTCATAATTTTAAAGACCTCTATTAGGTCACCTCTCAGCCTTCTCTATTCAAGAAAAGAGTCCCAGCCCGTTCATACTTTCCTGATAGGTGTAACCCCTCAGTTCTGGCATCATCCCTGCAAATCCTTTTTGCACCCTCTCTAGTGCCTCTATATCCTTTTTATAATATGGCAACCAGAATTGTACACAGTACTCCAAGTGTAGTCTCACCATGAGATAGTTAAACTTCTTCCTGCACTGCATCCATGTTCTTGGAGCAACTCTCCTGGCACTGACCTCTGCCATTACTTCTTCCCACTTGCCTCCTGAGCATCTGTCTGGAGGGCCTCCTGCCCCCCATGTGGGTAAAGGACATCTCTCCTTCTTTTCACTTCTTCCAACAAGACCTCCAGTGCAGTGTCTGAAAACCTTGGTGTGTGCTCAGCCATTGCTCAAAGTATCAGAGCGCAGAATCAGTTTTCAAATGACACCCACCACTTCTTGCAGCCACAATGCACCTTCCCTTTAAGAGCTAGCCTCTTGCGATATTAGGCCCCCTGCTAATGCGTGCAGCCAATGAATAGTGCAGTTAGCGCTGGCTGCACATGACAAACACGTAGGTTAAAACTGAAGATTTTTCTAGTAATAAGAAAGTAACATTTGTTGCATCTTACGAAAAGCACCCAATTGAATAACTTACTAACATTTGACACATCAGTAAGATCTATTCTTGCTTTGGTTTCTTTGACATGAGGAACTAATACTGATGACTGCATCATAAGATCAATACAGTGAGTAGAGCAAAGTCAATACATTCTGGCAGGCAGCACCGTATCTCACAACTTTATTATCAAGTATTCAAGCGCTAACCCACATAAACACCAAACATTCCTTGTAGTCACCAGTTAAGACTCACTTATTCATTTTAAGAGCCATGCAGGGTTCAGTTAAATAAATAAAACCAGACCAGATCTCAAAACTTATAGTTGCTATAATTCTAGAGTATTAGGATCTCAGTTAGGATACTCAAGTTTGATTCCCAATCTCAGGTGATGGTGAGCTTTCTATGATGGGGAGGGGGAGGTTGTCTATCTCCTCTGGAGATAGACCAGAGTACAGTAATGACACATTTGCCTCCTGGCAGTCATAATTTTGCTTGGTAAAATACCTACATGGCAGACTGTACAATCCACTTACTTGATTTAATTCATGCTGGTTCATCAAGGTGAATATTGATAGTGTGCTAGAATGGAACCTTTGGTATGAAGAAGGAACTTGCACTTTTCACATCTTTAGGATATCCCAAAGCTCTTCACAGCCAATCAGTTATTTTTGTAGTGTAGTGACTGTTATCATGGCAGCTGACACAGAAGCCAATATGTACATAACATGGCTCCTCAAGTAGAAAATGAAATGATTGGATGGTTAGTCTCTGTTGGAGATGTTGGTTGAGGGAGAACTGTTGACCTGGACACAAGTTGAGCTCCCGGCTCCTCTTCAAACAGTGTCATGGGATCTTTGACAGCCACCTAAAGAGACAGGTCAATTTAATGCCTCTCCTGAAAGTCATCACCTCTGACAAAGCAGCATTCCCTCAGTTTTTAAAAAAAAATTCCCTCAGTATTGCACTATAGTGGCAGCCTGGATTATGTGTGTAAATGTGTAAATAGTTAATGGATTACAAAAGGAACCCTGCAACAGGCAGTAAAGGGGATGTCGTAGAAAGAAAGAAATTCATGAAAAATAGATGGAAAGATAAAGACACTGCAAAAAAAATGCCGGCTTGCTTTCTTTCATAGTTTTTCATTTGGAAAGTGATTTGCCCAGTGATGTAAGCCCCCAAAGTGTGGACTGAGTGATATACAAAGTCGACAACACTGGCTTGTTGTAAGAAAGACAGACCCAATAATTGAAGTAAAAACGGTTTATTCAGGCCTGGGGAGCTATGGCTCTTGCGTCCCAACACAAGGCTCCAACTCCACCGAATCTCTTGAGGTTTACACAGTTATACACATATTCCGAGACCTCCTACTCCAAAGGTCCAATCGATTTAAAAGTCTATACATTAATCACTAACTAGGTGTGTCTAACTTCTACAAGGTAACCAATAACATAAGTTTCACTTTTCACTGTATGGGCCTGTGGCCCCTCTGATTTCTTGGAAATGAGTCATCAGGTCATGTGATTTCTGAGAAACGAGACCCTCTCTCTCTTGACCACTACTAAGTTTCGTTTTTCCAGAAAAGGGTTATGTCAGTGTCTCTTTTTGTAAGTTTCATCTCTCTAAACTGGTATGGTCATTTCTGCAATTAAACATACGAATAATTAGTACATTTCATCTTTAAACATTTTGCTGCGCAATTGCGTTCTACTAAACGTGCCCTTGTTACGCTCATTTTTAAATCTTACTTCAGTCCCTCCTTTTGACCTTTTGGACAATTGTTCCAAAACAGGTCAACATGTATTTCCACTGCCTGGTGTCTGCCAAAGCGTGCACTCCCTGGCCTTCTACCAGTCTAGGTTATACATGTATATGTCTTATTAATTTGGAGGCCGACTTCCCCCCTGTGGTATGGTGATCTTTCCTTTACGGTGGTCTTTCCTTTAGGGTGGGCTTTCCTTTATGCACTCCTTCCGGTGTAACCATTCCCGGGGCCCCTTAGACCCTGCACTAATGGTTGAGGCTTTTCTGCTCAAGCCTGTCCCTCATTCCCACGTGGGGTGTGTGACGTGCCAATTCGAGACTGTCATCACACACCAATCCTCATTCACCACCCTCCTTCTGCCACCCTCCTTCTGCCACCTCCATCTTACGGTTGGCCGGCCCGGTCTTTCATTACCATGCCCAATTAATCCCATATAATTTCAGGGCTTCCCATCGCGTCTTACACCATTTGCCTTGGAGAGGCGGGGGAGTTGTCCATTCTTAACATCGCTACCTGCCCCTCCTCAGGCTCTACTTCCTTCACCGCACCAATTTCGGCCTTACTCATTCTGGCACAAAGGCACTGGAGAAATAAAAATACACAATATATCAGAATAACAACCAAGAGGAATATCATTACGCCTTGTATCACTGAGGCGCCCAATGTCCCCGACCATCCTGGTCCCCAATTATCAAAATATGAGGAAGTGGGTGAGTTTCCTCTAATGTTGTACGAATGTCTTTTTGTTGTTTCTTTAAGCCTTCTTCTATTTTATGATAGTACTTTAAAATTTCCTTTGTTTCCTGCCGTAACTTCTGCCAAGCTTCCTCTAACTTAGGAGTTGCCTTGGGCTCTGGTATGACATAAGTTTCAACCCTTTTTAGTAAGTCCCATATTATCAAATGACCAGGTTTTCCTATCTGTGTAGGTATCTTTAGACCAAAACAACGGTTTGGTTGGGGAATGGTATAAGCCATATCTTGATATTCATATTTCTGTTCAATTGTGGTGACACAACAGGTCCCATTGTTCCTTGATGCTGCCCAGGTCCGGTGTATCCCCTTGGGTGTACCTCGAGGGTGCAATTGGTAATTTTCGCAAATCCGCACTCGGATGTGTCTCCCTCGGTGGGGCGTGAGTGCACACCCATGTCCTTGCCTTGTGGTGGCACCTGTCCACTACCACCCCCCTTTAGGTTTCATTCTTCTGTTTATTATCTTCATCCCTTTCCCAAAGCGCCTTGGTAGGGACATCATGATATTTAACCCACTTTCCCTTTGTACTTCTCCTATATTAATCACGTCGTATCGGAGTTGTCCCCCTTCTGGGAATTGTGGGATGGCCAGTACAAAGCCAATCATCTTAGTCCATGGGGTCAGACAATCGCCTGCCCGGTATACTTGCCCCATTTTACATCCTTTGCATAGGCTTTTATTTGTGTCAATCCAAGGTTCCAGATCCTTATTAGTAATCCAATCAGGGATCTGTCCATTATTTATTTGCCTCATGTTATGCTGAGCATTCGACAATAGCCATGAGCCCTATGTGGCACATATTAGTTCCTTATCAGTTTGGCGCGAAGCATTATTAAGTCTATCAATAATTGTATTGATTGTTTCTGCATGGGGGGCTACTATCTCTTCCACCCCCGACAATTGCATTATTGTTTGGTTTCCCTGCCAGTGTCAATTGCCGGCTATTTCCAGTAGCTTGTTTTAGTAACTTCTCTATTTTTGCTTGTAATTCTTCTACTCCTTCATTTACTCCTTCTATGTCCAAGCTATTAACTGTTGCTAACCCGGCCGCATACCCTGCTCCGGTCGCTTCCAATACTCCCCGTTTCTTACATCTTTGTAAGACAGATTTTTCCTGTGGATCCTCTAAGTGTTTTACCCACAGGGAGTTCCAGGTTTGTTTTGTATCTCAAAAGTACTCATATTAATGGCAAGCTTAGTAACTCTATGTGCTACACTAAAATACACCTCATCCTGTGTTCTCCTTATTACTAATCCCCCTCGATAATGGCAATACTTATATTTATCCCTAGAATCAAGGCGAGGACGCTCCATCTCATTCCGGACGTCCGATGTTCCTGTAATTACAAAAAGGGGGCTGGTCGTCACCAGCCAGTTAGAATTATTCTGCTCTTATCCATTTTATCAGTTCAAAATGCTGTACATCTGGTTCATTTCTTGTTCTGTGGCTCTGTCCCCAGACATACCTGAAGATGCAAACTATGGCATATAATATTATCATCATACACAGCCTATTATCATCATACACAGCCCTATCATTGATATATGTAGTAACTCCCCTTCCCATTCTTTACATCTTCTAGTATACTCCTCACTCTGTCAAAAAGGGCACCATCTCTGGTTTACTCATTGTCTTTCTTATATATTTTTAACTGAGTCCAGTGTTTCCACCTTCCTTTACCCGTTCCAGACCCATCTACATGAGCACATGTGTCATTATTCATTAATACTTCATAAGGTCCTGACCATCTGGGTGCTAGCCCTGGTTTGGCTGGTATTATTTCTGCTATCACTTTGCTATCTATTGCTAAGACCTCCTTCTGGTCGTCCCGTGTATCCTGTTCTCGATCCCGTATAATCTGTTGGTCTTTGGCCTCATGTCTCTAACTATCTGTCCAGATTTATCTTTGGGTAACAGGACAGCTTCCCAAGCAGTCTCCCTGCCGTTTGAGACGGTGCTGCAATTAGTTTATAAGATAACTTCCATTTATCAAATTCTAATTTTCCTTCTATCACTGTGGGGAAATATTAACTCAACATTAAGAAATTTACATTTATTAATGTCCAATATCTTTAAATTCTATTCAGTAATACTGAAGTTGTTACTTGGTGAACTCAAACAGCTGTCAGTGGAAAGGGTTAACTCCTTCGCAGGCTTTTGAAGGTGGAGCTAAACATTATTGCGTCACTTCACGCAACCCAAAAAACATCCCTGACTGAAAGACAGTTGTGGTTTCACACTTTGATTCAACATGAACATTTGGACTTCATTGGTCAGATTCCCTCTCTCAGTTGATCGTTTAGCTGCCCATCCTCTTGTGTGCTTTAATTTATTATTACAGACTCTTTGGGTAGGAGAGAGGTTCCTACTAATTCTTTGATTATATTCTTGTCTCTTACGGGTCTTCTCCTGGTGTCATATATCCCTGCCTACTCCCGCTATCATGTAATCAGACACCACCCCAAAGGCATTCCGACTATCTATATAGGTTTACACATTTTCCTTTGGCTACCCCCCTTTGATCAAATCCTGTATAGGCTGGGCCATTTCTACTTTGTTTCCCGGGCCTGCCTGTTTGTTTGACTTATAATCTGGGGGCCAGTACACTTCATTCGCTTTAGGGTCGACTAAAGCTCCTACTTCTCGCAGTATGTCTATCCCTAGGATTGTTCCTTCGGTGTTCTCGCATACCCACAACTGTGTAGGTACTATTATACATCCAATTTCTAGTAAGACTGTTTCGCTCTTATAAGTCCTGATTCTTCGTCCACCGATTCCTGCTATACTAACTGAAAGTTTCGTTTGGGGTAAGGGTAAGTCTGTCAATGAGATTGTGGCTCCTGTGTCTATTAACATTTTTCACTGTCGGCCCCCTACCAATGCGTCAACAAACATCCTCGGATCCCCCTCCCCTCTCTGGCGCGGTCCCTTCCTGCTGCCATCCCTAGAAGCTTGCGAGCAATCAAAGCACGCAGCCAGTCCTAATGCCCCTCCCATCTGTTTTTGGGCATTTGTCTCTTCCCTTGTGTCACTATGTATCCTAGGTCGACTACTTCATCCTTCCCTACCTATACCTTTCTAAGGTTTAACTCTAGTCCCGCCTTCTATAAGGCTTCCAGTACCATAGTCAATTAAATATTGTAAAGGGACCTGCCGCTATCAGATATTCTTGCGGAGTGGAGTTATCTTATTCAATTCGGACTACACCAATTTACACCAACCAGAATTTCACTGTGGCCACAATGAAAGTCTGGTTTTAATAGGTTAATTTACCTCATAACTTCAAGGTTAGATCTCAGACTGAAACTTAATCTTTCATTAAACAAACTTTTTGTTGCTCTTCTCAGTTTTTACACTCCAGCTTAACTTAAATTGTAATAGGTTTTTTTCATTCTGAGGGCACAATCTTATTTGCACATTCTTAAACTTCCAAAATCCAAGACCAGACAAAGGGGTTAAATGCTTTTTCTTTAACACAGAGAAGTGGGTGGGGCTACAACACACAGCAGACAGTTCTTTTTCTTAACGGACAGATTTTCAGACAAAGGAATATTGTAACCTCTTAAACATTCCTAATCAGGAAAACATCCACACTCACACATTTTTATACAAACTGTAATTTCAGCATATGTCTAAGGTTCCTTTCACTCAGCAAATCTCGTGTTTTACTTGTCTTGGTACAGATGCTAATAACTTCCATGTTGGTAAAACTTTAAGTTTATCTTTTCCTTCCTTTTTAACTCGGTGACTCAACAGCTTTCCCTAGTTTCCAAATCCCTGTTTGTTTCTTTTTTTTTTTGCTGGGGTTTCAAATTGGTTCGCCTGCAAATTAGATCTTTTTCCTTCTTTATCTCTCCCTTCTGTTTCAATTCCTTACATTATCTGTTGCCTCTTTATCTTTAGCTCCTCCCTACCAAGCCTTTGGCTCTCTGCACTGTTTTTTTTCCAGGAGTCGGGTTATAGAATCCAGGTCCCTTGAGGATTCTTCTTCCACCCTCTTAGTCATAACTAACTGCTATGTTTAATGCGTAATTCACGGTATTGGTGAATTAGGTTTATACACTACGTTGCTCACCCCTATAGCGTTACCTTAGTTAGTTTCTTGCTTTCTGTTAGTCACTTCGTTTCGTTAAACACACCAACCCTTTAGTTCCGAGGTTTCGGTACTGTGGGGTCTGTAGCTCCCGGCGTCCTACTTGATCCTGGCCGTCACGTGGGACTACTGTCCTCTTAATTCAGGCTCAGGCTAGGTGCTGGGGACAGACCTCACCCTTGTCCGTTCTAACCTCTTTATGACCGTAGGGTTTTATCTCATTCACTCACCACGGTGCACCCATTCATTCAATTGTTGAGATTTCGCCGTCTCACGGATAAAGAGGATTTCCCGCCTCCCGGGGTAGGGGTCTTTCCGCCCCTGTCGGTTTGCCGCCACACGGCTAAATGAGGATTTCCCGCCGCCCGGGGTAGGGGTCTTTCCGCCCCTGTCGGTTTGCCGCCACACGGCTAAATGAGGATTTCCCGCCTCCCGGGGTAGGGGTCTTTCCGCCCCTGTCGGTTTGCCGCCACACGGCTAAATGAGGATTTCCCGCCTCCCGGGGTAGGGGTCTTTCCGCCCCTGTCGGTTTGCCGCTATACGGCTTAGGGAACACCTTATCCCTATCTTTTTAACCGCCTTCAATTAAGGGTGTCTTTCTCCTTATAGTTCTTTTATACGTCGATTCTGACTCAATGTCTCGCCAGCGATTAACCCCTAATTTTACAGGTGGTAATTAAAACATACTCACCCGTCTTAGGTTAACGCTGTCCGAGAGTCTGGTTCAGAACGCGCATCCCATCCTCGTCGCCAATTGATGTAAGCCCCCAAAGTGTGGACTGAGTGATATACAAAGTCGACAACACTGGCTTGTTGTAAGAAAGACAGACCCAATAATTGAAGTAAAAACGGTTTATTCAGGCCTGGGGAGCTATGGCTCTTGCGTCCCAACACAAGGCTCCAACTCCACCGAATCTCTTGAGGTTTACACAGTTATACACATATTCCGAGACCTCCTACTCCAGAGGTCCAATCGATTTAAAAGTCTATACATTAATCACTAACTAGGTGTGTCTAACTTCTACAAGGTAACCAATAACATAAGTTTCACTTTTCACTGTATGGGCCTGTGGCCCCTCTGATTTCTTGGAAATGAGTCATCAGGTCATGTGATTTCTGAGAAACGAGACCCTCTCTCTCTTGACCACTACTAAGTTTCGTTTTTCCAGAAAAGGGTTATGTCAGTGTCTCTTTTTGTAAGTTTCATCTCTCTAAACTGGTATGGTCATTTCTGCAATTAAACATACGAATAATTAGTACATTTCATCTTTAAACATTTTGCTGCGCAATTGCGTTCTACTAAATGTGCCCTTGTTACGCTCATTTTTAAATCTTACTTCACCCAGGTTGGTTGACGAGTGGAAATTTTCGAATCTGTTTATAGTACAAACTTAATGTAATATGGCACTCCTCTATTATCATAACAATCTGAATAGACCTTCCCTTACTATTGTAGTGTGACATTTCCACTCTTTCTACCATTCTCTAATTGACACTGGCAGTTGTGCTGAATATTGAAGACATTTATACACTATGCATATGTCCACAGGGCACTAGATTGAGACTGTCAAACCCATTTTGTTCAAGAACTATTATGACCTTTCTAAGTAAAGTATGTAAGAGAGATTGTATGGTCTGTTTTCATTTTCCCCTTTAGTCTATGTGACAATTCTAGTTACATTATGGCTTATGAATTGGTTGGTAAAACGACACTCGTGTTTATTACCTTGTATTCATGAACACTGGTAGTAAGGGGTTACAATTAGGATCAACAGAAGTAATGAACAGAGGTGATTCAGTGCATACATGCCAACCTAGATAACTAGCAAAAGCTGACCATCAGCCTCAAAAAAGAAAGCTTGGAACTTAAGAACAGTCCTGAATATAGGTCTACAACATAGGGTTTATAGGGGCAATCCCCGGATGAGGTATTGTGTCCCCAGCAAACAATGTCCCCGGAAGATCCCATTTCACAAAACTCGTTCCCGAATACCCCAGCTTCCATTTTATTTGAATATAAGTTGCATTCATCCTAATTGCAGCTCGTTTAAATCTGCGCCCACATTCAGGGACTCAGAGGCGGACCAATCAACAGAGCCCACTGTTGATTGACAGATTCTCTGCCCATTGGCAGCGACTGACGAATGAAAGTGCGGGTCACCATTTGTTGTCTGCTGAATTGCTCTGACCGGATTGGCTTCAATTTGGACCAATGAAAGGACAGAGTGGGTGCTGGCCAATGGGGTGGCTGTGTTTGCGCAGGAGATGCGATGGCGGTGTTACCTGTGTGAGCCAGAGCCTGGGGACTGGTAACACTGAGGGTGCTTTAATGCGCGGAGTAGAAGGGTTTTAGTGTCTGCCTCTGTAACCCGGCAGACAGGGCTCGGTACCTCAGTCTCACTCAGTCCTAGGAGAACAGTACCAGTCTGAGGCTAAACATGGCTCTGTGTATATGTGTATATGGAAGGGGCTGAGGATAGCCATAGGCAAGCCATAGGCAAGCAGCGAGGTAACCCCTGCCCTCAACCGTCACTTTGGCAGGGCGACCCCACTCTTCCCCAGTCTATTTGTGACTGGAGGACACTTGCCAGGGTGATCCCCCTTCCCACTAATCCGTGTGTGCCAGGGTGACCCGTTTCCACAGTCTTATCTGTCTGGATTTGTGGGTGGCTGTCTGATGATTTTGACTGAATTACTGTTTACTATACATGCAAATTGTATAAAATCATTTTGCTTGTAGTTTTATAATGCACCACTAGGTGCCAAACATCAATTCTGTTAATTCTCATAAAAATTATAACACTTGTTATATCCACATTATCGTTGACTTTGTGATGGTTGATGGAGGTTAATCTCTACATGTATTCCACTAGCAGAAGGAACAAAGTTGCCATGCCAGTTTTCTTGAAACGCGGAGATAACACTGCAATCATTAATAAATCTGTGCAAAATAAATGACTTGGGCAGTGATGTGAAGAGAGAGATTTTCTGAATAGACCGTATAGACAATGGGTATGAAAAACTGACGTTCCTGAAAATTGTTATTGTATTATTTACAAACGGTGTCTGAATGCGCTACGATAGTGTGACGTCACATCCGTGGTAATTATACACACATTTCTTTTGCATTGGTAGTGTTTATGTGCAACTTGTTAAAATATAGGCTGCTAAAAATGTTTGCGTCGCTACGCTGCGCAACCTACATTTTCCATCCTGGCTACTTTGCAGTACTCCCACCCTGTGTGTCCCTGGATTCGGTTTAGAAAATATGGTGACTCTACTGTAACACGTAGTTCAGGTGAAATTGCAGTGGGGTATAGGCCTGTCGTAACTTAAGCTGCTGGCAATCTCCAGCATTTCATCACTTGTGCAGTAGAAGATTGCCCCATAAATTGTGGGAATTTTCTTTTGATTCTTGCAATGAAATTCTGAACTATTGTGCATATGTGTGTCACTAAACCTTATTGTTTAAATAGTTTTAAAACCACTTCTATGGTTGTCCCAATGACACAGAAGCACTAATTGCACCTTTTTCTCACCCAACCCCCTCCAGTTCATGCTGGTGCTCTTCAACCCCCCTCTCTGTGTCAGTTCTGCTCCTCCTTTCAGTTCATGCTAGCACTCTTCCTCTCTTTAGTTTCCCCTTCCAGCTCACTTTGACACTGTTAACCCTTTACATGCTCCAGTTCACATTGACACTCTTCTTCTCTCCCCTCCCCCAACCCCTCCCCCCCTCAATTCACACCAGCAAAGTGTAAAGAGTCAGCTTGAATCGGTAAGTAGCACTCTTGCCTCAGACGACCAAACAGTCTGGGTTGAAGCCCCACTCCAGGATTTGAGTATCTAAACTAGGCAGACACTTCAGTACCCCCCCTCCCAGTTTACTCTCCCCTTCAGTTTATGCTGACACTCGTATCGCCTTCCTTTACCCCCCACCTCCTCCCGCCCTTCAATTCACACTGATAACCTTCCTCCCCTCTTCCTATTCCCAGTTCATGCTATCGGTCTTCCCCTCACAGTTCTCCTTCTTGTCTCTTCTCCGGTGCTACTGTTGCCCGAGGAGATGGAGCCCTGCTATATACGGTGAGTACGGGTTCCTGATCTCACAAAACTATCCTGACAATTCCCATCTATAGCATACAGCAGAGTTCTATCCCCTACAACAGTAGTGTCTGTTAGGAATTGGGTTGCCAACCCTCTTGGATTGTTCAGGAGTCTCCAGGAATGAAAGACTAATCTCCCAGACACTGCGACAAGCAACCCGGGAGAAAAAAATTGTAGGGGCATTAAAAAATAAAATGCTTTTCATTTTTTTAACACTTTTATTTATTAGTTAATAAAAATATTGGAGATGGGGGGGAAAAAGTTTGACTGATAGTTAAGAATCCAATCGGGTAACAAAGAGTCTGTTTGCTTTCCAATTAATGAGGGAAGGTGGTGCCATGCGCAGATGGCCATGCCGGGCGACCAATGGCAGGAGAGTGGGGGCAGGGTGGGTGGCTGTGGGAGGTCATGTGATGAAACCACAAAGAAAATGTTCAACCCTAGAGTTGTCAACCCTAAATAAAAGCTAGAAATGATGATGAATGGTGGGAACCAAGAAGCGGTCCTGAGTTTTTATCCACATATGGAGACAGAAAGTACTCTCAACGCTGGTGAAATATGGATCGTTGGCACGTGCATTTGTCAGTGATAACTTGGAAATGGCCACAATTCTTCTGCTTTTTATTAAGTGCTGGAAGCAAGGATATGAGATAGAAATGGGTCTAACCTAAGTCACAGCTCAAAATAAACATGCAGGATTATTAAATAAGCAAACCATATGCAGTAAATAGTAAATTGTGATTTTTCTCTGGTAGTGTAAAACTGGCAGTAAATCTGCTTATGATACAAAATTTGTAATTTCCCCTCAGGAGTGCAATATAATTTTAAATGTATTAACATCTGCCAAGGGTATTTTATGGAATTAGAATTTCAGCAAATGGCTTCTCCACCACGGACAGTGTTGTCAGCAACTTTAATTTCTTCAACAGTTGGGGAAGCATCATCGTGCATTCAACTTCCACTTACAATTATTGATAATATGCAAAGAGCAAAAACACCTGAGACACTCCCCTTTGAGAAAATTGTCCCCTAAGTGGTCAGGTGATTTTCCACGCCCCCCCACCGCCCCCCCCACCTCGCCCTCACCAGCCAACTTCCCTTCCTGGCTCCCATGTTAGCTGATATTAACGGTTCTTTTCCCTCGGGTACTGTACCCCTCTCCTTCAAATCTGCCTTCATCACCCAAAAGAACAAGCCTTGACCCCTCCGTCCTTGTAAACGACCACCCCATCTCCAACCTCCCTTTCCTCTCCAAAGTCCTTGAACATGCTGCTGCCTCCCAAATCCATGCCCCTCTATCCCAGAACTCTATTTTTGAATCCCTCCAATCAGGTTTTTTCTCCTGCCAGAGTACCGAAACGGCTCTTATCAAAGTCACAAATGACATCCTATGTGAATGTGACAATGGTAAACTATTCCTCCTTATCCTTCTCAACCTGTCTGCAGCCTTTGACACGGTTGACCACACCATCCTCCTCCAAAGCCTCTCCACCATCGTCCAGCTGGGTGTGTTTGCTCTCATCTGGTTCCATTTTTATCTATCCAGTCATAGCCAGAGATTCACCTGCAATGGGTTCTCTTCCTGGTCCCACACGGTTACCTCTGGTGTGCCACAAGGATCTATCCTTGGCGCCCTCCTATTTCTCATCTACATGCTGCCCCTTGGTGACATCATCCAAAAACACAGCGTCAGTTTCCAGATTTAGGCTGATGACACCCAGCTCTATCTCACCACCACCTTTCTCGACCCCTCCACTGTCTCTAAATTGTCAGACTGCTTATCCGACCGCCAGTACTGGATGAGCAGAAATTTCCTCCATCTAAATATTGGGAAGACTGAAGCCATTCTCATCGGTCCCCGTCACAAACTCCGTTCCCTAGCCACCGACTTCATCACTCACCCTGGCAACTGTCTGAGGCTGAGCCAGACTGTTCTCAGCCTTGGTGTCGTATTTGACCCAATATGTGCTTCCAAACACACATCCACGCCATCACGAAGGCCGCCTACTTCCACCTCCATAACATCTCCCGACTCCGCCCCTTGCCTCAGCTCATCCGCTGCTGAAACTCTCATCCATGCCTTTGTTACCTCTAGACTTGACTATTCCAACGCACTCCTGGCTGGCCTCCCATCTTCCACGCTATGTAAATTTGAACTCATCCACAACTCTGCTGCCCATATTCTAACTCGCACCAAGTCCTGTTCACCCACCATCCCTGTGCTCGCTGACCTACATTGGCTCTCGGTTAAGAAATGCCTCATTTTTAAAAATTCACATCCTTGTTTTCAAATCCCTCGCCCCTCCTCCAACCCTCCGAGATATCTGCGCTCCTCCAATTCTGGCCTCATTTTTTTAATCACTCCACCATTAGCAACCGTGTCTTCAGCTGCCAAGGCCCTAAGATCTGGAATTCCCCCCCTAAACTTCTCCTCCTCTCTTTCCTCCTTTAAGACACTGCTTAAAACCTACCTCTTTTTTTAGTCATTACCCTAATATCTCTTTATGTGGCTTGGTGTCAAATTTTGTTTTATAACACTCTTGTGAAGCACCTTGGGATGTTTTACTATGTTAAAGGCGCTATATAAATACAAGTTGTTGTACTATAGGTCTTTCTTTGGGCTGACACGAGCAGGTCTATTTTGTCTCCCTCAGCAGAATAGGTTCACAGCCACTATTTATCAGTTTTCCATTAGTCGATAAATGGTTCAAAAGCTCTCCGAGTCCTCTAGTTACAGAGGCATTCATGTTCAGATGTGAGTTTTGTTTATTTCATATTTTTTAGTTGGAAAAATTCTCATGCTATTTTTCACCAGTGCTGTCTTGTGCAACATCCCGCTTTCGATTAGAATAATTGATCAGACCCTGTTCGACACTCCACCAGGGCCATTGCTTAATGGCAGATTATAGCTTTAACATTTGCTCTGAGTGCTGTAAATCTTTTCTCCAGTAAAATGGAGGAAAGATCAATGGGACTTCCGTCGTTCTCTCTTAACACCTGGCTTGCTATCTTCTATATCTGCATGACTTTTCAAAGTGTAAAGAGTCAGCTTGAATCGGTTAGTAGCACTCTTGTCTCAGACGACCAAACAGTCTGGGTTGAAGCCCCACTCCAGGATTTGAGTATCTAATCTAGGCAGACACTTCAGTGCTGTGCTGAGGGAGTGCTGCACTGTTGAAGGTGCTGTCGCTCTGAAGAGATGTTTAAACTCAGGCCTCGTCTGCTTGTTCAGTTGGATATAAAAAATCCTGTTGCACTAGTTGAAGAGTAAGGTTCTCTCCTAGTGTCCATCAAACAACTTCACCAGAAAAATAGATTAACTAGTCATTCTTCTCATCTTATAATTATGGAACCTGGTTGTGTGCGATTGGCTGCCATGTTTGCCTACATAACAAAGTCCTCTCGGAGGTCTGCTGATTCCCAGTTTCCAAGTAAGCTAATTTTGAAAATTCTTCTCCTTATTTAGAAATCTGTTTATGGGCCCACCAATCCTATCTTCATAATTATTCTTGCCTTTTGTCCTACGCACACCTCTACTTTTCAGAACATTCTGACGAATGAGAGGGGGCTGTAATAAATCATAGAATCATAGAAAGTTACAGCACAGAAGGAGGCCATTTCAGCCCATCGTGTCCGTGCCGGCCAACAAAGAGCTATCCAGCCGAATCCCACTTCCCAGCTCTTGGTCCATAGCCCTGTAGGTTAGAGCATCCCAAGTGCACATCCAAGTACTTTTTAAATGTGGTTAGGGTTCCTGCCTCTACCACCCGTTCAGGCAGTGAGTTCCAGACCCCCACAACCCTCTGGGTGAAGAAATTTCCCCTCAAATCCCTTCTAAACCTTCCCCCAATTACTTTAAATCTGTGCCCCCTGGATTTTGAACCCTCTGCTAAAAGAAATAGGTCCTTTCTATCCACTTTATCTCTGCCCCTCATAATTTTATACACCTCTATAAGGTCTCCCCTCAGCCTCCTCTGTTCCAAGGAAAACAGACCCAGCCGATCCAGTCTTTCCTCATAGCTAAGATTCTCTACTCCTGGCAACATCCTTGTAAATCTCCTCTGTACCCGCTCTAGTGCAATCACATCTTTCCTGTAATGTGGTGACCAGAACTGCACACAGTACTCTAGCTGAGGCCTAACTAGTGTTTTATACAGTTGAAGCATAACCCCCCCTGCTCTTGTATTCTATGCCATGGCTAATAAAGGCAAGCATTCCATATGCCTTCTTAACCACCTTATCTACTTGGCCTGCTACCTTCAGGGATCTGTGGAATTGCACTCCAAGGTCCTTTTGTTCTTCTACATGACGCAGTGTCCTACCATTTAATGTGTATTCCCTTTCCTTGTTAGCCCTCCCCAAATGCATTACCTCACACTTCTCCGGATTGAATTCCATTTGCCACTGTTCTGCCCACCTGACCAACTTATTGATATCTTCCTGCAGTCTACAGCTTCCTTCTTCAGTATCAACCACACAGCCAATTTTAGTATCATCTGCAAACTTCTTAATCATACCCCCTATATTCAAGTCAAGATCGTTGATATATACCACAAAAAGCAAGGGACCTAGTACTGAGCCCTGCGGAATCCCACTGGAAACAGCCTTCCAGTCACAAAAACACCCATCAACCATTACCCTCTGCTTCCTGTCTCCGAGCCAGTTTTGAATCCAGCTTGACACTTTGCCCTGGATCCCATAGGCTTTTAACTTCGTGACCAGTCTGCCATGTGGAACCTTATCAGAAGCCTTGCTAAAGTCCATATACACTACATCAAATGCACTGCCCTCATCTACCCGCCTTGTTACCTCCTCAAAAATTTCAATCAAATTTGTCAGACACGGCCATCCCTGTGCTGACTATCCTTGATTAGTGCATGTCTTTCTAAATGTAGATTTATCCTGTCCTTCAGAATTCTTTCCAATAATTTTCTCACCACCGAGGT
The DNA here is from genome assembly GCF_052327205.1 of Somniosus microcephalus. Taxonomy (NCBI): domain Eukaryota; kingdom Metazoa; phylum Chordata; class Chondrichthyes; order Squaliformes; family Somniosidae; genus Somniosus; species Somniosus microcephalus. Next base: position 76,161,559 of record NC_140994.1, on the reverse strand, counting down.
TAGGCTGACTGGCCTAACGGTCTATCCTTTTCTCCCTTTTTAAACAAGGGTACCGCATTAGCAGTCCTCCAGTCCTCTGGCACCACACTTGTAGCCAAAGAGGATTGGAAAATGATGCGCAGGGCCTCTGCTATTTCCTCTTTTGCTTCGCTTTACAGCCCAGGATATATTTCATCCGGGCCTGGGGATTTATCCACTTTTAAAGCTGCTAAACCCATAGCAGCTTAAAAGCAACACATACAATGGTGTATATCATTGTGTGAGCTAAACAGGCAGTATGCTCATACAGTTCTAGTGGCACAAGCCTATCATTTCAGAATCATCTAAAATTGGGGGCGGGGGTGGGGGGGGGTGGGTGATGAGGAGAATTTTTTTTTACGCTGCAAGTTATGATGATCTGGAACGCATTGCCTGAAAGGGTGGTGGAAGCAAATTCAGTAGTAACTTTCAAAAGGGAATTGGATATATACTTGAAAAGGAGACATTTGCATGGCCATGGGGAAAGAGCAGGGGCATGGAACTAATTGAATAGCTCTTTCTAAGAGCTGGCACAGGCACAATGGCCTCCTTCTGTGCTGTAAGATTCTATGATCTATGAAAGGTAATTGACTTGAAACATTAACTCTGTTTCTCTCCACAGATGGTGCCTGACTTGCTGACTATTTCCAGCATTTTCTGCTCTTAATGAAATGTTTATCATTGTTTAAAATCTGTATTTTATATGAGGATCTGTTATTAAGAACATATGAACACATGAAATAGGAGCAGGAGTAGGCCATTCCGCCCGCGAGCCTGTTCCGCCATTCAATAAGATCATGGCTGATCTTCAACCTCAAATCCACCTCCCCGCACTATCCCCATATCCTTTGATTCCCTTAATATCCAAAAATCTATCGATCTCTGTCTTGAATATACTTAATGGCTGAGCATCCACAGCCCTCTGGGATAGAGATTTCCAAAGATTCACCACCCTCTGAGTGAAGAAATTTCTCCTCAAATCAGTCCTAAATGGCCGACCCCTTATTCTGAGTCTGTGACCCCTGGTTCTAAACTCCCCAACCAGGGGAAAAACCTCCCTGCATTTACCCTGTCAAGCCCTGTAAGAATTTTATGTGTTTCAATGAGATCACCTCTCATTCTTCTAAACTCCAGAGAATATAGGCCTAGTCTACTCAATCTCTCCTCATAGGATAATCCCCCCTTTCCAGGAATCAGTCTGGTGAACCTTTGTTGCACTCCCTCTCAGGCAAGTAGATCCTTCCTTAGGTAAGGGGACCAAACTGTACACAGTACTCCAGGCGTGGTCTCACCAAGGCCATTTATAACTGCAGTCTGATACTCCCATCCATAATAATGCAGTGAAGTCCCCACGGCTTATTTGTTTTATTATAAGCATTATCCCAGGAGTTCCAGCTATTATGATGAAGTATTGTGATAAAAATGTAAAAGATTGTGAAGAAATTTCACAGATCATTACACTTGCATATCCCAGAAATTGGAAAGTTATAATAATGCTTAAGATGTCTATATTTTATATTTTTTGTCATTTTTTTTGTTCTCCTTTTCATTCATTAACTTTTTTAAATATTTTTTTCCATTCCTTCTGTATGGTAATTTGAGCATAACATTCCTTTATTTTCAGATGCAGATTTATTTTCTACTGAAACTGCCGATTCTTTTTAGGTTCCTCAATGCTAAATCGCCTTAATTAATACAATGCAGACAGAATCAGTTTGTAATTTTTCTCAACATGGAAGTAATGTGCCTTATTGTGAGATAAAATGCTTGGGAGCTTATCCAGGAATTTTTTAAGATAATCAATTAGTATATAATCAATCGTTCTGACCGAGGAAGTACTGGAATGAGTTCTTCAAAAACCTTTTCATCTGCCATTTTTTTCAAGTAATTGAAATTTCTGGTCTCCAAAATAAGGGTGTAATCAAGATTTATGAATAATTAAATTTACATATTGTATAATATGATTAAACTTATCCATTGAATTGTCATTTTGTATCTTTTAATGCTGTCAATTAAAATGTTGATTGAAGCCTATTGAAGCTTGTTCTTGGGCTTGGTCTTTTTGCCCAGCACAGTAACGCTGTGTGCCGAATTTGAATTGTGCACATTAAGGCCTAGAAATTCAGTTGGGCGCGCCAGCCATTAGCGCCTTAGGAGGGGTAGATCTCGAGCGCTAGGCGCTTAGCGCCCGGGCGCAGCGCGATCTGCGCCTCGCCCCAACTTCAGTAGACATTTAGCGCCGGCGCAAAGTCTTAGCGCGCGCCCTGCTGCGCGCGCAGATCATGACGTCATTTCCTAGTGCAACGCCCTTTGTGCGCCCCGAACCGGAACTTCACTCGCGCCGCCCCATTGTGCGCCAGGCGGCCCAAACGACTGTGAAGTGGAATGGTACACAGCCGAGGCGGGCCGCGGGGAGCGCAAATTAAAGGGCACTTACCCTGCACTATAAAGGGCAGCCATTTTGCAGCATTCACTCTTGTGCAACGGTTTTTTGGAGAGAGACCAAGGAAGAGAGCTTACTGCTTTGGCCCAACACTAGGACAGGTATTTTTGTCTGAGGCCAGAGCTTACCAATTATCTTTGCCTTCATTGAGAGCTCAGTGTTTGCCAGCATATAATGGGGGCTGCATTGGGTGCCAACGCTGAGTTTCAGCCTTATGCCGGAAGGGCTTACAGACGCCGTGAGAGAGTGGCAGCCCTGGCTAGACGCAGAGGGGGCAACAGGCGTCACCAAGTGAGGCCTTACCCACCCAGGGTATACCGCCAGCAGTCCTCCTATCTGACCATGTCTGCCGCGCAGTGCGTTAGGAGGCTGCGATTCAGAAGGGAGGTGGTTGCCGACATCTGCCAGCTGCTGCACAGAGATCTGCGTCCACAGATGATGCGCAGGACGTCTCTGTCGGTGGCAGTGAAGGTGACGGTGGCTCTCAACTTCTATGCCACCGGCTCCTTCCAATCCGCTGCTGGGGACATCGCTAACATCTCCCAGTTCGCCGTGCATTGCTGCATCCGCCAGGTGACCAATGCCCTTTTCAGAAGGAGACATCAATTCATCTCCTTCCCCATGACCCTGGACAAGCAGCAGCAGCATGCAGTGGGATTTGCAAGAATAGCGGGCTTCCCCATGGTGCAGCGCGCCATTGACTGCATGCATGTGGCTTTGCGGGCACCTCTGGAGCATGCCGAGGATTACCGCAACCGGAAGGGCTACCATTCCCTCAACGTACAGCTGGTGTGTGACCACAGGCAGCGCATCCTAGCTGTCAATGCCCGCTTTCCAGGCAGCAGCCACAATGCCTTTATCCTGCGACAGACAACTGTGGCTGACATGTTCCAGGCACAGCCCCACCCAAGAGGATGGCTTATCGGGGACAAAGGCTATCCTTTGTGTACCTGGCTCATGACCCCGATTCGCGCGCCCACGACCCCTGCTGAAGAGGCATACAACGAGAGCCATCAAGCGACTAGGAACATCATAGAACAAACAATCGGCGTCCTCAAGCAACGGTTCCGCTGTCTGGATCGCTCCGGGGGAGCCCTCCAGTATTCGCAGGAGCGAGTCTCCCAATTCGTCGTCGTTTGCTGCATGCTGCACAACCTGGCTATCCGCAGGACTCAGGCACTGCCACCTCACGTTGGACCACCACCTCAGGAGGAGGAGCAGGAGGAGGAGGAGGACGAGGAGTACCAGCCCAGGAGGGAGGCAGAAGGTCCAAAGGCTGCCCGTCGGCGGCTTATTGACCGTCACTTCTAGGCCCCCTGTCAGGGAATGGCTTGTGCCAATGAAAGAACATGATTGCAGCCGCTCCGCAAGCCCTCAGCCGGTTAAGGCAACAAACACTTCAAAGATCAAACATGGACAATGTGAATAAATAAAATGGTTTATTGTACAAACTCAGGGCCCTTCCCACATGAAAACCAAAAACAGACGAAACCCCCAAAAAACACACACACATGACTCACTCCCACAACCCGGGGAGCATTAACAAAAGATGTAAACAAAAATGGCCTTCATCCTCGGCCTACACAAAACAAACATTCCAAAAAATACAACATTTGGACACACCCTCTACTTAGTGGCCCGCGAGGGCGATGCCTTCCACCAACTTTGGCGGCCCCTGCACGCCCTGCTGCTCCTCCTCAAAGTGAGGCCATTTGCTGCTGCAAGGCTGGGGGCAGGCTCCTGAGGGGCACATGTCATGACGGCAGATGCCCTTGGGGGTCGGCCTAGACGAGGTCTGGCCGTCGAGGGGCCGGCTGGTGAATGCTGCAGCTGTGGCTGGCCAGCATCAGTCGCTGCAGCAGCTCCTGGCAGCTCCACTGGGGGAGTGGCAGTGGCGGCTGGAGGAATGGGGGCAAGCTGGCGGATGGCAGGCGCTCGCTGGTCGCCTGAGACACTGGCACTCGCCCGGGCCAGCACTGCAGCATGCGCACCAATCTGCCGAAGGACAGACCGCTGTGCTGCTGCAGCGCGCCGGGTGCCCTGGCGATGCCTGGCTGACACAGCGAGTGTGGCAGCAGTGAATGCCCGTGTTGACCTGTTCAGTGACCGCATCAGAGCACCCAGTGACTACACGGCACCACTGATCACCTGCCCACTCGCTGCCTGAGCTGCCCCGAATTCCGCCCGACTGGTGGCCTGTGAGGCCCCAAAGTCGGTCACACTCCGAGACAGGGACTCGATGGCCTCAGGCAACCGTGCCACTACCCCCATGAGCTCCGTGTGCCGGCGCTCCGAGTCCGCGGACAAGTCCTCGAGGCGGCGCATCTCCTCGGCATTGGCCGTCTCCGGACTGGAGGCCGGACTCTCCCTCTGGGGAGAAGGCCGCCGAGCTGGCCGACCCTTCCTGCATTGCTGGACGCCGCTGGGCCCAGCAATTGGACTCCCCTCCGACCCTTCCCCCCTCTGGGGAGAAGGCCGCTGAGCTACCACCCCCCTCCCGCGTTTCTGCAGGCCGCTGGTCCCAGGAGCTACCCTCCCCTCCGACACTTCCCCCACGCTCCCCTCCAGGGAAGACGTGTCCCCTACATTGGCATGTCTTGCCGCGGCTGAGGGTTCCCCTGATGGGCTGCCTTCCTCTTGCTCCTCCTCCTCCTCCTCTTCTGAGGGGCTGTCACTGGCAACTTCAGGGACCTCCTCCTCACCATCTGAAAGCAGGAAGGCACAAGAGTAGCTTTAGAGTGAGGAGAGGGCGTCAGCGAGGGATGCATGAGTGGTGGCATTCAGCGCATTGGTCGGACAGTGGCAAAGGATGTAGATCTGATGCGCAAGTGGGACGAGAGAGGTCCAAAAGGTGATGTCCTTACCATTGGTGCCCAGAACAGGGTCGGCATCTCCAGATGCAACGGGGCCAATCACCTGGCCACCCATGATGCGCTCCACGCGATGTTGCAGCTCGGTGAGTGGCTGGATCTGGGGTCCGCCTCCCCCGGTCTCAGTCCGGCTTCTCTTATTATTGGCCAGCTTGGCCTGCAAGAGAAAGGACGGCCTCTAAGTACAGTGTTGTAGCCCTGATCTTGTGTGCACTGCCTCCCATGGTCGAATAGCCTGGCCAGTTTGTAGCCCTGATCTTGTGTGCACTGCCTCCCATGGTCGAATAGCCTGGCCAGTGTGTTAAGTGCAGAATGTGCAATTGATGTTCATGACTGTCCCATAGCTGCTGCATGAGGGCTGGCCATTAGGGCTTTCAGGTCCCTTTGCCCATAATGTGAGGTGCACATGCAAGGATGAGGAGGACACTGGAAAGGGTACTCACCCTGACAATCCTGGCGAGGTCATTAAGCTTTTTGCAGCATTGGACACCGCTCCTGGGGACCTCGCTGTTGGATGTCACCTTGCTCGCGACATGCCTCCATGATTCCTTTATTTTCCTGATTAATAAAACTGGATAAATTAGGATTTCTGTAGTTAACTTTCATGGGTTTTATATCATTTTACATGGCGTTATGTTCGCATGTTGAAAATTGGCTAGAACACGATCTTGAGCGTCTGGGGGATCGGACTGTTTGAAGGATGATGGTCCTTGGGGTAGTGTTTTTTTAAATTTGTTTATGGGATCTGGGCATCTCTGGCAAGGCTAGCATTTATTGCCCATCCCTAGTTGCCCTTGAGAAGGTGGTGGTGAGCCACCTTCTTGAACCGCTGCAGTCCGTGTGGTGAAGGTACTCCCACAGTGCTGTTAGGTAAGGAGTTCCAGGATTTTGACCCAGCGACGATGAATGATCGGCGATATACTTCTAAGTCAGGATGGTGTGTGACTTGGAGGGGAACTTGGAAGTGATGTTGTTCCCATGCGCCTGCTCCCCTTGTCCTTCTAGGCGGAAGAGGTCGCGGGTTTGGGAGGTGCTGCCAAAGAAGCCTTGGCGAGTTGCTGCAGTGCATCTTGTAGATGGTACAAACTGCAGCCACGGTATGCTGGTGGTTGAGGGAATGAATGTTTAAGGTGGTGGATGGGGTGCCAATCAAGCGGCTGCTTTGTCCTGGATGCTGTCGAGCTTCTTGAGTGTTGTTGGAGCTGCACTCATCCAGGCAAGTGGAGAGTATTCCATCACACTCCTTACTTGTGCCTTGTAGGTGGCAGAAAGGCTTTGGGGAGTCAGGAGGTGAGACAGTCGCTGCAGAATACCAAGCCTCTGACCTGCTCTTGTTGCCACAGTATTTATGTGGCTGGTCCAGTTAAGTTTCTGGTTAATGGTGACCCCCAGGATGTTGATAGTGGGAGATTCGGCGATGGCAATGCCACTGAATGTCAAGGGGAGGTGGTTAGACTCTCGCTTGTTGGAGATAGTCACTGCCTGGCACTTCTGTGGCATGAATGTTACCTGCCACTTATCAGCCCAAGCCTGAATGTTGTCCAGGTCTTGTTGCATGCGGGCATGGACTGCTTCATTATTTGAGGAGTTGTGAATGGTGCTGAACACTGTGCAGTTATCAGCGAACATCCCCATTTCTGACCTTATGTTGGAGGGAAGGTCATTGATGAAGCAGCTGAAGATGGTTTCGCCTAGGACACTGCCCTGAGGAACTCCTGCAGCGATATCCTGGGGCTGCGATGATTGACCTTCAACCACCACATCCATCTTCCTTTGTGCTAGTTATGACTCCAGCCAGTGGAGCATTTTCCCCCTGATTCCCATCGACTTCAGTTTTACTAGGGCTCCTTGCTACCAGACTCGGTCAAATGCTGTCTTGATGTCAAGGGCAGTCACTCGCACCTCACCTCTGGAATTCAGCTCCTTTGTCCATGTTTGGACCAAGGCTGTAATGAGGTCGGGAGCTGAGTGGCCTTGGTGGAACCCAAACTGGGCATCAGTGAGCAGGTTATTGGTGAGTAAGTGCCACTTGATAGCACTGTCGATGACACCTTCCATCACTTTGCTGATGATTGAGAGTAGACTGATGGGTTGGATTTGTCATGCTTTTTGTGGACAGGACATACCTAGGCAGTTTTCCACATTGTCAGATAGATGCCAGTGTTGTAGCTGCACTGGAACAACTTGGCTAGAGGCGCGGCTAGTTCTGGAGCACAAGTCTTCAGCACGATAGCCGGGATGTTGTCGGGGCCCATAGTCTTTGCTGTATCCAGTGCGCTCAGCCATTTCTTGATATCACGTGGAGTGAATCGAATTGGCTGAAGACTGGCTTCTGTGATGGTGGGGACCTCGGGAGTCGGCCGATATGGATCATCCACATGGCCCTTCTGGCTGAAGTTCGTTGCAAACGTTTCAGCCTTGTCTTTTGCACTCACGTGCTGGGCTCCACCATCATTGAGAATGGGGATATTCATGGAGCCTCCTCCCCCCGTTAGTTGTTTAATGGTCCACCACCATTCACGACTGGATGTGGCAGGACTGCAGAGCTTTGATCTGATCCGTTGATTGTGGGGTCGCTTAGCCCTGTCTATAGCATGCTGCTTCCGCTTTTCAGCATGCATGTAGTCCTGTGCTGCAACTTCCCTAGGTTGGCACCTCATTTTTAGTGTTGGGAAGTGCACAGCAATGTTGAGTGACACAGCATTGCATTCACAGTACACGGGAAGTATTTGCGTGGGTGGAAGACTGTCGATGTGGGAGTTGGCTAACTGTGAGCTCGGGGCAGTATTCAAGTGGGGCAGCACAGCAAAGGAGTGGCAGCACGGAAGTTTCAGACGGGAGACAATGGCATTGACGGGAGCAACATGAACAGTTCCATCAGCATGTCATGGCACTTAAGATAGACTATATCCCCTGACTTACTGTTAACAACACCATGGAAGATAGGCTAGTATGTAAAGATTTTTCTGAGGAAGGCAGAGGGTGCCTTATGGGACTTTGATAATTATGGATGATAATCAGAAAACTTCCTCTAGCATTCCGTTGATTATATTGCATCTTAATACTTTAAGTTTGGGTCCAGATTGTTAATTGTGTGGGGAAATAGAATGGAATTACCTCGTTTATATTGCTGTTTCATAAAAGAGGATCTTGACAGCTGTGTTTTTTTTCATGTGCTGATCCACATTGTGCGCACATCAGATGCTGAGCATATGCTCGTGTAAAACTACTTTTCTGTTTCAAAAGGTTTTTTTTTTAAATACAGTGATCAATGTGAGCGTGATGGGCAAAGTGTAGAGGATATGGCCATGAGTTTGATTTACTGAGACCAATTTGCAGCATAGAATTCACATATCATCTGTTCACATATTTGCACAAACAGTCGGTGGAACAATTTCTCTCAATCTTGTCTACCTCCAAGTATAAAAAGGGATTTAGTCTGTTTGATTAATAAAATGTCTCCAGCTGTTGGCTGTCAATTGCATTAGAGCCCAGGAGGAATTGGGTTGTTGTTGCTCAAAGTCATTTCACTTAGGACCTGCAACAGCTGTTGGATAGGGGAGAATTTTGTCTTGGTTGAATTCAATCTTAGTCCCAGAGAAAGGGCTAATTCAGGGGGTTTAAATTCTTCTCTTTATATAATACATATAAGAGAGGCCTGGTTTTAGGCAATGTAAACAGACTGACAAACTGAAGAATTGTTTTCATGTTTTAGCATGGGAGTGGTTCCTTTAATTCAGGCACAGTACATAAGAAGGTAGAAATTAGTTAGGGCCAGCCTGGCAGCTGGCCACCAACAATTTCAGGCCGCTGCAACGCCGGCAGTGACCCTCGGGTAGGTCCAGGGAGGGGGGCGGCTGGCAAGGCTCTTCCGGAGTGCTGTGGAGCTCCTCCTGGCTCCACATTCAGTAAGAATTTTTAAAGAAATTTACCATTTTGGTGGTGGCCTCCAGCGGTCCCTTTTGTGGGTTAGGCAGCATGTAGACCTGGTTGACTTGAATGCAGCTGGCCAGAAGGGGTCCTAAAACAGGCATTGGACCCCTCATGAGGTGGCGGGTTGTGATTGTATTATGCAGTTTTCTATTGTTAACCCCCTGCTTGAGCACATAGTCTTGACTTAGACTTAATTGCAGTATTGAGGGAGTGCTGCACTGTCAGCACATTAATACAAACTTTACATAAACATTGGATAAAACACCCAAGTGGCTACCCTTGTGTGTTGTTAGTTGATATGATTGCATTAGGATGAGGGTGAGTGTGAGGGAACTTGGAGGTGGTGGTGTTCCCATGCGCCTGCTGCCCTTGTCCTTCTAGGTAGAAGAGGTCGTGGGTTTGGGAGGTGCTGCCGAAGAAGTCTTGGTGAGTTGATGCAGTGCATCTAATAGATGGTTCACACTGCAGCCACGGTATGCTGATGGTGGAGAGAGTGAATGTGGGGTGTCAATCAAGCAGGCTGCTTTGTCCTGGATGGTGTCGAGCTTCTTGAGTGTTGTTGGAGCTGCACTCATCCAGGCAAGTGGAGAATATTCCATCACACTTATTTGTGCTTTGTAGATGGTGGAAAGGCTTTGGGGAGTAAGGAGGTGAGACACTCGCCACAGAATACCTAGCCTCTGACCTGCTCTTGTTGCCACAGATTATCAAAATCCATGACGAGGGCTTGGACAACGTGGACCACTTTCCATACCTTGGGAGCCTCTGTCAACACGGGCAGACGTCAATGACGAAATCCAATACCGCCTTCAGTGTGCCAGTGCTGCCTTCGGGCACCTGAGAAAGAGAGTGTTTAAAGACCAGGACCTCAAACCCAGCACCAAGCTCATGGTCTACAGAGCAGTAGTGTTACCCGCCCGCCTGTATGCTTCAGAAAAATGGACCATGTACAGCAGGCACCTCAAAGCACTGGAGAGGTACCACCTTTGGCAGGATAGGCGCACCAACATCCGTGTTCTCGCTCAGGCCAACATCCCCAGCATCGAAGCATTGACCACGCTCGATCAGCTCCGATGGATGGGCCACATCGTCCGCATGCCCGATACGAGACTCGCAAAACAAGCACTCTACTCGGAGCTCCGACACAGCAAGAGAGCCCCGGGTGGGCAGAGGAAACATTTCAAGGACACCCTCAAAGCCTCCTTGAAAAAGTGCAACATCCCCACCGACACCTGGGAATCCCTGGCCCAAAGTGGAGGAGAAGAATCCGGGAAGGCGCCGAACAACTCGAGTCTCTTCGCCGGGAGCAAGTGGGAGCCAAGCGCAAACAATGGAAGGAGCGCACGTCAACCCAAGCACCCCACCTGTGACAGAGACTGTAGGTCCCGCATTGGACTCATCAGTCACCTGAGAACTCATTTTTAGTGTGGAAGCAAGTCATCCTCGGTTCCGAGGGACTGCCACAGAAGAGAAGATTTATGTGGCTGGTCCAGTTAAGTTTCTGGTCAATGGTGACCCACAGGATGTTGATGGTGGGGGATTCGGCGATGGTAATATTGTTGAATGTCAAGGGGAGGTGGTTAAACTCTCGCTTGTTGGAGATAGTCATTGCCTGGCGCTTCTGTGGCACGAATGTTACCTGCCACTTATCAGCCCAAGCCTGAACGTCGTCCAGGTCTTGTTGCATGTGGGCATGGACGGCTTCACTATCTGAGGAGTTGTGAATGGCGCTGAACACTATGCAGTCATCAGTGAACATCCCTATTTCTGACCTTATGTTGGAGGGGAGGTCATTGATGAAGCAGCTGAAGATGGTTGGGCCTAGGACACTGCCCTGAGGAACTCCTGCAGTGATGTTCTCTGATGATTGACCTTCAACCACTACAACCATCTCCCTTTGTGCTAGGTATGACTCCAGCCAGTGGAGCATTTTCCCCCCGATTCCCATTGACTTCAGTTTTACTAGGGCTCCTTGATGCCACACTCGGTCAAATGCTGCCTTGATGTCAAGGGCAGTCACTCTCACCTCACCTCTGGAATTCAGCTCCTTTGTCCATGTTTGAACCAAGGCTGTAATGAAGTCGGGAGCCGAGTGGTTTTGGCGGAACCCAAACTGGGCATCAGTGAGCAGGATATTGGTGAGTAAGTGCCGCTTGATAGCTCTTTCGATGACACCTTCCATCACTTTGCTGATAATTGAGAGTAGACTGATGGGGTGGTAATTGGCTGGGTTGGATTTGTCCTGCTTTTTGTGGACAGGACATACCTGGGCAGTTTTCCACATTCTCGGATAGATGCCAGTGTTGTAGCTGTACTGGAACAGCTTGGCTAGAGGCACGGCTAGTTCTGGAGCACAAGTCTTCAGCACGATAGCCGGAATGTTGTCAGGGCCCATAGCCTTTGCTGTATCCAGTGCGCTCAGCCGTTTCTTGATATCACGTGCAGTGAATCGAATTGGCTGAAGACTGGCTTCTGTGATGTTGGAACCTCAGGAGTAGGCTGATATGGATCTCGGCACTTCTGGCTGAAGATGGCTGCAAATGCTTCAGCCTTGTTTTTTGCACTCACATGTTGGGCTCCACCATCATTGAGGATGGGGATGTTCATGGAGTCTCCTCCTCCCGTTAGTTGTTTAATGGTCCACCACCATTCACGACTGCAGAGCTTTGATCTGATCCGTTGATTGTGGGATCTCTTAGCCCTGTCTATAGCATGCTGCTTTTGCTTTTTAGCATGCATGTAGTCCTGTGTTGCAGCTTCCCCAAATTGGCATCTCATTTTTAGGTACGCCTGCTGCTGCTCCTGGCATGCTCTTCTACACTCCTTATTGAACCAGGGTTGGTCCCCTGGCTTGATGGTAATGGTAGAATGAGGGATATGCCGGGCCTTGAGGTTACAGATTGTGGTGGAATACAATTCTGCTGCTGCTGATGGCCAGTTTGAGCTGCTACATCTGTTCTGAATCTAACCCATTTAGCACGGTGAGAATGCCACACAACATGATGGAGGGTGTCTTCAGTGTGAATATGGGACTTCGTCTACACAATGCGGTGGTCACTGCTACCAATACTGTCATGGACAGATGCATCTTCGACACGTAGATTGGCGAGGACGAGGTCAAGTAGGTTTTCCCCCTTGTGTTGGTTCTTTCACCACCTGTCGCAGGCCCAGACTGGCAGTTATATCCTTCAGGACTCTGCCAGCTCGGTCAGTAGTGGTGCTACCGAGCCACTCTTGGTGATGGATATTGAAGTTCCCCACCCAGAGTACATTCTGTGCCCTTGCTATTCTCAGTGCTTCTTCCAAGTGGTGTTCAACATGGAGAAGTACTGATTCATCAGCTGAGGGAGGGCAGTAGGTGGTAATCAGCAGGAGGTTTCCTTGCCCATGCTTGGCCTGAAGCCATGAGACTCCATGGGTCCAGAGTCAATGTTGAGGACTCCCAGGGCCATTTCTTCCTGCCTGCCTGTATACCACTGTGCCACCACCCCTGGTGGGTATGGTGATGGAGGAGTTTGGGACGTTGGCTGAAAGGTATGATTCTGTGAGTATGACTATTTCAGGCTGTTGCTTGACTAGTCTGTGGGACAGCTCTCCAAATTTTGGCACAAGTCCCCAGATGTTGGTGAAGTGGACTTTTCAGGGCCGACTGGGCTTGGTGTGCCGTTGCAGTATATGTTGATGAAACAGAAAGGAACGGTAATGTTGTGGTAATGTCACTGGGCTAGTAATCGGGTGATCCATCCGGTTTCATTCTTTTTATTGTTTTTCGTAGCGGTTTGTTACAACTGAGTGGCTTGCTAGGCCATTTCAGAGGCAGTCAGGAGTCAACCACTTTGCTGTTTCATGGTTACCATTATTAATACTAGTAATTATTCCAGATTTATTTAATTAACTGAATTTAAATTCCCCAGCTGCCTTGGTGGGATTTGAACTCACGTCTCTGGATCATTAGTTCAGGCCTCTGGATTACTAGCCCAGTGACATTACCACATTACCGTTCCCTTGCTGTTTCATCAACATATACTGCAACTATGTTAATTTACCATTATTTATTCAATCAATAAATTTGTTTTGCTGATAAAACCTAAAACAACGTCTGGTGTTTGTGATATTCTGCCACTTCTCGAAAATGTGATAGATCCAGTAGCTAAAGCAAAATCTAAAGAAAGTTTTCTGGTTTTTTTATTTTGGGTATGTTACAAAAACCTATCTAGGTATCTGAGACAGTGCTCTGGTATTTGTTTTTTTTAATTTATTCGTTCATGGGATGAGGGCGTCGCCAGCAAGGCCAGCATTTATTGCCCATGTCTAATTGCCCTTGCAATTGAAGGTGAGCCACCTTCTTGAACCGCTGTTCTTTGTAGTGGTTTGTTACAATTGAGTGTCTTGCTAGGCCATTTCAGAGGGCAGTTAAGAGTCAACCACATTGCTGTGGGTCTGGAGTCACGTATAGGTCAGACCGGGTAAGGACGGCAGATTGCCTTCCCTGAAGGACATTAGTGAACCAGATGGATTTTTATGACAATCTGGTAGTTTCATGGTCACCACTACTGATACTTGGTCTGCGATTTTATTAATGGAGGCAGGTTGGGTGCAGGTCAGGTGGTTTCCAGCTTCCAGTCCCGCCCCCAGCTGCATCCGGCCCACAGACGTGATTTTGGCTTGATTGACCTTGTTAAGCCTGCTTTGCGGGCTTTCCGGCCAATTAAGAGGAAGTGGGTCAGATGACGTCATTTGATGACGCATCATCTGCCAGTTTCCTTAAAGGGACCATGCACAATTTTATTTTGACAGTTGATTTCGCAGTGTTTGACAGCATTGAGGTGCTGAAAACACTGACAATCACTCCACAAAAGTGACCTCTTGCACCTAGGCTCTCCAATGACTCCCTCCATAGGCTGGAATAGATGGCAGCTGCAGGTGAGGTGGCAGAAGTGATCTGTCACTGGTGAGAGAGGTTCTCCCAATGAGGTGGCACTGAACATGGATTTAAAAACTTGTAACCTAAAGAAATCTGTAAATGTATTAAAAATGCAATTCCCAACATTTTCTTTCCTCTTAGACTCACCAGTGCACCATTGGATCCCTCACACCACTTCTGCAGCTGTCATCAATCCAGAAACATTACAGCAGACTTACAACACACCACACTTACCTGGCGTGGTGTCCAGACGTCTGAAACCGTGAGCCAGAAGCAGTAAAATTCAAAAATAGGCTGTCAACTACCTGTTAATTGGCAGGTAATTGCCTTTAATCCTCTTCCCGCCGTCGGGTGTCGGGTCCATTCGCAAATTGGGGACCCGACACTTGGGAAAGTTGTTTGGAGGCAGGTTGACTGCGGGATCGCAACCCGTCGTCATTCCCAATTTATTTAATGAACTGAATTTAAATTTCCCAGCTGCTGTGGTGGGAATTGCACTCATGACTTTGGATCATTAGTGCAGGCCTCTAGTCCAGTAACATAACCATTATGCTACCGTTCTTGTATCAAGGCTGTAGAAAGCTAAAACTTACCTATGAGAGTGATCTAAAGCATGGAAGCCAAAATATCCATAAGATCAACAACTTGCATTAATATAGTGCCTTTAACATAGTAAAATATCCCACAGCACTTCACAGGAGCATTATCAAACAAAATTTGACACCAAACCACATGAAACCAAACCAAATGCTTGATCAATATGTAGGTTTTAAGGACCATCTTAAAGGAGGTGAGAGAGGCAGAGAGATTTATGGAGGGAATTCCAGAGCTTAGGGCTTAAGCAGCTAAAGGCACAGCTGCCAATGGTGGAGCGATGAAAATCGGAGAGGTGCAAGAGGCCAGAATTTGAGGAGCGCAGAGATCTCGGAGGGTTGTAGGGCTGGAGGAGTTTACAGTGATAGCGAGGGGCGAGGTCATGGAGGGATTTAAAAATGAGGTTGTGAATTTTAAAATAGAGGTGTTGCCGTACCGGAAGCCAATGTACGTCAGCCAGCATGGGGTTGATGGGTGAACTGAACTTCATGCAGGTTAGGATATGGGCAGCAGAGTATTGGATGACCTCAAGTTAACAGAAGGTGCAAGGTGGGAGGGCGGTCAGGAGATCATTGGAATAGTCAAGTCTAGAGGTAACAAAGGCATGGGTGAGGGTTTTAGCAGCAGATGAGCTGAGCCAGGAGCGGAGACAGGTGATGTTATAGAGGTAGAAGTTGGCAGTCTTGGTGATGGAACAGATATGGGGGTCAGAAACTCATCTCAGGGTTGCGAACGGTCTAGAGTAAGAAGGGTTGATAAAAAAAACAAAATGCAACACTCTGTGAAAATATGGGAATGCACAATTTTCAAATATGTGATTCCTCATGAGGGGTTTCTGTTGCGGTAAATCAGGCAGTTGTTATGCACTTTCAACAGTTCTTGAGGCGGTAACATGCCACTTAACCAGTATACTCTAATATGCGCAAATACAACAATTTTGTAATTGCAAAATTGACCCTTCCGTTTAGTGTCACAAGAATTAACGTGTCACACACTCCAGTCATTAGCATGCTCCTGTTTAAAGGGAGCCCGCTCACGCATGAAGCTCGTGTCAACGGTTACACCAGCTGCTAACTTCCCTAATGTTAAAGCAGGTAGGAAAAGGCAAAGAACCAGCAATTTATACACACTGCTGAGTTTGAGAAACACTGTGGCAGATTGTATTTTATTTTAATGAGTTTGAATCCTGGATCCCTAGCTTTACACAATATACTGTACATGTAAATTTCTCATTTCACAGTAAATTTCTCACTTTGTTAAACTAGCTGTGAAGTGCATCACTTTAGTAGGGACTGGCACCAGAGTGAGAGTAAAAAATCTCTATTTATTGACAAGTTGCTGTATTTGCTCAGACCCCTAAGTGCAGCACAGCAGGTATCTATTCTTGTATTTTACGGATGCTGCCCTTTCTATCTCTCTCTCTCCTTGTCTTGGAGCCCAATGTGCATCTATCACACCTCATCCATCACAAAAACACCATTACACCACATTTTGTCCGTAACACACAAAAATCATGATCTGATTATTTTATATCAATGGGAGATTTCAGCTACTCAGGAATGATATTAAACCGGCCCATCACAGCCTCTTAAACAAGTAGGAAAAAACTACAATCAGCAAGTACCGAGCTCCAAGGAACTAATCACAGAATCACAGAAACCTCACAGTACAGATAGAGGCCATTTCGGCCCATCGAGCCTGCACCGACACATATCCCACCCGATCCCCGTAACCCCTACACCAACACATATCCCACCCTATCCCCGTAACCCCACATATTTAATCCCCCTAACACTAAGGGTCAATTTTTATCATAGCCAATCAACCTAACCCGCACATCTTTGGACTGTGGGAGGAAACCGGAGCACCCGGAGAAAACCCATGCAAACACGGGGAGAATGTGCAAACTCCACACAGACAGTCACCCGAGGCCGGATTCGAACCCGGGTCCCTGGCGCTGTGAGGCAACAGTGCTAACCACTATGCCACCGTGTTGTTCAAAAAGCAACCGATTAAATCACTTTTTAAAACTGTTTTCAATGTATATTTTGTTCATCACTTATCAAACTATATAACCCTACAAATAAAATTTAGAAAATAATAAACAAAATTCTGTAAAAAAAAAAACCTAAACTTACCTATAAAGTTACTCATTAGAAATACCGCCAACACTTAGGCCCCTAATTTCCGATAGGAGGCTTCCCACATGCGGATGCCTCCTATCGGAAAAAAATCTACAAATGTACCTGAGGGCTCCCGAGGTCCAGACACTTCCGATGCTGGGCCTCTCCACAGTCGAAATGCACAGGGCCCACAGATCCCAGGGGTGCAGGCAGTTCGTAAGCGTCCCTGGGATCACGTGGGCCAGGCCAGCCAATAGGAGAAGGAATCTCTCTTCATACTTTTGACAGATAGACCCGTCAAAACTATGAACGGAGATTACCCCAAAAACACATCAAAACATTAAATACATTTTAAAAACCATCATGTTTTTAAAATGAGTTAAAATTACATGAAATTAAATATTTTAAACAAAAATTAAATTTTTTGAAAAAAATAATTAAAGTTTTTTACAGGGCTAAAAATAAACTTACCTTTTTTTAATAATGAATTATAAATGAGTGAAAAAAAATTTCACTTCAGTGGGCGGAGGTTCTGCAGAAAGTAGAACTCTCCACCTGCACAGGTTCTTCTCCAGGGCAGGCGTCCTATCTGTCAAGAGGATTCTTGACAGATCGGAAATGCCGGTTTTCAGCGCATGTAGGCATCGGAAAACACGGGCCTTTATTTTTCAGTGGGCTGCTCTTCTCCACTTGTCTGGAACGTGAGTCCTGCACTATTCCCAAAGCTTCCACACTTTTCTTGGTCCTTGCCTCCTACTATTTCTTGGTCTCTGTGCAATTGCAAGGACTGTACCCCTTAACTCCTCTTTTGGGGCCTCTTAACATGCACAGTTCACCAGTGACCCCTCAGTGCCTGCTTACACATGCATGAGTTAGGTCCCATTCTCCTGCTCGTTTCAGATTGTGCATCTTTGCTCCCCTTTCCCTCTACTTTTCTTCATAGAATTTGTTTCCCAGGACCAGATCCCAAGTCCTGTCTTTGTTGCCTACAGGTCCAATGCTTGTACCCTCCACCCTAGAATTACTGTCAGATCCCAGAACTTTACTTGCGCGGTCAGACCTCCTATTCCTATGTACTACCTGACCATTTATCCCCAAATAATGCAAGACCTCAGACTTCCTACCTCAACCTCCTTTCTCCCTCTCCACCACCATCGAGAATGTAGAAGGATACTTGGGGGCATGCCTCCCCACTATTTTCTGGGAGTGGGTCCAATTGGTGTAACAAATGCCTACCCATATGTGAATAGGCATATGTTAATAATATGAACATTAAGGAAACATGGCCTCCACCGTCTTTCCTGCCATTTGCACTCTTTGAATGCTGGATGCAGAGGCTGCCTGTTAGGCCCCAGCATTCAGAGGTCGGTACAGGAATCCTTGGGCCATGAAGTGAAGATGGGCCTGTGGAAGTATTCTGAGCATGGCCTTGCACAGGCCCCATCATTGAAATTATAAAATGATACCTCAAAAAAATATTTAAAACAATTTACAGGCAGCTCGTTGACTGACTGCCTCATTCTCCTGCTGCAGCAGATCCTGAAGGTCTTCCACAGCAAGTCTCCTCATTCTAGTGTGACTCCCAGCAAAGGCCAGGGAGCCCCATCTCATGCATGTAGCTGACCCTGAGGATGGAAATATGGTTGCGGTTTTGCAGGGCATCGCCAAGGCAGGTGGAGGTCCTAGCCAAAGATATGCCCCAATTAAGTCTATCTCTATGCGCTGCCAAGTCCAGATCTCCCACTGAGCTTTGCCAAATCTAAATCCAGCTGCTGCCAAGTTCCAACTATCCAATACTGTCAGATCCAGACAGATTTTGATTTTACTACTAGACCCAGATTTCCTTGAGCACTTTCCAGAGTGCTGTTATTTCCCAGTTCTCCCAAGTATTGCCAGCCCCAATTCCCTGCTACTCCTCCGCCCCCCCACCACCCCCTCCCCCCAGCACAGTTTACCCACTCTGTAGTGTATGTGCCTTTAAGACAGAACTACTTTTACAGCCCCTGTATACTGTAGTACCGGCAGTGACCACACCTGTATATAAGCTTTGCGCATGCCTCTGTATCCCCAGTCTTGAGACTACCCTCCTCCAGTAAATACCTGTTTATTGTTAAGTTACAGCATCCGTGTGGTTATTGAATAACAGCATACCCTCAGAATCACGGATCTAACACACTCCACCTTTATTTACTCCATTCCTATATGCCAGCTCCATTCCTTCATCAGTCTCGACCCAGTGCCCCAGTTTATCGCTCATTCTTGTTGGCAGCCTGTCCCCACACAACCCTAGTACCCATCTTGTCCATTGTGGCTGCCATCTTGTGGAATAACCTGGGCTTTGCCAAAGGTACAACCTAAAAATTCAGTAAGGAGACATTTGGAGAAATGCTGAAGAGAGAAGAGACTTGCAGGAAGTGAAAAGAAAAGACTAGTGAGAAATACGGGTAAGTTTTCATCTTCACCGCATGGGTGGTAATCTGGCAGAGCCGATCGTTCGCCCATTATTGAACCCGTCCCATTTTCATTCCATTGAAATCAACTGAATGATAATCAGACGCATTCTATAATGGGCGGGGTGATCCATTTTGTCAGATTACCATTCGAGCAGTGAAGACAAAAATCTACCCCAGACAGATGCAGGGACAATAAGAGAAAGTTGTTGAGATACCGCGGCAAACGTGGGAGCCGAGACCAGAGCTATTGAAAACACAACTGCTTTATTCCAACCACATGACAAACAGGAACTAGAAAAGCCCGCGCATCCACTTAAATACTTCCCAGACAGGAAGTGCTCCCGGCAGCCTGTCCCTGCGGGAAACAAGTTGCTGGAGGAAAGGGCCCCCGGCTGGGGGCTTCTGCTTAGACTGTCTGTGCCGCCGTGAGCGGATTATGTCCAGTGGTGGCGTGTCGCCACAGAGCTCCCCCCAGAATTCGCTTAGGAGGAGTGGACGAGTCGTGACGGTGGTCTAATGGTTCTGCCGCAGCGGCTCTGAGTGGTCGCCGGTCTGGTTGGTTGGGTCGGGCGGTTCGCCGCCGGCTGTGCTGGCTTGCCGAGGGGACGGCCTCTAGTTGGAGGCTGGGCCACGGGGACCTGTTCCCCTGGTTCTGTGTGTGCTGGTTTGAGCCGGTCGATGGAGACTGTCTCGACCCTGTCGCCGAGTCGCAGCTTGAAGACCTTGTCCCCGGTTTGTAGTACCTCGTACGGACCGTCGTACGGGGGTCGCAGGGGCCCGCAGTGCGCATCGTGTCGCACGAAGACGAAGCGCGCCTGCTGTAAATTTGGCGGGACGTGAGGTGCGAGTTCGCCGTGTCGGTTGACCGGAAGTGGGGCGAACTGCTGAGCGGAAGAGAAAGAGTCGAGCCGCTGCTGTTCGGCCGACCAAGGCTTGGTAGGCTCCGGAAGGAATTCGCCTGGGACGCGCAGCGGTTGTCCGTAGACTAACTCCGCTGCCGAGGACTGGAGGTCTTCCTTGACCGCGGTGCGTAGGCCGAGTAGCACCCACGGTAGGCGGTCAGTCCAGGTACTGTCCTGCAGGCCGGCGCGGAGTGAGGCCTTGAGTGACCTGTGGAAGCGTTCACAAAGTCCATTGGCCTGCGGGTGGTACGCCGTGGTGCGGTGGAGCGTCACCCCGAGGTTGCGTGCTGTGGCCGTCCAGAGTTCGGAGGTGAACTGGGCGCCTCTGTCGGAGGGTATGTCGGCCGGTACGCCGAACCTCGCAACCCAGGTGTTAACGAACGCCCTGGCGATGTCGGCTGTGGTGGTGGAGGTCAGCGGCACTGCCTCAGGCCAGCGTGTGTAGCGGTCGACCATCGTGAGGAGATAAGTTTGGCCTTGCGATGGCGGCAGGGGACCGACGATGTCGACGTGTACGTGGTCGAAGCGGTGGTTGGGTACCTCGAAGTCTCCCAGGGGTGCTTTGGTGTGCAGCTGTACCTTAGCCCGTTGGCAGGCGAGGCAGGAGGTGGCCCAAGTCCGAACATCTCTGCTGAGGCCATGCCAGATGAAGCGCTTGGAGAGGAGTTTGACGGATGCGCGGGAACCCGGGTGAGAGAGCCCGTGGAGCGCGTCGAAGACGCGGCGGCGCCAGGTCTCAGGGACGACCGGCCTGGGTTGGCCGAGTGAGACGTCGCACGTGACTGCCGTGGCTTCGGGCCCGTGCGCGACCTTGGCTAGGCGTAGCCCTGGCAGGCTGGTAGCCGCCGAGAGGAGGTCTGGGTCCGTGAGCTGGGCCGCTGCTAGTTGTGCGTAGTCGACCGCGAGGTGATTCGCACAGACGGCGGGACGGGAAAGGCAGTCGGCGACCACGTTGTCTCTACCAGAGACGTGCTGAATGTCCGTAGTAAACTCGGAGACGGCCGCGAGCTGGCGTTGCTGCCTAGCGGACCAGGGTTCGGTGTGCTTGGCCATCGCGTATGTGAGTGGCTTGTGGTCCACATACGCAGTGAAGGGGCGGCCTTCCAGGAGGAACCTGAAATGGCGGACCGACAGGTGGAGTGCGAGAAGCTCGCGGTCGAAAGTGGAGTATTTGACCTCCGGGGGGCGCAGTTGGCGGCTGTAGAAGGCAAGTGGCTGCCACGCGCCATTGACCCACTGCTCGAACACGGCCCCGACCGCGTGGTCGGAGGCGTCGGTGGTGAGCGCGACCCGGGCATCGGCCCTCGGGTGCGCAAGCAGAGTGGCGTCGGCGAGCGCGTTTTTGGTGGCGTCGAAGGCGGCTGCCGTGTCAGTGGTCCAGGCTACGTCCATCTTGCTGGATTTTCCTCGGAGGGAGTCGTATAGGGGCTTCATGAGGGCTGCGGCTCTGGGGATGAACCTGTTGTAGAAGTTCACCATCCCGAGGAACTCCTGGAGGCCCTTGATGGTTGTGGGGCGGGGGAATTGCTGGACGGCCTGCACCTTGTTGGGCAGGGGGACGGCCCCAGCAGGGGTGATGTGGTGACCGAGAAAATCGATCTCGGTTAGGCCGAATTGGCACTTCGCCGGGCTGAGGATGAGCCCGTGTTGGGCTAGGCGCCCGAACAGGATGCGAAGGTGTTCGAGGTGTTCCTGTTTGGAGGAGCTGGCCACGAGAATGTCGTCTAGATAGACGAATAGGAAGTTCAGGTCCCGGAGGACTGAGTCCACAAGGCGCTGGAAAGCCTGTGCTGCATTCTTGAGGCCGAAGGGCATCCTCAGGAACTCGAACAGGCCGAATGGGGTGATGACGGCCGTTTTGGGGATGTCCGCGGGGTGTACGGGGACTTGGTGGTAACCGCGCACCAGGTCGACTTTGGAAAAGACGGTTCGTCCGGCCAGTCGGGCCGAGAAGTCCTGGATGTGTGGCACCGGGTATCGATCGGGGGTGGTGGCGTCGTTGAGGCGGCGGTAGTCCCCGCAAGGGCGCCAGCCTCCGCCGGGCTTGGGGGCGATGTGGAGGGGCGAGGCCCAAGGGCTGCTGGAGCGGCGGATGATGCCGAGTTGTTCCATGTTGGTGAACTCAGCCCGCGCGATTTCCAGCTTGGCCAGGTTGAGTCTGCGGGCGTGGGCAGAAACTGGGGGGCCGGTGGTGGGGATATAGTGTTCCACACCGTGCTTGGCGGCTTTGGCTGAAAAGGTCGGGTTAGTGAGGGCGGGAAACTCAGCTAGGAGTGCCGAGTAGTCGTCCGTGGCTCTGGCGAGGCAGTAGGTCGTCAGGCCGGCCGAACGGGCTGGGGTAAAGGCGCCGGGGATGGGGGCCATAGTGTTGATGTCGACGAGGCGGTGCCTCGGAATGTCGACAAGGAGGCCGTGGGCGCGTAGGAAGTCGGCGCCGATGAGTGGGCAGAGGACCTTGGCTGTGAGGAACTCCCAGCGGTAGCGGCGGCCCGCGAGGTCGAGCGTGACCATGCGGGTGCCATATGTGCGGATTTCAGAGCCGTTGGCTGCAGCCAGTGTGATACCCCGTGTGCCGCGTTGGATCTCGAGGGCGGAGGCGGGGGTGATGCTGTGCTGGGCCCCTGTGTCGCACAGAAATCGGCGGTTGGTTCTGTCGTCAGTGACGTACAGTAGGGGCTCCTTCTGCCCCGCGGCCATCGCGGGGGCCGGTGTGGGGGGGGGTTTGAAGGTACACGGTGGCATGCAGCGTTGAGCCCTAGCGCCAAAATGGGTGTGGTAGTAGCAGTGACCCGGAGTGGTAGGGCGGTCGGGCCTAGCGGCCCGGGAAGACCGCGTGGTCGTTGCCGTGAGGTCGGGCGCGACGTCGCGAGCGGCCTGTGCAGAGAGCAGCCGGTCGGCCTTTTCGGCTATATCATTCAGGTCCGTGGAGTCAGACTCCACAATGAGCGGGCGGATGCTGGCGGGGAGCTGCCGAATGAAAAGCGTGCGAAAAAGGGCGCCGGGATTTTTGTCGTCTGAGAGGGACAGCATGTGGGAAAGCAGGTCTGATGGTGAAGCGTCACCAAGGCCGGGGAGGTCCAGGAGTTGGCAGTGGCGCTGGTAAGAGGACGTTTGAAATTTTTTAAGTAGCGCAGCCTTCAGATGTTCGTACCTGCCCTCCGTTGGTGGATTCTGCAGCGCTGCCCAAACCTTGGGGACTGTAGCGTAGGTGAGCGAGGCGACGAGGTCGTCGTACTTCGTGGCGTCGACTGTAATGCCTTTCAGCCGGAATCTGGACTCAGCTTGAACGAACCAGGCTTCGGCGAGGTTCTCCCAAAAGTCTGGTAATTTAACCGTGACTGCGTTTGTATCCGCCATGCTAGCTTAGGATTCGTCCTGAGCGTCGGGGTCACCAGTGTTGAGATACCGCGGCAAACGTGGGAGTCGAGACCAGAGCTATTGAAAACACAACTGCTTTATTCCAACCACATAACAAACAGGAACTAGAAAAGCCCGCGCATCCACTTAAATACTTCCCAGACAGGAAGTGCTCCCGGCAGCCTGTCCCTGCGGGAAACAAGTTGCTGGAGGAAAGGGCCCCCGGCTGGGGGCTTCTGCTTAGACTGTCTGTGCCGCCGTGAGCGGATTATGTCCAGTGGTGGCGTGTCGCCACAAAGTATTTGAAAAGGGACAGAAAAGGGGGACACGAAGGGAACTGAGAAATAGACAGAGCAGGAAACAGATTAGGGAGTGGGAGACAAACAGACAGTTACAGGCTAAGAGCGAGACCATTCTTTTTTTTAAATGTGAGCAATGCCACTGGGCTCTCGAGTTAGTGTAAAAGAATGACCAAATAGTTAACCTCCATAGTCCATGCTATGAGCAATGATATTTACATGTCTGTGATCAACATTTTAAATGGCTCCATTGTCACACTGAAACCAATGAAACAGTAAATGATTTCATTGAAATAGGTTTTTGTCAATCTAGAAGCTTTAATTAGTTGCTGCTACCCAAGGTGTTAATTGTAAAATTGATACATTCCCAGGCTGAAACGTGATCATGAATGTATCAGAAATGTACTGTACATAATTAGACTAGAATAGAACCTTCTTTCAAATAGACTTTTTAATGCCATGAGGAAAGCTTCAATTATGTGTGCACTGTTTTTTAAAAAGGGAAGCAAGCAGTTCAGAATAATTCCAGGAGGTAGCATGCATGTTTTCGAGAGAGGGCAGTTTCTGCTCCATTTCCCTGATCTTTCTTGGCTATATTAGTATGTTCTGTTTACAACTTTTGAATAAGAGCAGAAATGGCTTGGGTAGCCAAACTCCTGCACAGTTATCACTAGTTCAGCTTTCGCCCTTTCTATTGTACTCACCTTGTTCACCTCCCAAACATTCAACAGTACAAATCGGTATAGGTGAGAAATTCCACCTACCCATCTGGCCTCACCTTGACCCTGTCCCATCCCCAAATCCCAAAATCACTTAAATATTGGGAGCCAGTACAAATATTCTTTCCTGATGCTCCCTCACTGGTTGGAACAATACCCAAGCAGCAATCGATTTCTTTTGGATTGACTGCCATTTTAAAATGGCATTGCGGGGCCCACGTACAGCCCGTTGACAAATATCCCTGCCTCTCTCGCGTCTTTACCGTTGGCCGTACAGGAGGCATAACTGGCAAGATTTCTGGGGGAGGTTGGGATCCCACCAGACACGCCCTCAAAAGTGACGGTAAAGACAGAGGTGGGTGGGTGGGTGGAAGAAGAACCCACTCTCCCCCCTCCTCCTGACCAGCCCCATCCACCAACCCCATCTCCATCCCCTCCCATTCCCATGACAATTTTCTGCTTAACCAGAAAGGAGCTGATATTTCCTGCCTTCAATACGCCCAGTTTCTGCTCCAAAAAACAGTAGAATTTCTAGGGACCATTCTTTGCAAGTAAAACAATATATGCAGTCTATAACCAATCTCATGATCAAGAAATTGCATTGCAAAAGTATGAACAGCTCAGTGTGACCCAATAAGTAACATGCAATGTATTATTCTGGTGCTAAAGGACAGCTGTGCAAGATCTAATTGCTATTATATCCGAAGGGCAGTTGCAGGATAATTTCTCTGAGGAATGCCCTGAGGTCAATTTAGAAGCTATTTTGTGATGTTGAGGAAGTTTGTTTGTAGATGGGAAATTATTTTTCTTCATTTTGTAATTTATTGATGAGTCCTGTTCATTAATTAATATCGATGCAACTATGATCAGTTAGTTTCTGTTGACAGATTTTGAGCCATTGCTTTATTAAGCAGTTTTCAGATTCTCAATTTTTCATGATTAAACAGTGAATAAACATCCACTGACCCATTGTATAATTTGGTGAGACAGTAATTAGAACACCAGAAGTAATCAATAGTAATTTTGTCACCTCATGCCGACTTCATGGAACCTGGTCAATATAACAGGTTATGTCATTCATAAAAGGTCTCACACCAAGTCCCGTTCACCCATCGCCCCTCTGCTCACTGAATGGCTCTCATTCCAGCAAAGCTTTGATTTTAAAATTCACATCCATGTTTTCAAATCCAACCATGGCCTCGCCCCTTCCTATCATGGTAACCTCCTCCAACCCTACAACCCTCCGAGAACTCTGCGCTCCTTCAATTCTGGCCTCTTGCGCATCCCCGATTTTAATCGCTCCACCATTGGCAGCCGTGCCTTCAGCTGCCTCGGCCTTAAGCTCTGGAATTCCCTCCCCAAACCTCTCTCTCCTCCTTTAAGACGCTCCTTAAAACCTACCTCTTTGACCAAGCCTTTGGTCACCTGTCCTAATGGCCCAGAAATTCGGGTCGGGGGCTTCCCACGGGTACAAGCCCCCGACCTGCACTTAACTTGCGCGCCGACCGTTGAGCTGTGGGCCCCCGTGGAATTCCAATCCTGGGCCTCCTCCAACTGCCGGCGCACAGTGCTTGCATATCCCAGGGGCGCAGTTAGTTCGATGCGTCCCCTGGGATCACGTGGGCCATGGAGAGCCAATGGTAGCAGGGAATGCTTCATTCATATGTTTGACAGGAAGACCTGTCAAACCTATAAATACTACAAGCCCCCAAAATCACGAAATCTTCAAATAATTCTTTTTTTAAATCACATTTTTAAAATAAACTATAAATTACATGAAATAACTATTTTAAACAATAATTTTAATTTTTGAAAAAATTAATTACATTTTCTAACGGGGCTAAAAATAAACTTAACTTCCTTTAAAGTATTTAAAAATAATAAACCTGTGGAAAAAATGTTTTAATTTTAATTAATTCACCACTTATCTTGTAAAAAGCAGGCCTTGCGACTGCTTTTTACATGCCTAACTTCTGGAGACTTACCCTCCCACGAAAACCTGCAAAAAAAACGTAAGTTCGATGCGCACGCACAGCCTCTCCTGCGCACACGTTCGACTTCTGAACCCCTTCTTTCAGGGGAACGGAAGTGCCGGTTTCCCGCGCATATGCAGTGCATGCAGGAAACCGGCACTTCCATTGGGCTTACGGGTGAGTACCCCGTGTGTACTCACCCGTGGAGACCCGAATTTCTGGGCCAATATCTCCTTATGTGGCTCAGAGTCAAATTTTGTCTGGGAACGCTCCTGTGAAGTGCCTTGGGACATTTTATTACGTTAAAGGTGCTATATAATGCAATTTGCTGTTGTTGTTGTTGATTCATAGGGCTGGATTTTCATTGAGGAGGCAGGTAGGAGGCGGGACTACAACTTTCGGGGTTGTAGTCCTGCCTCCATCGAGTTAGAGCCAACCCACGCGATTTTGACTTGATTGACCTTGTTGAGCCCGCCCAGCGGGCTCAGCAGGCCAAATAAGAGCCACCCGGCAACAGGTGATGTCACAGATTGATATTTCATCTGTCAAGACTTTTTGACAGATGAAATATCAGCGCTTCACAGCTGTTTTAAGCTGTCAAACACTGACAATCTGTACTCCAGGTTAATTCCTTCCTCTCAGGATGATTTAGAGAACTCCCCGGAACAGAAAACTGAATGCTGGAACTTTTGACAGCTCGCGGCCATTCTGCTTTCTGTACCAGTGAGATGAGGGACTCCCAAGACCTGAAGGAAGGAAGGCTGTAAAGGTAAGTACATGTAAGTAAAACTTCTTTAAACACACCAAACACACTTACCTTTGCACTCATGCACCCATCACTCACCTGAATACCGGACATTTCGACCCCTCCAAGCCCTTCATCCCGGCGGCCCGCCTCGCTAACTTGGATTGGTTTGGAGCCATTGGGAATCCCACATTTCACCAATGAAAATAGGGATTAGGCTAAAAACTGCCTGTTAACTACCTGTTAATAGGCAGTTAATTAGTACTAAGCCCCTTCCTGCCTCGGGGAGGCGGGTCTCAGTGTGGGTCAGGTCCCTGCCTCCTTTGAAACTGGCATGGAGGCGGGTTTGTGCCCCCTGATTTCAGGATTTTAACCCCCCACACGCCTCTAATCCCGGCTCCACGGCCCAATGAAAATCCTGCCCATACAGTTTATTAATTTAACAAAGCTACTCAAACATCAGCTTTCAACCTGAACAAAATGTTAATCCATTTTTCATTATTTGATCAAGTTATTTGATTTATCTGGAGTATATCCAATGCACTTTTCCTTCATTCAGACATCACATAACCAGTGATGGTGGCAGTGCCTATGGACATAGACACACCATGTACGTCATGATGTTCCACTTTATTATGTAGGGCCTACAGTGGAGATCTCAACCAACTCTCCCACAGCTGGTCACTCGTCTTCTCTGCCCAGTCCCAAATTCCTCTGCAGTCCTGCTCCCCTCAGGCTGATGACTGGTCCTGACTCCCCCATGCCATGTTTCTACTCTCCCCATTCTCTTGTGGCTGCTCCCCGCTCTGTCCCAGCTCATTGCTGCACTCCCCACACTCTCAAAGCCAATCCAGACTTTGTAGTTTTGTCTCTCTTTGCACTTTCATAGTTGCTTCTTGCTTTCTGTTGACTTTGCCTGGCTCTCTCTGGTCTCTCACAGTTGGTCACTATCTCCCGCAGCAGGTCCCCACAATACCACTGGCTAGTCCCTGCTCCAGAGTGGAGTACAATAAATTAACAAAAAGATTTATTTTCTTCAAAATTCCACAGCGGCAGAAAATTGACACCCAATTAAACTAAAATTCAAATCACCTTTTTTTCTTGAAATGCAAGATTTCGAATGCAAAAAAAAACCTTTCAAATTAAACTCATTGGGGGAGAAATTCATTAAAGCCGAGGAATGGGCAGTTACTTTTGTTTGAGAATTAGTGCCAGGTGCTAAAGCTTCAGACTGCACACAACATTAAGTCTCATTGCTGAAAGAAAGGATCGGAGCACTAAATCAAGCACAGATGGTCACTAGCTCAGTGGCGTTAATCTTGAAACACTGACCAATATCAGGTGCAGTCTAATCACAAGTCATCATTGCCACAGGCTCTTTCCAGTTCTTAAAGGGGAGGTTGAGGTTCATCGATGCTGCAAAACCTTATTCTCATCATTGCTGGCTGGGCAACTCCAATTAATGTAACCAAGTGTAGCACTTTGATATGTTGTGAGAATAAATGTAACTAATTGCTAGTAGCCACAACACTCCTGATACTAACCAACCTTTAAATGACTGTGCAACATTTTAATTCAATGTCAAAGTGACAAGGAAGCAATGAAACAGCACTAACCAGGCAGCTGTGATTCATTACTCATGATCCCTTTAAGTAGCGCCACTGGTGCAGGCATCCACCTGCTTGATGCCTCCTCTCCCTGTTGGGGCGAGGCGCTAAGGTAGGGGGTGACATTTAATTTTGCAGATTGGGCACTCACGCTCACTGACGTCA
The DNA here is from genome assembly GCF_052327205.1 of Somniosus microcephalus. NCBI lineage: Eukaryota > Metazoa > Chordata > Chondrichthyes > Squaliformes > Somniosidae > Somniosus > Somniosus microcephalus. The sequence continues at coordinate 76,132,434 of NC_140994.1, read as the reverse complement.
CGATCTGCCTGGCGCTGAGTTTCCCGGCAGTAACTCATAGCAGTGGCACTATGGGATGGGGGGGCCATTTTGGCATGCATCGCAGGATTCGCCCCGCCCCGGCGCTACTGCATCAGCTCCCATTAGCGTTCCCGCCAGGCGCTAACCAACTGAATTTTTCCCCCTTAAGCTTTTTATAGTTCTTTTAGATGGTTTAAAAACTTTATTTAAAAAAAGACCAAAACAACTGAACACTAAGACCAGTGTTCAAATGACCTATTTGCCATTAGGTTTTTAAACTGGTTTCTCAGTTCCTCTAAGGAGGGGGATAAATTAATTCCTAAATGACCAGTAGGAATTGGAACCCCATTTTTCTTTATTCTTTCATAGGATGTGGGTATCGCTGGCAAGGCCAGCATTTATAGTCCATCCCTAATAGCCATTGAGAAGGTGGTGGTAAGCCGCCTTCTTGAACCGCTGCAGTCCGTGTTGTGAAGGTACTCCCACAGTGCTGCTAGGTTGGGAGCTCCAGGATTTTGGCCCAGTGATAATGAAGGAACTGCAATATATTTCCAAGTCAGGATGCTGTGTGTCTTGGAAGGGAACTTGGAGGTGGTGATTTTTTCATGCGCCTGCTGCCCTTGTCCTTCAGGCCTAAGCCTGAATGTTGTCCAGGTCTTGCTGCATGTGGGCATGGACTGCTTCACTATCTGAGGAGTTACGAATGGAACTGAACACTGTGCAATCATCAGTGAACATCCCCACTTTTGACCTTATGATGGAGTGAAGGTCATTGAGGAAACAGCTGAAGATGGTTGGGCCTAGGACACTGCCCTGAGGAACTCCTGCAGCGATGGCCTGGGGCTGAGATGATTGGCTTCTGGCAACCACAATTATCTTCCTTTGTGCTAGGTATGACTCCAGCCACTGGAGAGTTTTCCCCTGATTCCCATTGACTTCAATTTTACTAGGGCTCCTTGATGCCACACTCTGTCAAATGCTGCCTTGATGTCAAGAGCAGTCACTCTCACCTCACCTCTGGATTTCAGCTCTTTTGTCCATGTTTGGACTAAGGCATTAATGAGGTCTGGAGCAAAGTGGAACCCAAAGTGAGCATTGGTGAGCAGGTTATTGGTGAGCAAGTGCTGCTTGATAGCACTGTTGATGACACCTTCCATCACTTTGCTGATGATTGAGTGTAGACTGATGGGGTGGCAATTGGCCAGATTGGACTTCTCCTACTTCTTGTGGACAGGCAATTTTCCACTTTGTTGTGTAGATGGCAGTGTTGTAGTTGTACTGAAACAGTTTGGCTAGAGGTGCGGCTAATGCAGGAGCACAAGTCTTCAGCACTACAGCCAAAATGTTGTCGGGGCCCATAGCCTTTGCTGTATCCAGTGCGCTCAGCCATTTCTTGATATCATGTGGAGTGAATCGAATTGGCTGAAGACTGGCTTCTGTGATTATGGGGACCTCCGGAGGAGGCCGATATGGATCATCCACTTGGCACTTCTGACTGAAGATGGTTGCAAAGAGCAGCTCGGTAGCACCACTACTGAATGAGCTGGCTGAGTCCTGAAGACCATAGCTGCCAGACTGAGCCTGCAGAAGGTGGTAAGAGAACCAATGGGGAGAAAATCTACTTGACCTTGTCCTCACCAATCTACCTGTCACAGTTGCATCTGTCCATGACAGTACTGGTTGCAGTGACCACCGGACAGTCCTTGTGGAGATGAAGTCCCGTTTTCACACTGAGGACATGCTCCATTGTGTTGTGTGATACTACCTCTGTGCTGATTTGATAGATTCAGGACAGATCTGCTAGCTCAAAACAGGGCATACATGAGGCGCTGTGGGCCACCAGAAGCAGCAGAATTGTATTCCAGCACAATCTGTAACCTCATGGCCTGGCATATCCCTCACTCTACCATTAACAGCAAGCCAGGGGACCAACCCTGGTTCAATGAAGAGTGTAGCAGAGCATTTAAGGAGCAGCACCAGGCGTACCTAAAAATGAGGTGCCAACCTGAGGAAGCTGCAACACAGGACTACATGCATACTAACTATGGAAGCAGCCTGTTATAGACAGAGCTAAGCAATCCCACAATCAACGGATTAGATCAAAGCTCTTTACCCCTACATCCAGTGGTAGTGGTGGTGGACCATTAAACAACTGACGGGAGGAGGAGACTCCATGAATATCCCCAGCCTCAATGATGTTGGAGCCCCGCACGCAAATGCAAAAGACAAAGCTGAAGCGTTTACAACCATCTTCAGCCAGCAGTGCCGACTAGATGATCTATCTCGGACTCCTCCTGAGGTCCCCACCATCACGGAAGCCAGTCTTCAGCTGATTCGATTCACTCCACGTGATATCAAGAAATGGCTGAGCGCACTGGATACAGCAAAGGCTACGGGCCCCAACAACATGCCAGCTGTAGTGCTGAAGACTTGTGCTCCAGCATTAGCAACGCCTCTAGCCAAGCTATTCCAGTACAGCTACAACACTGGCATCTACCCAGCAATGTGGAAAACTGCCCAGGTATGTCCTGTCCACAAAAAACAGGACAAATCCAATCTGGCCAATTACCGACCCATCAGTCTACTCTCAATCATCAGCAAAGTGATGGAAGGTGTTGTCGACAGTGCTATCAAGCTCCTCTTACTCACCAATAACCTGCTCACTGATGCCCAGTTTGGATTCCGCCAAGACCACTTGGCTCCAGACCTCATTACAGCCTTGGTCCAAACATGGACAAAAGAGCTGAATTCCAGAGGTGAGGTGAGAGTAACTGCACTTGACATCAAGGCAGCATTTGACCGAGTGTGGTATCAAGGAGCCCAAGTAAAATAGAAGTCAATGGGAATTAGGGGAAAGACTCTCCACTGGCTGGAGTCATACCTAGCACAAAGGAAGATGGTTGTGGTTGTTGGAGGCCAATCATCTCAGCCCTGGGACATCGCTGCAGAGGTTCCTCAGGCCAGTGTCCTAGACCCAACCATCTTCAGCTGCTTCATCAATGACCTTCCCTCCATCATAAGGTTAGAAGTGGGGATGTTCGCTGATGACTGCACAGTGTTCAGTTCCATTTGCAACTCCTCAGATAATAAAGCAGTCTATGCCCTCATGCAGCAAGATCGGGACGAAATTCAGGCTTGGGCTGATAAGTGGCAAGTAACATTCGTGCCATACAAGTGCCAGGTAATGACCATCTCAAACAAGAAAGCGTCTAACCACCACCCCTTGATATTCAACGGCATTACCATCGCCGAATCCCTCAACATCAACATCCTGGGGGTCACCATTGACCAGAATCTTAACTGGACCAGCCATATAAATACTGTGGCTACAAGAGCAGGACAGAGGCTGGGTATTCTGCAGCAAGTGTCTCACCTCCTGACTCCCCAAAGCCTTTCCACCATCTATAAGGCACAAGTCAGGAGTGTGATGGAATACTCTCCACTTGCCTGGATGAGTGCAGCTCCAACAATATTCAAGAAGCTCAATACCATCCAGGACAAAGCAGCCCGCTTGATTGGCACCCCATCCACCACCTTAAACATTCACTCCCTCCACCACCGGCGTACCGTGGCTGCAGTGTGTACAAGATGCACTGCAGCAACTCACCAAGGCTTCTTCGGCAGCACCTCCCAAACCCACGACCTCTACCACCTAGAAGGACAAGGGCAGCAGGCACATGGGAACATCATCACCTCCAAGTTCCACTCCAAGTTGCACACCATCCTGACTTGGAGATATATTGCCATTCCTTCATCGTCACTGGGTCAAAATCCTGGAACTCCCTAACAGCACTGCGGGAGTACCTTCATCATGCGGACTGCAGTGGTTCAAGAAGGAGGCTCACCACCACCTTCTCGAGGGCAACTAGGGATGGGCAATAAATGCTAGCATTGCCAGGAACGAATAAAAAAAAATTCAAACATTAGGAATAGCTTTGCTATGGGGGGGAAACCTGCTTGTAGAGATTAAAAGAAGGACTAGTGGGAAAGATGAAGATGGGGTCGCTGTTTGCAAGGAAAAGTGGTCAAGGGTGTTCTTTATTTGAGGTGTGGCATATAATGGCTGTTTTGAAAGCGGAGACAGTACCCGAGGAGAGGGAACCATTTACAATGTCAACTAACGGGCCAGCAAGGGAAGTTGGATAGTTCATAGTTTTATTGGTAACTAGCTGGGGGAGCCTGGCTTTGCCAGGGCTGTTTTGGGCCGGGCGGTTTAAATTGAGTGCCAGGCTTTGGGGCTTCTCTGTGTCCCTCTGTGAATCTGCTGCCGGGCAACATTTTAAATCGAGTCCCAGGCTTTTGGGCCCTGTCTGTGTCCCTCTCTCAATCTGCTGCCGGGCAACATTTCTACCTTTTAATACCTTGAAAGATGAAAGTGAAAGTACTTATAAAACGTTTTTGGTAAATGTTATGTTATTTTTAAAAGAGATACTAACTTTTTCAAAGCTGGATAAGGAGAGTAGTTTGAGCTGGAAGCAGTGAAACAATGGCTGGCACATCCCTGAGATGAAAACGATTAATCCCGCCCACACACACACACCGATTGGCCAACCATCAGGGGACTGTACTGTAGGATTGGTCAATCGTGACGGCACAGGATTGGTGGAACCTTGACGTCAGTCAATCAATGCTAAGTAGCAGATAATGAGTTTAATTTTGAAGGTTTTTTGCATAAGGCGCGAACAATTTTCGTCCGACCGAAAAGTAAATATGCTTACGACTGTCCCGGAAGCGTAAACTTTCTTTGGAGGTAACGTGCGCGTAGGTACGCTCTATAACTTTCAAGCGCATAGCCGGACAGACGCACACGTGAGGACAGACAGAAGGACAGACAGACAGATAGACAGACAGATCGATTCCTTTATTATATATATAGATGGGGTCAAGGGATCAGCAGGTAGGTCTCACAGTATGAGCTTGGAGAGGGCATGAGGGGAGAGAAACTAGAGAGTGACACAGGATAGGGGCTAGGACAGGGAGAGTCTGGGGGATGCTTGGTTTGATGGGCAAGAGTATGGGAAGCATCAGAGGCAGCTGAATGTTTGGTCCCGATCTTGGTTCGAAAGAAGGCTATGAACTCCTTGCACTTGTTAGAGATGAGGGTAGAGGGGGCAGGAATGACTGGTTTAAGGAGATGTTTTATAGTGCAGAAAAGAATCCGGGGGTTATCTTCGCTCTTCAGGAAGGAGCAATGGGTAATTTTGGCAGAGGATAATGAGGCCTGATGTGGTATAGCCAGATATGATGATGGATGGCTAAACATGGTTGTTGTGCCAGGTATGCTCAAATCTGTACCCCTTGGACCTGATGGAGTGAAGATTGGGGCTATACCAAGGTGAATGATTGGAATGGGGGAGTGGAAAGTTTTTGCTGAGGGCAAGGGCTTCAAATGGCGAGGTGAAGAGTAGCTGAGCAAATCAATGGCTGTAGACGTATCTAGGCAGTTGGGATTTGGAAAGCACAATTATAAATGATTTGGAGGAGAGTTTCTTCCAGAGGTGGACACAGACCTAAGTTATGTTTGAAGGTGATAGTGGGATGCAGGTGATATATACAGAAAGGTTGTTGACAATGACCTTGTCTGATTGAGACCATGGGAGCAGAGAGGGTACAGGAGATGGCAAAGTCAAGGGGGTAGCCTTTAATTTGGCTAGGAGAGTTTATATGGAGGGAGTGGTTTAAGGAAGACAGGAGACTAGTGAATTCAGAAGAGATAGGGCACGGGGAGCTAAGCTATAGATTTGTAATCACCAAGGATGAGGAGTTGCTCAGTGCAGAGGCTGAGGGAGGAAAGGAGGAAGGATATGTCAGGGAAAAACTCAGGGTAGGGCTTGTGGGGCAGTAGACAATGAGGATTGTAAAGGAAAGGTGAGATGAGTGGAATAAGGTGAGATGCTTGAAGGAGGAGAAGGTGCCAGCGGGGTAGGCGAAGAGGCCAAGTGTGACATGGTGATAAGTCCCACAATGCCACCAGGACAGTTTGGGCAGTGTAGGTGATGGAAGGAGAGAAACAGAGGACAGTGAGGAGATGAAATGAAGGAATCCAAATTTGAAGTATGAGGCTCTGTTGTGAGATGAAGTCAATTCAGGAGCCATTTGAGATGCAGAGAGTGGATTCAGGAGACATTTGAGATGCAGAGCATCAGTAAGAGTGCTGACAGAGGTTGCTTTGCATCCATTGTAATTTCACTAATCTGCTACTGTGAGTTATCTTTCAACCATATTCAGCCAATAAGTGTAGGTGGCAGCAGGATACCAGAGGTATCAGGTTTCTGGTCTGAGAGCAAGTTGAAATTGGGCCCGGGAGTAGGTGAAAATTGTGGTCTGTGTGAATTATATTTAGTTCCATGCTAGGATCACTTGTGCCACATTGTACCAAGCAATTGAGAATGGAATGAAGGATGGGATGTGTTTTGATTTCTTTGTACTATCCAATCTTGGATTTGACCTCCAATGTGGGTGTCTGTAACTATTAGCAAGCTGGCATTTGTTTATGCAAATATATTACAAATTTAGTTCGCTTTGCAAACATAGCCTTTGGGGTTGCTCGTTATCTCGTGCTGATTTGCAGGTTCAGACTTAACAGCTAACTGAATAATTTTTCATGGAACAAGCAGCCATCAAAGGTGTATGGGATTGTGATGATGTTGCTTTGGCAGGACATTAGTACAGATGGTTGATGCAGGTCATTCTGCATTGTTTCAAAATGTTACTCAAAAGGCAGTCACAAAGCGTCACACATTGATTCTCACGCTTATGGAATTTTCTCCCCCAATCAACATTACCATCTGGAGCTCTGCACATTTCTTACAAAAAAGAAAGAAAATAAAGAAAGACTTGCATTTATATAGCGATTTTCATGACCTCAGGGCATCCCAAAGTGCTGCACAGCCAATGAAGTACTTTTTGAAGTGTAGTCACTGTTGTAATATAGAAAGCGTGTCAGCCAATCTGTTGCCTGTTAATTCCCCTGTACAGTTCTTCCAAGGTCCTCTTTGCTCCTGGCAATGACATGGCTCAACTTTGTGTCGGATTTGTCCTTGCTGTAATTGTCTCCATTTGTTATGCCACCTGATTTGAACAAAAACAAGACAATAAAGCACTAAGAAGATGTACTCTTCTCTTGTACCTTACTTCTAATGCTTTTCCATTCAACCAATGTTACCTTCAAATTGCTCTTATTTATGTAGTGCACAGTCCCATTAGAAAAACTGCCAGCAGTTGTACATCTCCCTCAGCACTTCATGTACGTGGTGGAGAATTTTTGTGCGGTTGTTATTACTGTTTCGAGGGAAAAGGACAAAGTGGTTTCTTTTGAGTTAGCAGCATTCGATGGACAATGTGGTTGCATGTGTACTATCCATCTTCCAGACTGATTTTGTGCATTAGCCTCCTAATGCAACACATGATGGTGAATGCTGTTTCTGCAGCATGATAGTTTAAAGTTCTGTCTGCAAGATTAAGAACAACAGTAATAAAATAGGGAATAGTTCTTTAAGTGTAATTTGCTAGTGTTCTTCATTCTGGGCATATTCATTTACTCAGCTATTCAAATACCTGATTGAATGATAACCTTAAAAATGAATTTGTTTCATCATCTATTATTACAGCGACTTGCAACAGAATATTTAAATGCATGGCAGAGACTGAATAAATGAGACATAACATCTATTTTAATTAAATAAGTTTACTTTTGCATATTTGCATTAAATACAGACTAGATACCTTCATAATGAAGAAAATAACTTTTATTTTAAGATAGCAAGAAAACTAAACATCTTAAGTAATATTTACAAGTGAAATAACATCTGTCAGCCACTTTAGAGATGGTTGGTGCTAGCCTAGATAACTAATTTAGAAGGCTTTGGAATGTTCTTTATTGTAAGTACAGAGTTTCATTATTAATGATGCAGCATATGTTGAAGCGTTGTAAATAACTGAAGTCAATGTTGTTGAATCCTGTGAGAACTACCATAGCATTAAATGTTCTGAGCATTTGTGTAACTTCAAAATTAATGTCACAGTATTTTGCACATTTTACAATGCAAAAGATGTACATTCTTTTAAAAAATTCAGATCTTTTAATATTAAAAAAACTTATGATTTTTCTTTATAATTACAGAAAGGGATCTATAATATTTGCCTAATTTCACTTATTAAAATGTAGTCTATTTAAATTTAACATTGAGAGAAATTTATAAATCATTTGAAGGTTAAAAGAAAATCCCCTTGTCTTCTGGACAGCAGCAGGGGAATGACTGCTTTATTAAAACTGTTTTTTGATATTGTGTTCCCCGCCGTGTCTCAGGAGGCCGACAACATCCAAAAGTAAACTTGTCAGATTTTGCAGCATTGAAATGCCTGGTAATTTCAGCATTTGCGCTTCCCAGCTCTCATATGATGCAAATGACCTATTCCTGTGTTGTGTACAAACTCGTCTTCATTTGTTTTGTATTAAAGAACCAGCTGGAAGCCCCGTCTGTAGACATCCAGCATTTTAAGGTGGTGTACGGTGCAAAAACAACTGATTAAACTCCTGTGGGGAAAACTAAACTCAAAAGTACAAACACATTCTCAGGAGTTCAATTGAATTGGGTGCAAATCCTGGATCATATAATCTGAATAATATAATCGAGTACACATATTTGGGATTGAACTCCTCCTGCTATGATCAAGTTAGAACAGACATCTAGTAAACTCCAGCTTAAAAGCTAATTTCCACAAAAGGTGATTCCTCAGCCCTAAGGAGGAATCGATCGATTAGCTGGCTTGTGGAGAAAAATACTGACGTAGACTTGGTGGAGCAAATGGCCTGTTTCTGTGTCATAACATTCTATCATTTCTAAGTGGAGGGCATAGGCTTAGAGAACAACCATATCTTCTTGGGAAAATTTGTACTCGGAGAGATGTGCTTTGAAACTTATAAAAGGATTGGATATAGTGGATTTGGAAGTTACATTTGAAGGGATAGCAGTAGGACTAGAGGACAAGTGCCTCTAAAATACATGGGGAAAGATTTTAATAGATTCTGTCTTCTGAGGGTTGTCTTCCTCCAGAACAGGATGTGGGAAATATGAATATAATACAGCCCTTGTCCAGTTCTTGAGTGATGAAAACATTGCAATATATCAGGGGGATATATGGGTTAGGTGAGATCACCTAGTGAGGCCCCATTGTAGTCTTATTTATCCCTTTTGTCATGTTTGTGTGTGTACAGGAGCGGGGAAGCTCATTGAGAGAGAGAGAGTGAGAGAGAGAGAGAATGAATTCAAAGAGGAGGAAAGTGAGAATGATGACATTGTAAACTTTGCCAATAACCATAGTTAGTGGAGTGTGATTGGCTATGATATATTTTGGCTGAATATGGTCCAAAAATGTTTTGGGCTGGCCTCTACCATCTTTAAAAAAAAAGTGTTTCAAAACCACTGTCATTTTGTAAAGTATAATTAAAGTACATTTTTTATTGGATATAAACCTTTTTGAAGTTAAAAGTACCAATAATGCATTACTCTGCAAAACAGGATGAGTACTGTTTAAATACCTGTTACACCGTCAAAGTGCCATGTTAATCTGTTGCTAATCTGTAAGTGGCAGCATGTGTAAAAGCAACAATATTGCATTGTTAACCAGCTCGTGACGGCTGCATGAGGTTAAGTAGAATTACTGATTCCACATGTGTCTTGAGAAGATGATTTATAGACACTGACTTTATGCACAGTCCTTTATCAGCGGATATCCAGTCAGGTGCTGAGCCATTTTGAGACATACCAGATCTGCTACAAAAAGATAGCACTCAATTATATCTCCATTTGCTTTTGTTGCTTTTCAGAGAATATATATTGCTTTTCCACTGCAATCTTCACATCCAGTGTCAATCATTTGTGACATTCCAAAACAGATAACGAATGGTATTATTTTTTCTCTTTAATGGTCAATTTTACCTCACTGGCTGGTGTAAACAGGAAATGTGGGCTACTTTTGAACACAGACCGATTACAGCCTAGCAACTACATTTGTCTATATTAGCAGATGACATTTCTCTGTCTGCTACTTTAACACAGGCACCAATCTCATTATCTTAATACGTCCAGTAAAATAGTGGACCAAGGAATGCTATACCTGTATATGACACTAAACTGGGGGTGTATAGTTAATACTGAGGAAGAGTGCGACAAAATACAAGAAGATGTTAAGAAACTTGCAGAATGGGCATGTAAATGGGAAATGAATTTCAATATAGATAAGTGTGAGGTAATGCATTTAAGGGGAAACTAGATAAGAACATAAGAACAAAAGAATTAGGAGCAGGAGTAGGCCATATAGCCTTTCAAGCCTGCTCCACAACGATCATGGCTGCTCTTCGACCCGCCCGATCCCTATATCTCTTGATTCCCATGAGGGAGAAAGGAATAGAAGGATATGCTTGTAGGGTTAGATGAATTGGGGTGGGAGGAGACTTGTGTGGGGCATAAACCTGTTGTCATGGACCAGTTGAACTGAATGGTCTGTTTCCCTGCTATTAATTCTATGCAAAAAACATTACACGTTCATCTGCTAATATTGCGAACAGTTAGCTGTTCAGAAGGTATTTTTATATCTAAAAGTAGAGATTAAAATGATAAATAAGGCAGTAATTGCAATGCATGGCTGCTGGTGCAGAGTCTTGCTAGATTCAAGCACAGGTCAGAGATGAGACTGCACCACTGTTGCCCTGGTTCTGCATTCCCTGCTCAGGTCCACCAAAGGCTTTGCGCCAGCAGCACAGTCTCATAATTTGTCCTCAAAAATAAAACTAAAGTGTGGCGGTGCTCTAACGTGCTGTCCAATGAAATTGGGGGACACTGGCTCAATCTCAATCCCATGCCTGTAGCCAAGTGCACCCTCACAAGGGTAAAATTGTCTCCAGGTTGCCATCACATGCCTCCTACGAGGTGGCTCAGAACAACATTGTTATAAATCTGGGGACAGATTACTCATAGACTACAACTGACACATGGACTGGTGGAGACTGATGTCTTGACACATGTGGAAAACCATCACCATGCTTCAGTGTCTCCAAACTCTAGTAGTGAGAAATCAATATAGTCAGTAAAGTTATTGGTTTTGAGGGTAATCTGGAGCCAAGTGGGAAGAATCTGAGACCCCAGTGACAGCTCGTTCCTTATAAGGAATTATATTAAGCAGCCAGTTGATTGGTCAATTAACAATAGGACCCTGGAGTATAATGGATCTTTCTAGCTCAGGTGTCAGATTACTAAATCTGCCAAAGAAAACAGGCTCTGTTCCAAGAACCCATCACCAGGCATGTCATCTTAGAGTCAACTCAACCTCAGAGTCTATTCACAAAGAAGGACAGACACTAATTGGTTATTAGACAACTGCCAGTCATCATTAGGCAGAGCACAGAAATTAGGAGCTCCTTCTGATTGGCATGCTAAGCAGCAGAACTCATCATAAAATATGCACTGTACTCCCTTCCATGTCATGGACATGCAGTATCCTCTTGATTCTACCAGTTGAAGATGGAGAGCTTTGGCAACAAATGTTTGTTTCTCTGCAACCCAATTAGGTTGAACACCAAATTTTGAATATTTCTGCAAGTGTTCGCATACCTGGCTTCAAAGTAATGCTTTCTAGCTGCTGTTTCCTCAAGTCTGAGTTGCCTCATTAACTGTATGACTGACATCTATCTTCATCTTGGTGGAAGAACCTACATAAAGCAGCTTTTAATGTGCCACCAAACTGGGCAACAAGGGCTATCCGCTGACGACATGGCCCATGACTCTGGTGCGCAACACACGCACACATGAAAGCAATGCTGCCACACAAAATGTGATAGAGCAGACCATTGGTGTGCTGAAACAACGCTTCCGCTGCCTGGACCGCTCTGGAGGAGCCCTGCAGTACTTGGCAAACCGAATCTCAAGATTCGTGGTGCTCTGCTGCATGCTCCACAACCTTGCCATCATGAGGGCACCGCCCTTGCCACCAGCTAAAGAGTAAGAAGAGGAGGAAGAGGAAGGGAGTCCCTTTCTGGCCGGGCTGTCCACGAAAAACTCATCTGAGTGCGATACCAGTAAACGCAACCCCAGTTTCCCATTCATCAATAGTCCCACACCTTATCTTCCCTCTGTCACTGACCATCACAGTTTCCACTTGGCAACAATGCAAAAATAAAAGCCAACACAAAATAAACATTTCAAACCAAATTTATAAATGAAATCATTCCATATTGCATACAAATGTAAGCTAATCACCCTTGTTCATTTCCTTAATCCCTGTCTTTTGTGTGCCTTTGCCTGTCCTAATGCTCCTACGCAGTGCTACCCCAATGGCTGCAGCATGGCTGGTGGAAAGCTGCTGACTTTCAGTGGAGGAGACTGCAGATGGCCGTGGAGGATGACCTTGAGCAGCTGTGGGCCTAGAAGGCCCAGTTGCAGACTGCAACATCTCGGCATGGGCGGCAGCAGTCTGGGCTGGCTAGCTGATAGGCAACAGCAAGGACACTGGCAGAGTGGCAGTGGTGGGAGGACGAATGCTGTCATCCTGAGAGAGGATAGCAGGTTCATACTCCAGGAAGAACAGATTGCTGGACTGCTGTGACACCTTGGAAGCCCCTTTGGAATCCAGAGCCATGATGGCAGCATTCTAAGCATGCATGGCAGAAGCTGATCCTGCATGACTGCAGTCTGAGCTTCCACTGCGACCATCAGAGGCTGCATCCTGGTTGGATCCACAAGTGTGCTAATGGAGTTGGCCACCACTTCCATGCTGAAAAGGATGGGCTCCAAGCTCTGCACAAAGCCCCATACCAAGTTGTTGCCGGACTCCTGCAGGCTTCCCAATGCATCAAGCATTTCATTATGCAAACCATTCAGCCTTCTTCTGTAGCCCGCCCCATCAAAGTACTCATATGAGTCCTCTGCAGCAGAATTCATGTGTGAGCTCGCTTTCCAGCGACATGTCACCTGTGTTATCCTTGTCTCCTGCCCTGGCCCCTGCCACTCGTGCCTGGTGTCTCACCATGTGCAGATCCCGCCTCTATGTATTGACTGCCATGGGTATCTGCTCCCACTGCCTTCTGCGCATGTGTCTGGTGGACCTCCTGGCCCCCTGTGGATACAGCACATCTCTCCTCCTTTCCACCTCCTCCACCAAGGCCTCCAGTGGAGCTTTGGAAAAACTTGGAGCATGCTCTCTCCCATGTTCTGCCATTAATGAGTGTTTCCCACATCATAATCAGTTGTAGAATGACTTCTAGCAACTACTCCAGCCACAATGCACCTCCCATTTAAGCGGTGCAGGCCAGCTTTAAGTAGTGCAGGCTAGCTTTAAATGGTGCTAGCCTCTCACCATTTTGGGCCCCCTGCTGATGCGTGCAGCTAATGAACAGTGGTTAGCATTGGCTGCACACAGAAATCATGTAAATGAGCAGGCAGCACAAAGTTGGCATGCTGTCTGCATTATATTGAATGGACACAGCTTAATCGCACATCGCGATCCCCATGCAGGTTTTCACGGATTATCGTATTTAGCCCCCCTGTATCTCCAATTTTCTGTCCCATATTCTGAGTGTGGCTGCCCACTTCCCAGAGCATGGGATTGAGGAAGTATACTTTTTATTTCATCAATTTTCAACTGCTATGAGATCACCAGCAGAGAATGATGTAGGTGTGTGTCTGATTCCTGGAAGCACTAAGGATGCCTTGATCCTCCATTTTAAGGCCATCATCTATATCTCCTTTATTTGAAGGGCAGTGAGGAGTGAATGGCTTCTAGGAAACCAAGGTTCACTTCTGCAGCCAAGGCTCATCACCCTCTTGTTTCAACCATGGAGAGAAGCAGAATGCAGGAACAGGGCTCATGCTTTAACCGTAATGATTATCAAACATAACATTGGAATCTTGAAGCAATGCAACAGATGCCTTGACCGATCAAGGGTGCCTTCCTGTATAAACCCATGGCCCCTACCCTAGGTCTCATAAATAATTGTTGCCTGCTCTGTAACTTTACCCTGCAAAGAGATCTAATTATCAGGTTTAATGAACAGGGTGCTGAAGCCATCGCCGAGCAGGAGGACAAAAGTGATGATGAGAAGCACCGGTGCAGTAAAGAACACTGGTCCATGAGGTGCTAATTCCTGATACTTTCCAATGCCCATCAGAGTTGCCCTATAACTGCTGGGAACCGCATTGTACTGGCAGGGGTCCCAAATTGTACAACATTCTGACTTCAATCAAGGAAACTATCCTTATTTAATTATAATTAGTTAGGAGAATGTCAAGGGAATGGAGAAGAGCAAAACCAGAGGTTTCTCACAACCAGATCCTGCAGGTTTGGGAGACAACATTGACCTCTTTTGCTAATTCTTTCTATGTCTTCTGTACTTTGTGCTTCTGGATGATAGACCGGCCATCCCTGCCATAAATAATTTCTGTCCTTTCCCGTGCTCCCTCAAGAAGTTTCCCCAGGGCCTGGTCATCTCCTGATTTTCTCTAATTTACAACCTCCAATGCATAGGAAAGTTGCATAGTGGACAGTTGTGCTGGGATCCCCTCGGGCTGCTTACTGGGGCTGGCTGATCCTTCCTGCTGCTCCACTGGATGGACACTGTGGGGATGTTGTATATTATAAGTCTTGAAAGATGTAAAATCCCCGGTTAACGAGCGTGTTTATTAATGCTGAAAAGCTTATCCATGCTCAATTAATCCATGAATAGGACTCAAACTGCTATTTTAAGGCTATATACTTGGTGCACTTGACTAATGTTAAATTTAAAGGTAGGAGCATGCAACGTAGAATAGTTGAAAATCGCAATGTCTCAAGACATTAATCTGTAGCAAAAATGAAATAATTCTAATTAGTGTCTAATGTGAGTATTGGGGAAAGTCACGTTAAAAGACTACCATCAATAATTAGGCATTTTCATGCATCACAATATGCGATTTCAGAAGTTAAAGCAAAGGCTGGTTTCAAAAATAACCCACTATAAGAAAATCAACAACCCTGGTATAAATGAGAGTAACTCAGATACCTATATAGTTAAAAGCCATGCATTTTGCATGGGCGCAGGAAGGTTGCGTATCACATATGCAAAATCTATGGAACACTTTTGAAGTCGTGCACATCTGGTTCAAACGATCACTACCTGTTGGGCCAGTAATTCCGGTCCCAACGCGTGAGTACGGACGGGGTACTCACGCGTGGGCCCGTTGGAAGTGCTGGATTTCAGCATGCACAGCGCATGTGCGGGAAACCGGCATTTCCTCCAAGGCTTTCAGAGGTCCAACACGTGCGCGCAGGACTCTGCGCGCACGTGTTGAACTTCCTTCTTTTTGACAGGTTTGCCCGTGTGCAAGGGCCTGAACTTTTACACATATAAAAAGGAGGCGTAAGGACTGGATTCTTGAAGGTAAGTGGTCTATTATTTAAAATTATAACATTTTTTCCACAGCTTTATTGTTTTTAAGGACTTTACAGTAAGGTAAGTTTAATTTTAGACATGATTTCTTAAAAAATTATTTTTTGCAAAAATTTGATTAATTGTTTAAACTAGTTTTTTAAAGTTATTTATAGTTTATTTAATTATTGGGATGTTTTTTAAAACTTTATTTAAAGTTAAACTAGTCTTTTGGGCGCCCGTACTTTTCATGAGTTTGACAGTTCTTACTATCAAACTCATGAATGAAGTTTCCCCTCCCCTGATTGGCTGCACAGTGCTCACCTGATCCCAGCCGGCATATCGCACTAACTACGACGCTGGATCAGGTAAGCAAATCGCGCCCACATCTGAAACGGGCCAGTGACAGGAATTCCAAGCAGGCCCAGGCTTCAGATGTCGGCGCGCCGGGTGAGTGCACATCGGGGGCTTGCACGCGCGGCAAGCCCCCGATCCTAATTTCTGGCCCGTTAAGTTAACCATGGTTCACTCCAATATAGTCAGGTAGGAAAATTTATCAATTATAAACTAACAACGCCCACAAAACCAACGAATCAAATTACTGACATTGTTTGCATTGTTTTCAGCTGCCATTTTCCATCATCAATCAGGTCAATGTATCCAGTTAAAACTTTTTAAAAATAATATAAACACATAAATAATTGCACAATTACTTTTTTTTAAATGAGTCATTTATTAGGAAATGCTGCAAGAAGTTTCCTAGAGCCTCCTTCAGTTACAGAATTGGTCATTTCATCTGAGGTTTAGATGCTGGGCACTTGGTGCTGTTACGTTCCGTGTTTGAACTATAAAGGAGTGCAAGGGGTGGGACACAGAATATCTCTTATAATCTCATAAACTGAGAGGGAAAAGTCAAGAAAAATACTTGGTGAATGAGGAGGGAGGAATGAACAAATAAACTTAAAATGTTGTCTTAAACATGTAAATCCAGGGTGGGAGGTAGATCAAAAAAAGTAAATAATTTGAAATAAGAGGTGTTGGAGAGGGAAGGTCAAACTAGCTTACTTGACTCTTCAGCAAATTTTGTAAAGCAGTAGAGAAATAACATTGGCCCAGATTTTCCTGCGACAGCGAGATCAACGATGTACACCGTAAATTTAGCCGCCGAGCACATCCATCTCGCTGTTGATAACTTACTCCATATTTTCACATAACTCTAATTAGAATATGTGCAGTGGTAAATCGGAAGCGGCACAGCCAATGACGTGTATCTGCAGTGAGATAGAGACCAGCATTTCTCACCAGATGCACTTCGGTGTCAGGGGTCGATACCTATTTCAGAGAGCGCGGGTTTCCCCGCTGTTGATGAATGAAGCTGTCACTATGGGAGCCAGAAAATGCAACTATTTGATTAGTTTGGGCTTTCATATGTCCCAACTCGAAAGGGAGAACCAAGTACTAGCGGACTCTGTATTTGTCAAGTTACAGTAATTTGTTTGGAGAAGGGTATTATTGAAGGAATTCTGCCTGACACTTTCTGAAAAAGCGCTTGATCAGATTAGTCAGGATGAAAGTGTTTGCTTCGACAGCAAATCCAGCATCTGGGCAGTAGATCAGCAGCCAAAGAGATTTATTACCAGGAGCCAGTTCTTCTGCATGTCCGCGATCACATTTCAACTTAATGTAATACAAACAAGTGTTGAACTGTTTCATAACCCCGAAATGCATCAAAAAGTGACAATAAAGGCTTGTCCAAATGGATTAAAATTTCATGGGAGTTTAATTTGAGATCTCTCCTATTCTAAAGTGAAGCCTTTCAAGCAAAAAGTTAAGCAGCATCATGTATAAAATCATCAAACTGACTTTTTACCAAACATACTAAGCCCAGCAACCAGTCTAAGTAGCAGCAGTGATCAGAGTAGCATTCATTCAACAGAATCTCGATTGCCACTGTCTGTAATGGGCATGGGACTAATTATAATTAACTGTCATAAGAACATAAGAAGTAGGAGCAGGAGTAGGCCATACGGCCCCTCGGGCCTGCTCCGCCATTCAATAGGATCATGGCTGATCCGAATCTAGACTCACGTCCACTTCCCTGCCCTCTCCCCGTAACCCCTAATTCCCTTATCTGCTAGGAAACTGTCTATCTCCATTTTAAATGTATTTAATGTTGCAGCTTCCACAGCTCTCTGGGGTAGCAAATTCCATAGATTTACTACCCTCTGAGTGAAGAAGTTTCTCCTCATCTCAGTTTTGAAAGGGCAGCCCCTTATTCTAAGATTATGCCCCCTAGTTCTAGTCTCACCCATCAGTGGAAACATCCTCACCACATCCACCCGATCAAGTCCCCTCACAATCTTATATGTTTCGATAAGATCGCCTCTCATTCTTCTGAACTCCAATGAGTAGAGTCCCAACCTACTCAACCTTTCCTCATACGTCAACCCCCTCATCTCCGGAATCAACCGAGTGAACCTTCTCTGAACCGCCTCAAGAGCAAGTATATCTTTTCTTAAATATGGAAACCAAAACTGCATGCAGTATTCCAGGTGTGGCCTCACCAATACCCTGTATAACTGCAGCAAGACTTCCCTGTTTTTATACTCCATCCCCCTTGCAATAAAAGCCAAGATTCCATTGGCCTTCCTGATCACCTGCTGCACCTGCATACTAACTTTTTGTGTTTCATGCACCAGGACCCCCAGATCCCTTTGTACTGTAGCACTTTGCAGTTTCTCTCCATTTAGATAATAACTTGCTCTTTGATTTTTTCTGCCAAAGTGCCTAACCTCACACTTTCCAACATTATATTCCATCTGCCAAATCTCTGCCCACTCACTTAGCCTGTCTATGTCCTTTTGCAGGTTTTTTATGTCCTCCTCACTCACTGCTTTCCCTCCCATCTTTGTATCGTCGGCAAACTTGGATATGTTGCACTCGGTCCCTTCCTCCAAATCGTTAATATAGATTGTAAAGTGTTGGGGTCCCAGCACTGACCCCTGCGGAACACCACTGGTTACTGATTGCCAGCCCGAGAATGAACCATTTATCCCAACTCTTTGTTTTCTGTTAGATAGCCAATTTTCCACCCATGCCAGTATATTACCCCCAATCCCATGATTTTTTATCTTGATTAGTAATCTTTTGTGTGGAACCTTGTCAAATGCCTTTTGGAAGTCCAAGAACACCACATCCACTGGTTCCCCTTTACCACCCTGTATGTTACATCCTCAAAGAATTCGAGCAAATTTGTCAAACATGACTTCCCCTTCATAAAACCATGCTGACTCTGTCCTATTAAATTATGTTTATCCAAATGCTCTGTTACTGTTTCCTTAATAATGGACTCCAACATTTTGCCAACCACAGATGTTAAGCTAACTGGTCTATAGTTTCCAGCCTTTTGTCTACCTCCCTTCTTAAATAAGGGTGTTACATTAGCAGTTTTCCAATCTGCCGGGACCTTTCCTGAGTCCAGGGAGTTTTGGAAAATAATCACCAATGCATCCACAATCCCTACCACCACTTCTCTCAAGACCCTAGGATGTAGGCCATCAGGTCCGGGGGATTTATCCGCCTTAAGTCCCATTATTTTACCGAGTACCAGCTCCTTAGTGATTTTAATCATGTTTAGCTCCTCCCCCCCCCTTGCCCCCCGTTTGTCCAGTGTTGGGATATTTTTAGTGTCCTCTACTGTAAAGACTGATACAAAATATTTGTTCAGCGTCTTTGCCATCTCCATGTTCCCCACCACTAGTTTCCCGGTCCCATCCTCTAAGGGACCAACGTTCACTTTAGCCACCCTTTTTCTTTTTATATAGCTGTAGAAACTCTTGCTATCTGTTTTTATATTTTTTGCTAGTTTACTTTCATAATCTATCTTCCCTTTCTTAATTAATCTTTTAGTTGTTGTTTGCTGGCTTTTAAATGCTTCCCTATCTTCTATCCTCCCACTAGATTTGGCTACTTTATATGCCCTTGTTTTCAGTCAGATACTATCCTTTATTACTTTACTAAGCCACGGATGGCTGTCTTTTCTTTTACTCCCCTTTTTCTTCAGTGGAATGTATTTATCTTGAAAGATGTGAACTATCTCCTTGAATGTAGACCACTGCTCTTGTACCATCTTACACTTTAATCTGTTTTCCCAGTCGACTTTAGTCAATTCTACTCTGATACCTTCATAGTTTCCTTTATTTAAGCTCAGTACGCTGGTTTGAGATCCAACTCTCTCATCCTCAAACTGAATTTGGAATTCAACCATATTATGGTCACTCATTCCAAGGGGATCCTTTACTAGGACATTTTTTATTAATCCTGTCTCATTACACAGGACCAGATCTAAGATTGCCTGCCCCCTGGTTGGTTCAGTTACATATACTCAAGGAACCCATCCCTGATACACTCTATGAACTCTTCCTCAAGGCTGCCATGCCCAATTTGATTAGTCCAGTCAATATGAAAGTTAAAATCCCCCATGATTATAGCTGTTCCCTTATTACAAGCTCCAACTATTTGCTGATTTATACACCGACCAACAGAGTTGCAACTGTTAGGAGGCCTATAGACTACGCCCACTAGTGACTTTTTCCCCTTATTATTCCTTATCTCCACCCAAACTGTTTCACTATCCTGATCCTTTGACCCAATATAATTTCTGACTATTGCAGTGATTCCATCCTTGATTAACATAGCAACCCCACCTCCCTTTCCTTCCTGTCTGTCCTTCCTAATTGTCAAATACCCTTGTATGTTTAGTTCCCAGTCATGATCATCTTGCAGCCATGTTTCCGTAATGGCCACCAGATCATACCCATGTGTAGTTATTTGTACCGTCAACTCGTTAATTTTGTTACGAATGCTGCGTGCATTCAGATAAAGAACTTTCAAATATGTTTTCTGACAATTTATTCCTGCTTTTACCCCCTTTGCTACTTTACCATTATACATTCTGTCCCTTCCTGACATGCTCTGGTTTTTAATTCCCCCACTGCTACCTTGCTCTATTGCCTTCTCTGCTGTCATTTTTATTTTTCGCTCTCTTAAAACCTCCCCCCCACTAATTAGTTTAAAGCCCTCTCTACAGCCCTAGTTATTCGATTCACCAGGACTCTAGTCCCAGCAGTGGCCAAGTGAAGTCCACCCCAATGGAACAGCTCTCTCTTGTCCCAGTACTGATGCCAGTGTCCCAAGAAGCAAAACCCATTTCTCCCACACCAGTCTTTGAGCCACGCATTTAACTCTCTAATTTTATTTACCCTAGCCAAGTTTGCACGTGGCTCAGGTAGTAATCCAGAGATTATTACCCTTGTGGTTCTGCTTTTTAATTTGGCCCCTAGCTGCTCAAACTCCCTCAGCAGAGCCTCTTGGCGCGGGAAATGGCAGAATGGCACAAATGGCCCAGGAAATTTTGGTGCAGCATGAATGATGGCGTAACTCACTTATGCCATAATTTCCTGGGACTTTTATGGTGCAATATAAACTAAATGGTACAATTCTAAAGGGGGTGCATGAACAGAGGGACCTGGGGGGAAATGTGCACAAATCATTGAAGGTGGCAGGGCAGGTTGAAGAAGCAGTTAAAAAAGTATACGGGATCCTGGACTTCATAAATAGAGGCATAGAGTACAAAAGCAAGGAAGTGATGATGAACCTTTACAAAACACTGGTTTGGCCTC
Organism: Somniosus microcephalus; assembly: GCF_052327205.1. NCBI lineage: Eukaryota > Metazoa > Chordata > Chondrichthyes > Squaliformes > Somniosidae > Somniosus > Somniosus microcephalus. The sequence goes on along the minus strand of NC_140994.1, from coordinate 76,111,353 downwards.
AACTGAGAATTGTATCTTATTTTGGGCACTGCACTTTAGGAAGGATGTGAAGGTATTAGAGAGGGTGCAGAAAAAATTTACAAGAATGGTTCCAGGGATGAGGGACTTCAGTTATGTGGATAGACTGGAGAAGCTGGGGTTGTTCTCCTTGGAGCAGAGAAGATTGAGAGAAGATTTGATAGAGGTGTTCAAAATCATGAGGGGTCTAGACAGAGTAAATAGAGAGAAACTGTTCCCATTGGCAGAAGGGTCGAGAACCAGAGGGCACAGATTAAGGTGATTGGCAGAAGAACCAAAGACAACATGAGGAAAAACTTTTTTACGCAGCGAGTAATTAGGATTTGGAATGCACTGCCTGAAAGGGTGGTGGAGGCAGATTCAACCATGGCTTTGAAAAGGGAATTGGATAAGTAACTGAAGGAAAAAAATTTGCAGGGCTACGGGGAAAGGCCGGAGGAGTCGGACTAGCTGAAGTGCTCTTGCAAACCCTACGCCACAGATGGGTTATTCTAATGGCATAAGTCTCCATGAACAGCTGGGCCATTATAGCTGTGAGGCCTGTATTTTTTTGTAGTGATAATGTAATATTTTTACTTCATCTCAGTCATGTGATCTATTGATTCAGCAAATTTGCTGAATTAGAACCATTGGTGAACTGCTATTATCTGGGGGTTGTAGTAGACCCAGAGTAAATATCAGAAACTAACTCCAGCTCCCAGACAAGCCCATGACCAATGCCACAGGAGATCTATTATGTAATAAAATAAGAACATCCATTTATATAGCACCTTTCATGACTGTAGGAAGTTCCTAAGCACTTCACAGCCAATGAAATACTTTTGAAGTTTAGTCACTGTTGTAATGTAGGGAAACACTGCAGCCAATTTTAGCACAGCAACATCCCACAAACAGCCATGAGTTCAATGACCAAATAATCTGTTATTAATGTTGGTTGAGGGATAAACATTCGCCAGGATACTGGGAGAACTGCCCTTCTCGTCTTCAAATAGTGACATGGGATCTGACATGAATCTTGTCATTCATGTGGAAATGACTTATGAAGTAATACTGGGCGGCCTGCTGGTGGCGCTGTCCAGGGAGAGTATAAATACTCCAGCTTGCTCAGGACATTCTTTAACAGGAACTAGTGAAGGATACAACTAGATCTCCATGTTGAAAAACAGTTGATTAAAGCCTTGTTTAATACTCAGACCAAGTGCCTAGTAGTTTTCTTACGTCAGGATCTTTTACGTCAACCTGAGAGAGTAGATAAGACCTCAGTTTAACATCTCAGCCAAAAGACGGCACCTCCAACAGTGCAGCACTCCCTCAGTAATGCACTGAAATATCAGCCTAGGTTACATGCTCAAGTCTCTGGAGTGCAGCTTGAACCCATGAACTTCTACCACTGAACCAAGACTAACACTTTGTACAGAATTGTCTGTAATTTCAATATTATAATTGTTGAAAATTCTGTACCACGATGTAATGAGCACTAACGTTATTTTAATGTGGCAACAACAGGGTTGAAGAGAATAGGTTTCATAATTTTTTAATTCACTGCTGTAATTACACTTTCTTTATTACCATCCTTTGTGCTTATTACATGGTTTTAATATAATTTGCTTCAATTCTGAACTAGTGATCCACATGAACTATGCTGTTAAGGCCTCGTAGATCGTTGCTTGCTGTGCGTAACAGAAATTCTTGTTAAAAATAATTTGTTTTCCATGGAAAATCATCAGAATATTGAAAAGTAATCTAATTGTATACATGTTGTGATATTGTACGGATTGGAGACCATTTTAGTGTGGGAAACGGGAAACATTTTTTACACAGGTGAAAAGAATTCTAGTAGAATGTTTTTCTTGGTGTTAGGCTATTTCATCTTGTGTAAATGATTATACTATCCATTTAATTCAAGTTTCAAGTTCTTATACTGTGGCTGAATATTTTTCTTTTTCTTGGTAACGTTACCTCTGCTTCCAGGCACACTCTCATGATTTTCATAGTAAATATTAGCCTGCCTTACATACGCTGTAGGATTCATTTTTTTTAAAGTGATTTTTTTTTGTGCAGTCCCAGTGTCAAATACTACCAAGTCATGGAACAGATGCAGTATCCCAACAATGAACTGGATTGTATTGCTGACCCAAACTTCATCATGCTCATATGACATTTCCATTTCTCATTCTTTTTGTTGTCTTTCAAAGTAATATTAGCCAATTAGTACCAAGTTGCTGACCCTTGCTATTAATTAAGAACAGCTATTAATTAAGAACAACTATAAACTATGTTACTATGTGAAACAAAATTTCACTTATGACAAAAATTAATGCCAAACCAGAGTTAGAAAATTCGGTTCAAGGATCTCAGATATAAATATTCAGAATCACAACCTAGCATGGTAAATAAAAGTTTGCTTTCATAATTATGCCTTGATACAAAGATGTTTCAGCTTAATTCTTGCAGGTAAAGAGAGAGCTTGGAACAGCAGCACCCTTCCAGCTCCAAAGGCAAGTCAATTATCAGCAGGAAACATTCTCAGAATTATGCAGAAACTGAGCAGCTTGTATTGCCAAGTAGAATATGTCAGGGTGCTTTGAGGTTTACAGTACTGGTCAGGAAGATGCTTAGTCTACAACCTCAATCATTGTTTCAGCAAGCCTCAACACCGGCTGAGTGGACAGGGTATCCACGTCTCTGGCCAGCACATAAGTGATTACATTGCAAGTTTTGTGTCAGGGAAAATCTCAAATCATATCGCACCAACACTAAACTGGCAGTGTAACTCTGGAGGCGGGCCTGACCTGACTCCAGCATAAAGTTAAGTGAGACTCCCTTGAGATGGCTACTTGGGTTTGACACTGTATTGAGTGTAAATCCAACCTAATTTAGACATCCTGTTTACTTTTTTCAATGTTTAAATTTCTAACAGTTGTGAGAAAGATCTGCACATATATGTATCCATGCATTTGCAGAACTCGACTAAACAGGACAGAATTCCAGCCAGGCAGGAGACGAGCAATGTTATTAGGACTGTGTGTAGCTGAAACAAAAACTGTAGCTGAGAGTCTCAAACTAGCAGCTGCAGTATAAATGCACCATCAACTACCTTCGTCTGGTTTAATTGAGTTACACAGGGTGAATGGCTGCTTTCCTGATGTGCAGGTAGACTTCCCCATCTTCTCAGAGGAAGAAGAGGAAAGTGTTAGGAATTTGCTCTCCAAAGCATTTTTTGGGCAAAAACCTCTGTCCATGGTATATATTTCCTTTAATAAATACAGTACTCAGGTTGCTTCCCAATTAGCAGTCCAACCACCTTGTATTGTGCAAATAAGAATTCTATATGAAACTTTGGACCCAATATTTATTGGGGGGGGGGAGGGACCGGGGCGGGGCGGGCAGTCTTGTGTTTGGGAAACTTGGAAGAATGGGTTTCCCTCAGGTCCTGCCCAATGTCTGGGCTGCCACAAAACCATTTTGTAGAATCTGTCAAGCAGCTGCGATAGCTTTGAACCAGGTGGGCTTTGTGGGATTCTTTTGATCACTGGGTACTGACAGATGAAGGCAATTCAACCCATCTTAATTCATCCACCCATCTGGAACAAGATTAACACTTCTGCCCTCCCAATTGCTGTGTTTCTTAAGTAATTCCAGGGTTTTCACCTATACCGTTCTGCCGGGAAGTCCATTCCAAGTGTTGATTACTCTCTGTGCAGAACAATTTCTTGATATCAGCCCTAAAGTTACCATTTACTAGTTTGAATCGCTGTCCTCTTGTCCTACTCTTACAATGTTATTTAAAGTAGCATTCCAGATTATCCCTTGACATGCAATTTATTATCTTGTATACCTCTAAGATCACTTCTCAGACAATTCCTTTCCAGACTGCAAAGTCCAAGGGGGGGAAATTAGCTTGTGTCCCCTTTGGGGCGATGACTTTGCCGGGGTGCTAAAAATTCACTGGTAGGGCCCCAAGCAGGAGGCAGGGGTCTACTGGAAGCGCTCCCCCTCCCTCTTGGGGCACTCCCATTGATTATCACGGCACTACATGCCACAGTGCCACACACGCCGGCACGTAACGTCGCAGTACTGCAGGCTTCCCTTCCCTGATTAAAGGGGAGGGGCCTAGCGCAGCGCTCACCGGGGAGTGGGGTGCTGGCAAAAGAGCGCTAATGGGAGGTGCAAAGCAACCAGAATTTTCCCCCCAAGTGTCTTCAGTCTTTCCATATAACTTACATGCATGCAACCTCTAAGGAAGTCACCTATCAAATTCATTAAACATGCCCAAGAGCCTAGCTTTGCAATGAGGCTAGGACCCCGTACCTTATGGCATGCATTAGCAATGTAACTTTGTTCTGAGCATTAATAGAATCACTCTATTTTTAGCCCAAGGGTTCCCAAGCTTTCAAAGCTCAAAAGTCAGCAAAAATGTAATCTGACAAAGAGCCACTAAGTGTTCAGTCCCTATTATATTACAGCTGAGATCCTGGGCGAGTAATGCCAAAATTGGATCTCCACTGCTCTCGGCTTTGCTGAGTTTGTGCTCAGGAGTGCCACTGGCAGCACAGGAACCATACATCTGTAGTCCATGGCACTCCATTACAGTATAAGTGCCTTGAGCTAAAATATACTACTGCATTATACTAATATGAATATTTTCAATGCAATCTGTGGCACACTTTTTTTGTTTGACTAATATTGTGGCAAAAATCCAATCATTTCCTTTTTAGATAATGCTTATTAGTTTCCAAAATTACAACAATCCCAGAAACAAATAAGAATTAACATTAAGAATCATAATTTAATAATTTCTGATGATGAAACAGCAATACTACTTTGAGCTGCGTGAGGTGCTGACAAGTTGAGAAGACAAAGAAATATAAACTAAATGGTACAATCCTGAAGGGGGTGCACGAACAGAGAGACCTGGGGGTATGTGTGCACAAATCGTTGAAGGTGGCAGGGCAGGTTGAGAAAGCAGTTAAAAGGGTTTACAGGATCCTGGGTTTCCTGAGTAGAGGTATAGAGTACAAAAGCGTAGAAATTATGATGAACCTGTATAAAACACTGGTTCGGCCCCGACTGGAGTACTGTGTCCAATTCTGGGCAACACACTTTAGGAAGGATCTGAAGGCCTTAGAGAGGGTGCAGAAAAGATTTACGAGAATTATTCCAGGAATGAGGGACTTCAGTTACATTGATAGACTGGAGAAACTGGGATTGTTCTCCTTGGAGCAGAGAAGATTGAGAGGAGATTTGACAGAGGTGTTCAAAATTATGAGGGGTCTAGACAGATTAGATAGAGAGAAACTGTTCCCATTGGCAGAAGGGTCGAGAACCAGAGGACATTGATTTAAAGTGATTGGCAAAAGAACCAAAGACGACGTAGGAAAAAATATTTTTACGCAGCGAATGGTTAAGATCTGGAATGCACTGCCTGAAAGGGTGGTGGAGATATACTCAATCTTATCTTTCAAAAGGGAGTTGGATAAGTGTCTGAAGGAAAAAAATTGCAGGGCTATGGGGAAAAGGCGGGGGAGTGGGACTAGCTGAGAATCGGCATGGGCCCGATGGGCTGAATGGCCGCCTTCTGTGCTGTAACTATTCTATGAATCTATGATACTATGAAATGGGTTTGTCTATAAGAGAAGTTCGGCACTGAGGCAGAGTGTGCCTGAAACCACAAGACCAGGTAGGCAAGTATGTATATGCTGGCTGGTGTTTTGAGAGGGTTTTATTGCATCGTACTAGTGAGAAGCAATCAGGTTGCGATACCAGTCAAGTGAGAAGGCAACAGAGTGAGTACAGGAACTTAGTCCTGATCCGGAGTTCAGCACTGAAGTGTAGTTGGCTTGAAACTACTTTCAGTTATTTGGAATATTTGGAGTCCATTTATTGCGCAAGGAAATGGGAATCTCTGTGCTGATAAATCACATGGTTCAGCTAGTTAAACTCTAGCAATACCCCTCCACGTGCTTTGCTGGGGAAGGGTTATCCCGAAGGCTTGGCTTTGTCAACCTGCACCTAAGCTCTCTGGACTTGGGTAAGTGAAATATGTGCAGTCCATAGTGAGCAAACAAAAATTCTACATATGTAAATTTCTTAGTAGCTTTGTTTTAAGACTCCTGAATATGGTGGCAGGTTTCTGCACACATCAGTCACCCATCTGGTCTAAAAAAGTACTTCTGCAGCACCAAGTCAGAAAGCTGCACGACTGTTAATCATGTTGAAAGTTGAAAGAATCATATTTGAGCAGCAAAAGAGTCACATTCGCCTTGCGAGATGCATGTTGACTATTACTGTTCCAGACCGTGAGACTATGGATTTGAGTGCTAAAATCTGAAGTCGTATTGGTGACCAGATAGTAAGTTTTCCAATTTGAAATTCTGTAACAGCTTCTCCGTCAATGATTTCTCTTGAGTTTTGTATGGATCAGGAGTCAGGACGCTGGCCTTTAATTGAAATCTGAAGCAGCTCCTTCTTGTGGATTTGTATGATGATCTCTGAGTCCCAGTCAGGTGGGGATTCAGACACTTGAAATAGATGAGCAAAAAAAGAAGCTAGTCTGTCAGGGCTTTGAGAACCCAAGCTCCTAAGCTGTCAGGGCCAATAACTTTAAGCTTAAGACTTGAACTTGAAGGCAAAATTTTAACTTTTTCCTGTCTCTGATTTTGATTTGTCAGTTCGGTTGCTGCACTGTACTCTAACTTTTGTATCAGACTTTGAATTTTGTATGGCCTTTCAGTGAATTCTACATTTCAGAGATAGCGATGGATATAGATTTGATTACCTTCAGTTGTTTCTTGAAGCCTGTCTGATGAGTATGCGGTTTGGAGGCAATCTCATATTTTTCAATCTAGTATGTGAATGACCAGCATTTTTCATTTTAGGGCCCAGCGTGGAGATGGGCTTTTCAGTCTTACGTGGTTGAACTTTGTCACCTATCAGAATATATTCTAGCTTCTTGGCCAGAGCTACAGCACACCTACCATTAAACTGGCTTGTGACTCAATGCAAATACCAACACCAACCCTTGTTGATGGCATGTGGTTATCTTGTGTGGCAAAGCAGCTTATACCGGAAAAAAGTGACACATAGTCTAAGGAGTTGGAAGCAACACAGATTACAAAATGGGCTGGGGAAGAAACAGTGGGGGTAAATTTTTGTGAGGGTAAATTTCCACGAAGGTTTTCCTACACATCCAATGTAACTTTGGTGGAAGAGGTGCGGAAAACCCGAATAAAAGATATAAAGAGTCATCAAAGAGTGCTGTGAGTTTGGGTAGGTGTGAGAGTTCCTTAATTGTTATTTCTCTTTAAATCATTCTTGATAAGATTACTTAAGCAGTTTAAGTAAAGGGGAAAAGTTAAATATTTGGGATTCTGTTGGTTTAAGAAGAGTAAAACAAGGTTACACTGCAGTAGGAGTAAATTGGCACAGCAGGCAGTGGAAACCAGTTTTCTAACCAATCAGCAGGGGTGACTCATTTGGCTGTAAACAAACAAACAGTATAAAAAGACCAGTCCTAGTGCGAGCAAGCACTGAGTGCGAGTCATCAAAGAGTGCTGTGAGTTTGGGTAAGTGTGAGAGTTCTTTAATTGTTATTTCTCTTTAAATCATTTTAATAAGATTACTTAAGCAGTTTAAGTAAAGGGGAAACGTTAAATATTTGGGATTCTGTTGGTTTAAGAAGAGTAAAACAAGGTTACACTGCAGTAGGAGTAAATTGGCACAGCAGGCAGTGGAAACCAGTTTTCTAACCAATCAGCAGGGGTGACTCATTTGGCTGTAAACAAACAAACAGTATAAAAAGACCAGTCCTAGTGCGAGCAAGCACTGAGTGCGAGTCATCAAAGAGTGCTGTGAGTTTGGGTAAGTGTGAGAGTTCTTTAATTGTTATTTCTCTTTAAATCATTCTTGATAAGATTACTTAAGCAGTTTAAGTAAAGGGGAAAAGTTAAATATTTGGGATCCTGTTGGTTGAAGAAGAGTAAAACAAGGTTACACTGCAGTAGGAGTAAATTGGCACAGCAGGCAGTGGAAACCAGTTTTCTAACCAATCAGCAGGGGTGACTCATTTGGCTGTAAACAAACAACCAGTATAAAAAGACCAGTCCTAGTGCGAGTCATCAAAGACTGCTGTGAGTTTGGGTAAGTGTGAGTTCGGGTAAGTGGGGTGTTAGGTGCTCTTTTCAAACTTTAACTCTGTGGGTTGTAGTTAATAAGGCCTTTCTGGTGCAGAGTGACTGTTGGTAAACCACTTAACTGGTGTAACTAGAGGGATTGATTTAATTTAAATCCAATTAATTAAAGGGGATACTAGCATCTAAAATCAGGCAGAGGGTGTCCATAACTAACAATAAAAAATTTAATTAATTACATAGAATGGAGCAGGTGATGTGTTACTGTTGCGAGATGTGGGAGCCGGTGGACCCCATTGAGGCTCACAGTGATTACGTCTGTGACAAGTGTCTGCTGCTACAGGAACTCCAGCTCCGTGTTGATGAGCTGGAGTCTGAGCTTCAGACACTGCGACACATCAGGGAGGGGGAGAAGTACCTGGACTCTGTGTATCAGGAGGTGGTCACACCTATGAAGTTAATTAATTCAGATGTAGCCCATGGTCAGGGACAGGACGGTGTGACTATGAGTGAGGCAGGTACGGGGATCCAGGAGGTAGAGCTGGAGGAGCCGCAGCCCTTGCTCTTGTCCAACAGGTTCGAGGTTCTTACTCCCTGTGGGGACAGGAGCAGGGACTGCAGGGAGGATGAGCAACCTGGCCACAGCACCGTGGAACGGGGGGCCATTCAAGAGGGGAGAGTAAATAGAAATGTTGTAGTGGTAGGGGATAGTATTATTAGGGGGATAGATAGAGTTCTCTGCAGCCGAGAGTGAGAGTCCCGAAGGCTGTGTTGCCTACCCGGTACCAAGGTTAAGGACATCTCCTCTGGGCTGGAAAGAAACTTGCAGTGGGAGGGGGTGGATCCATTTGTCGTGGTCCATGTTGGTACAAACGACGTAGATAGGACTAGGAAGCCAGTTCTGTTAAAGGAGTATGAGCAGCGAGGGGTCAAATTAAAAAACAGAACCTCAAGGGTAATAATTACTTGAGCCACGAGCGAATTTGGCTAGGACAAATAAAATTAGAGTTAAATGCGTGGCTCAAAGACTGGTGTGGGAGAAATGGGTTTTGCTTCCTGGGACACTGGCACCAGTACTGGGGCAGGAGGGAGCTGTTCCGTTGGGACGGGCTTCACTTGGCCAGTGCTGGGACTAGAGTCCTGGCGGATCATATAACTAGGGCTGTAGAGAGGGCTTTAAACTAACTAGTGGGGGTGGAGGTTCCTAGAGAGCAAATAATAAAAATGACAACAGAGAAGGTCATAGACTTAGGTAGCAGTGGGGAAATTAAAAACCAGAGTGTGTCAGGAAGGGGCAGAAGGTATGGAGTAAAAGGTAAAGTAATAAAAAGGGCAAAAGCAGGAACTAAGGCCCCGATTTTCGGGCAGCTGTTGGGCGGCTTTTCATGCGGCCGTGGTCCGAAAATCGTGGAAAAAGCAGGTCGGGACCCCCCCCCCCCACCTGATTCCCCGCCCCGTCCGACTTTCGGACCGCTGTTTCCACGCGCCCCGCTTCAGTCCCGCCCACCGCTGGCGGGACTGCTCGTCGGAGCACTAATCACCAATGATCACCTTGTTAAGGATGATTTTCCCGTGCCGTTGCGACTTTGGGGCTTTCCCCACCTGAAACCCGCCTGCGGGGAACCCCGCCGATGAGAGCTGGCATGAAAACAGCTGGCTTGCTTGCTTGCAGCAGCAGGTCGCTGAGGGCTGAAGAGATTTAAAGAGGCAGCATTTGCAGGCTGCAGGACCTTGTTGATCAAGGCTCGGGGGAACTATTTGAAGCCGTAGGAGCAGCTGCAGAAAGTTGGAGCCTCACACACTTCTTCAGTGTGAGCTCCTGGGAAGCCCCTCTCACCACCCTAACTCAGGACCTCCTCAACCGAGGCATCTGCTAGAAGCATGGGAGGCCTTTGGCACCTTCTCTTCCTGGCATTAGAGGATCTCCAACAGCAGAGGTGGCAGCAGCAGAACCAGGAACAGCAGGATGATTACCAGGAGCACCAGGCTGCTGCTCACGCCAGAAGGGGCCAGCACTTGGAAGTGGCTTGAGAGCACCTTGCTGTGCTTTAGGGGGCCAGTGGGACCCGTTTTTGCACTGGCAGTCCTACTCAGAAGGACTTCCATGAAGATCTGGTTTCTCTGTTCAACAGATGGCCAGCGCTCCTCAAGAGATGTCATTCTCTTATGAGCACTCACCATGTTTTCCGTATGCTGGCGAGTTATCTCCTCCATGGAGGTTGCCTACCTTTCCATGGTGCTGCGTTCATGCACCAATGACTCCACAAAGGCTCTGCTCATGGTCACTATGGACTCCTCCATTCGCACCACACTCGCAGCGACCCTGGAGACAAAACCTGCCAGAGACTCCTGCATCTGTGCATGGCGATACATCACGTCTTCTCTTGCGGATGGACCCAGAGGCAGAGGGTTGAGATGTAGCGCAGCTGAGCTGAGCTGGCAGAGCCCTGCACCCTCCGACGAGGACTCTCCACTGCTGTCTCTGTCTCCAGAATCTGCTGAGGCTCACTTGCCAGCTGTGAAACACCAGGTGACAACACTACTCTATGTCCCGAAGTTCCCCCCGAGGTGTGAGTGCGCTGGTGCTGGGTGCGCTTACTTCTGCTGACGCTGCGCCCTCAGAGGTTGGAGCTTCCTCTGAGGAGTTTGGCTGCACAGCCTCTTCCTCCTCCACAGTGAGGACGGGGGCTCTGGATGGTACTGTGGGGGAGTAAAGGAAGGAGTTACACATGTAATGCCAAGGTTCCTCTGGTGACTCCCAGTAAGTTGGCATCTGCTGACACCTGCATCCATGCAGCATTGGTCTCAGTGGGAGGCCTCTTCCTCTCTAACCTAGGGAAGAGGACCTCCCTGTGGGCCCTAACACCATCCAATAACGCCTGCAGTGAAGCCTCGTCGAATTTGAAGGCAGCTTGGGGTCTGGCACTGTCCACAGCTGCTGCAGGCTCCTCTGCCATCCTGTATGGTTCATTTGGAAGCCTTCAGAGGATGCAGTGCTTGCCATGGACCTTGAAAGCACCACGAATGATGACATCATACTGTGGGGATTTCTGACTCAATTTAGACAATTAGCAAGGCTTCCCACATGCTGGGAATTAATTGGCCAATTGAGGGAAAATTGCGTGGGGCTGCCTGACACTTTTTTATGTGTGTCAGAAACCCCACATTCGGGGAAATCCGACCATTCCCCACACAAGCCGAAAATCGGGGCCTAAGTGTCACAAAACATATTTGAAAGTTCTCTATCTGAATGCACGTAGCATTCGTAACAAAATAGACGAGTTAATGGCACAAATAACTACATATGGGTATGATCTTGATGCCATTACAGAAACATGGCTGCAGGGTGACAATGCCTGGGAATTAAACATACCAGGTTATTTAATGATCAGGAAGGACAGGCAGGAAGGAAGGGGAGGTGGGGTGGCTATGTTAATAAAGGAAGGAATCACTATAATACAGAGAAATGATATTGGGGCAAAAGATCAGGATAATGAAACAGTTTGGGTGGAGGTAAGGAATAATAAGGGGAAAAAACACTAGTGGGCGTAGTCTATAGGCCTCCGAACAGTTGCAACTCTGTTGGACGGAGTATCAATCAGGAAATAGTTCAGGCTTGTAATAAGGGAACATCTATAATTATGGGGGATTTTAACGATCATATTAATTGGACAAATCAAATTGGGCAGGGCTGCCTTGAGGATGAGTTCATTGAGTGTATTAGGGATGGGTTTCTTGAGCAGTATGTAACTGAACCGACCAGGGGGCAAGCAACCTTAGATCTGGTCCTGTGTAACGAGACAGGATTAATTAAAAATGTCCTAGTAAAGGATCCCCTTGGAATGAGTGACCATAACATGGTTGAATTCCATATTCAATTAGAGGGTGAGAAGGTTGGATCTCAAACAAGCGTGCTAAGCTTGAATAAAGGAGACTATGAAGGTATGAGAGCGGAATTGAGTAGAGTGGATTGGGAAAATAGATTAAAGGGTAAGACGATACATGATCAGTGGTGTACATTTAAGGAGTTATTTTACAACTTCCATAAAATATATATTCCACTGAGAAGAAAAGGGTGTAAAAGAAAAGACAGCCATCTGTGGCTAAGTAAAGAAATTAAGGATAGTATTCGACTAAAAACAAGGGCATATAAGGTAGCCAAATCTAGTGGGAGGATAGAGGATTGGGAAAACTTTAAAAGACAGCAAAAAATAACAAAAAGATTGATTAAGAAAGGGAAGATAGATTATGAAAGTAAATTAGCAAAAAATATAAAAACAGATAGTAAGAGTTTTTATAGTTATGTAAAAGGAAAAAGGGTGGCTAAAGTAAATGTTGGTCCCTTAGAGGATGAGACCGGGAAATTAATGGTGGGAAATCTGGAGATGGCAAAAACACTGAATGAATATTTTATATCAGTCTTTACAGTAGAAGACACAAAGAATATCCCAACACTGGACAAACAGGGGGCTATAGGGGGGGAGGAGCTAATCACGATCAAAATCACTAAGGAAGTGGTACTCAGTAAAATAATGGGACTCAAGGCGGATAAATCACCTGGACCTGATGGCTTACATCCTAGGGTCTTGAGGGAAGTGGCGGTAGGGATTGTGGATGCATTGGTAATAATTTTCCAAAACTCCCTGGACTCAGCAAAGGTCCCGGCAGACTGGAAAACTGCTAATGTAACACCCTTATTTAAAAAGGGCAGTAGGCAGAAGGCTGGAAACTATAGACCGGTTAGCCTAACATCTGTGTTAGGTAAAATTTTGGAGTCCATTATTAAGGAGACAGTAACAGGACATTTGGATAATCATAATTTAATAGGACAAAGTCAGCATGGTTTTATGAAGGGGAAGTCATGTTTGACAAATTTGCTGGAGTTCTTTGAGGAAGTAACATATAGGGTGGATAAAGGGGAACCAGTGGACGTAGTGTATTTAGACTTCCAAAAGGCATTTGACAAGGTGCCACACAAAAGATTATTGCTTAAGATAAAAAATCACGGGATTGGGGGTAATATTCTGGCATGGATAGAGGATTGGCTATCTAACAGAAGGCAGAGAGTTGGGATAAATGGTTCATTCTCAGACTGACAATCAGTAACTAGTGGTGTTCCGCAGGGGTCAGTGCTGGGTCCCCAACTCTTTACAATCTATATTAACGATTTGGAGGAGGGGACCGAGTGTAACATATCAAAGTTTGCAGATGATACTAAGATGGGAGGGAAAGTAGTGAGTGAGGGGGACATAAAAAACCTGCAAGGGGACATAGACAGGCTAAGTAAGTGGGCAGAGATTTGGCAGATGGAATACAATACTGGAAAGTGTGAGGTTATGCACTTTGGCAGGAAAAATCGTAGAGCAAGTTATTATCTTAATGGCAAGAAACTGGAAAATGCTGAAGTACAAAGGGATCTGGGGGTCCTGGTGCACGAAACTCAAAAGGTTAGTATGCAGGTGCAGCAAGTGATTAAGTTCCTCGGAGTCCACATCACGGAAGACCTCTCTTGGTCTCTCAATACCTCCTCTCTGGTGAAGAAGGCCCAGCAGCGCCTATATTTCCTATGGAGGCTGAAGGGATGTAACCTGTCACCATTGATCCTCTCCAACTTTTACCGCTGCACAATAGAGAGCATCCTGACGAACTGTATCACAGTATGGTATGGCAGCTGTAGCTACTATGATCGGAAAGCCCTGCAACGGGTAGTCAAAACTGCCCAACGCATCACCGGCACCCGGCTACCGACCATAGAGCACATATACCAGAAACGCTGTTTACGGAGGTCACGGTCCATCATCAAAGACCCTACCCACCCCAGCCACAGTCTGTTCGCCCTCCTGCCATCTGGGAGACGCTACAGATGCATTCGCACCCGTATGACCAGATTTAGGAACAGCTTCTTTCCCAGGGCTGTCATCCTACTGAACTCCACAAATAAACTCTAAAGCCTGCACATCTGCCAATGCACTTTATTATGGTTATGTTTATGTTAATGTATTACAAGCCAAATGTATGTTGAATGTTTAAATGTCTTAATCTAAATGTACACTCTCGGGAGCCGCAAGCCTACATTTTGTTGTACTGCACTTGTGCTCTAACAATGACAATAAAAGTTGATTTGATTTGATTTGATTTGATTTGAGAAGGCCAATGGAATGTTGGCTTTCATTGCTAGGGGGATAGAATATAAAAATAGGGAGGTATTGCTTCAGTTGTACAAGGTATTGGTGAGACCGCACCTGGAATACTGCATACAGTTTTGGTGTCCATACTTAAGAAAAGACATACTTGCTCTCGAGTCAGTACAAAGAAGGTTCACTCGGTTAATCCCGGGGATGAGGGGATGGACATATGAGGAGAGGTTGAGTAGATTGGGACTCTACTCATTGGAGTTCAGAAGAATGAGAGGCGATCTTATTGAAACATATAAGATTGTGAAGGGGTTGGATTGGGTGGATGCGGGGAGGATCTTCCCGATGATGGGTGGAACTAGAACTAGGGGGCATAGTCTTAGAATAAGCGGCTGCTCTTTCAAAACTGAGATGAGGAGGAACTACTTCACTCAGAGGGTGGTAGGTCCATGGAATATGCTGCCCCAAAAAGCTGTAGAAGCTACATCATTACATAAATTTAAAACAGAAATAGACAGTTTCCTAGAAGTAAAGGGAATTAAGGGTTACGGGGAGCGGGCAGGAATTTGGACATGAGTCTAGGTTCGGATCGGACATGGCCCTGTGGGTAGCGGAGCGGGCCCAGGGGCCGTGTAGCCTGATCCTGCTCCTATTTCGTGTGTCTAATTCTGTTAGATTCAGGAGATGGTTCTGTGATAGTGGATTGGCGGTTAGGATCAGATCAGCCATGATCTTATTGAATGGCGGAGCAGGCTCGAGGGGCCGATTGGCCTACTCCTGCTCCTATTTCTTATGTTCTTA
The DNA here is from genome assembly GCF_052327205.1 of Somniosus microcephalus. Classification (NCBI taxonomy): domain Eukaryota; kingdom Metazoa; phylum Chordata; class Chondrichthyes; order Squaliformes; family Somniosidae; genus Somniosus; species Somniosus microcephalus. The sequence goes on along the minus strand of NC_140994.1, from coordinate 76,096,271 downwards.
TGTAAATGGCATTTACACAATTTTTCCAGGGTTTCTGGGACAAGTGGGAGAACCTCCATGGAAATTCATCCCAAGTGTATTAAAGTATACGGTAGCAAATATAAAGATCTTTTGTGACACTCCTAAAAGCTATTAGGGAAATATAGAAAACACGAACCTGTTAATGGGGATTATTTGACTCATGGTTCAGTTTTCTAGATGAATGTGTGGATTTCCCTAGTCAGTCATAAAACAGGCACATTGTCATTTGTCATCTCGGCTATCCTTTTTCTGTATTTTGGAAAGAAAATGTTTGGTCTTGTGGCTTAATTGGGTTCCTGAGGCAAATGTTTTTTCCCAGGATAATTATAATCATTTTCCATCGACACCTGCAGGATGGTTCTGAATGGGCAACTAATCTGTTAGTCGGTGGAGGAAAGGGGAAAAGTCTGTTATGAATTCGGGTCTGCCAGAGATGCCTCCTTTGGTCCTGCAGTGTTAGTTGCTCCCATAAGCAGCCTGAGTGTCTTCCTTTTATGGGAGTTGACTTGCACGCTTCACTATTTATGTGACAGCATAACCCAGGGATGTAACAGTAGCATCCCCATGTGATCTAGACTGCATACCAGCATGTGTATGTTTTCAATCTCTCTGAAGAGGGACTAACTTAACACTAGATGAGTTGTTAAGCTGCTTTATTCCACAGTAAACTGAATGCACAGACCAGATTCCCTCGCTCAATTGGTAAAACTTTACCTTTGTGTTATGAGGCAAAAATAATGACGATACTAAGTTACACCCCTTTAGGGAGTGTCGTACCTGATTCAGCACAGAATAACTCTTCTTCATTCTGTCCTACAGCCAACGGCAGAACCTCTTTCCTGTCTTTTACTGAGCCTACCGTTTACTGCCTGATTGCCTGTGCATCCGGTTTTTGTAAATAAAAGCCTAACTCCAGTGTCAGCTTTTATACAAACTAATTACCTCCCACCTCCCACCACTGTGGAATCCACTAGCCTAACTTGACAATGATCCCTGCTGAGTTCAAATTGAATTTGAGCAGTGAATGGAAACGATCACTGGAATATCATTGTCTCCAGGATGCTTGTCCCATATGAAATCTGATCTATATGTACAAGTCCTGCTAACCCATGAGCTTCAACATTTGAGAGCTACATTTAGCTCAATAGTAGCATTTTTTTTTACATATTTAAGGTCTCCCTGGGGCAGCATAATCTGAAATCTCAAAATGTATCAGTCTGCGTATAAGGAATATTCAAATGATGTGGAAAATTCACTTCAACTGATGCCTGTATAACTGGAAGCAATACTTGAAATTGCTAGCAAGGTATTGACTTAGGTGATGTGAATAGGACAAGGTTGATTTCTTGCCCTAGTACAGGAAGTAAAAGAACTTGAACCCATGAGACTCATCTATCAACAGCTCTGGTAACAGCCCGGATATCAAAAGTGCACATTCAGGGAATTTAAGAAAGTAAGTAAAGTCTGGAAGTCAAGTTGTACAATATTATTGTACAAGTTACTTGAGGTGAAAGAACGATTTTCTGTAGAACAAGCAAATTGGCTGTTTTTGCTGGCTTGGGAGTCCGGCTCACTTCTGTTGCTGCTTAATATCAGAGCATCCCCACTAAAACAGAACAATTAATAGCTGTACTACATCGTGTGGTGCTGCAGCCACTGCTGCAGTGCTTCATATGTAGTTTTAAACATTGCTCTTTATTTTAACTCTGGTTAGAAATGATTGAGAACCACCAGGAGAGATAACGACAAATTATTTTGGAAAATATACTCAATAAGTCCTCTGTCAGGCCAGGTATTTAGTTAATGCTGAAACTGTTAGAAACAGGCAGGATATTTTGGTTGTGAGTCTTTTCTGTTTTGACGAAGGATTCCATTCAGTTGAAATACCATACTTTCTTCAAAAGATAAATAAAGAACTGCAAATACTGGAAAATGGAAATAGAAACATTAGGCGCTGATTGTGCGCCAGTCAGGGTCTGAAAGAGTTCTGACAAAGGGTACACCCAAAACATGAATCTGTGTTTTTCTTTGAAGCACATATAGTCCTTCCCCCCCCCCCTCCGAAGATAGAGAGATTGGTAAATTTCTGATGTCCGCTTTAACCATAATTACTGACTTTAGAAATGTATAAGCTTGAAGATACAACAAGCATATTATGTTGTAAACCAGTCACTTACTGTGTTGTATCAACCTACATTGTCTCCCAGTTAAGCAATGCCTCGATTTCAAAATTCTTATCCTTGTTTTCAAATCCCTCCATGGCCTCGCCCCTCCCTATCTCTGTAATCTCCTCCAGCCCCACAACCCCCAAGATATCTGCGCTCCTCTAATTCTGCCCAGTTGACCATCCCTGATTCTAATTGCTCAACCATTGAGGGCTGTGCCTTCTGTTGCCTAGGCCCTAAGTTCTGGAATTCCCTCCCTAAACCTCTCTACCTCTCTTTCCTCCTTTAAGATGCTCCCTAAAACCTACCTCTTTGACCAAGCTTTTAGTCTTCTGTCCTAATTTCATCCTTATGTGGCTCGGTGTCAATTTTTTTGTCTTATAATACTCCTTGGGATGTTTTACTACATTAAAGGTGCTATATAAATACAAGTTGTTGTTGATGTTTTTAAAACATACATATGATTTGCAAATGCTGACACAAAAGTAGAGGATAGGTAGAAAGTGCTTTACACTCAAACCAGCTTTTTCAATAACATTAACAAAAAGAGAAAATGATATCTCATGGTGTGCTCATTATTCATCACTTTTTAACTAACTAGAGAACAACCACCAGCATCATAACCAAATAAATACATTCGTACACTTCAAATAAACTGGCAAAGATTTCTGCACTATAGCAGAGGGTTCAAATCTCTGGCGCAGTTAATGCAAACACAAACGCCAGAGGCACGGAATTTCAAATTACTTCAAAACTGCTCCGTGTGTCACTCGCTGCCGACGATATTGTGTGTGTTATTTTTTAAATAATCTATGCAGGGCAAACTGACCTTTGTAAACGCTGTGCATATTTACTGTGTTAGTGTAGTTCTGAATGCTAGATTTTTTATTAAAAATAGCAGTGCAATGTTTCTATATATAACCTGTATGAAGAAACTTGCCACGTCTGCACGTGTGTCTCTGTACATATTATTCTAGTGTTCACTTGGACTGTGTTTTTTAATTATTTAGCATTGAATTTGCTCCAGTTTTAAGAAGTTTTAATATTTGTTTTTGGAAATACGGATTCACCTTCATCCATTATCCTCTTTGTACTTGAGGTGGTGAAATTGTTGGCTTAGCAACCAGTTGTTATTAACAGACTTTGGCATTCGGAAGAACAGCTGTTGGTCTTTGACCAACCTTATCTCATCTGGCATATGCTAACCATCCTGCATTAATGGGTTAATCTGTCACCCTGTCTCGAGATGCTTTTACCTTGAGGGAGTAGCATCAACTTGCTGAAGTAGGGTGGGAGGAGGCTCGTGTGGAACATAAACACCGGTACAGACAAGTTGGGCCGAATGGCCTGTTTCTGTGCTGTATGTTCTATATCATTCTGTCTATGTTTCATAACCCATTCATATCAAATTCCTTTTTGCATAATTTTAAAGTCAGTGCTGACCCATTTAATTTCAAATTGCAGATGAAATAATTTTGATATGAATGCATCAAACTTTCCTGCGATATCACACAGCTTAGAGTTCATTTTAACGGTTTGTTATAGTGACCAGGTGGCCTACTATCGGATTAAAGAGTTACCAAATCAACAGCATCCAAGAAACAAAAGAAGGATCCTTGGAAGGGTATATTTTCTCCACCTGCCTAAGGTTATTTCTTCATTTCTGCACCAGGCTTAATGATTCAGTTTAATATTTGAGACTGTCTTTTGGGAGACAAAATTCAATGTACGTTTTCCATCTTTTATTTTTGAAAATGCATTTCCATCGACTCATCGTGATGGAAAAGGAAAAGGAAGAACAAATGTGTAATATACAAGCTCTGGAGCTTGATCAACTAAGAGGCAGTTCATTAATCTTAAAAATAACTTTTATCAGCAAATTTGAACAAGTCGATAGATCGATTACTCTTCATCAGCAGAGGTCAGAACTTTATCTGAATTATTTCTGCTCAGAATCTATCCGTTAACAGTTTGAGATGGTGAGGCCAAAATTCCTATTTTGCAAAAAGTGGGAAAAACATATTTTTCTTCTCAAAGCAAATGAAATGCATGACGAAATCACGGGAGTCAACAGTGATTCCAGAGAAAACAAAGTTGTTAGAAAAAAAAAGTCAGGCAACCCCAGTATAGCTGCGATAATGATTTTTTAAAATACTTCTCAATAAGCTAAGGAGCTGCTTAACGAGTGTGTATGTCAAAGTTCATTCACCCCAGGGTGAAGTGTATAATTGCAGTAGAAAATGGCTGAATGTCAGCAGATAAACTCCTGAGTTAATCACAAGGAACTGTAGGTGTTGTGTATTATAGTACTCGTGCTGCCGTTGAGTGATTTAAGGTGCAGCACAGATGAAGATGCTCATGATGCTTGTAGCAGTTTCTACATAAAAGCCTCATTTTCTGATGCACTAGATCAATTTTTAAAAGTCTTATTTTTTTTAAGCATAATTTATTTTCGAGCAAAACATAGGAGGAGAAATTGGCTAACCCCCCAAAATGGTTGTGGGGATCGCGGAACGCCATTAACCCACGCCCGTTCATTGCGTTGCAGGCAGCACATTAAATTGGTGCTGCCTGCTGTTTTAAATCATTTGTGTGTGCAGCCAGTGCTCCCCGCGCTGTTCATTGGCTCCGCGCATCAGTAGGAGGCTCGACATCGCGAGTGGCTAGCGCTGCATTAAAGGCATCCTGTACCTCTTAAAGGGGAGGTGCATTGTGGCTGCAAGAAGTGGTGGGAGTCTTTTTAAAAGTCAATCTGGACTGTGATACTTTGAGCAATGGCTGAACATGCGAGAGAGCGAGCACCAAGGTTTTCAGACACTGCGCTGAAGGTCTTGGTGAAAGAGGTGGAAAGAAGGAGTGATCCACAGGGGGCAGGAGGCCCTCAGGAGGCAGTGGGAAGAAGTAACGGCAGAGGTCAATGGCAGGAGTGTAGCTCCAAGAACATGAATGCAGTGAAGGAAGAAGTTTAATGATCTGACACGAGTGGTCAAGGTGAGTGAGTTCATCTTCAAATGACATATCTTAACAACTGCACCACTAGCCTCATCCAGTGCTTAATTCTCTAATCCCATCCCCCACCTACCAACAATTAATCAGTACTCAATCATAAAATTCATATGTTTTACCTCACCCTCACACATTTAACAATGTTGCAGGCCTCGCACCCACAACTCACAGCTTGCACACACTGGCAGCTATTTAACCATGATGGCCCATCACCCAAAGACTCATTGACACACTTCTCTCTTTCTTGCAGGAGAAGGTGGCGTATAACAACAGGCAGCAGCAAAGAACTGGCGGAGGACAAGTCTTCCTTCGTGTTTTAACCCCCATGGCCATCATGGGAAGGGGCATCACTGAGGCCGTGGCCACTGGCGGGGCTGGAGAGATCGATGACATGGATATCTGCATACCTAATCCTCCCTCTCTCATCCCATTTCCCCCTCATCCCACAATCTTTATTGACTCACAAGCTGCAGATTGTGTAAGCACACACTTCTTATTTCTCCTCTACACTCACCACAATCCAACTCCTGTCCCTTTTTCCGTTCAGATACCCAAGAACTGGAACCTTCCCAGTGAGCAGAGGAAGAGGAAGAAGACAGTGAAGATGAAGAGACATTGTCACTGAATCTTACACTCGCTGCCACCAGCTCAGAGACTGACACTGCGTGTGTTTTAGAGGCTAGGATAGAGGAGGGATTTGCACGTGGTGAGACACTGGGCACAAGTGCGCAGGAGCCAGGGCGGGGGGGGGCGGGAAAGTGTAGCGCAGGTGCCAGTTCATCGGAATTATAGAATCATAGAATGGATACAGCACAGAAGGACAGCACAGAAGGAGGCCATTCGGCCCGTTGAGCCCGTACCGGCTCTCTGCAAGAGCACTTCAGCTAGTCCCACTCCTCCGCCCTCTCCCCATAGCCCTGCAAATTTCTTTCCTTAAGATACTTATCCAACTCCCTTTTGAAAGCCGTGATTGAGTCTGCCTCCATCACCCTTTCAGGCAGTGCATTCCACATCTTAACCACTCCCTGCGTAAAAATGTTTTTTCTTACGTCGGCTTTGGTTCTTTTGCCAATCATCTTAAATCTGTGTCCTCTGGTTCTCGACCCTTCCGCCAATGGGAACAGTTTCTCTCTATCTAATCTGTCCAGACCCCTCATGATTTTGAACACCTCTATCAAATCTCCTCTCAATCTTCTCTGCTCCAAGGAGAACAACCCCAGCTTCTCCAGTCTATCAACGTAACTGAAGTCCCTCATTCCTGGAATCATTCTCGTAAATCTTTTCTGCACCCTCTCTAAGGCCTTCAGATCCTTCCTAAAGTGTGTTGCCCAGAATTGGACACAGTACTCCAGTTGGGGCCAAATCAGTGTTTTATACAGGTTCATCATAATTGCTACACTTTTGTACTCTATGGGCTTGATTTTGCCAGGCCCGAGGAGGCAGGATTGGAGGCGTGCGAGGTGATAAAATCGCAAAAACTGGTGGGCGGGCCCAATCCTGCCTCCATCCCGCCTCCGCGCAATTTTCCCACGAGAGTTTTCTGACCCCGTCTCCATCCCGCTTCCAAGAGACGGGATAGGCCCTTAACAACCAGTTAAGTGCCTCTATAATCCCATTTTGAGAGGCCTTTCTGATTTTAACAGTTTTCCCACGTGCTGCACGCCTCCTCTGAAACACGCCAGTGAAACGTGGTGGCAGCACAAGTGGATTGCTTACTAACAGCTGCAGCTCCACCATTAAAAAGGAGTTTTCACCAATCATCATTTGCAGGTGGCAGAACTTTGTTGTCTCAGGTCTGGGGGAACTTTTAACAGGCCTACTCATTGTTGTGGAAGTTTGGAGCCTGACACCCATCTCCAGTGTGACCTCCTGGGAAACCCCTCTCCCCATCTTGAATGAGCACTTCCTCAACTGAGGTATATACCAGAAGAATGGGAAGCATTTATTTCCTTTCCTCCTGGACATCAGATTCGGACGAAGTCCAGCCACGGCAGCAGCAGAACCCTGGACAACAACAGCATCAACTTCAGGAGCATAAGCAGGATCACCAAGCTGCTGCTCACCCACCTGAAGCTGCACAGGCCAGAAGGCGCCAGCGCATGGAAGCCTGTCGGCGCAGGAGATACCCCCTAAACGGGGTCTACAGACAGAGGATCAGCTACCTCAACATGACTGAGCAGCAGTGCCAAAGGAGGCTCAGACTTTCGCGAGAGGTAGTGGGTGACATCTGCGCAATGCTGCAGCAAGACCTGGTGCCCAGAGGAGCAGGTGGACACCCCTTATCAGTGGCCGTCAAAGTCACCACCGCACTCAACTTTTTTGCTTCAGGCTCATTCCAGGGATCAGCAGCAGACATCAGCGGCGTCTCCCAGGCGGCCGCACACACTTGCATCATGCAGGTAACCGATGCCCTCTTTGCCATCGCGCACAATCACATCCATTTGTCCAAGGATCAAGCCAGTGTAACTGCGCATTTGGTTGGGTTTGACAATCTGGCAGGCTTTCCAAGGGTGCAGGGCGTCGTTGACTGCACACATGTGGCCCTAAAGGCACTCCATCACAATCCAGGTATTTTTGTCAACTGCAAGGGCTATCACTCCCTCAACGTACAGCTGGTGTGTGACCACAAGAAGGAAATTTTGCATGTTTGTGCCAGGTACCCTGGCAGTTGCCATGACTCCTTCATCCTGCGCCAGTCTAGTGTGCCTCCGCTCTTCAGTCCACCAGACCAACTTAACGGATGGCTACTTGGAGACAAGTGCTAACCCCTGAAGACGTGGCTAATGATGCCATTGAGGAGCCCATCCAACGAAGCTGAGGAGCGCTACAACTTGAGCCACATTTCCACCAGATCCATAATCGAGCAAACCATCGGCTTGCTGAAGATGCGCTTCAGATGCCTGGATAGGTCAGGTGGCACCCTGCAGTACTCAGCAGCCAGGGTCTCCAGAATTGTCGTGGTTTGCTGTGCACTTCACAACATGGCACAGCATCGTGGCTTGCAGATGCCTGAGGAACAAGTGGCTCATCACATAGCCTCCTCAGATGAGGAGGAGGAGGAGGAGGAAGAGAGCGATAACAACCAGCTTGCAGAGGCACATCAACCAGTGCCAGCAGCATGCGAGCACATTGCTGGCCGGGATGCAAGGCACGCACTCATCTTGGACAGATTTGTTTAGCCTAGCCAATCAAGCACTTTAGCCTTGCAGCTTCTTACTAGAGCATCGACAATGGCCAAGAACCTGCGGTTCCTACCACTCTGACCACCATACTGACAATTGCAAGACATCCTAAGCCCTCAATGTGGAAGCCCCATTAGCGATATGACACAAGCCACAGCTGCAACAGTTGACATCAGAATTTTTAATGACAATAACCAACTGATGGCTTTTCAACATTAAACATAACATTTTACTCAAGTGACTACCGTTGTGACTACTTGTGCATTATCTTCCTCTTACGCATGCTCCTACGTGATGCTTCCCCTGTGGCTTCAGCAGATGTGAAGGGCCCTTGCTCACTTTCTTGCTGCTCCTGTCTCGACACCTTTGGCGGGCGTCCTCTGGGGTTGCGAACCTGTGAGGGCTCGGCAACAGTCTGCTGCTCCTGCGGCTGTGCAGGGGTGGATACGTCGATCTCAGTTGGGTGGGGCTCTGACCGAGGGCTCGGCAGTGGCATGGTCGTGTGAGCGCTTGGAGAGGAGCCCCCACTTCCTTGTTGTATGCCACCAACATCCCTCTCATGGGTCAGCCCCACTTCAGAGTTAGCAAGTTGCTTGCCAGCACCTTGCTGCAATTCACGGGGGCCATGAGGACCCGTGTCTGCACTGGAAGTCCTACTCCCGAGGACTTGCCTGAAGGTCTGGTTTGTTTGCTCAATAGCTGACCATCGCTCCTCAAGAGATGTCAGTCTATTCTGAACAAATACCATGTTTTCCATACCCTGGCGACTAAGCTCCTCCATGGACATAGCCATCCTCTCCTCTACCGTAGCCAGCCTTACCATGGAGGTAGCCATTCTTTCCATGGAGGTTGCCATCCTTTCCGCGGTGAATGCGTTCATGCGCCAATGCCTCCACAAAGGCTCTGCTCATGTTAGCGATGGACTCCTTCATTTGCTCCACATTCGCAGCAACCCTGGAGACAAAACCTGCCAGAGACTCCTGCACCTCTTCCTGGAGTTCCAGCACCGCTCTTCTTCTGGATGGACCCGGAGGCAGAGGGTCGACATGCAGCTGAGCCGAGCTGGCAGAGTCCTGCGCCCTCCGACTAGGACTCTCCACTGCTGTCCCTGTCTCCACCATCTGCTGATGCTCACTTGTGAGCTGTGATGCACCAGTTGACAACACTACTCTACCTCGCGAAGGTCCCACCGAGGTGTGAGTGTCTGCGCTGGTGCTGGGTGCGCTGAATTCTGCTGACGCTGCGCCCTCAGAGTTTGCAGCTTCCTCTGAGGAGTCTGTAGGCTCAGACTGTTCCTTGTGGATAGTGGGGATGGGGGCTTTCGTTGGTCCTGTGGGAGAGTAAAGGAAAGCGTCTGAGATGTGAGGCCAAGGTTACATGCACATTGAATATAGCAGATGATCAAAAGTCAATCTGTTCGAGCATCAGAATCATTATCAGTCACTCATGCAATGTCATTGAGACAGATGATAAACTATTCTGTCACCAGCTTGCTCTGATGCACCCGTCTGTCCGCCCCCCACTTGCGCATCCTCCTCCACTCCCACGATCTCCATGGCCGCCTCCTCCCAGGGGGCGAGCTGGGCTACTGAGGGTGGCCCTCCTCCTGTCCTCGCTCTTTCCCTCTTATTGTGAGCTCTCTTTTCCTGCAATGAGGGAGACAAGTGGAGTTTGAGTGAGAATGAAGGAGTGAGCGTAGAGAATCCATAGCATAGATGGTTAGAAGGAGACAAAGATGGAGTGAGGTGGCAAGACCAAGGGCCCTCCCTGTGTGTTGTAAGTTGTTTTCATAGCATCTCAGCGATAGGGAGTGTGAGGGCTGCATAGTCGAATGGTTAGGTGAATGTGACCATAGAGAGAGAGGGAATGGGTAAGGGTGCAGGGATGTCAGTGTCAAATGGGATGTGGAGAAAGAGGTTGTCAAAGCTGAGTGCTGGTGAGGAGAGGCAATGGGGATCAGATTGAGGGTGATGGGAAAGTCATACTCACTTTTCCAGTGCGCAGAAGCTCATGAAACCTCTTCCTGCACTGCAGCCAGGTTCTGCGGCACATAGACAAAGAGTTGACCTCCTGGGCCACTTGCATCCACACAGCTTTTGTCTGCTGGGGAGGCTTCTTCCTCCCTGAGGAAGGGAAGAGCACCTCCTTATTTCCTCTTGCTCCCTCCACCAGAGCTTGCAGGGCGGCGTCATTGAACCTTGGTACAGACTTTGGCCTACTGCTGGACATATTGGCTGGAGGAATCTATCACAGCAAAGAGCATAAGGTTTGCAGTCTGCAGAAGAAGCAAGGCTGCATGCAGGCCTTAAATCCAGCAGCACTGATGACATCATCGGAGGCGACTTTCAGGATGGAAAGACTAAGTGGGCCAGGGGTTCCCACACGCTGGAACTCAATTGCCCAATTAGGGGAAAATCGCATATTTTTCACACATCAAATTGGAGTCATGTGGCTAACACGAAAAGCGGCTGACACGCCCCCAGCCCACACCAATGGCAAAATCGAGCCCTATGTCTCTATTCATGAAGCCCAGGATCACATAAGCTTTTTTATAACTGCTTTCTCAACCAGCCCTGCCACCTTCAACGATTTGTGCACACATACCCCCAGGTCTCTCTGTTTGTGCACCCCCTTCAGGATTGTACCATTGAGTTTATATGTCCTCTCCTCATTCTTTCTACCAAAATGTATCACTTCACACTTTTCTGCATGTGATGAAATATTCCATTCATCACTGCCTGTGACTGTGGTCGGTTTCAGTGTCATTTCCCTTCCCCCAGTCCTCATTGTATTGTTTATTGGAATGTGCTGGAATGTGCTGTGTGTAGGGCTCCGCCCATACCTGGCCCCTTTTGTAAGCTAGCTCAGTCTGGCCTCAGTCTCCAGAAGGAAGATACCTCTCTCTCTTACGTGTTACTTTCTAAGTTAATAAAAGCCTTGTTTTGTTTCGCTAACATCGAGTCTCGGAATTATTGAGGCACATCAATTTTATTAACTTATTTTTCAACACTATGGATCAACTCCTGAAACCCGAACGTTTGGATTTGGATCAACATGCTCCGGACGCATCAGCACGCTTCGGACACTGGTTTGAGTGTATGGAATTCTTCCTGGACAATTCCGCAGCCGTCAAAGACGCTACGGACGCTGCGAGGATGAGACTCGGAATTCTGCGGAATTGGGTAAGCCACCGGGTTTACCCCCTCATCCAAGACGCCGATACGTACCTGGCCGCCTGCGACATCTTAAAGGTGCATTACCAGCAGCCTACGAATGAGGTGTATGCTAGGCATCTGCTCGCTACTCGCGCACAGCGACCTGGGGAATCGGTGGAGGAGTTCCTAAGCACCCTGAAAATGCTTGGCAAAGACTGCAAGTGCCGAGATGTAAAAGCCGCAGTGTACACTGACGAGCTTGTTCGCGATGCCTTTATCACAGGCCTCAGCTCCACTTACATCCGGCAAAGACTGCTGGAAAAAACGGGGTTGGACCTGAAACAGGCTGCGGACACCGCGCGATCCCTGGATGTGGCCCAGAGAAACTCGGACGCCTACTCTTCAGCCCGCGCCGTCCACGCCGCCACGTGTGCACCGAGGGCACCGCCATCTTGGAAGGCATCTTCCCCGCCCGGCAGCCCGACACCGGCGGGCCCCGCTCTCCCCCCAGAAGCCCTACGACAGCCGCGACGCGTCAGGGACCCAACCGCTACTTCTGCGGGCAGCCAAAACACACCAGAAACCTGTGCCCGGCGAAAGGCACCACCTGCTTTAAGTGCGGTAAGAAGGGGCACTTCGGGAAGGTGTGCAGAGGGAACCCCGCCGGAAAACCAACCACCGGAAAACCCGCCACCGCCGCGTGTGCGCCGTGGGAGCGGCCATCTTGGATGCCATCTTGCCCGAACTCGTGGGGTCCGCCATCTTATGAGCAGACAGCGTGGACGCCATCTTGTATCGATCAGGGCCCTACAATGGCATCGGTCACAGTGGACCAGACCAGGCCGCACCCGCTATCCAAATCAATGGTGGACATCGAGGTAAACGGGTGCCGGGTTAAATGCTTAATTGACAGTGGAAGCACGGAGAGTTTTATCCACCCTGAACTGGCACAGCAACTCTCCCTAAAGGTGGTCCCTGCTCAGGGTACCATCTCTATGGCTGATAAAACCCAGACATCGACCATTCTGGGTTACTGCACGGTACAATTGGGCGTTAACAGAACTGTATACGATAATTTTAAAGTATTAATCATGAAGAACCTATGTGCGAGCGTGATCTTGGGCCTGGATTTCCAGTGCAACCGCCAAAGCATCACGCTCAAGTACGGTGGGTCCCAGCCGCCCCTCACAGTGTGCGGTCTGGCTACCCTGAAGGTAAAGCCGCCTTCGCTATTCGCGAACCTTACCCCTAACTGCCGGCCAATAACGACCAAAAGCAGGAGGTACAGCTGGGAGGACGGGCGGTTTATCGCGACCGAGGTAGACAGGCTCCTGAAAGAGCGCATTATTGAACGCAGCAACAGCCCGTGGCGCGCCCAAGTGGTAGTGGTAAGGGGTAGCGAGAAGAAACGGATGGTGATCGACTATAGTCAAACGATCAACAGGTACACCCAACTAGACGCCTACCCGCTACCCCGCATATCAGAAATGGTGATCCAAATCGCCCAATACCGGGTGTTCTCCACCATCGACCTCAAGTCAGCGTACCACCAGCTCCCTATCAGACCAGAGGACCGCCTGTACACCGCCTTCGAGGCGAACGGACGCCTCTACCAATTCCTCAGAGTCCCCTTTGGGGTGACGAATGGGGTCTCGGTTTTTCAGAGGGAGATGGACCGCATGGTCGATGACCACCACTTGCAGGCAACCTTCCCCTACCTCAACAACGTCACCATCTGCGGCCACAATCAGCAGGATCACGACTCGAACCTCGAGAGGTTCCTGGAAACCGCACAAAAACTCAACCTCACCTACAATGAGGACAAGTGCGTTTTCAACACCACGCGCCTCTGCATACTAGGCAGCGTGGTGGAGAATGGGGAAATCGGACCAGACCCCGACCGATTGCGCCCCCTACGGGAGCTGCCCCTGCCCAACACTCCCAAAGCCCTGAAAAGGTGCCTGGGGTTATTTTCTTATTATTCCCAATGGGTCCCCAACTACTCCGACAAAGCCCGCCCCCTCTTGAAAGCATCCTCTTTTACGCTCTCTGCTGAGGCCCACGCCGCCTTCAAAAGCATTAAGCAGGATATTGAGCGGGCCACGCTACAGGCAGTGGACGAGAACACTCCATTTCAAGTGGAAAGTGATGCGTCTGACTTTGCCTTGGCGGCCACCCTCAACCAGGCGGGGCGGCCCGTAGCTTTCTTCTCGAGGACCCTCCAAGGGCCCGAGATCAGACACTCCTCCGTGGAAAAGGAGGCCCAAGCCATCGTGGAGGCAGTGCACCACTGGCGCCACTACCTAGCCGGCAAACGCTTCACCCTACTTACCGACCAGCGGTCGGTAGCGTTTATGTTCAATAATAAACAGAAGGGGAAGATTAAAAATTATAAGATTCTTAGGTGGCGGATCGAGCTCTCCACCTTCGAGTACGACATCATTTACCGGCCAGGGGCCCTTAACGAATCCCCTGACACCCTCTCACGAGGGATGTGTGCCAGCGCCACCGGGGATCGGCTACAGACCCTCCACAACGACCTCTGCCACCCAGGGGTCACGCGGCTGTTCCACTTCATAAAGTCCCGTAACTTACCCTACTCGATTGAGGAAGTTCGGTCTCTGACCAGGAACTGCCGCACTTGTGCTGAGTGCAAGCCTCGGTTCTACCGCCCAGATAGAGCCCACTTAATCAAAGCTACACGGCCCTTTGAGCGGCTCAGCTTAGATTTCAAGGGCCCCCTCCCGTCCGCCGACCGCAATGTTTACTTCCTGAACATTGTGGACGAATACTCCCGGTTCCCATTCGCCTTCCCCTGCCCAGACATGACCAGCGCCACGGTCATTAAATGCCTCAACAGCCTGTTCTGCCTGTTCGGTATGCCGAGCTACATCCACACGGATAGGGGGGCGTCCTTCATGAGTGAAGAGCTACGCCAGTACATGCTGTCCAAGGGGATCGCCACGAGCCGTACCACCAGCTACAACCTTGGGTAACGGCCAAGTGGAGCGAGAGAACGGGACAGTATGGAAAGCAGTCACTCTAGCTCTAAGGACCAAGGGCCTCCCTATCTCCCGCTGGCAGGAAGTCCTCTCGGATGTGCTCCATTCGATACGGTCGCTATTGTGTACGGCCACTAATGCCACGCCTCATGAACGAATGTTTGTCTTTCCCCGGAAATCCACCTCAGGCGTATCCATGCCGTCATGGCTCTCCACCCCAGGTCCGGTACTCGTGCGAAGGCATGTGAGGGGCCACAAGACGGACCCTCTCGTGGAGCCAGTACACCTACTCCACGCCAACCCCCAATACGCATATGTCCGGCACGCCGACGGAAGGGAGGACACCGTGTCCATAAAAGACGTCGCCCCAGCCGGCATCGACAACAACCACGGCAATAGCAGCAACAACGATCACAGCAACTCTTACCCACCCACTACTCTTTCATCACCCCCGGAAGAACATCGACCAACGGCACCCCCACCAACTACCCCTTCAACAACCCTGGCGGCACCCCCGGCAGAGACCCAGGAGACTACCGGGGACACCCAGCCGACACCCGCGGCACCACAACAGCCACGTCGGTCGCAGAGGACTATCAAACCCCCGAACAGACTAAATCTATAGAAGGGGTGAATGTGATGAAATATTCCATTCATCACTGCCTGTGACTGTGGTCGGTTTCAGTGTCATTTCCCTTCCCCCAGTCCTCATTGTATTGTTTATTGGAATGTGCTGGAATGTACTGTGTGTGTAGGGCTCCGCCCATACCTGGCCCCTTTTGTAAGCTAGCTCAGTCTGGCCTCAGTCTCCAGAAGGAAGATACCTCTCTCTCTTACGTGTTACTTTCTAAGTTAATAAAAGCCTTGTTTTGTTTCGCTAACATCGAGTCTCGGAATTATTGAGGCACATCACTGCATTAAATCTGCCACATGTCTGACCATTTCACCAGCTTGTCTATGTCTTCCTGAAGTCTATCACTATCCTCCTCTCTGTTCACTATACTTCCAAGTTTTGTGTCATCTGCAGATTTTGAAATTGAGCCCTGTACACCTACGTCCAAGTCATTTAATATATATCAAGAAAAGCAGTGGTCCTAGAACCAACCCCTGGGGAACACCAGTGTATACCTTCCTCCAGTCCGAAAAACAACCGTTCACCACTACTCTCTGTTTCCTATCACTTAGCCAATTCCGTATCCATGCTGCAGCTGTCCCTTTTATTCCATGGGCTTCAACTTTGCTGGCAAGCCTATTAGGTGGCACTTTGTCGAACGCCTTTTGGAAATCCATGTACACTACGTCAACTGTATTATCTCCCCGTGTTTGCGTGGGTTTCCTCCGGGTGCTCCGGTTTCCTCCCACAGTCCAAAGATGTGCGGGTTAGGTTGATTGGCTATGATAAATTGACCCTTAGTGTTAGGGGGATTAAATACGTGGGGTTACGGGGATCGGGTGGGATATGTGTCGGTGCAGGCTCGATGGGCCGAAATGGCCTCTATCTGCACTGTGGGGTTTCTGTGATTTCTGTGATTTCTGTGATTATCCTCATCAACTCACTCTGTTACCTCATCAAAGAACTCAATCAAGTTAGTTAAACACAATTTACCTTTAACAAATCCATACTGGCTTTCCTTAATGAATCCACACCTGTCCAAGTGACTGTTAATTTTGTCCCTGATTACTATTTCTAAAAGCTTCCCCACTACCGAAGTCAAACTGACTGAACTGTAGTTGCTGGGTTTATCTTTACACCCTTTTTTGAACAACGGTGTAACATTTGCAATTCTTCAGTCCTCTGGCACCACCTCCGTATCTAAGGAGGATTGGAATATTATGGCCAGTACCTCTGCAATTTCCTCACTCAATTCCCTCAGCATTCTAGGATGCATCCCATCTGCTCCTGGTGACTTATCTACTTTAAGTACAGCCAGCCTTTCTAATACCTCCTCTTTATCAATGTTTATCCTATCAAGTATCTCCATTACCTCCTCCTTTACTAAGTCTATGGCAGCATCCTCTTCCTTGGTGAAGACAGATGCAAAGTACGCGTTTAGTACCTCAGCCATGCTCTCTGCCTCCATGCATAGGTCTCCTTTTTGGTCCTTAATCAGCCCCACCCCTCCTCTTACTAACCTTACTATGGAGGCCGAGGTCACACACTAGTTCTGCTGCAGAGAAGTCATCAGAGGACAACAGGCTACAGGATGGCCAGGCTACAGAAGAAAGCTGATGGGTGTACATAACCAAATGCTTGGTGTAATGGAAAACCTGCCAGAAAGCCTGTACTCAATGTCAGGCAGCATGTAGGAGTCCAGCACCAACTTGGCACAGGGCTTTGCGCAGACCTTGCAACCCATCCTTTTCAACATGGAAAGGATGTCAACTCCATCAGCACACCCCGGAACCCATCATGATGCAGCATCTGACGGCCAATGTCACAGCCTCCATTGCAGCACAAACAGCTTCTATCAAAATTCTGAGTGCTGCAGCAGAAAGTCAGGCTGCTGCCATGCAAGCTCAGAGTGCTGCCATCAAGGCTTTGGATACCACTGTTCAAAGAGGCTTCCAGGGTGTCACAGGAGTCCATCAACAGATCAGTAGGATTGCTGAGGTGCCACCCCTGGAGAGTGACAGCGGCTCCATGGAATACGAACCTATTGACCTCTCTAAGGATGACAGCATTCCTGCTTCCAACCCCTGCCACTCTGGCAGTGCCATTGCTGTTGCCTGTTAGCCAGCCAGCCCAGACTGCTGCCGCCCATGCTGAAATAGTGCAGCAGAAGCCGGGAGTTCTGGGCCCAGAGCTGCTCGAAGTTGCCCTCCAAGGCCATCTGCAGTCTCCTCAAATGAAGGTCTGCCACCTTCCACCACCCCTGCTGCAGCCAATGTGCAAGCACCTTGTAGGCGCACTAGGATAGGCAAAGGCACACGGAAGGGAATGCACAAGGGTGATTATTTTTGTGTGCATAAGGTCGTGATTGAATTTATAAAATTGGATTAGAATGTGCATTTTCTGGAGGTTTTTATTTTTGTGTTGTCAGAAAAAGGATGATGTGATAGTCAGTGATAGAGGAAAGATAAGGGGGTAAAAATTGGGTAGCTACCTTCGCCGGGGCACTAACCCGAAATTTGCTGAATTTTGCGGGAGGTGTTAGCGGCACCGCGCCCAGGTGCTAGTTGATTCTCGGTGGATATGGCCTTCTGTTGAGAGCCCTTCTCCCCCTCCAGCGTGAGAAATGTGTAGCGCATTCAAAAATAGGTACTACACAGCCCAATTTCTCTCCCATAAAATCTCAAAGTGCATTTTATATGTTCAGTAATTTTAGGACACTGTGATACAACTGCAGACTACAAGAAAAAATGTTTTCAAAACTCCTAAAATCTAACACAGTGGAGGAAGATTCCTTCTGTGCAATATGTGTAACAAAAATTTAAACCCATTTATAAAGAACTATTTCTGATACACATAACACGCTGAGTGAATCTTTACGCAGTATCATTTAGAAAATTTCTCAGTTTTCTATTTGTTTCAGTTTGGGATTTTTCCCATCACCCTTTCTCATGTAAATAGCTTGGCAACAGTTTCCGTAAACAAACTGTTCTGTAAACTGAAGCCTCATCTTTATTCCTTGCTGTATTTTGGTTAGTGTATCTCAGGTCTAATACATAAACCCAATCGTGGTACTGAAGAATACATAGGAATCCCACTGTATCCCCGTCACGCTGAAAATATCATACCACCGCACCACCTTTTGTAAATGCTTGATTACTGATCAGGATTTACTTACAAATAAAATGATACATGCAAGGAAAAATCACAGCTGTGAACCATGATTTCCCATGGTGCACTCCCTGCAAGTGTCACTCCCCACTGTGTGCATTTCTCCAACCCCCTCCCCCTATTTTATATATGTAGAAAAATAGTCTAAGCCGAATTTGTTTCAAGTTGTAACAACCTAATATACGATAGTTGGGGTTTTTATTTTGTTTCTTCAGCTGATTTGATCCCTCTTCCTCTTCCTGACTAGTGCAGCAAATTCATATTTTTTATAGCATTACGCAAAGTTTAATCTTTGTTGAATCTGATTATATCTGTTGCTCGATATCCTCTAGTTACTGTTGGATGATCCTCGTCTCATATCATGTTTAACATGGTCTGCCATTGGAGAGATTAAAGAAATAGACATGCAAAAGACGCTGAGTTCTGGTTAAGATCACAGGGAGATTTCATTGTTATGCCCAGCATCCCACCAGAGGCTTGGACTAATAATGTAGAGAATGAGAGTTCGGTTACCACCAAGGCAGTTTGAGAATTTCTATTCAGTTTGGAAAAATCTGGAAATAAAAGAAACAGGTATCAGTAAAAACTGACCGTGAATTTGTCAAATTGTCGTAAAAACCCAACTGGTTCACTAATGTCCTTTAGGGAAGGAACCTGCTGTTGTTACCTAGTCTGGCCTATATGTGACCCCAGACCCACATCAACGTGGTTGACTCAACTGCCTTCTGAAGTGGCCGAGCAAGCCACTCAGTTGTATCAAACCAGGGCAACTGGGGATGGGCAATAATGTCGACCTTGCCAGAGGCTCCCACATCCCAAGAATAAATCTTTAAAAATCCAATATTTAAAGAAATTAGAATTTTATTTTTTACAAAATCAAAGTTCTAGTTATTTGAGGGGATCGGGTGTTTGGAGGAAAATATCTTGGAATATTCTTTTAAATAAGTGTTTTTGCTCCGGTACTTTGATGTTTTGGCAAAGAATCTATTTGCTCAGTGATTGATTTATGTTTGTGTACATTTGATTTGTTTATTTTTGATTTGAATATTTCAGTATGCGTCTCACATAGTTCTTTTATAGTAAAATTATTTTTGTGCCTGTATTTGTGTCCAGGTTTGATTTGATTTGTATGTATCAAAATCTGATTTATATTTTTGAATGTATGCACCATGGATCCTAATTCACTTTTGTTTTGTTGGTGTCCCAAATTCTTATTGTCTCTTAAATGTTATCGGCCCTAACTCTCCTTTGCCAAAACCACCCACTGCTCTAGGATCCTCTTGAAGAACACAGAAACCCCCAGCTTATTTTCTCCATTACCAAGTGACTCCTTAAGCCTCTCTGTCCTGCTCCCTCCATCCTTGCCTCCAACAGCAAGTGCAAGGAGCTCATGAGGTTGAGATAATCTCTTCAGCTGCTTCCCTCTCCTCTCCTCCCCTCCTCTTGCACACCAAACCAAGCCTCTCTTCCAGTCTCCAGCGTGCCTTACCTCTGAATCTGCCACTCTAGTTTATCTCCCTTCGTGCCCTCCCTGAGGTTACCTAATCCATGAGATCCAGCTCCTGCTCCCTTAACCCCTTTCCCGCTAAACTGCTGACTACCCAACTTCACTTCCTGGCCCCAATGGCAGCTGACATTTTAAATGTTTGCATTTCTTCAGGTACTTCTCCCTCCGTTTCAAAACCATGGTTACCACACCCTCCTTAAAAACCCATCCTTGCCATTTCTGTCCTTGTGAACTACTGTCCCATCTCCAATCTCCCTTTTCTCTCAAGTCCTTGAATTTGTTGTCACCTCCCAGATCCGTGCTGATCATTCCTGCAACTCCTATGTTTAAATCTCTTCAATCAGGTTTCTGCCAGAGTTGAAATGGCCCTAATTAGTCACAAAATGACATAATCTGTGACTGTGACTGTGGTGCATTATCCCTTCTTGACCTCTCTGCAGCCTTCGACATGGTCGACCACACCATCCTCCAACGCCTCTCCTCCGCTATCCAGCTAATTTCCATTATTGGTTGAGCATCCCAAATCTGGAATGTTCCGGAATCCGGACTCTGGAATGATTGGTGGCAGGGGTCCGGAGTCCGTAAAATGTTCCGGAATCCGGACACCCTGAGGGAGGCTTACCAAAAGCACAACCTGGGCCCAGGCATTTCTGGACTCAGCATGTGTTTCTGATGTCCGAAGTCCGGAAATATCGCAACCTGGGCTTGGGCGCTTCTAGACTTTGGACATCAGAAACACATTCCGAAGTCTGGAAAAGCTCAAAAACAGGCTTGGCCTCAGTCCCGAGGTTGCTGGATTCGGGACATTCTACCTGTACTACCTATCTGATCATAGCCAGAGCATCTCCAGAAAGGTATTTTTTTCTCAACCCCGCAGGCCCTGAAGGATCTACCTTTGGTCCTCTTCTCTTCCTCATCTACATGCTGCCCCTTGGCAATATGGGGTCAGCTTCCATATGTATGCTGGTGACTCCAAGCTTCACCCCTCCATCATCCCCTGGACCCCTTCACAGTCTCTGTTTTATATTGCTTGCCTGAAATCCAATCTGGGATGAGCTGCAATATTCTTCCAGCCGAACATTGGAAAGACCAAAGCCATTATCTTCGGCTGCCGTGATATACTCTGTACCCTTCCCACTAATTCCAACCCATCACCAACCATTGTCTCAAGCTGAACTAGATTTTTTGCTTTGGCATCCTATTCAATCCTGAGCTGAGTTTCTAACCCCATATCCTCTCCAGCATGAATATTGCCTACTCCCATCTCTGTAACATTGCTCACCACTGCCCTTCCTTCACCCCGTCTACTGCTGAAACTCTCATCCATCTTTCTGTACCCTCCATATTCATGTACTGCAATTCTCTTCTGGCGTGCCTCCCATCCCCCACCCACCGTAAACTAGCTCATCCAAGATTCTGTTGCCCATATCCTATCCCGCACCAAGATCCATTCACCCATTACCCCTGTTCTTGCTGACTTACATTGGCTCTCGGTTTCCCAATGCCTCAATTTTAAAATGATCATCCTTGTGTTTAAATCCCTTCATGGTCCCGCCCCTCCCTATCTCTGTAAACTCCTCCAGCCCTACAATCCCCCTTCTCCCCTCTTCAACTCCTCGTCCCTCCAACTCTTGCGTTTATGCATTCTCTCTTCCCATTGCCCCTCTATTGGTGACCGAACCTTCAGCCACCTGGACCCTATGCTCTGAAAAACCCCATCTCCTTCTCCTTTTAAGATCCTCCTTTAAAACCAACCTCTTTGACCAGGCTTTTGGTCATCCTTCTTTGGCTTGGCATCCCTTTTTCTTGACTATGGGGGAGCATTGGAGGCGGGACTGCTGCTTGTCGGGTTTTAGTCCCACCTCCATCGACTTCTGGCCAACCCACGCTATTTTCCCTTGATTGACCTTGTTAAGCCCGCCCAGTGGGCTTAGCAGGCCAATTAAGGGGAAGTCGGTTACAGAGAACGTCAGCGTATGATGTTTCATTTATCAAAAAGTTTTGACAGATGAATTGTCATCGTTTGACAGCTCTGTGAAGCTGTCAAGCACTGACATTCTATGTTGTTTGATGAGTCCTTGTGTTCAAGACTTATCAAACTTCTTTTGTGAGCAGAAATTAGATGACTGTTGCATCAGAGAATGCAGCAACCATCTGTCATCTTTGCTGGTGAGATGCGAGACTCTCAGCATTCCCAACTGTTGAAGCATGCAGGAAGAAACAAAGGTAAGTAAACATTTTCTAACACTTTCCACTCACCTCACATACTTACCTCTCCACACTTGCACCCATCACTTACCTTCACAGTGCACTTTTGCACCCCTCCGATCCCCGCAGACCCACTGCTCGCCTCGGTGACCCTGGCGGGGTTTCCTGAAATCGGGAAGCCCGCGCCTCTATTGGAAAAATGGGGATAATCCTCTTAACTGCCTGTTAACTACCTGTTAACAGGCAGTTAAATGGCTGTAATCCCCTTCCCACCTCCAGGAGATGGGTGCCGGCACGGGTCGGCTACCCGCCTCCTGGAAAGATAGCACGGAGGCGGGTTGGGGGCAAGATGGGCACCCGCCCCCAGGTTCTGCCATTTTCCCGGCAGTCCTGCCTCCAAACCCGCCTCCCCAGGGCTGGCAAGATCCACCAACTTCCCTCTCATGGGTCAGCCCCACTTCAGAGCTAGCAAGTGGCTGGACAGCACCTTGCTGCACTCCAGGGGGGCCATGAGGATCCGTTTCTGCACTGGAAGTCCTACTCCAGAGGACTTGCATGAAGGTCTGGTTTGTTTGCTCAATAGCTGACCATCGCTCCTCAAGAGATGTCAGTCTATTCTGAACAATTACCATGTTTTCCATACCCTGGTGACTAAGCTCCTCCATGGATGTAGCCATCCTCTCCTCTACGGTAGGCAGCCTTACCATGGAGGTAGCCATCCTTTCCAAGGAGGTTGTCATTCTTTCCGTGGTGATGCGTTCATGCGCCAACGCCTCCACAAAGGTTCTGCTCATGTTAGCGATGGACTCGTCCATTCACTCCACACTCGCAGCGAACCTGGAGACAAAACCTGCCAGAGACTCCTGCACCTGTTCCTGGAGTTTCAGCACCGCTCTCCTGGATGGACCAAGAGGCACAGGGTCGACATGCAGCGGAGCCGAGCTGGGAGCATCCTATCCACTGCGATGTGGACTCTCCACTGCTGTCCCAGTCTCCACCATCTGCTGATGCTCACTTGTGAGCTGTGATACACCAGGTGACAACTTTATTCTATGTCCTGAAGGTCCCACCGAGATGTGACTGTCTGTGCTGGTGCAGAGTGTGCTTAATTCTGCTGACGGAGCACCCTCAGAGGTTGCTGCTTCCTCTGAGGAGTCTGGAAGCTCAGGCTCTTCCTCCTGGACAGTGGGGACGGGGGCTCTCAATGGTCCTGTGGGGGAGTAAAGGAAAGAGTTAGAGATGTGAGGTAAAGGTTGCATGCACATTGAATTGTACAGATGATCATAAGTCAATCTGTAAGAGCATCAGAATCATTATCAGTCACTCATGCAATGTCAATGAGAGAGATGCCAAACGATTCTGTCACCAGCTTGCTGTGATGCGCCCACCTGTCCATCCCCCCACTTGGGAATCCTCCTCGATCCCGGCAATTTCCAGGGCCGCCTCCTCCGAGGTGGTGAGCTGGGCTACTGAGGGTGGCCCTCCTCTTGTCCTCGCTCTTTCCCTCTTATTGTGGGCTCTCTTTTCCTGAAATGAGGGACACAAGTGGAGTTTAAGTGAGAATGAAGGAGTGAGTGTAGAGAATCCATAGCATAGATGCTTAGAAGGAGACAAAGGGCTCTCCCTGTGTGTTGTAATTTGTTGTCATTGCGTCACAGTGATAGGGAGTGTGAGGGCTGCATGGTCGAATAGTTAAGTGAATATGACCATAGAGAGAGAGGGAATGGGTAAGGGTGCAGGGATGTCGGTGTCAAGTGGGATGTGGAGGAAGAGGTCGGCAAAGCAGAGTGCTGGTGAGGAGAGGCGATGGGGATAAGATTGAGGGTGATGAGAAAGTCATACTCACTTTTCCTGTGCAGAGAAGGCCATGAAACCTCTTCCTACACTGCAGCCAGGTTCTGCGGCACATAGAGATGGCACTGACCTCCTGGGCCACTTGTATCCACACAGCTTTAGTCTGTTGTGGTGGCTTTCTTGCTCCCTGCACCAGAGCTTGGAGGAAGGGCTCATCAAATCGAGGTGCACACTTTTGCTTGCTGGTGGACATGGTCGGTAAATGAAGTCTTTCATACAATGTCCAAAGCGTTTCCAGTCTCCAGAAGAAGCAAGGCTGCTTGCAGGCCTTAAATCCAGCAGCACTGATGATGTCATCGGAGGCGACTTTCAGGATGGAAAGACTAATTGAGCCAGGGGTTCCCACACGCTGGAAATCAAGTGCCCAATTAGGGGAAAATCGCACTTTTTTCCCACTTCACATCGGTGTCGGGGTCCTGACACGAAAACCACCTGACACGCCCCAGCCCGACCACAATGGCAAAATCCAGCCCTATGTGCCTGTGAAGTGCCCAGGAGCTTTTTTCTATGGTAAAGCCGGTATTTAAATGCACGTTGTTCTCTCTCCCTCTCTCTCTCTCTCTGCACATGTGTACCTCTCCCTGTCTTATGTGTGTCTGCTTGCATCAGTAAGTGTGCTTGGGCCTAATTTCTCTTGTTTACTGATTGTACTTTGATATTGCAATTGAAACTAAATAATAGAAAGGGGGTAGAATTAAAATGAGGTTGATCAGAATAATGAGAAACTCAGTTGAAGGGTCAAGCCCTGCAGTCCAGGACACCACTGAGCAAAAAAGCAGAAGAGAAGACAATGCAAATCAAGAAATAGTGATTAGGTGATGACAAGCTTGAGATTTAGAAGTCTACAGATTTAAGGGTGAAGAGAAGACCATTGGTTGGGGAGAAGGGGTGATTACATTTCTGTTGTCTAATGGATTTCAAAAGTCTGGTGTCATGTTGACAGCTTGAAATGTACACACATAAAATATTTCATATTTTTGCATTTCAATAATTGAAGGGAATTGAAGGTTGCCGCCTTGTAATATTCGGATAAAGCTTCTTTGAATCTTAATATTTTTTGAGCCTGAATGATTGGAAAGTGCTTTTGTATTAAATTACATTACTTGCCAATTCGAATTGGAAGCCCAGTTCTTGAATTTAGTTATTTTTGCAAATATACATTTGAATTAAAAGCAGCCATTGTCATTTTGCCAAGTAATGAATGATTTGGGTTTTATTACTCTTACTGTTTGTTTTAAAAAGCCAACTTGTTCGTCTCTGGTTGTAGCTCACAGAAAATTTTTAATTGGTTTTCAGTTCTTTGCTGTAAGCTGCAGTGTTTGTGTGTCTGAAGAATGAAAGACAGACAGAGGAAGAAAAATAAACATATATGTTGGAAATTAAGTCCCTGGGCATTGTCAGCACAAAAAGTGAAACAGATTAAGCCATACAGTAAAATGTCACATCCTCCTTAACCTTCACCTTTTTATTGGGAAGTGAGTTCCTATGATACAGCTTACAGAATGAGTGAAGAAATCGCTTTATATTTTTCCTTGGATTGTAACTTATTTTCGTAGCCGTTGTTGTAGTTCCTTTACTTTTCCTTTACAGGTACAAACTCAATTAATCACACTCCCATTACCAGCACCCCAATATTTGCAAACATTTTTATGGGGATGAGTATTGTATAATACCATTGAAATGTAATGCCGTGTTTTTGGTCGATTTTTCATAGACTTGGGAGGAGCCCCGAAATTCCAATGGTTTTGTTGATCGTAAATCCGGTGGATCAATTTGGGAGGGGAGGGGGTTAGGACTTTGGAGCGGAATTTTACACCACATTTTAGTTCTGCACGAAATTCTTCCATAAGTGAGAGGTGGTGTAAAATGCACAGCCCTAGCTTCAGGTACAGGTACATTTGATGGGTGTCATTTCCAGCCTAGGATCCACCAATCTAACTTATTCCACTATAAAACAAGGGTAACTTAGAATAACAACTGAGGAAGACTGATGCTGGGGCCTTAAAGGTGAACTGCTGTGTTTTGTTGTGCAGTTAGATAGCGGGCAGGATTTTCATTGGGCCATGGAGGCGGAATTGGAGGCGTGCGGGGGGGTTAAAATCCTGAAATCGGGGGGCACGAACCCATCCCGCCCCCAACCCGCCTCCATGCCAGTTTCAAAGGAGGCGGGTACCCGACCCGCACTGGGACCCGCCTCCCCGAGGCGGGAAGGGGATTAGTGCCAATTAACTGCCTGTTAACAGGTAGTTAACAGGCAGTTTTTAGCCTAATCCCTATTTTTAATGTTGAAGTGTGGGATTCCCGACAGCTCCAAACCACGCCAAGTTAGAGGAGGCAGACCGTCGGAATGAAGGGCTTGAAGGGGTCGAAATATCCGGTGTTCAAGTGAGTGATGGGTGCATGAGTGCAAAGGTAAGTGTGTTTGGTGTGTGTAAAGTGTTTAAAGAAGTTTTACATACCTTTACTTACCTTTACAGCCTTCCTTCCTCCAGGTCTCGGGAGTCCCTCATCTCACCGGCACAGAAAGCAGAATGGCTGCGAGCTGTCAAAAATTGCAGCATTCAGCTTTCTGTTCTGGAGAGATCTCTAAATCATCCTGAGAGGAAGGAATTAACTTAGAATACAGATTGTCAGTGTTTGATAGCTTCAAACAGCTGTGAAACGCTGATATTTCATCTGTCAAAAGGTCTTGACAGATGAAATATCAATCTGTGACGTCACCTGTTGCCGGGTGACCCTTAATTGGCCTGCTGAGCCCGCTGGGCGGGCTCAACAAGGTCAATCAAGTCAAAATTGCATGGGTTGGCTCGAACTCGATGGAGGCGGGACTACAACCCCGAAAGTTGTAGTCCCACCTCCTACCTGCCTCCTCAATGAAAATCCAGCCCAGCGAGTTTGCTCTTTGATCCAAATTTTATATTGCTCTTTATTTTTGAATTTCCTAGCTTATTTTTGAATTTCCTAGCTTTATTTAGAGGTCTCCCTCAAGACGGTTTTTTTGGGTGGATCTTTTTTTTTAATGAAGGGGAAGACTTCAAGATGTTTTTCCCACATGGGTTTCTCTTCTATGGCTTATTTGTTAGAGTAGGAAAAGCGAGTAACATGGGAAGCGAAGCTTATAAAGCAGCACCACAATAGATCCAGATCATCCCAGACACCCAGTTACCAGGGTGTATAGCCCCAAAAGGTAAATCCCCAGAATATCCATAGAGTTCTGTGTTAGGTGGCCTTTGTGATCTGAATGACATATGCAGAAGTTCCTGGAACTGCCGCTCTCCCCAGCACACTCTGTATTGTAGAGAAGCCCTCGCTGATAATGTTGTATTGGACTCTGCTGCTATTTGCCACACATCTTTGGAGTGCCATCATATCATTCAGATGCTCAACAGCCAGGGTCTCACGGTGGCATAGTGGTTAGCACTGTTGCCTCACAGTCGGTGCAGGCTCGATGGGCTGAAATGGCCTCTATCTGCACTGTGGGGTTTCTGTGATTTCTGTGATCTCCTAAGCCACCACTTGGTACATTGTCCTCCAGTACTTCATCCTCTGACCTCCTTGTAGTTGTGAATCATCCTATGTCAATTTCTCATCTAGGTATTCTTTCTTTCTTTCTCTCTTTCTTTCTTTCTCTCTTTCTTTCTTTATTTCTCTCTCTCTTTTTCTTTCTTGCTCTCTCTCTCTTTCTCTCTCTCTTTCTCTCTTTCTTTCTCTATTTCTTTCTCTCTTTCTTTCTCTCTCTCTTTCTTTCTTTCTCTCTTTCTTTCTCTCTTTCTTTCTTTCTCTCTCTCCCTTTCTCTCTCTCTCTTTCTTTCTTTCTCTTTCTTTCTCTCTTTCTCTCTTTCTTTCTCTCTTTCTCTCTTTCTTTCTCTCTCTCTCTCTTTCTTTCTTTCTCTTTCTCTCTCACTGCAGTATCTTTCTTGCTTCTGGCATCTGTGGAGATGAAAAGAAAGAGAAATGTAATGAGTTTCCTGCAATTTTCTTTTTCCTTTCTGTTAGGCACATGTCACATTTTCCTCCAAATATGAACTAAAAAACCTTTGTTTACAATTAGCACTTTGTCAGCACTAACCATCTGTTGGTACAAGCTCTCCCATGTCTCCATCATCCTACATTGTTACCTGAGTGAGTTCCAAGCATTTGATTGCCTCCTCTTTCTGCTGTATCTCCTTTGTACAGGAAAAGTTCTGATATCCGACACCGACGGGACCGGCGTGATGCCGATCTATCAAAAGTTCCGGAGTGGTGACCGGATTATCTACCCAGGCTGTTTTTAACTAAGAAAAATTTAAAAATCAAGAAATGTGCAATATACAGTAATTGGGTGCTCACCTACAGAATGTTGTGTTAAATGGATGGTGAAAGATGCTTGATTAAGTACAGTACTGCCAGTTGATGGTAATCCATAACTCTTTAATAACTTAACAGTAAAACAAAACTTATAAACGACTTAACAGTAAAACAAAACTTATAAACGACTTAACAGTAAAACAAAACTTATAAACGACTTAACAGTAAAACAAAACTTATAAACGACTTAACAGTAAAACAAAACTTATAAACGACTGTGCAGTGCACCAAAACTTAAACGACTGTACAGTACAGTATAAAGTACTGTACGGTGGTTGACTGTACACTTATTCCAAGCCAACTGGTTCATCAGGATCATGCGCTTCAACAGATTCTTCAGGCAATTCCAGTGCTCCAACTCTTTTGGAAGCTTTCTTAAACATGTCCCGGATGCCTGCTTGCTTAGTGGACTCTTGCCTTCTTTGCAGAAAGGTAGACTGCAGAATATGGAGCTGCATAACTTCTTGGGCAGAATAGCAAGAACGGCTTTCAGCAAATTTGATGAATGAAGCAAGATCTGCTGCAGCTTTAGCCCAAGAAATCTTGTTCACTTCAGAAATCTCATCATCTTCATTTTCCATCACATTTTCCTTTTCTTTCCTTGGATTCAAAACATTCTCCATTATTTCATCATCACTTAGCAAATGCACAACAGCAACTTCTCTATCGGCATCAACCCACTGCTCAATATCACTTTCACTGAGGTGATGTAGAGGGTTTGCTGGGCCTACATCTTTCACCATGTCAGCCATTTCCATTACTGCAGTCTTCAGCGGACGAACATTGAACCCACAAAATTCCTCCTCTGAAGAAGAACCTTCAGCAAACATTACAGAAGGCCACAATTTGCACCAGGCTTGTCTCAAAGTGTGACCTTTCACCAATTTCCAGGAACATGCAACATTAAAGATGGCATCTTTAAGATTGTATTCCTTCTGAAATGCCTGAATACCTGTATTGTCATCTTGGCTTATCAGTCTACGTAGGAAGTCTTTCTTGTAATGACACTTGAGATTTTGGATAACGCCCTGGTCCATGGGTTGTATGAGAGAAGTTACATTTGGTGGCAAATAAATAGTGAAAATATTTCCAGAAACCAACTCGGATTCATGCGGATGGGCTCTACAATTATCCAGCAATAAAATGCATTTGCTATCTTCAGGTTTCCTTATTCTACGGAAATGTTCCCTCACAGATGGAGCAAAAGTATGATGGAACCAATTTGAAAAGATTTCCTTATCCATCCAAGCATTTGCTTGAGCTTTGTACTCAACAGGTAAGTGCCTCACATTTTTAAATGCACGGGGATTTTTATACTTCCCAATGACGAGAAGTTTAACCCGGTGTGATCCAGCAGCGTTCGCACATGTTAGCACGGTTACACGATCTTTATTTTTCTTGTAACCTGAAGCACTAGCCCCAGCAAGTGTTGATTCTGGCAAAAACCTCCAAAATAAGCCCGTTTCATCGGCATTGTATAGCTCTGCTGGCGACAAATCATGTTGCTGCACAATCCGATTGAAATAATCGCAGTATTCTTCTGCGGCGTCGTGATCAGCTGATTTCTTCTCCCCGCAAACATCGAGTCGTCGTATCCCATGCCGTGCCTTGAAGCACGATAGCCATCCATCAGAGAAAGCACACTTGTCAGTGAGCTCCATCTTTGCATAAAAATCCTTCGCTTTTGATATTAGCATGGGTCCGGAAATCGGAACACCCTCTGAACGCTTCAGAGCAAACCACTCATAAAACACGGTATCCAGCTCTTCAAGCTTAGGCTTACGAGCGTGCGCCGTTTCTCTGCACTCTTAGATGTCACCGAGCTTGCATAAAACTTGAGCAGCTTATCCTTCTGCGCTTTGATGCCGTACATTGTTGACGAACCGATTTTGAACTCTTTCATAATGTGCATACGCTTCGCTCCCATTTCTAGTCGTTTGCTTATATCAATTTTCTGCTTTAAAGTTAACACCACTCTCTTCCTTTTGGTTGGATCAACTTTTGGGATTTCCATAATGCAGGCCAATGAGTTGCAACAGCGTTGGAGACACACAGTACTGTACTGGAACCCCAGAAAATGGCGGATCAGAAGAGGCTACTGGCAGCGTGGGAGGGTGAGACTCCTGATGCAGAGTTTCTGAGGTGTTCCGAGTTCCGCTGGCGCCAAGAGGTCGAGTAGTGGCAGTTTGTAGAACTACCCCCACTGACAAACTCGGCAACCGTTGGAGACTCGGACTCGGAACCGGCAACATTGCCGGTTACTCAGGCGCTGTTTTCGGGGGGTGAATTCTGCCGGTAGAGCGAGTTTTCCGGACATACAACCTCCGGTTAAACCAAAGTTTCCTGTAGCTTGGGAATTGCATACAATCCTAGGAATAGGAGTAGACCATTCAGCCCCTTGAGCCTGTTCTGCCATTCAGATGATGGCTGATCTGTACTTCAACTCTATTTACTTGCCTTTGATTCATGTCCCTTGACAGCCTAACCTAACAAAAATCTACCGAGCTCAGTTTTTAAAAGATCGCCCTGATTTCACTCCTCAGTGGCCTAGATGTAATTTTAAGATTATGCCCTCTGGTTCTGGATTCCCCCACCAGAGGAAATAGTTTCTCTTCATCTACCCTGTTGAATCCTGGGGATGCTCCTGTCTGCCCACCGTAACTTCAGCGGAAGATCTACGGAAATGCCAAAAAAACAGTGGCCATAATTGTCATACTGCCGTGCGTGCGGGAATGAAGGTGGGTCCGGAGTACAAGTGGAAATAAATTGGAGCGCGTCTGTAACCCGCCGTCATCCCGCCTCCTCGCGGCTTTAACTCGGGCGCATTTGTCAGCGCAGCGACCCGAACGGCAGCGGCGGGCGACCTAATTTAGATTATTACCTTGTTGTCGGACCCTTAATCATATTTTTAACCAGACCTTTTGAATTTCACTGCATGACCACGGAAATCACGCAGCTCGGGAACCATGTCTGTCAAACTGAGGCGGAAGTTCAGTGGCCATTGATCGAGGTCATTAATGCAGAGTGTGGAAAGCACAATAAATACTGCCACATGACACCTGCTTACTTTCCTAAGGGAAATGCTGTTGCTGAGTGCATTTTCAGCACAGATTTAGATGTCTAGAATTTGCACGTCTTTTCTGCAAATTCAGAAACCATTCTCACCTCATTGCTACTACCTATCACACCATTGACAGATTGCTCCTCTGATCTCTACTTGATCGGCCATCTATTACATCAGCATGGGTACCATTTATTCTGTCTCACCTTGGTCCTCAGAATCGGACCAGGATGAGCCCCAACACCAGCAGCAGCAGGCACACCAGCAGCACCAACAACAACACCACCAACCTTCTCCTCAACCACCTGCTGCTGCACAGGACAGAGGGCATCAGCGCAGGGCTGCACCGCGCCAGAGGCGGTAACCCCAACACAGGGTATACAGGCAGAGGATGATCTTCCTCAACATAACTGAGCAGCAGTGCCAAAGGAAGCTCAGGCTATCGTGCCAGGTCATTGCCGACATTTGCAGCTTGCTGGAGCAAGACCTGCAGCCCAGAGGAGCGGGTGGACACGCCTTACCAGTGGCTGTCAAAGTCACCATTGCCCTCAACTTCTTCATCTCGGGCTTCTTCCAGGGATCTGCAGCAGACATTTGCGGCATCTCGCAGTCAGCCGCCCACAGAGGCATCACACAGGTCACCGATGCCCTGTTTGACAAGTCAGCCAATTACATTAACTTTGCCACTGATGAGACCAGTGTTACTGAGTGGGCGCTCGGCTTTGCAGCTCTGGCAGGCTTCCCACGGGGGCAGGGCATCATCGACTGCACATGTGCGGCCATCAGAGCACCCTATCATCACCCAGGAGTGTTTGTCAACTGCAAGGACTTCCACTCCCTCAATGTGCAGTTGGTCTGCAACCATAGGAAGATCATCATGCATGTGTGTGCCAAATTCCCTGGCAGCTGTCATGACTCTTTCATCCTGTGCCAGTCCACCCTCCCTCAGCTCTTTGCTCCTCTAAACAGACTTTCTGGCTGGCTGTTTGGAGACAAGGGCTATCCACTGAAGACCTGGCTCATTGCACCCTTGAGGAGGCCAAGTACTGAGGCCCAGGAGAGATATAATGAAAGCCACATTTCCACCAGATGTGTCATAGAGCAGACAATAGGCATGCTTAAAATTCGCTTCAAATGCCTTGACAGATCTGGAGGAGCCTTTCAGTATGCATTGTGCAGCAGCAAGGATTAGCGCTGCATGAGGGGCAAGGCTCTAAGTGCACAGCCTCTTCAGAGGAGGAGGAGAAGGAGCAGGAGGAACCTGAGGTCCAGATGCCACCAGCACCTGAGCACATTGTTGCCCGAGAGGCCAGGGGATGGCCTCATCATGGCCAGGTTTACTTAACTTCCTGCATTACATCCATATGGCTGTCACATGGTGTGGCAGGTTACCCCCCACACTCCCGCCCCCCCCACCCCACCCAGCAACACCATAAAGCATCCCTACAATGACCAAGCCATTCCTTTCACACTGAGCTAACATTCATTTCACACTGCTGGAGGTAACGTTATGTCTCACCATTCACTTCAACTCACTAAGCCACTTCCAAAGTAGCAGACAAAATTGGGCATGACCGGAAAGTGGTGAAAATAAATAGTTTTACATGTGACATAAGAGTAACAGAACCTTAACAGAAACACTTCCTTAAACACCCATGTGCTTACCCTTGTGCATCTACTTCTGTGTCACCTTTCACTTATGCGTGCTTCTACGAGGTGCAAACCCTGTGGCTTCAGCAGAGGTAAAGGCAGCCTGCTCACTTCCCTGCTGCGACTCCGTAGACACTTTTGGTGGACGTCCTCTAGATTTTGGAGCCTCTGATGGCCCCGCCAAAGTTTGCTCCTCCTGCGACTGTGCAGGGGCAGACTCGGCCATCACGATCCGAGGAGGCATGTGGGGCTCTGACTGAGGGGGAGCCAATGGGGGAGAAGTGGGAGCGCTTTGAGAGGAGCCCACACTTCCATGTCCCCTCTCACCATCATCCTTCTCATGGGCCACCCGCACTTCCCTGCTAGCAAGGAGCTGGAGTGCACCTTGCTGCATGGCAGTGGGGCCCTGAGGACCCAAGTCTACATTGACATCCCTCCTAGACAGGAGTTCTACGAGCCGCTGCCATCTGTTCTCCATAGAGACCATGTGCTCCTGTGAGTGGCACATTAGCTGCTCCATGCAGATGGCCATCCTATCCATGGAATAGCCTACAGTTGCCATCACCTGCGACAAGGTGGTGCTCATGTTGGAGCTGGACTCCTCCGTTCTCTGCATATTTGCAGACATCACAGTTGCAGAGCCTCCTGCATGTCTTCCTGCAGCTCCAGGATCGCCCTCTTTCTCAATGGCCCCCAAGTCTCAGCATCTGCATGCAGCTGGGCAGGGCTTGGAGTGTCCTGCACCCTCTGGTGAGGAATCTCCACTTCTGTCCCTGTCTCCACCATCTGCTCTTGCTCACTTGTGACTTGTGAGACACCAGGTGACAAGACTACACTATCTTGCATAGGACCCACCAAGGTGTGCATATCTGCGCTGGTGCTGGGTGCGCTTATGTCTGGTGACGGTGCACCCTCAGAGGCTGGAGGCTCCTCTTCCATCTGGACAGCAGTGGGGGGCTCTTGATGGACGTGTGGGAGAGAATGGGTAACAATACCATTATGCATATGGTGAACATTCACTGGCTGCTGACATCAGTCCCCATATGAGTGACTGCTGTATGCCATGTTGCTGTATGAGATGTAATTCTGTCACCAGATTGCTGAATGTCCCCCCCTCTCTCTCTCCCACCACCAGCTGCTCTGCAACTCCTGAGACCTCCTGGGCGACCTCCTCTGCTGGAGTCAACATGGTGAATGGTGGAGGGCCACCTCCAGTTCTCTCCTCTCCCTATTATTGTGGGCTCTCTTCTCCTGCAAGGAGGGAAAGAAGAGATGTTTTGAGTGAGACTGATGCCATGATTGTAAGCAACGTGTGGGTTATATCTTTAGAGGACTATGAGAGGGTGTGGTGCCAATGCCCAAGTGCAATGCAAAGTGGTCTTGTGTGTTATCAGTTGGTATGATTGCATTAGGATGAGGGCGAGTGTGAGGGGTGGTTAGTAAGATGGGGATGTGATAATGTAGATAGAGAGAGAGAGAGGGATGGGTGGAGGTGCAAGGTATGTTGGTGTGAGTAAGGATGTGCAGGAGCAGGCTTGGAAAGGCAGAGTGATGGGGATGTGATGAGAGGCATAGCAAGATGAAGTTGAGTGTGGCTTTTTACTCATCTTTGCTGATCTCATGAGATCATTGAAGCGCTTTCAGCACTGCTCCCAGGTCCTCCTCACCACATCCCTGTTGTTCACCTCCTCTGCAATCTCCAGCCAGGCTCCTTTAGTCTCCTGGGAAGGTCTCTTCTGCCCATCAGCAAGGAAGAGGACCACCCTGCATGCTCTGACTCCCTCCACAAGAATATGTAGGGTGTCATCTGAAAACCTGGTTGCAGCCCTCTGTCTCTGTGAAGCCCTGTGTGCAAGGCTGAGCAGTAAGCAGATGCTGAAATGTACTACCTGCACACTCCTAGATGAACCTTCAAATTCAATGTGGCCAAGGCTCCTTTAAATATCCTGGCTGGAAATGAGTCGTCGATGACGTCATCAAACCCACACCATTTAATAGGGCCGGGAAACGCACAGGCCTGCCTTAATAGGCGCCATTAAGGGAAAGTTGTTCTGGGGAGCGGGATGAAAAGAAGAACGGGGTCCCGACCCGCCACGCCGACCGCCTGCACCCGACCAGGGGGTAATAAAAATTCCGGCCAGTGTAAATTTTTGGGATTCTATAGATCTTCTGCTGGCGGCTGATTGAGAGAACATCACCCCCACTGTCTAAAATGTACACAATGGAAATTAACAGTAGCTTGCAGCTGTCACACCTTTGCTGACCTTATGGGGTGATTTAAACATCATCCTGCATTAGAGAGGGTTCCATGGGATACGAGGGAGTTGCTGCTCACTACCTGTGCCCCTTCATTAGACATAGTTCTAGCTGCAGTACTGCCGGTCTCTTGTCACCCATTCTCATTATTGCATCTTTCCCTCCCCCCACCCCTTTGCCTAATCTCAGTAAGCAAAGTTCCTGTCTGAGAAATGTCTTGCTTGTTCCTGTTGAAGCCATGTCGCCACCTTCCTGCATGCTCCCTTTGCTTGAAGAACAGCTTTAAATGCTGCAGCTGTGCCCTCAAATACTACCCTCCCATCCACCCATAATATTTTCCAGGCCTCCCAGGCACATTACACTAATTGCCGGTGGGACCCACAACTTTTTCCCGCCCAATAATATTCTAACGAACTTAGCCCATGATTTTCGGCGGGGTCAGTGTCAGGACCATCAGCCCTGCCCTGCCCCACTTGCAGTAGTGGATTGCAGGACTCGGAATTTCACAGCTGGATTCTTGATCCAATAGGATAAATGATTTGTGTTTTCTGGATGTCAAGTACCTGGTTGAATTTATTACCTCTGCAGCCTTGATATTCAGCTTCATCACAGGAAACACAGTCAAGATTTTGTCTGAGAGACCACTAAGGAATCAAACTGCCAGCATTTTGTTTTTTCAGCATATCTTATATTTTTAAATGGAAAAACATAGGTCTTACCGACATATGCTGGGAACTTGATTCGGTAATTTAAATAGACTGATTAGAATCTTAAAACATCACTCTATCAGAACACGTGCAGGGAGAATCTTACTTATCCACCATTTTCCTCCATGCACCTCCCCTCCTTCATAATCAAGATTCTGCTCTATTTAAGCTTTATTTTTGTCAGCAGTGCTGTTAAGATGCCTGAGTCGTGGCACTGAGAACCACATGAGCTGTTTGAATAATACTTCTTCAGTTAATATATTGACTAGAGTGGCCCCTTCAGGTTACTGTTTAAAAAATATAGGGTCTGCTCCTAACCTTGTGGTCGGCCTTCTCCTGCATGGTTAGGACTCTTTGTATTGCAAAGTTGTGGAGTATGCAGTAGCTAACTATGATCTTGGAGATCTTAATGGAACGGTAATATAAAGTGCTTCAAGCTAGCAGTGGTATGCACTCTGCTTCTTTGTATGGCTGCTACATTGGTATCATTAGCCAGGGTTTAAGGGGGTAGTGTTAGTGTCTGAGGAGCCATTCTTCAAATCTATGTTGATATGCATGAGGTGGTGCCAGATAGATGCTCATGGCCTAGAAGCACTCTCTGTTTCTGTAGCCATTGCATTGTGCCAAAGGGGCCTAAATGGCCACCGGATACCATCAATCACTCCCTGTACTCCGTGAAATCCAGTAGCCTGGTGAAATTAGGCAGCCAAGTCACTTTGGCCTTTCTGTTCAATTGGAAAGGAAAGGAAGATGTTGGATCTACAGAACAATGAATGATTCACCTGTTTCATACATCTATGAGCTGTAATCTGGCCAATCATGCAGGTGTTCCCTGCTGTAGCCTGGAAGGAACCTCTGTGGGAGAGGTTTTCCGCAGGGTCACCTTGCGCAGGGCACTAATCTGATCCTCTGCTGTACTGAAGTCTGCAGAGGCAGATCTCCTCCATCAATACTAGGCAGTGGGCCATTAAATGTGGTTGGTGTGACTAATGACAGGTGTGACCAGTCTGTCTCTTGTCCCATTGGACATCCCCGTTGTCGCTTTGTTCTTCATTTTCTTCCATGAAATCTTGTGAGAGAGGAGCAATAAAAACAATCAACATAAATTACAATTGAATAGGACAAGAACAAATGAATTGGTACAGCTATAAGGGATCACTCTCTGATTGGGGGACCAAGTGGTTGTCCTTGAACACCCGTTTGAAATGGCTGAGATCAGTGTGGGAATTCAAAAATTTCACAGGCTTCCCCCATTAACACCTCATTTGTATTGGATTAGAAGATTGCATAGGATATACGGCACAGAAACAGGTCATTCAGCCCAACCAGTCCGTGCCGTCCAAGATTGTGCAAGGGAGCACAATGCAGGCAGGAAACCAGATGTGCAAAGTGCAGAATGAGCATAAGGGGATAGAGTTCGCAAACCCATCATTTTCAGGCCTTTGCTTCCACAATTCCACCACCAATAGCACTTTTGTTAGAACTCGCAGGCTTATATGTGTAATATGGTTTTAAAAAATTCTGAATCTGTGAACACATCTAGCTGTACACAATTACTTTGAGAAAGGGACATTTGAACATTTTGAGAAGGTTGCCCATTCTGATCAAAACATGGAATAAAAGGGACAATGACAGCATGGATACGAAATTCACTAAGTGACAGGAAACAGAGAGTAGTGGTGAATGGTTGTCTTTTGGACTGGAGGAAGGTACACAGTAGTGTTCCCCAGGGTTCGGTACTAGGACCACTGCTTTTCTTGATATATATTAATGACTTGGACGTAGGTGTACAGGGCACAATTTCAAAATTTGCAGATGACACAAAACTTGGAAGTATAGTGAACAGTGATGATGATAGTGATAGACTTCAAGAAGACATCGACAGGCTGGTGAAATGGGCAGACACGTGGCAGATGAAATTTAATGCAGAAAAGTGCGAAGTGATACATTTTGGTTGGAAGAATGAGGAGAGGCAATACAAACTAAAGGGTACAATCCTAAAGGGGGCGCATGAACAGAGAGACCTTGGGGTATATGTGCACAAATTGTTGAAGGTGGCAGGGCAGGTTGAGAAAGCGGTTAAAAAAGCATACGGGATCCTGGGCTTCATAAATAGAGGCATAGATTACAAAAGCAAGGAAGTTATGATGAACCTTTATAAAACACTGGTTCGCCTTAACTGGAATATTGTGTCCAATTCTGGGCACCACACTTTAGGAAGGATGTGAAGTCCTTAGAGAGGGTGCAGAAAAGGTTTACAAGAACGGTTCCAGGGATGAGGGACTTCAGTTACGTAGATGGACTGGAGAAGCTGGGGTTGTTCTCCTTAGAGCAGAGAAGGTTGAGAGGAGATTTGATAGAGGTGTTCAAAATCATGAGGGGTCTAGACAGAGTAGATAGAGAGAAACTGTTCCCATTGGCGGAAGGGTCGAGAACCTGAGGACACAGATTTAAGGTGATTGGCAGAAGAGCCAAAGGTGACATGAGGAAAAACTTTTTTACGCAGCGAGTGGTTAGGATCTGGAATGCACTGCCTGAAAGGGTGAGGGAGGCTGATTCAATCGTGGCTTTCAAAAGGGAATTGGATAAGTACCTGAAGGAAAACAATTTTCAGGGCTACGGGGAAAGAGCGGGGGAGTGGGACTAGCTGAAGTGCTCTTGCAGAGAGCCGACACAGGCTCGACGGGCCGAATGGTCTCTGTAATGTATACAACATTGAAGGGACTACTTTGTTTTGCGGATGTACATCCTTAGTTGCGAGCGTATATAACAGACACGTATCGATTTGTATAGTCAGTGCCGAAGTTCTAGTTAACCAGTAAAGATCAATTGAAGTTACTCTCAGTCTCTGCTGCTTTATTATTTTATGTAGTTGTGTATAGCGGTACAAACACAACAAATTGGCGATGAGAATTATGAACCTACGTCTTCCTATTCTCACATCGCATCCAGAGGACACTGAAACTTGGAAGAAAGGAGCGAGAAGGCAGAGAAAACGGAGCACGCTTGCTAAGCTAGGCAGGGGATACGTAAGTCAAGTGAAAAGTGCACAGTGACTTGCATGACGCTAGCTAACTAGTAAAGAAAGAAAAACGGGTTTGGAAAAAAAATGGCGATGATTGGCACTATTGCAGCATTTAATAGCAGCATTGAAGACTGGGCAACTTACATTGAAAGAGTGGAGTTGTACTGTGAGGCTAACGGAGAGGAGGTAGAAAAGAAAGCCACTGTTTTGCTGAGTGTTATGGGCGCAAAGACATATGGGCTGCTACGTAGTTTATTAACCCCTGAAAAGCCAGCAAACAAAACATTCAAACAAATAGTGGACACACTCCAAGACCATTTAAGCCCCAAACCACTGCTCATAGCTGAAAGATTTAAATTCCATAAATGGAACCAGAGCAAAAATGAAAGCATTTCTGAATATTTGGCAAAGTTGCGCAAATTATCAGAACATTGCCAATTTGGAGTGGGCTTATCAGACGCATTGAGGGACAGATTTGTGTGTGGCATGCAAAATGAAAGCACACAAAAGAAGCTCCTGTCTGAAAAAGACCTCACATTGGAGAAGGCTCTGCGTATCGCAATATCAATGGAAGCAGCAGCACGTGGCACTTTAGAAATTCAACAAAAATCCCTGGAATATTCAACTAATAAAATGTCACTGAAACAAGAAAAGAAGTGCTTTCGCTGTGGCAAAATGTCACATGACCACAATGACTGTTGGTTTAAAGACAAAGACTGCAGACAATGTGGCAGACAAGGGCACATTGAAAGAGTCTGCAAAGCAAATAAGAAGCAGAAAACTGATACAATACAGAGTAACAAGAAGGTACATCAAGTGACTGAAAACAAGAAACCTTTCAAAGAAAGATACAAGAAGGTACACCACGTGACTGGAAACAGTTCAGATTTAAAAAAAAGTGACACAGACTCAGAGGAAGAGGATTTGGCTTGTCTGAAACTACACAGTGTGAAAGAGACAGAGGATCACAGAATAATATGGATTACTCCAGAAGTGGCAGGGGTTAGGCTGAAAATGGAGTTGGACACAGGCTCAGCTTTAACAATGATCTCTGTACATGACTACAAACGACTGTTTTCACACATACCGCTAAGGCCAACTAAAGTACTGTTAAAGACATACACAGGACAAAGAGTGTGCCCCAAAGGTAAAATAAAAGTGACAGTGACATACAAAGAAAAAAAAATACCGCAATTGAACCTCTATGTACTGAGAAATGGAGGACCACCATTGCTGGGATGTGAATGGCTCAGGAAAATACAGTTGGATTGGCACACCATCCAAGCACTGTTTGTGTCAGCAAAGGAGGACAGCAACGCCACTCCTGAGAGACTGTCACAAATACTCTCTGACTCTCAGGAAGTGTTCAAGAAGGGAATAGGAACACTTAAGGGCATGAAAGCAAAAATTAAGATTGAGGAGAATGCAAATCCAAAGTTCCACAAGGCCAGACCAGTGCCTAACACAACAGTCTCCTTCTGTGCTGTAACCATTCTATGATTCTATGAAAACAAAAATTCAAAAATAGAATGCAATGTAAAATCCCCACACTG
The DNA here is from genome assembly GCF_052327205.1 of Somniosus microcephalus. Classification (NCBI taxonomy): domain Eukaryota; kingdom Metazoa; phylum Chordata; class Chondrichthyes; order Squaliformes; family Somniosidae; genus Somniosus; species Somniosus microcephalus. The sequence continues at coordinate 76,055,791 of NC_140994.1, read as the reverse complement.
TCAACACAGCGAGTTCCATCGAAGTATTAATATTTCACACCTGCTCAAACGACGTGTAAAAGAAACAGTGATGTTTTGGGAGTCTGACCCAGGCCTCGCCACCCATGAAGCTGCAGTGATCCACATGGTCATTGAGGTAGCTTAGTGAGCCTCAAGACAGCAGAATTTAGGTTCAGAATGGGTCCTCATTTCAAACAAAATGAATTGAAGTTTTAGGATCAATGAAAATAGCATCTTGGCATTTGAACCCCATTTGTGAAGCTGCAGGAACTGCGCAGGAACCACACTCAACCAATGAATTTACCCCATGAATGAGTTAAATATGGTTACAAAATGAAAAATATTTCCAGTGTAACAAAAAGCCTCCGAGCAGAGTTATTAAAAGTTTGGAAAAAGCCTGCCACTAACATGTCATTAGCCAGTGATGGCTTGAGACTTCTGACTGACTTGGGAGTGCTAGTAACTATTTCATCGAAAAACTAGTCACATGCTACCAGCAATCAGTGGTCCTAGTAAACCTTTCTTTCAATTTCTGGGGAAACTTAATTGGTCACGTGCATCCCACACAATAACCAGACTGTGCAAAAAGGGTAGACAGGCACGGACTGATATCAAACAGGTGGCTTTTTTTCAATAATATATCTATTTTGAAGCACAATACAAACATTGAGTAATTAGCAAAAACATTCCATTCCCTTCTGATGGATATTGTGAATTAGAAGCATTAGATGACTGCAAATTTATTTCAGTTTTGAACTAACAATTCCTGTTTTAAAATCTTTTATAGTATTTTGTTTCTTTAAGACGCTTTAGTTTTACTTCTGAATTTAAAAAAATTACAGTCCTACCCTCATGAGATTTTTTCATTTGTTATGAATATTTCAGACCATCAGTACATGGATCTGTAGCCAATGTTAATAGGTGTAAGAAGTCACACAACACCAGGTTATAGTCCAACAGCTTTATTTGAAATCACAAGCTTTCGGAGCGCTGCTCCTTCTTCAGGTGAAGTGGAGAAATGCGTAAAGACACAGCTTATATAGTCAGAGAATCATGTCAGATGTTTACAGGTAACCTAACATCTGACATGATTCTCTGACTATATAAGCTGTGTCTTTATGCATTTCTCCACTTCACCTGAAGAAGGAGCAGCGCTCCGAAAGCTTGTGATTTCAAATAAAGCTGTTGGACTATAACCTGGTGTTGTGTGACTTCTTACATTTGTCCACCCCAGTCCAACTCCGGCATCTCCACACCAATATTAATAGGATTTCATTGTTTTCGGTACATACACACTATATGCGTACAAATCCAATTTTTTCTCAGATGTCTTCACAAAGATTGTACTGTTGATCTTTGATTAAAAGAGACACATCACATAACAAAACTGATCTTCATCAGTCTTTTCCAGTTTCTCCAGCTCTCTCTCTAAAAAAATATTTTTTTCAAGTATCCCTGATCAATGTATTTGCCTTTTTCCTTCCCATTACCAATAACACTGAGAATTCTGGTACTTTGTTGGTCTAGCTTTGACCAGATTGAAAATATATATGTTTTTGGATTTTCTATACTGATTATAATATCTGTAGTAAAGAGTAGGGGAATGGGGTGCTCAGTGACACGGTAGGCTAAGATAACTGATATTTAAAACTTGCATGAAAGTAGAGTAACATCTCTTGCACAATTTTTTCCCTATAATGGATTCTTTATAAATTAAGCAGCAACTTGCCTCAGGTGATAGCATTCTTGCTTCTGAATCAGAAGATTGTGGGTTCAAACTCCACTCCAAGGCCGGGATTTTGCTTACCTCAGCGGGTCCGGGGCGGGCGATGTTGGTGGTGGGTCGCGGCCCCGCTGCTGGCTCTATCCCACTGCCTAAAATGAATTTATGTTGATGGGGTTTGTTAGGCCTGCCCAGCGTGTTTCCCGGTCCAATTAGAGGAAGCGGTTCTGGCGCCGTCATTCATGATGCGTTAGTTATCAGCCGGTTTCCTATAAGGAACCATGGCCAACTTTATTTTGACATTTGTGCTGTCAGTGTTTACAGCATTGAGGTGCTGCAAACACTGACAATCACTACACAGAGGTGCAGGGCTGCACCCAGGTTCTCATATGACTCCCTCCCTATGCTTATGGAGGGAGTCACAGCACGCAGGGACGTTCTTTTCCCTTCCCATGGGCAGAAGAGACTTCCCCAGGAGACCAACACAGCCTGGTTGCACATTGCAGAGGAGATCACAAGCAGGGATGTCGTCAGAAGGACCTGGGTGCAGTGGCGCAAACCTTTCAATGATCTCAGTAGATCACGAAGCATTAGTATAAAGCCACACTCACCTTCATCCTCCTGTGCCTCTCATCATATCCCCATCACTCTGCCCTCCCTACCCTACTCTTACTCACACCAACTTACCTTGCACCTCCACCCATCCCTCTCTATCTACATTATCACATCCCTATCTCATGAGCCACCACTCACACTCACACTCATCCTAGCGTAATCATACCAACTAACAACACAAAAGGGTAGCCACTTGGGTGTTTTATCCAATGCTCATGTGAAGTTTCTGTTAATGTGCTATCAAACATTGAAACCTTTATTTTCAACACTTTGCGTTCTTGGACAGATTTGTGTGCACCTTTGGAAGTGGCTTAGTGAGTTGCAGTGAATGGTGAGACATAACAGTACCACCCGCAATGGTGGTGAGTGTGGAAGGAATGGCTTGGACATTGTAGGGATGCTTAATGGTGTAGGTGTGGGGTGGTGCCAACCTGACACATCATGTGGCAGCCATGGTGCACAGCGTTAAGTGATGTAAATCTTGCCATGGTGAGGCCATCCCTGGTCTCCCAGGCAGCAATATGCTCGAGTGCTGATGCCCTCTGTCCTGTGCAGCATCAGGTGATTTCAGTGAAGGGTGGTGTTGTTGTTGGTGCTGCTGGTGCTGCTGGTGTTGGGGCTCATCGTGGTTGGATTCTGAGGACCAAGGTGAGACAGTATCAAGGGCACGCATGTTGATGGAATAGATGGCAGGTGAAGTAGAGATGACAGAAGCACTCTGTCAATGGTGAGAAAGTTCTTCCAATGAGTGGAGAGTGGAAAGCCTGCAGAATCTGTGCTCAAAATGGACTGAGAAACAGCTTGCAGCTGAGGAAAGTGATGTGAGCTTTTACTGTACATTTGAAGCTGTCAAGTAATCAGCTGGAGTAATGGCCACTGAACACCCGCCTCAGGTTGACAGCCGTGGTCCCCGAACAGCGTGGTTCCTGTGGCCATGAAGTTAAAGTTAAAATGTAAGTTAAAAAAGCCTGTCAAGGGTCTGTTAAGTACATTATAATGTGTTTAATTGGGTCGCCCGCCACTGCCTGTTGGGTCTGCTCAGCACTGACAGACCCGACATTGGAAAAGGCGCGTTGCAGTGGGTCGACAGTGGGTTCCTGACTCGTTGTCAAAAAAAAACACTTTCCCACCCAACCCGCCATGGATCACACCCACTGACCCCCCGGAAACTTCAGCCCCAAGACTCAAGTACCTTGGCCCGGATTTTGCAGTCGCTGACGTAATTAAGGATTACGCCGCTGCCATCCGAACCAAATGCACACTTGCCTGTTGCGAGGCCCCAAAGGAAAAGTTACTCTCAGATGCTGCAGAGTTGAGCGCAGCGTAGTGGCCCACAGATCCCAGGGGCACACCGTGTGTAGGAGCGTACCTGGGATCACGTGGGCTGGTGCTCCAATCAGATTGTACACCTTCCAGTGAGTCAAATGGAGTGGTTTTGGAGAAAGGCCAGGGAGCAAGTCACTTGTCTCCCCTCTTGGCTGTAGATGATTCATGGCCAGCTGGTTCCAGTTTGGAAAAAGAGAGAAAGTAAGATTGCCGTGGAGCCCTCGCAATAAAACAATATTATCATATAATGCAATAATATTCATTGCTGAACTGATTTTTTAAAAATCCTGTTTAAGTGTCGAAGTCTGCAGACAGCTAATAACCATTAAAGGAAAGGATTTTCACCAAAATGAAGATTTTTTTTATTGACAGGTAACCCTTATGCTGTGCAAACAGGCTGCTGTTTGGATTCTCTCTAATTGTTCATTTCAAGGGCGGTATGAGAGAGTACGTCATACCGACCACAAAATCCAGGCCATAATCTAGGCTGACACTTAAGTGCAGTACTGAATGAGTGCTGCTTTGTCAGTGTGCTGTCTTTCTGATGAGATGATAAACTGAGGTCCCGCCTACTGATTCAGATGGATGTGAAAGGTGTAGCAGTATGGTATTTGTCATCTTTTGGAATAGTTAAGGGAACTTTTTGCTCATTGCACGTGTTCTCTGGTGACGCATGTGATTAAAGAATAATTGTTCGACCCGTGGCACACTATCCTACTCACTGTACGCATAAGGTTGCAGGTTTCGATTTGCAAGAGATTTGGTCTGCTTTTGGAAACTGCCCCTCTGCGTGACCACAAGGCAAAAGTGTTGGGTTCTCTCTAATTGTTCCCAAGGCCTCCAGACTGGTTGTATGTTAATATTCTTGCAATTATCGACATATTCTAACCTAGATTTTCTGATCTATGTTATTTTAACACCTGCATTGACCAGTTTATGTTCAACAGGTTAACAGTTGTGTTAAAATAATGACAATCAGAAAAATTAGGTTTCTGTGACTTCACTTACGAGGCGTGATTTCTAATCTGTTGCTCCCAGCGGGGACTGGCGGTTGCAGGAGGAACATATCACAAAATCATGGAAATGTAGCCCGTGATTTTCTGCTCATTCAAATTAATGGAAAGTGGATCATAATTTCATTCCTATGGTCTTTTCATTAAGTTTGAAAAGAACATTCAGTACACTGCTGACAGTTTGCAGCATTCTCATTGGCTGTTGATTGAACATTTTTTAATTGAGGGTGTGCTCTTCCAATTTCAGGTTTACATCAAGTGAAGATTGAAAGAAAATGATTCCTTTGCCATGGTTCTTCACATGGTTGACTGTAGGACTCAAACTAGTTACCTTGGCAACACTAAGTTTAGCCCAGGATCCTGAAGGTAAGATGGTTTTTCATAAATGGGAGGAAGGATGAGACTATTGAGAAGTTAGAGGTCTATTAAATGTCTTTAAATTCAAGCATTCAAGTTTGCTAGGAATTACATTTTTAAACTTTTTTTATTAACCCAATTAATTCCTTTTAATTGTTTTCTCATTTTACTCACCTTGTAGCATTTCACGATAAAACATTAGTTCTGTTTCCAAAATTTTCAGTCTTCAGTTCTACTGCAGAATCTTCTGTTTTGTACTCATTTTGTTTGCTGCAAATTGGTTTGTTTCTGAAAGAAGAATGGTGCAACACACAATGCAGCAGGTGATTTTGTAATCTGAACAGCAAACGTGGTGAAAGATATAATCTGAGAAATGGTTTTCAGAGAAGGGGAGAAACAGCAAAAACATACCAATAATAGGAATGACTGCAATGGGTGCAGATTGCAGATAGAAATTTTGAATTTAATTATCAGAATTATTCATTTAAATATTCACCAGAGTAGAGTTGACATTTTTAACATTCATTTGGGTATTTTCCCCTGCATGTAAACTATTTAAAAAAATCTTCCTCTTGTTAATATAGTATTATAAGCCAGTGATAATTTAGTAACAGAAATATATTCCAACGTATAGATGAAGACTTCAATTACAATTCTTCCTCCTGCATGTTATGTTTCACAAGCAATGGATTATACAGTCACTGCAAATGGGTAAAAACTACAGGGCACGGTCCCTTTAAGGGTTAAACACTAAGGTCCGAGTGATTGTCCCAACCCCTATGCAGTAGAAATGCCCTGCTCTGTCATTAGTTATTGTTCTCTTCACCTTTTGAAATTTTGGACATCTACCTTTGGGAAGGATTCTCTGGGTATAATTTTTTGAGAAAATGTGCCATCTCCATCCCCTTTATTTTTTTCCCCCATGATCCCTCATTATATTATATTTCTAATCTGAGGCCTCAGTTAATCTTGCCTTGTTTTATGTCAGCTCCAGTTGACATCATTCCTTTTGTGAGCTCTGGTCTTGATTGCCTCAAAGCATGTTTGAATTAATGCTCATACACAGGTTTTGCACACCCTGTCAGCAGATTTTATTACCACTTGTACTACTTACCAGAAGTTTCTGGTATTTTCCTTTTGACACAACTTTCAGGAATGTGCACGATATGCACAGTTGTCTTGAAGAGCTTGCCATGACAAAAACCTAGAGTTGATCATCAATATTGAGGTGGTATCATTTGATCCTGCTCTGTGATCCCCTACGGTTTCCATGCTAGGTGAGATCTCAGCGCCTTCTTTAACTAAAACCAAGAATGTCATCACTTCAGGGCAGACAGGGACTTAGGCTATCATAAGTGGTCCTTTGATCAAGCTAAAGCAAATAGACTGCTAAAAAAATCTGTACTATTTCATGTAGCTGAGAGTAAGGTATCAGAATTGCTCATGAGCTGATGAATCTATTCTCGCTCACATCAAAAAGATTAAGAATTCAAAGACATTAAAGTGTAGCCTGCACACTATTTGGTGCCTCCTTGACCCTGTCATTGGGGTTAAAGATCTCAATGTTCTCCTGACCTCCAGCAAGGAAGCTTCAAGTGGTACCATTGTCTGGTACAAGTTGTAGGTTAATTGATACTGTGGCTTCAGTTGAAACCTCAGTCAGTATTGAGGATGCTGTGTGTTGCCTCCCACAGATACAGCATGAATGTATTACAGGAAACTCTTTTTTATCCGGCACCGACGGGACCGGAGTGGTGCCAGTTGATCAAAAAGTCCGGATTACAGAGAGGTATACTTACTAAGGTATGAGAGCCCCATACACGGCCACAGATCCAGGAGTCCCTGTTGCATAGCAACAGGTGCAGGAGTCCCGGTTACACGGCCACCGATCCAGGAGTCTCTGTTGCATGGCAACAGGTGCAGGAACCCCGGTTACACGGCCATAGATCCAGGAACCCCGGTTACACGGTCACTAATATGAAGTAAAACTTACCTGAACCTACTCCTGAATTTTGCCGGTTAAGAGAGATTTCTGGTTATTTAGGTGCTGGTAAAAAGAGAGTTTCCTATAGTGTTGCTCAGTGCTAATGCACAAAGACTTTGTAGAACTTGTTTCAAATGACAACTGTCCTGCATTTAAACCTTTTCTCAGAAAAGTCTTCAAGGCAATGCAATAAATTTCAATTACCAAAGAGGTGCACTGGCTATTTTTTTTCAGCGCCTTGCCTTGCCATGTGTTGGACCAACTGCTTTCATAAAAGAACAGAGCAGAAGCATCTAGGCAGTGAAAGAGCAGAGGGGACTATTAGGGTTTTGCAAGATTTTAGCTCAAAATTTTAACTCTATTCAAACATTTTCTTGTGGAATTCCCCATTTTGAATGATGGAATAATCTATTGTGTGTGGAGGACAGAACTAAATCAAAGAATGAGGAAGATCATATCAAAGATTAATAATTCACTTTAGAGCTTAGAATCCTTCTAGGACTTAATATATATTTCTGCATATATTTTATATATATAGTTGAGTTCTGATGTGCACTGTTAAAACCTTGGATTTATAGTTCAAACTAAACACCTTTGTGAGATGGCTCATACTGTTTGCTTTTTCATGACTTTATATATTTCCTTTTACTTTGCAACTGCTGTGCTCTGTTGGAAGTACAGAAAATTTAGCATACTTTGTTCTTTTTATGACCTCATTGCTGTCAGTTCATTAACATCTAATTGAACTCTGCATGCTGCTTTCTTTTTCTAGATGATTTCTTTGACGCTCATGGTATGTACATGGCTAAAACCTTTTCTGCCGCTTTTGTTCCCTGTGCATAACTGCATTACTGTAGATTTGACCTGTAGTATATAATGTGTTGGTACTATAAATAAAGCATGGGCATGCTTTCTAATTCTTTAATTGTTGATGCTTAATAACTATAATCAATGTATAGTATATGTTTAGGGCATGGCCAGTTAATGCATAAGACAATTATTTACCGGCATCTTCAAGATTTTAAACCGAGTCATTTGTGAACATTTATATAATATTTAGCCATTGTTTGAAAATTGATTAATAGGAAACAAGTCAAATGAATGTGCATAATTTGGACAAAATTTGATTAACCAAAGCTGAAGAAATTTGTATCTTGTTTTTGATTTTATATTATAAATAATAGTTTATATTATTATATTACAAGCGAGAAGCTTTTTTCATTTTTTCAATTAAATATTTGCATTGCACTTGATAATACATAGTTAGTTAGTTCACGGCTCCATCTCTTATTTTTTAACCTTTTTCAATGAGAAGAAAAGTACTTTTCTGGGGACCCTCCCAAATAATTGGTAGAAATGGCTTAACTTAATCAGCTGCCTTCCCCAGTCAATATTTTTGTGTTTTGAAACATTCATAAGACATTAACCTTTCAACAGATCTGTATACCCATGATCTGACACTACAACATTGTGGAAATATTTGTGTATATGTATATGATATATATATCTTTAATATTGAGGATTATATTGAATGTTAGTTACTCTGGCTTCCCTGTAGTGGAGAGGGAACAGGAAATTCAGGGATCTGGCCTGCCGCCATCTGATGCCACTTCCACATTTTCCACTGGAAGTGACACCAGGTATACAATACGCCCACACAAATAAAAAGGAGCATGTTACATGACATAATTCCCAAAACTTGCAGCTTAGCAATGGTGGCTGCGATACTGTCATCCAAGATTGCTGAGGCAGCATGGGAGAGGAGTTAAATGTTTTTAAAAAATTCATATATGGGACATGGGCATCGCTGGCAAGGCCAGCATTAATTGCCCATCCCTAATTGCCCTTGAGAAGGTGGTCGTGAGCCACCTTCTTGAACCACTGCAGTCCGTGTGGTGAAGGTACTCCCACAGTGCTATTAGGGAGGGAGTTCCAGGATTTGGACCCAGCGATGATGAAGGATCGGCGATCTATTTCTAAGTCAGGATGATGTGTGACTTGGAGGGTAACTTGAAGGTGGTGGTGTTCCCATGCGATTGCTGCCCTTGTCCTTCTAGGTGGAAGAGGTCGTTGGTTTGGGAGGTGCTGCCGAAGAAGCCTTGGCGAGTTGCTGCAGTGCATTTTGTAGATGGTGCACACTACAGCCACGGTATGCAGGTGGTGGAGGGAGTGAATGTTTAAGGTGGTGGATGGGGTGCCAATCAAGCGGGCTGCTTTGTCCTAGATGGAGTTGAGCTTCTTGAGTGTTGTTGGCGCTGTGCTCATCCAGGCAAGTGGAGAGTATTCCATCACACTCCTGACTTGTGCCTTGTAGATTGTGGAAAGGTTTTGGGGAGTCAGGAGGTGAGACACTCGCCACAGAATACCTAGCCTCTGACCTGCTCTTGTTGGCACAGCATTTATGTGGCTGGTCCAGTTAAGTTTCTGGTCAATGGTGACCCCCAGGATGTTGATGTGGGGGATTCGGCGATGGTAATACCATTGAATCTCAAGGGGAGGTGGTTAGACCCTCGCTTGTTGGAGATAGTCATTGCCTGGCATTTCTGTGACGCGAATGCTACCTACCACTTATCAGCCCAAGCCTGAACGTCATCCAGGTCTTGTTGCACGTGGGCATGGACTGCTTCATTATCTGAGGGGTTGTGAATGGCGCTGAACACTGTGCAGTCATCAGCGACCATCCCCACTTCTGACTTTATGATGGAGGGAAGGTCATTGATGAAGCAGCTGAAGATGGTTGGGCCTAGGACACTGCCCTGAGGAACTCTTGCAGCGATGACCTGGGGTTGTGATGATTTTCCTTCAACCACCAGAACCATCTTCCTTTGTGCTAGGTATGACTCCAGCCAGTGGAGCGTTTTCCCCCCGATTCCCATTGACTTGAAAGAACCAACTTGCAGGCGAATAGTTGGTGGCGGAAATACTGCGGGGAGCCTACCAAACTAGTGTTAACTTTGACCCTGAGAAATTGGCCGTGGGCTGAGTGCAAGTCCCCTGCTTTCAGAAGTTGTGCTGCAGTAGGAACCAAGAGGAGTATCTGCACCAAGCTCTCCATAACTCAACCCTGTTGCTTCTTGTCTACTTAATCCCTGCTGAACTTGATGGTTAATGAGGACTTTGATCAGAGGATTCCATGAAAAATTGGAATCATAGAATGGAATCCTGGAAATTAGAGCACAGAAGGAGACCATTTGGCTCATATTGCCTGTGCTGGCACTTACTCTTCATCTCAACCATCAGAAAAGACTGAACAGGCTGGGGCTCTTTTCTTTAGAAAAGAGAAGACTGAGAGGTGACCTGATAGAAGTCTTTGAAATTATGAAAGGGTTCATAGGGTAGATGTAGAGAAGATGTTTTCACTTATGGGGGAGTCCAAAACTTGAGGCCCTTGCAATAAATCCAATCTAATAAGGAATTCAGGAGAAACTTATTTTCTCAGAGAGTGATGAGAATGTGGAATTTGCTACCACATGGAGTGGTTGAGGCGATTATCATAGACACATTTAAGGGGTAGCTAGATAAGTACATGAGGGAGAAAGATTAGAAGGGTATGTTGATAATGTGAAATGAAGTAAGGTGGGAGGAATCTCATGTGGAGCATAGACCTATTGGGCCGAATGGCCTGTCACCGTGCTGTAAAATTCTGTGTAATTCTATGCACACTGCTGCTACATAAACATCTGATTTGTTTTGTGTTCTTAGAGCACAGAATTAATTAATTTTGGTAAGTTTATCAAAGTAAATTAATAATTTGTGAAAATTGAACAAGAAGAGTGTGTAGGTCATATTTGTTTTAAGCTGGTGATTACCTCTGGTTACTGTTTGTACAATAATCAACAATGTTAAACGCATCTGAAAAATGATCAAATCAGTGAATTTCATCAGTAATGGATTAACAACCATTCTGGAACATATCTTATAATGGTGCTTTAAAAAACATTTTAAAGGGATGGGCTGAGCTCAGTGTTCTGAAAATTGAGAGATGCATCAAATATTTCTTGTAATACAGTTGAAGAATCATGCTTTATAAAACCAATAAGTGTGCAGTGCCCATTTTGACGGGAGGATTTAACTACAGCTGGGATGAATGATCTTTGCTAGGTTTGAAGGTGGTTTAGTCCACAGTACTCCCAGCACTTTGCCCTTGCAGTCTAACTTGATGGATTAACAAGCATGGCTCCGATTGTTTGGCCTTGAATTCTATTGACTTTTCAGGATAGCTGCTGCACATAACATTGTTTTTTTTGCAGCTGCAGTTAAATTATACTTGATTTAAATAATTAAAGGAAATCTAGCCATGTTAAACTGACCCACAAAGGTTTTTGTCCCTGAAATCCCCTGGGAATTCTTTCCGGTCTCCCACTTTAGTTCCAGAGGGACCTGGGTTTCTGCTGGTCCCAGTAGTTTCCTCAGTGACTTGTGAAGGGCTTCCTAAGCTGGGAGTTCCTACTCCTGATCCACAGTTGGGGCCCAACGTTTGTCTGGTGGCTGCTATGTCGAGGTGAGTGAAGGTGTGTCGGCCTCCACAACTATATGTGGGGCCCAGTGGTGAGATCCAAGCCACGCAACCGGACTGAACCCCCAAGGACCACCAGGATTCATTTTGTAAATTTTTTTAGGAGATTGCTCCCCATGTTCAGCGGGCTTACAGGACGATTATTGGGGGTTGGGGAGGGGGATGGTTGGGTTAACACTGTAAAGCACTGTTTCGCCCTCTTCTAAGCTCCAACTATCCACCATGTTGGATGTCGACTCTCTGAACCACTTATCTGACTTCTCATCTCAGTTTAGCATTATTTAAAAGCAGCCCTGTTTTTATATATAATTATATTTTTCTTCAGTCAGCGGCCCATTCTGGGCCACACTGTGACTCTCTAGATTATGGACGTGAATTTCCATAGGGATTCTCTCAGTTGTCTGCTGTAACTTCAGCAGTAGCGCCACGGAAACCTCAGAAAACAGTATTTATTTTTATTCCTCTCCCACATTCCACTCTTCCTTCACTTCTGCCCTTCCCTTCCATCCACCTTCTCCTTGGTCTTAAGTCCCCTGTGCAATGCCATGGTATGTGTATTCATGTATATTTTATTATATATATTAGCATTTTTTAAATTATGTGGCTTGGTTTCTCTCTGAAGTCTGTAACTAAGAAAACAACTGAACAAAGCCTTGCAACTTACCTCTCTACTCTTGTTAATTTGCTTAAAACTTTAAATTAGTGCTTTATACAGTGCTTATAAAGGAGCTGGAAGCTATGAGTATATGGTTGAATCTTGGATTTTATCTAGGTGTGTGCTCCAGCTCTAAGATTTGTGACTCATTGAACCTCTCTCATAAAAGGTAATTGAGGTAAGGTTGTTTGTTGTCATCTATCTTAGTCGGTGTATGTGTTGGATTGGCACTGCAGGAGATGGTCTTGGAATTTCTTTTTTAAGAGACTTCTGACAGAACTGCAGTGCTGCTTTTTACAGGTGATGATTGCGGTGTTGATGGATTATGTTGGGATCTAGTGCTTCACTCATCAATTTACACAAGCAGCTAAGCAATGGGATATGGTGGTGGGTATCCCTACGTGCAGTAGTATATCCCTGCATAGCTCAACAATGGATTTCAAAGATACTGATTTGAAGGGAGTGTCCCAGATACTGATTTAGATTGGTACTTGAATACCAACTTCATTGAATGCCATTTTTTGGGGATTGTGCTGCGAACTGGTCTTCCTCCAAATACAGCAAAGTTCTAGTGCAGGTTAAGTTTGTGATGTGCAACATATGTGCTCATATAGTTCTCCTTTTATTGGTTTAGAGTTGGTTGGCATGCAATAGAAGGGCTGCATTTGGCCCATGCGTGAGACCCAAGGCCAAGCTATAAGATGCACATATGACGATAAGGAAATATTTTCAGGAAATGAAGGATCTGTCTATACTAATCTGTCAGCAGTACCCTGTAATGGAGCCAGCCTCTGAATAAGCAAGTCGCTTTGCAAAAGCCCCTCATGTAAGGTCCTGTATGAAGCAGTCATTTAATATTGGACTCAGAGCTCCAGAATATCAAGTTGTCCTGCATTGTTCTTTCCAACACAATGAAATGGTTCACCATTCTGCTGGGCTGCACATTGCCCTTTAACATGTGAACTACATTTATAATAAAATCTGTTTACCATTGTAAAGGATTCAACTAAATAAATTGACTTGGAGTAATTTATACTACGAAAATAGTAGTTTCAACCAAATGCAAAGCAGCCTTAATTGTAACCAGAGAAACAATAAACAAAGTATGCCTGGTGTCACATCTACTTATTCTCAAAAAAAATGAAGTAAATGATAACTCAGAAAGATACAATTTTTAATGAAAAAACTATCACATTTTGATGGTGTAATTGAACTTGATAGCATTCAGAGATTTATCCCCTGTAAGGATATCTTGTAGAATACATGAAGTTGCTTCCAATGTGCAGGCTTGCAAAAAAAACAAATCTTTCTAGGCAAGAGAATGAGTCTTAGGGCTGGATTTTGCCAGCTCTGGGGAGGCGGGTTTGGAGGCGGGACTGTCGGGAAAATGGCAGAATTTGGGGGCGGATGCCCAACCCACCCCCAACCCACCTCCATGCCATCTTGCCAGGAGGCGGGTAGCCGACCCACACCGGGTCCCGGGAAGGGAGTTAATGCCAATTAACTGCCTGTTAACAAGTAGTTAACAGGCAGTTTTTTGGCTAATCCCTATTTTGAGCCCTGAAGTGTGGGCTTCCCGACGGCTCCGAACCTCGCCAGGGTCAGCGAGGCGGGCCGTCGGTCTGCGGGGGTCGGAGGGACCGAGATGTCCGGTGTGCAGGTAAGTAATGGGTGCATGTGTGCAGAGGTAAGTGTGTGAGGTAAGTGTAAAGTGTTTTAATAAGTTTTACTTACCTTTACTTTCTCCTGCAGGCTTCCTCCCTTCAGGTCTCGGGAATCCCTCAGCTCATCGGCACAGAAAGCAGAATGGCCGCTGAACTGTCAAAAGCTGCAACATTCTGCTTTCTGCTCAGGAAGGCTTTCTAATTGAGTCTTGAGTAAAGACACAACTTAGGAGACAGATTGTCAGTGTTTGACAGCTTCACAGAGCTGTCAAAACAATGACATTTCATCTGTCAAGAGCTCTTGACAGATGAAACGGCACTCGCTGACCTCACCTGTAACTGACTTTTCCTTAATTGGCCTGCTAAGCCCGCTGGGCGGGCTTAACAAGGTCAATCAAAGGAAAATAGCGTGGGTTGGCCACAAGTCGATGGAGACGGGACTAAAACCCAACAAGTGGGAGTCCCGCCTCCAAAAGCTTCCCATTGACAAAATCCAGCCCTTAGTGTCAATGGCCACTTCACCTCCCACCTCAGGCTGACAGACGTGGTCCCCAAACTGCTTGAATCCCATGGTCAGCCAGGGAAATTTGAAAGGTAGGTTAAAAATGGCACTTAAGTGGCTGACAGCAAGGTGATAATGTTTTGAACCAGGTCACCCGCCTCTGCCGTTCGGGTCGCTGCCGCACCGGCTAACGCGCCCCGAGGGAAAGGCGCGTGGGGACAGGATGATGGCGTCAGGTTCCCGACCCACTCCAACTTATTTCAAGTTTCCCACCCGACCCGCCTCCAATTGCGCCTGCACAGAACCCAGAAAATTCTGGCCGTAGTGTGAAGCAGTTAATGCTGTGTCAATTAACACCTCCAAAAAATAAGCTTGATAAATATACAGGATTGAGGGATAGTGAGGTTGAGTACAAATAGAGATGTTCAAATGCTGTGTTGGAGCATGCATTTCCAAACAGATCCCTTTCAAAGGCTGTTCAGGAGACAGCGATAAAGATGATGGACTCATTAATGATTCTGTCAATCCAGCTGCTGTAGAGGCAAGTAGCATCACACGGACGACCTGTGCACTGGACCAAACAATAGGAATAAAAGAACACCCCTTATATTAAACAGAAAATATATTGTTTCCAAATTTTCAATATGTTTTCTTTGACAATTATGGGAGGGAGCAACTTTATATAAATAGGATACATTTAATGTTTAATCAGAGCCAACAAGAAATAAAAATGCAAATAATAAAAAGCAAAAAAAAGTTATTTTTGTGAACTATAAACTAGTATTTCAAGGTATTACTTAAAAAATATTTTTAAATAATGAGATGGGATAAATAAAGGGATGCGGAAATTTGTCCTCCTAAATGAAAATTCTACACTAGGTTTGATTTGCCTTGTGAAAGACCAAAACAAAGATAATGCTGAGGGGCTGACAGGTAATCAGGTACCCTCGAGCACAAAACTATCTCTCTATTCACAACCTTTTTAAGTCAGTGACATGTCTCAGTGGAACAATTCAAGCTAGATCAATCCTGAGGAACCTAAGGAATCTCTTTGTAGTTCATGGCAATAAGAAATATTTTCCCTGCTTTAGATTGTTATCTAAGAGTATAACTCAAATATGATAACAAAGCTTTAGACCATCTAATGGTCTGGGCAGAACATTAGGTTAAGTGGTAGATTTTCGTCTTCACCTTCTGGGTGGTGCTCTGGTGGGATTGATCGCACGCCCTTTATAAGGCCTGTCTGACTTTCATTCTAACCAGCAGTAGGCTGCAATATTTTTTTTGTGGGATCACTGGCTCCACAAAAGTTCCCACTAAAGAAAAACTTCTGGGCCTTTTTTGGTGCAGACCCCAGCAATGTCTTTTTACGACCACTGGTTAGACCGCTCACCACCTGGTACAAATGGACAGAGTGCACGTGGCACATCCTCTGCCCATTTGTACCTGAACATTGCAAACAAGATCCTGCAACTGGCGTAGGATCTCAAATTGCATTTCTGGGCAACCACCCACCTGTTTTAGAAAGGTACGCTATGCACCCATATACAGGCCCAGCTACAAATTGCAGCAGACAGTCCTTGGCCATCCAAGGGACAGCTCGAGTGTTTCCTGCTGCTCCTCCTCCCCTCTCAATTGTCAAATGATGGCTGTCTGTCTGTCAGGCAGCGGGTGATTGGCAGTTGAAAATTTGCCCCCCTTGGGGCGCTAACGGGAGGCGCAAAGCAAACAAATTTTTCCCCCAAAGAATTTTATGGTTGACATCACATTAACGGAAGCTTGACATTAACATTGAATGAAACATCCAAGTGGCTATGCTTGTGAATCCAGTTGTGTGTCACCTTTCTCTTATGCATGTTTCTATGAGGAGCTACCCCTGTGGCTTCAGCAGAGGTAGAGGCAGCCTGCTCACTTTCCTGCTGCGACTGCTTAGACGGACGTGCTCTGGGTTTTAGAGCCTATAATGGCCCCGCCAAAATCTGCTCCTCCTGCGACTGTGCAGGGGCAGACTCGGCCATCGCAATCTGGGGCTCTGACTGAGGGGGTGGCAACGGGGGAGAAGTGTAAGTGCTTTGAGAGGAGCCCCCACTTCCATGTCCCCTCCCACCGTCATCCCTCTCATGGGACACCCGCACGTCCCTGCTAGCAAGGAGCTGGAGAGCACCTTTCTGCACATTAGTGGGGCCATGAGGACCCACATCTACGCTGCCATCCCTCTTAGACAGGAGCTTCTGCCACCTATCCTCCATACATAGCCATCTAGTCGCCATAGCAACCATGTGCTCCTGTGAGTGTCGCATTCGCTGCTCCATGCAGGTGGCCATCCTATCCATGGAAGAGCCTACAGTTTCCATCACCTGCACATGGCAGTGCTCATATTGGAGATGGACTCCTCCATTCCCTGAACATTTGCAGACATCATGGTCGCAAAACCTGTCAGAGCTCCCTGCACTTCTTCCTGTACCTCCAGGATCGCCCTCTTTCTGGATCACCCCGAGGCTCAGCGTCTGCATGCAGCTGAGCAGAGCTGGGAGTGTTCTGCGCCCTCCAGCGAGGAGTCCTCACTGCTGTCCCTGTCAACACCATCTTCTCTTGCTCACTTGTGACTTGTGACAGACCAGGTGACAAGACTACTCTATCTCGCGAGGGACCCACCGAGGTGTGCGTCTCTGCGCTGGTGCTGGGTTCACCTATGCCTAGTGATGCTGCGCCCTCAGAGGCTGGAGGCTCCTCTGGTGAGTCGTCTTCCTCTTCCTCCTGGACAGTGGTGGTGGGGGGGGGGGGGCGCTCTTGATGGACTTGTGGGAAAGTAAAGAGATGAGTTAGATATGTCATATGACGAATGAGTACAAATACCATTATGCACATAATGACCATTCAGTGGCTGCTGACATCAGTCCTCATATGAGTGACTGATGTATGCCATGCAGCTGTATGATATGTAATTCTATCGCCAGGTTGCTGAGATGTCCCCCTCTCTCCGTCTCCCACCTCCAGCTGCTCGGCCACTCCCGATACTTCCAACGCAGCCTCCTTTGCTGCTGTGAGGGTGGCAAATGAAGTTCTCTCCCACTTATTCTGGGCTCTATTTTCCTGCAAAGAGGGAAAGAAGAGAAAGTTGAGTGAGATTGATGGAATATGAGTAAGGAATGGATGAGTTACATCTTTAGAGGGAGATTATGATGGATTGGGGTGGCAATGCCGCGTAGGCTCCTTGCGTGTTGTTAGTTGGTATGATTACATTAGGATGAGGGTGAGTGTGAGATGTGTCTAGTCAGATGGGGATGTGATAATGTAGATAGAGAGAGAGGGATGGGTGGACATGCAAGGTATGTTGATGTGAGTAAAGATGTGCAGGAGTAGGGTTGGGGAGGCAGAGTGATTGGGATGTGATGAGAGGCGCAGCAGGATGAAGTTGAGTGTGGCTTTGCACTCACCTTTCCTGATCTAATGCGATCATTGAAACATTTGCGCACTGCACCCAGATCCTCCTGAACACATCCCTGCTGTTGACCTTCTCTGCAATTTGGAGCCAGTCTCTTTTTGTCTCCTGGGAAGGCCTCTTCCACCCAGTCGAAGGGTAGAGCAGCGTCCCTGCGTGCTCTGACTCCATCCGCAAGCATATGGAGGGAGTCATCGGAGAACCTGGGTGCAGCCCTCTGCCTCTGTGCAGTCATGTCTTCAAGTGTTTGGAGCAATCAAAACCTCCAGTCCAGTGACTACACATTCCTAGATGAACCTTCAAATGCAATGTGGCCATGGCTCCTTTAAATATCATGGCTGAAAACGCGTCATCGATGATGTCATCAGACCCGCTTCATTTAATTGGGCTGGATAACGTGATCTCTGCAGCGGCATGGAAGCAAGAATGGGGTCGCGACCCGCCACGCCGACCGCCTGCACCCGACCTGCCCAGCTAAAGAAAATTCAGGCCTACAACCCTGGGGAATGGGTGGGCAGTCAGCAGGCAAACCCCTTCAAAGCTCAGTACATGCTACTAGCTTATTCATTTTATATTCCTGTCCTCTAGGTCTGTGCTTAAAATCCAAGTAAATAATTTGCTGTATCTATTATTTTACCAAAAAAAAGTTCATGTCACTCCTCAATCTTCAGAGATTATCCTTATCACTCTTCTCTGAACTGATACATCTCCATTACATCAGTGTCACTTTGAGGGTGGGATGTGGAATCTGCACACTGTTCCAGGAACATTAGCTGGAAAGTTCTTATTAAAGAATATATTTTATGTTCAGGTCTCGATTTATAGAATCTGTTTAAACAGGCGGTATCCGGAGAATGCCCCAAGACAGCTCAAATCTCCTAGGCCCAATTTGCAAGGCTGTAATTGTCATGCAAGATAGCCTTGGGTAACTCTAATGTTCTAATAGATGTAACTGTTTGGTGTCAATATGCTTACATGAGACCCCCCTCTGGAATGCTGACTTGGTGTAAGTAAGCTATAAAACCAAGAGTGAAGGTCATGGAGGAGGTGATGCAATGGCCTTTTAGCTGAACTTAAAAAGCTAGACCTTTGTAAGGAAGTTTGGGAAGACCCAGGGGCTAATCCCTCTGCAACCGAACTCAGGAACTGTAACGTGAGGACTCCCGTAGGCATCGCATCATTGTGTGTGTCGTCTGTGAGTATCAATCCCTCTAATAAAATTTGTAAAACAGAGGCTCTGTGTTTAGATCCTTAATTCCTGGCACAGACACAACAGCTCCAAGCTGGTTTCTCTAACAGTAGTAATTAACTGGCTTTACCAATGATCTGCATATGGTTAGAAAACATTAGGGTAAATTCAACAATCCCACACTCTCAGCAGGAAATCTCAGTTGAAGGAAGCGTGAGCCAAAGATAAATCTACAACTACCTGGACTACACTTCCTCCCACCCCGTTTCCTGTAAGGACTCTATTCCATTCTCCCAGTTTCTCTGTCTCCGCCGCGTCTGTTCTGACGATGCCACCTTCCATACCAGTGCTTCCGACATGTCTTACTTTTTCCTCAACCGAGGATTCCCCTCTACTGTGGTTGACACGGCCCTTGACCGTGTCCGTTCCATTTCCCGCACTTCTGCTCTCACCCCTTCCCCTCCCTCCCAGAACCATGATAGGGTTCCCCTTGTCCTCACCTTTCACCCCACCAGCCTCCACATTCAATGGATCATCCTCTGCCATTTTCGCCACCTCCAACGTGATCCCACCACCAAATGCATCTTCCCCTCACCTCCCCTTTCAGCATTCCGAAGGGACCACTCCCTCCGCGACACCCTGGTCCACTCCTCAATCACCCCTAACAGCCCTTCCCCTTCGCCCGGCACCTTCCCGTGCAAGCGCAGGAGATGCAACACATGACCTTTTACCTCCTCCCTTCCCACTGTCCAGGGCCCCAAACACCCCTTCCAATGAAACAGCGATTTACTTGTACTTCTTGCAATTTAGTATACTGTATTCGCTGCTCATGATGTGGTCTACATTGGGGAGACCAAACGCAGATTGGGCGACCGTTTTGCGGAATACCTCCGTTCAGTCCATAAGGGTGACCCTGAGCTTCTGGTTGATCGTCACTTTAATTCACCGCTTCACTCCCACTCTGATCTCTCTGTCCTCGGCCTATTACATTGTTCCAATGCAGCTCAACGTAAGCTCGAGGAACAGCACCTCATCTTTCGATTAGGCACTTTGCAGCCCTCTGGACTCAACACTGAGTTCAACAATTTTAAACTATTATCCCCGCCCCCATTTTTCATGCTGTATGATTTTGCCATTCCCATTTGCAACATTTTATCTTTCCTGCCTCTTACAAAAGCACAGATTGTTCCTTCAATTCCTCCCCCGCCGCCCCCCCTCTGTCTCTGCACCTGCTTAATATCTGTTACATCTCCAGCTTTTTCCAATTCTGATGAAGGGTCCCAGACCTGAAACGTTAACTCTGTTTTTCTCTCCACGAATGCTGCCTGCTGAGTTTTTCCAGCATTTTCTGTTGTTATTTCAGATTTCCAGCATTCGCAGTATTTTGCTATTGTATAAATCTACAACTCTTGATCCTACATTTTCTTCGAGCATGGTGCTATGCTGGGAACTTTCAACTTATCCAATTGTTTCAATTTTTAGTTAAATGTTTTCCAGTACATGATTAGATTTGTCAATGATATTTGATAACATGAACTGGATACTTTTGGTGCCTGGGCAATAATTAAAAGGGTCCCTTTGCTCAGAATTCATTTTTAATGAGTATTTTTTTAGCAGCTCCAGTGTTTATGCAGCATGAGGTAGATGTTAGTACGGGCCATCTCCTTTGTTTCACGTTCTAGCTCTGCCCCCAAGACTAACAAAATGTAAGCAGTAACATTGAATTGATTAAAACACATGCAAGACTTGGGATCATCTACCTCACTTGATTGATTTTGGAATACAGCCTGGAACTTCCTGTGGATGTCATAGTGGATGCCTGCGCTATTTGTGTGTTGAAGAGCAGTAATATCGGGAGTGCTGAATAGCACCTGGTAAATGCATAGTTTTTGCATGCTGTCGAATTATTATTTGGATGAAGTGGCATAAAGACACTACAGCACTGAAGATGGGTGCAAAGCTTGTTTAGATAATTATTGTCATGAGATCTTTTGCATCCATTTGAATGGACAAATGAGACCTTCGTTTAACATTACATCTGAAAGGTGGCACCTCCAACAATGCAGCATTCCCTCAGTGCTGCACTGAAGTGTCAGCCAAGACTAAGACTTGAACCCTGACACTGAAGCTTGATCCTATTGCTGGCACCTCTGTGACATGTCTACTGATTTGTCTGAGAGCCGAGCTTTGGACAGCTGCGAAGTTTGTGAATTATTGTCTCAAGGTTGTTTGTAGCCAATCACCAAGCATGGTGAAACTGGCTGTTAGTGAATTTTAAGAATAGAATCCAAGGTTTCTATTGTACAAAATAACAACAGAAAATGCTGGAAAAACTCAGCAGGCCAGGCAACATCCGTGGAGAGAGAAATAGCCTGGCCTGCTGAGTTTTTCCAGCATTTTCTGTTTGTAGTGGCGCTTCTTAGTTTCCAAACAGGCAGCCACTGAGCTGTGGGGCTTTTAACAACGAGTAGACGCGTGTCGAAATAAAACGTTCCCAAACGTAGCTTTGTCTTTTAAACTGTTTACTATAACACTTCACAAACGGAATTACAAAGCAAACACGTATAAACGAACACGGTCAAAAACTGTATTGCTCCAAACCTCACAACTTCTGCCTCCTTCAGCCACGTGGAGTTTAAACTGTAAAATGGCTGCATACCATGTGTGGCTTAGGGACTGTACCATTGTGGCAAGAATGAAGGGGGTGTCTCGGACTATACTACTGGAGCAAGAAAATAGGGGGTTTCTTAATACAATAAGTCAATCAGGTAAATTAACTGTATTATGCTATTTAACCAATATTTTAAAGTATTTTCTTAAGCTTTTATGGCTCTTACATTCCGGCCCCTAATTGACTAGGCACATGAAGCGTATCAATTACTCAAACATTAAGAGTCATAAACTAATGAGTTCAACATATTTACAATATAAGTGTCCACTTTTTTCGTTCAGGAACTTTTCACGCTGCTTCTTGTAGCAGGCAAAGCTTTGTGATCGGTCTTTCCAGGGTACTGGTCTTGGTTTGCAAACAAACGCGACGAACGACGCCTCTGGAGTCTGGCATGGTCTTAATTATTTTTCCCATCAACCAAGAATTTCTAGGGGCTGAATCATCCACGGTTAAGACAATGTCTCCGACAATGAAGTTCCTCTTTATTTTGGACCATTTTTGACGCTCCTGTAGCAGAGGTAAGTATTCTCTTGTCCATCTGGTCCAGAAAAGGTCTGACATATACTGAACTTGCCTCCACTTCCGACGGGCATACAGATCTTCCTTTTTGAAGACTCCCGGGGGCATGGCTGGCTGTGTTTTCAACAACAACAGGTGGTTCGGAGTCAGGGCTTCGAGGTCATTGGGATCATCTGATGTCTTAGTTATCGGTCGGTCATTAATGATGGCTTCGACCTCGCACAGAATGGTTTGGAGTCCCTCGTCGTCGAGCGCTTGCTGCTTCAGTACAGAACTGAGTAGTTTTCTTACGGTGCGTATCTGTCTTTCCCAGACACCTCCATGGTGGGATGCAGCCGGAGGATTGAAGATCCACTTAATTCCTGTTTGCATCATGGCTTCCTGTATTTTAAGCCGATTCCAACCTTCAATAGCTTCCCGTAGTTCTCTCTCCGCTCCGACGAAATTAGTGCCATTATCAGAATGCATAATGGACACCTGACCTCTTCTACAGACAAAGCGCCACAAGGCGTTAATACAGGAATCAGTGTCAAGCGTGTGTGCCACCTCAATATGAACTGCTCTGATGGTCAAACAAGTGAAAAGCACACCATATCTCTTGACAAGGCTCCGTCCTCGCTTTACCTCGAAAGGCCCGAAATAGTCCACCCCTACATTTGTAAATGGGGGCTTGTCTGGTAACAAACGGTCTTCAGGCAGGTCTGCCATTTTCTGCTCCCCAGCTCTAGCGTGTAGCCGTCTGCAAACAATGCATTCAGAGAGTATTTTTCTTATTACAGAATTAGCTCCTGGAATCCAGTATCTTTGTCTTAGCTTCGCAAGCACGTGATTCCTCCCACTGTGTCCAATACACTGGTGTATATGCTGAAGAATGAGAGTAGCAACCCGGAGGTCCTTAGAAAGGATAGCAGGATGCTTGGCCTCCTCTGGCATAGCAGATTTGTTTAGTCTCCCTCCCACCCTCAGTACTCCATCTTGCAGTGTAGGGTCCAGCTTGTAGATATGACTACCTTTCTTGATTGGAGTATTTCGCCTTAAAGCTTCGATTTCTTCTGGGTATTTTTGTCTTTGACTGAAGCAAACTATCTCCATCTCAGCCTTGGCCAAATCCTCCACGGTCAATGAATTCTTATCCAATGTGGTCTTGTGCTGATGCATATACTGCTGTAGAAGCATTCTCTGCTTATCGGGGTTACTTTCAGACTGACTGATAGTGGCTCGGTACTCTTTTCTCTTACCGCTCAGGTGTAGCAGCAACTCTTTCAACCTTAGAAACCACGCAACTGCTTTCCTCAACTGGTGCCATCCTGAGAAATGGTTAACAAGCTTGTTCACTGTGTCAAAGTTCTCTTTCGTAGTTATGAGATTTACTGTGACTGATCTCTTGACTTCGACGTCGTCTTCAGCAATCTGACTTGGCATATCTGGTCTTTCTGGCCATGATCTCTCTGTTTCCAGCAGATAACTTGGGCCTTGTATCCAAGTTTCACTCCTCATGAAGTTTTCAGCCTTCAATCCCCGTGAGGCTTGATCTGCTGGGTTTAATGAGGTGTTTACATACCTCCATTGAGATGGTTGTGTAGCTTCTCTAATGGATGAGATTCTGTTTGCTACGAAGGTCTTGAAGCGTATCTTCTCATTCTCTATATACTTCAGCACCGTCGTGCTATCCGTCCAGAAGACAGATTCTTCTAGTGGGAGCTGTAACTCTTTCCGCATCGCCTGGTCAACTTTAACTGCAACAACCGCTGCCGTCAACTCCAGTCTCGGGATGGTGACCTGCTTCAGCGGAGCCACCCTGGATTTCCCCATGAGGAAGGCACAATGTTTCTGGCCCTGTTGATTTGTCAGCAAGAGGTAAGTAGCCGTGCCATAGCCGTCCTCACTGGCGTCCGAGAAATGATGTAGTTGAGCCGTCTTTGTAACTCCAAAACTCACGGGCTTGATGCATCTACTGACGTTGAAGCTAGAAAGTTGTTGCAAATCTGTCAACCATCTGTGCCATCTCTGAGCTTGACCTTCTGGGATATCTTCATCCCATCCTCTCTTGTCTCTACACAGCTCTCGTAGCATCAGCTTCACCGGCAGAATGAGTGGTGCCAGGAATCCAAGAGGGTCGTAGATGGAACTGACCACGGAGAGAATCCCTCGTCTTGTGGATGGTCTTTCATTCACCATTATCCTGAAGTTGAACGTGTCTGACTCAATGCACCATTGTACACTAAGAGCTCTCTCGATAGGAAGGACATCGTGGCTCAGGTCCAGATCTTTGACTTCAGTGGCTCTTTCCTTTTCTGGGATAGAAGCTAGAACTGCTCTGCTGTTGCTTATCCACTTAGTCAGATGGAATCCTCCATTCGAACACAGAGTTCTAAGGTCTCTTGACAGTGCGATGGCATCGTCTTCTGTTGACACGGACTTCAGACAGTCATCGACATAAAAGTTTCTGAAGATTGTCTCCACAGCCTCTGATGGTGCTTTGCCTTTGCCATCTTCTGCAGTTTTTCTGAGAGCGTAGCTTGCACAGCTGGGAGATGATGTGGCTCCGAACAAGTGTACGGCCATTCTACATTCCACCATCGCTTGACTAACGTCGCCATCTGGCCACCAAAGGAAACGCAGAAGATCAGCATCTTCATCAGGGATTCTGACTTGGTAGAACATTGATTCTATGTCTGCCATCATGGCAACGAGCTCTTGTCTAAACCTAGTCAAGACGCCAATGAGGGTATTAGTAAGATCAGGACCTTGAAGCAGCTGGTCATTCAGTGAAGTTCCTCTGAATGAGGCGGCGCAGTCAAACACTACACGGATCTTTTTCTTCTTTGGGTGATACACACCGTGATGAGGAATGTACCAGACCCTTCCATCGTCTCTGTTCAACTGTTCCTCGGGCACTTTTACAGCATAGCCTTTCGCTATGATGTTTCTCATGAAGCCTTTGTAGTCTTCGTGAAAGTCGGGGTTCTTGTTCAGCTTTCTCTTTAGACTGATGGCGCGTTGCTCTGCTATGCAGCGATTGTTCGGCATCTTCGCGGTCTGTCTTCTCAGTGGCAAACCAATGTGATAGTGGCCATCAATGAACTGTGTAGACCTTGTCATCAAATCCATGAACTGATGGTCTTCTTGTGACATCTCTGTCTTTTCCTCACAGCTGCGTTCTGAAAAGTCTGCGTTGAACTGCTGTATCAACAGCTCTTCAATGCTTGCGATAGAGATGCGATTAACTGTGACATTTTGTCGTTCCTCCTTGTTCGACTTGTTGCCATCATCTCTCCTTACCGGTCCATTGACTACCCATCCAAGGGCTGTCCTGACGGCGTAGGGTCCGTCATCCTTGCTGTTTATCACCTGCCATGGCTCCATAGTTTTGTAGGCATTGGTTCCAATTAATAGGCCAATTTCTGCTTCAATGTATGGGAGACGCACCTTTTCTAGGTAAGGCCATCTATCCACATCCTTCTGCAGGGCTAAGTTCCCTATTCTAACAGGAATCTCCCTCTGTGTGGAAACATTAGGCAGGTCTATGAAGTCCTTCTCTTCAAGTCCACACACTTCTAAGTCTGACAGGATATAACTTTGCATTGACTTCTCATGACCCATGGTGCGTAATAGGATTTCTGTTCTTCTGCCTCTAACGTTCAGCTGTCGCATGAGTGATTCTGTGCAGAATGTTGCTGAACTACCTGGATCCATGAAGGCGTAAGTCTACACAAGCTTCTCGCTCCTCTTAGACTTGATCTTTACTGGTACGATGGCAAGAATACAATCGCTGTCACCGGCCCCAGTGAGTCCACAAGTCTCTGGTTCTAGCGACACCAGAGCACTTGAAACAACCTTCTCGTCGGTATTGTTTTCTTCACTCCTCTTAGAGACTTGTTCTTCTTTATGGATATGCAGCAGACTGGGATGTTTCCGAGTGCACTCTCTGCATGTTGTTCTTTGCTTACAGTTTCTACTCAGGTGCCCCTGAGAGAGACATCCAAAACATAGGCCGTTGTACTTCAGGAATTCGATTCTGTCCTTATGTGGCTGTGCTTTGATGTCGCTGCAGAAATCCAATGTATGATTCTTCTGGCAGAATAAGCATGGCTTCTGAAAGGCATTAGCAGGCGTCACTGTGCTGCTCTTTTTGGGAGATGAGTTCTGGGGCCTTTCTTCCTCGGCCTGAGTGACGATAGTTGCAAAGCTGCTTCCCCTGGAACCACCTTTCCTGAGAGTCTTTGATTCAACAGGCTTGGCTTTCACTCTTCCATCGGTGGTCGGGCTGGCGTCCTGGATGTTTCCAAACAATGGGTCCCTAGCAATTTTAGCCTGTTTGTCTATGAAATTCACTAAGTCTGCAAACCTGGCTCTACTTTTCCATCTCTCCATTATCTCAAAGGCTGTTCTTCTCCATTGTTCTCTCATCCTGTAAGGAAGCTTAGAGATGATGATTCTCATAGTCGTAGGATTGTCCATCTCTTCCATGAATTCAACATCCTCCATGGTGTTGCGACATCCTATGAGGAAAAGAACATATGCGTTCAATGCCTCTCCGTCCTCCGATCTGATCTGTGGCCACTTGGTAGCCTTTTCAATATATGCAGTGGCTATCTTCAGCTCGTTCCCATAGTGCTCCTGCAGCAACTTCCTGGCTTCTATGTATCCCCGGTCCGGTCTCATGTGTTCACAGCTTCTGACCAGGTCTTGTGGTTTACCACTGGTGTACTGTCCCAGGTAGTACAACTTATCACTGCTGCTCTCTGTTTTGGAGTCAATGGCTTGTTCAAAGGATCTGATGAAGGGCTTATACTTGAGTGGGTCGCCTTGGAACACTGGTATGTCTCTTTGAGGGAGTCGAAACAGATTCTGTTGTTTTACAAGCATCTCTGTAATTTCGTTCTGACGTTGCATCACTCGGTATAGGCTTCTCCCTGTGTCTTCAGGCCTCTGGTGGTCATCAGCAGGGTCTAGTCTAGACCGTCTGACGTCTGGGGTAGCATCACGTGCTCCTGTTAGTGGAGAGGCCACTCTTCCACGCTGTAATGCCAGGGGATTGCCTTCGGACTCTCTTGTAACTCTTGAAGGTGCCCTGGATCCAACTCTATGTGACAACATTGACTGGCAGTATTCGCTCCCGCCGTCCCGTGAGCCTTCATAATCTTCATACGCACTCAACCTGGCGTCTGAGACCGCGATAGCTGTTTTTATCTCCAGCTGTTCTTTCTTTGCCTGCACCTGGGCCTGTTGGGCCTGCAGTTGGGCCTGTTGGGCCTGCAGTTGGGCCTCTTGGACCTGCAGTTGGGCCTCTTCCCGTTCAAGAGCTCCTCTCTCATGCGTCGCGACGAGCTTGTGGTAGAAGCGACTGACCTGCGTCCAGAAACAGAGCTACCTTCTTTTCGATTTTTGCTCGGTCTGGCGGAAGTCTCTGAAATGCTATCGTCTGGTCCGACTTCATCGTCAACTTTATCTTTCTCTGCTGTATCAGCATCTTGACGAATCTTTAACATCCACTGTTCTGTGGCCTTGATATAGCCCTTAATGCTGGTTGATTTAAGATCAAACCAGTTGTGCTGATCAGCGTTTCCCTCTTCTTCAGACAGAAGTGCTAATACATCTTCATTGAGTACATTAAATTCTTCATGCAGCTTGGAGAAATCGTAATTCCTGGCCGCCAATCTTCCTCTCTACTTTTGGAACTTGTACTGATGCGCCCCAAACCACTTCCCCCTGGCTAAATGAGCTCCAGTAACCTATCTAATGTAATGAAAAGGGCACTTCTTCATCCTCAAACAAAAAATAAGTTTTGCAACTTTTTCAAGAAGGAAGTAAAAATACTCCTTCATGAGTGGGCTGAATTTCTGGCTTTCAGAAGCCATAAGAACAGGCCTACTACTCTGCACAACTGGTGGTGCACGTCTCACATGTGAGATCATCCTGTGCCCTACCACCTGAGGATCACAATTTCCTGCCTGAACATCTTCCACTGTGTGGATAAATCCTAGTTAAGTGGTTTTATTTTCCTTTTTGCTCTTGGAGAGCCAGAGAAAGCACAGGATATATATCAGCACTGATTGTGAAAACCACCCATTAGAAGCTTTTAGTACCCATAGAGGACATCCATTATTTCAACAACTACTGACATTTGGATAGCGCCACCACAAAGGGGAATGTCTCACGACACTTAGCTTCTCCCATCCCCACTCTTTCTTCTGATTGTTAACAGTGGTGGCTAAAAGCACAGTCTTAGGAAGTTTTTGAAAGGAGTGAGGGTGGTAAGAAGGAATGGTTTAGAGAGTGTTTCAGAGTGCAGATGTTAGTTACTGAAGGATCAGCCACTGACAGTAAAGCAGAGGGACTGATGATCAATGAACCAGAGCTGGAAAGATGAAGCTGGCACATATGGTTAGTGAAAGTTAAAGGAGGGGCAGGGGGATGAGGCCATGAGGGATTTGAAAATGAAGGCAAGGATATTGAAATCATTACATTAGGCAATGTTGCAAGTAGAGCTTAGCAGGTATGCAGGTAATCACTTGCAAGAGGAAGCAGACCGCAGAGTTTTGTATTAACTGGAGCTTCTGAAGGGTGGAGAAGTGGTAGCTGGTGTGCAGGGCATTTCAGAAGTCGATACTCAACATGATGGAAGCATGGATTAGGCTTTCGGTGGTGGGGGGAGGTTATTAAGCACATTAAGCGGGCAATATCCCAGAGAAGGAAAAATGCAATCTTAGCAACTAATCAGAGGTCAGGTATGAAATTTAGCTCCATATCCAGCTGGATGCTAAGGACTAATACAACATTAATTTCATATTATTAGTTTCAAAAAGCTGAACATGTCACTTAAATAGGGGAACAATCAACTGTTCATAGAAATATTGTACAGTGTAACATCTAATATGAATTATTGTACACTGTTTAAGCTGATACCATATGATGTAAGCAGTCAGAACAAAGTTGGGTGTTTTTACTGCTGTATCGATGTTTGCCTGTACATATGCTGCATTATATCAGATCAATCAAAGTAAGATTTCTAATCGTCGCATTTTAATTGGTTCTCTGTATGTTGTGTCTAATTAAGAATTATGATTTGGTTTTGGAGGTCAAAAAATGTGTATGTTCATGAAGTTGAATCTGAAGAGTAGATCCACCTGACTGATGTACGTCTCCCTGAATCACGTCTGAGCGTGCCTGCACAAGACTAACGATTTGATGGAGCTGCTGGTCTGCTCTTTATCATTCAAGCCTGTCAACACCATTATGGAAAATAGATGCATATTGCGTCATTAGCATAGCAGCAATTGGTTAGCTCCTGACTAGAATGTTGAATCCAAGGACAGCAGACTTGAATGCTTATTGTGCATGACCACCTCAAGTAATATTATCTCTTTCTCGCTCTCTCTGCCTCTTATTCAATCAAGGACAATTCCAATGTCATAGTTTACACCACTAATCAGCTATTTTGAACTCCCATGGTCCTACCTAATACCAAGTGTAAGGAGCTCATGGATTCCTTTGCCTCTTCCTGTTCCATCATCTCCCCTATTCAGCTCTAACCCCACAACATTCGGCTGCTTCTCGATCTTTCCTCCAATCTTCATCAGACTCATTCTTCCATGAGACCCTCCACCTGCTCCCTTGCCTCCCTCCTGATGTAGGTACTGACCACTCAACTACTTCTCCTTAGCCCAGTGCTACCTGGCATCAACTGTTCTCACCCCATTTTTCTCTCCTTTCCCTCATTGAAAAGACCAACTTTGACTCCCTCCAACTTCTCCATTTACCATTCCATCCTAACCTTTCCTTTCTCTCTTCACATAGGCATCACCGCCACCCCAACTCAAAGTCCTCCTCTCTCATCACGCGTATTCAGATCCCTTAAGTCTGGTTTCCATCCTACACATGTAACTATGACTGCCCCCGGTCACTCTTGCCAAATGCAATTTTCTTTTGAGAAATTCAGATTGTGTACAGCTAGAGGGAATTCAGTGGAGAGTATTTATGGTGTTTCATAAGGTGCGGCATAAGAGACCGGTTATGTATTTTGTTTTACTTCATTCTGAGGGTGGTGGGCCACTTTCTTGAAATGAGTGGCTTGCTCGGCCACTTTAGAAGACAGTTAAGACTCAATCATATTGGTGTGGGACTGGAGTCACATATAACCCCAGACCGGGTAAGGACAGTAGGTTTCCTTCCTGAAAGAACATTAGTGAACCAGTGGGCTTTTTACTACAATCCAACAACTTCACAGTCACTTTTACTGATGCCAAATTTTTTATTTCTAGATTTTTTTTTTAAACTGAATTCAAATTCTTAAACTGCCATGGCGTGATTTGAACTCACATTCTCTGGATTATTTCTGAACACCTCTAATAGGAGTCAGCTGTAGCTCAGTAGGTAGCACTCTCACCTCTGAGTCAGAAGGTTGTGGGTTCGTCCCACTCCAGAAAATTGAGCACAAAATCTAGGCTGGCATTCCTGTGCAGTACCGAGGGTGCGCTGCACTGTCAGAGGTGCCGTCTTTCGGTTGAGGCATTAAACCGAGGCCTCATCAGCCCTTCCAAGTGGACAGAAAAGATCCCATAGCACCATTTCGAAGAAGAGGAGGGCAGTTCTTCCCGGTGTCCTGGCCAATATTTATCCCTCGACCAACATCACTATCTGGTCATTTATCTCATTGTTGTTTGTGGGAGCTTGCTGTGCGCAAATTGGCTGCCACATTTCCTACATTACAACAGTGACTGCACTTCAAAAATATTTAATTGGCTTTAAAGGACTTTGAGACATTCTGATATTGTGAAAGGTGCTATATAAATTTAATTTCCTTTTTTCCTTCCCTCCCTCCCTCCCTCCCTCGAGCCCAGTGAGATAACCAATTTACAGCTGTACCCACATCAATTATTTAAGTGGAGCAGAAATCAGATGGGTCCTACAATGGACAAATGATCCACTCCGTCAGGTTACTGCAAAGGCAGTAAAGTTGAAAATTAACCCCTTAGGCACTTCTCGGACTCTGATAGGTAGAAACCAGATGCAGGGGTTTTTAATAGGATCCTATTAAAAGAAAAACTTCCCAGCATTGTTTTCAAACTCCTCAAAATTGGTCAGAAAACTGGGCTTGCAAAAGGTTCTTTTATCTTTGACTGACAGTTACATGAATTGAGTTAGTCACGAATATTAGCCAGCAGATAGAAATAGCAGGTTTGTTCACAGGGAAATCCACCCTTGAATGAATTGCAATAAACCTTCCCTGCAGAAGCAAGCAGGAAGGTTTAATAAATAGAAGTTCATTCACAAGGGAGGAATCTTAATACAAGCAGTGATTTATGTAAATGACCATATTCAATTAGGTTATTTTCATTTACCTATGAAATAATGTGATTCAAATTGATATTTTAGCGGTCCGATTAAATATAGTAATTAATTACTTTACCAGTAACCACGAGAATATTAATTTGTGAATTATCCACACCACACAGAGAGAGAGAGTATAAATTCTGCTAAAAAAGTTATAGGGCTAAAAATTCGTGGCCGCCACAAGAGTTGCTGGTGTGTCACCATGGCCTCGATATTATTGCCTCTGAAAATGGACGAAGCCCAACCAGAGAAAAATTTGCTAAAGCCCAGTGCTAACTTACCATGTAACGCCCTCCTGGTGGCATTAGTGCAGGCATGGGAATCGAAGTTCCCGTCCTAAAGCGGCGTTCTAGCTTCCAACAGCCTCTGGAAATGAGACAATAGAGTTCGCTAGGCATTGTGGGAAATTAAAAGGGCAATGCCTTCTGAACTACTAAAAATAAAAATGAAGTGAAAAAATGCAGCTTTCAACCCTTACTGCTTTAAAAAAAAATTACGTTAAAAAGAAGTCCCAAATGAGAGCCGTCAGCTCTTAAAGCTGAATTCCCTTCCAAACCTCAAAAAATTAGAAAATGCCTCAGCACGAACACAAATGGCTCAGCAAGTCAGGGAAGGAGCACCCAGAGTCTCGCACGCAGCACTCCAGCTTTGTGCAGAGGGTCAACACTGCAAGAGAGGTCCTCTACCCACAGGGGCTAGTGGACCCTCCAGAATGAACAAAGAGGGACCACATCACCGAGGCCGTCACTGCCAGCATTGTCACCCCCACCACTTGGCTCCAGTGCCCAAAGATGCATCATGACCTCAGACACTGGTCAAGGTCAGTGAATGCATCTTCAAAAGTCGTCTCCTGCCAACTGCACCACTAGCCTCACACACTGCCCATTGCACGACTCCCCACCCCAATCACTCACCTACCAAAAATCTATACCAATCAAGAGGCACATTTCCCATTCCGAGCCTCACCTCACCCCCTTGGAGGAGACAGTGCAGGCCATTCTTGGCAGGAGCATGGTTGAGCCCTTGGGCAGCGGCGGGGCAGAAAGGATACAAGATCCCGATATCATCATACATTATCCTCCTTCTGACATGCACCTCATGCTTTCCCGCCCTCCCCTCACCACGACTCCACCCTTGTGCCTTCCTCATTTCACACACGCAAGAAATACAGCCTGTCCAGCCCGTGGTAGGCCAAGAGGGAGAGGAGAGTGAAGAAGAAGAAGAAAAACCATCACTCTGTTGTGTCTCAAGGGGTTTTATACCCTTGCCTATATAACAATTAAGAAGGACTCCGGGGTGGAGAGTTTAGTTAACGGCCATTTTATTTACAATGTGCTTCTTCACTCAATGCACTACATTTCCCATAGTGCATTGCAAATCACCACTATGGTATCCCATGTGGGACAATTCTAATACACATTCAAAATACACAACATATTTCCTCCCCCTTAAAATAGAATGTCCACAAAACAGAATAACTGAAAATGACTATAACTTTGGAAGAGAGGGTAGACTGCCTTTATATTCCGCTAACCCTGGGGATTATTCTGCCCCATGCACACAGGTTAGCACTAACTGTAACTAAGGTGCTCTGGAGGCTGCCTTTCTCTTTGGGGGTAACGCCTAGTCTCAGGAGCAGACTCTGGCTGGCTCTCCTGTGACCCTGCAGGCATGGCTTCCTCCCTCGATGGCACAAGAGTGGATGGTGCCACCGTCTCAGGGTCGGATGACCAGTCCCTGCTGGAGCCCCCAGCAGGTCCTTGATCCTCTGTTTCTTGGGTTACCTGTGGCGACTGTCTTGGCAGTAACTGGTATACATGCCGTCTCCATGTTCGGTCGTCTCCGGTGCGGGCTCGATATGAAACGGGGCCCGTCTTTTGAATGACCGTAGCCGGGACCCACCGCTCCGGGGTGGTGTAGTTACGCGCGAGGACTTTGCCCCCCACCACAAAGTGTCGTTCTTTGGACCTCTCAGCTCGTCTGCTGACTTGATCCTGCTGATTGGCGTGCACCACTGCTTCTGTGGACGTTGGCCTCAGCAGGTCAAGGCGTGTCCGTAGCTGCCTTCCCATGAGTAGGTAAGCAGGAGATGCTCCAGTTGTAGCATGAGGCGTGTTTCGGTATTTCAGCAAGAAAGCATTCAGGCGCTGCTTTAGAGGAGCATCACTTCTTGCCGCTTTCAACGCGTGTTTCAGCGTTCTGACGGTCCAGCATCTCGTGAAGTGGTGCGCCGATAACAACCTGGCCCTTAACATCAAGAAAACCAAAGAAATCATTGTGGACTTAAGGAAGTCTAAAGGCAGAAGTCACACCCCCATCCACATCCATGGGGCTGTGGTGGAAAGGGTGGACAGCTTTAAGTTCCTCGGAGTCCACATCACGGAAGACCTCTCCTGGTCGCTCAATACCTCCTCTCTGGTGAAGAAGGCCCAGCAGCGCCTATATTTCCTAAGGAGGCTGAAGGGATGTAACCTGTCACCCCTGATCCTCTCTAACTTTTACCGCTGCACAATAGAGAGCATCCTGACAAACTGTATCACAGTATGGTATGGCAGCTGTAGCTACTATGACCGGAAAGCCCTGCAGCGGGTAGTCAAAACTGCCCAACGCATTACCGGCACCCGGCTACCGACCATAGAGCACATATACCAGAAACGCTGTTTACGGAGGTCACTGACCATCATCAAAGACCCTACCCACGCCAGCCACAGTCTGTTCGCCCTCCTGCCATCTGGGAGACGCTACAGATGCATTCGCACCCGTACGACCAGATTTAGGAACAGCTTCTTTCCCAGGGCTGTCATTCTACTGAACTCCACAAATAAACTCTAAAGCCTGCACATCTGCCAATGCAGTTTATTATGGTTATGTTTATGTTAATGTATTACAAGCCAAATGTATGTTGAATGTTTAAATGTCTTAATCTAAATGTACACTCTCGGGAGCCGCAAGCCTACATTTCGTTGTACTGCACTTGTGCACTAACAATGACAATAAAGTTGATTATGATTATGATTATGATTATGGAAATCTCTCCGCCAATCCATTTGTGGATGGATGATAAGGCACGGAGAACGTGTGCTGGATTCCATTGCTCTTGAGGAACTCCTCCATCTCCTGGGATGTGAACTGTGTTCCATTGTCAGTTACGATCTGCTCCGGCAGACCAAATCGCCCGAACATCTCTCTCAGAGTCTCGATGGTTTTCTCCGTAGTGGTAGTGGACATTACTGCAACCTTTGGCCATTTGGAATGGGAGTCCACCGCGACCAGGAACATCGCTCCTTCCACTGGTCCCGCGAAGTCCAGATGGATCCGTTGCCACGGTGTCGCTGGCCATTCCCATGGATGCAGTGGCGCTGCTCTTGGCGTATCCCTGGTTGTCTCGCATGATGGGCATGATTTCGCTTCAACTTCAATTTCATGATCCAGACCGGGCCACCAGAAGTAACTTCTGCCAGCTCCTTCATCTGGACAATACCACAATGTCCTGAGTGCAGCTCGTTGCGGACATGTTTCCGCAGCTTTGGTGGTATGATCACTCGCATGCCCCAAAGGAGGCATCCTGACGTGACAGACAACTCCTTCCCTCTTGACAGGTAAGGTAGGAGCTCAGGTGGTGCGTCTGACACCCGTGATCCGTCTCCTCGCATCACCCGATCCAGCACCTTGGATAGCGTAGGGTCCACTCTGGTCTCTTTCTTGACCTGCCGGGCCGTGACAGGGGCATTGCTCACCATGTCAAAGTAGAAAATCTTCTGCTCACAGCCTTCAGAGGGCACAGGCAGCGGAAGTCTTGACTATCCGTCCGCATTGCCATGTGCTGCTGACCTCTGGTATTTGATGTTGTAATTGTGAGCGCTTAACATCAGCGCCCAGTGCTGCATCCTGCACGCTGCAAGGGAGGGTATTTCTGTGTGTGGACCAAAGATCGATGTCAGAGGACGATGATCCGTCAGCAAGGTGAATTTCCTTTGGAACAAGTAGTGATGGAACTTTTTGATTCCAAAGATGATGCCCAAGGCCTCTTTTTTGATCTGCGGGTATTTCACCTCCGCCTTGCTCAGGGACCTTGACGCGAATGCAATCGGCTTCTCTTCGCCTGAGGGAAAGATGTGGGACACGACCGCGCCAACGCCATAAGGCGACGCGTCACAGGCCAGCTGGATCTGCAACGACGGGTCAAAAAGCGTCAACACTCTGGGGTCAGTCAAAGCTGCTTTGGCTTTCTTGAATACAGCTTCACACTCCTTTGTCCACGCCCAGGCCTTGCCCTGACACAGCAACTCATGTAATGGCTTCAACAGTGATGCCAGCTGTGGAATAAACTTTCCGTAATAGTTCAGGAGACCTAAGAATGACCGCAGCTGGCCGGCATTTGTAGGTGCAGGAGCGTCGGCAACTGCTTTCACTTTCGACGGTGCTGTGTGTAGGTCATCCGCGTCAATGACATGGCCTAGGTACTCCACTGATGGCTTGATAAATTCGCATTTGTCCTTGTGAACGCGTAAGCCATATTCTTCAAGTCTTCCCAGTGGCTTCGCCAGGTTCTGCAGATGCTCGTTGTCGTCCTTTCCTGTGACAAGGATATCGTCGAGATAACATTGTACCCCTGGAATGCCGCTTAAGATCTGGTCCATAGTCCGCTGAAACAATGCTGGTGCTGACGTTATACCAAAGGGTAGGCGGCAGTACCTGTAGAGGCCCTTGTGGGTGGTGATGGTGAGGTACTTCTGTGAGTCCTCTTCTACATGCATCTGCAAGTAGGCTTGGCATAGATCAATCTAGCTAAACTTCTGACCGCCTGCTAGACCCGCGAAAAGATCTTCAATGATGGGGAGGGGGTACTGTTCAGCTGAGAGCACAGGATTCACTGTTACTTTGAAATCTCCACATAAGCGAGCCGCGCCGTCACTCTTCATCACTGGTACCACGGGCGTGGCCCACTCACTGTGCGAAACCGGCACCAGGACCCCTATCTTGACCATACGCTCCAGGTCAGCCTCCACCTTTGGTCTGAGGGCGTAGGGAACGTTCCTGGCCTTCAGGAATCATGGCTGGCAGTCAGGCTTCACCTTGAGTTTGACCGTAATCCCCTTCATACTCCCCAATTCTCCGTCAAAGACAGCCGCATGCTTTGTCAACACTGCCGCTAGCCCCGCCTCTTCGACTGACACCACATTCATTTTTTTCCAATCCAGATGAATTTTCTCCAAGCATGGCCTGCCCATCAGGGATGGATAGTCACCCTTGACCACGTAAACTGGCAGCATCACGGTTTGTCCATTAAGCTCCACCTTGACCTCCGTCTTACCCAGCATTGGGACTGTTTCCCCAGTGTAGGTCTTTAAGATGAGCTTGGCCGGCATCAGTGATAGGTGGTTCAATTTTTCATTGAATAGCTTCTCTGAAATCAAGGAGACAGCGGCCCCCGCATCCAGCTCCATTTTGACCGGTATTCCCTCTAGTAGTGGAGTGACTCCATAGCCTGATGAGCCTCCATTCACCGTTAACACATGGAGATTCAGCTCCCCATCAAAGTCTGTGTCACTGTCTCCCTGTTCTTGTTTCACCATGTGTAGGTTTTTCTTTTTAGAACGCCAGTTGGATGTGTTTCCTTGTTTGTTTTTGTGTGTCTCTGTGTAGGATTGTTTGCTTTGCCCTTTACACACACGTTCAATGTGTCCTTTCTTTTCACATTTCTGACAGGTCAGGTCTTTACACCAGCAGTCAGATGGCTGATGACCTGACCTTCCACATCTGTAACACTCTCTGGCGCCCCTTGCATGCTTATCCGGTGTAGCTGCTACCCTGTGCACTCTTGTTGCAGCCCCCAACAGCTGTGCATCTTTAGCTGCTAACTCCATAGACACAGCGAGCTCCACTGCTGATTTAAGCGTCAGTTTGTCAGTCGTGAGCAAGCGCTTCTGTGTTGCTTCACATCTTAATCCACACACAAACCTATCACGGACAGTGTCATTTAGAGTTTCACCAAACTCACAATGCTCAGTTAGCTTCTTTAGCACTGCAACATATTCGGCTATGGACTCACCCTCCCCTTGGTTTCGTTTGTGAAACCTGAACCTCTCGGCAATCAGCAGCGGCTTGGGTGCGAAATGTGTTTCCAAAACTTCCACAATCTGATCATATGTCTTAGTGCCGGGCTTATCTGGGTGCATCAAACTCCGTAACAAGCCAAATGTTTTTGCTCCGATCACACTGAGGAACGTCGCCACTTTAACGTCATCTTTAATGCCATTTGCAGTCACGAAAAATCCAAAACGCTCTGTATAAGCACTCCATTGCTCCGCTGTTTCATCAAATGGTCCAAACGCTCCGGTTAGCATAGCCATTTTGTCATTTTTTTTTGGAGAGTTTAGTTAACGGCCATTTTATTTACAATGTGCTTCTTCACTCAATGCACTACGTTTCCCATAGTGCATTGCAAATCACCACTGCCGTATCCCATGTGGGACAATTCTGATACACATTCAAAATACACAACAACTCGATTTCATACTCCCAGCCACCAGCTCCTCAAGGTCGACCAGCAAGGCCATTTGCAGTGTAGCCCCACTAAATGTCAGCAACCTTCCGCCAGCCATGCTGCAGCCACTGGGGTAGCACTGCATGACGTAAGTAGGATAGGCAAAGGCACACACAAGACAGTCACTAAGCAGGAATACATAAGGGTGATGAGTTGATTTCTTGATGTCACATTGGATGGATAGATATATAAAGTTGGAGTGGAAAGTTTGCTTTGTGGTGTCTTTTATTTCAGCATTGTGGCCAAGAGGACGCTGTGATGGTCAGTAACAGAGGGAAGGTAAGGTGTAGGACTAGTGTTGAAAGGGTAATTGGGGTTGTGGTAAATGGTACCACAGGTGGTTGATTTGATTCCGGATATCACGGCCAGAAAAGGGCTGTCTGGGTTGCATCCTTCCTTCAGCTTCCTCCTCTTCGGCTTCTTTCTTTTCTGTTTCTTCCTCTTCTGCGTCTTAAATCCCCAGGGCTTGGTAATCTACATCCTGTTATGTTCATAAATAAATAGACGTTTTCATTATGAACAGCTAGCTTGAGCTAGTCATTTATTCAGCCATGTGGACTAGTATACAGGCATCCATCTTGACTACTGCCTTGTGGGTCGCCCCTTACTAAATATACAGCTCCACCTAGTGTACCATTCTAGAATGACATGTTACTGATCATTACATCCCCCTTCCTTAGAGGTTAAACAAAATCAATATCAATCAATCATAATGACACAAACATCTTCACAACAGTCAACACATTTTCAAAGCTTTACTTTATGAACTCTAAGCTTTTCATTCTTTTATTATAGTTTTCTTTGTACTCAAAGATTAAGTCTATCAGGCTTTTTTACTTCACGTGTGGATCTTCTCAGCACAGGTAAGTCTGATGTGTTTTCATGAGAGCCTGTATGTGTGTTTGTGTTAGATTGTTCTGGTGGTGAGTGACAAGATTCAGTTGCGGCATTGTCATCGATTTGCTCTTGGATAGTTTCTTGTGTTTTCAGGAGGGAACAGCGGTTCCTCCTGAGAATCTGTCCTTCCTCAGTTCTAATGGTGTATGACCTTGGTCCTACTTCCTCAAGAACTGTAGCTTTCCTGTTCCATGCATTTGGATCCTCAATCCTGAAAACATCATCCCTTGTCAATGGTTTCAGAGTTTTGGATGACTTGTCATAGTGTGATTTCTGTTTCAGCTTTAACAGTTGAAGTCTCTGTCTTAGTTCCTTACTCTGCTTTTCTTTTGCACAGCAGGGTAGCGTGGTGCACAACTTGCGACCCATTAGGAGTTCAGCAGGTGAAGAACCACAGTCTAAAGGGGAGGCTCGGTAGCTCAGCAGGGCGAGATAAGGATCAGACTTGCTTTCTGTTGCTTTCTTCGGTAGCTGTTTGAGAACTTGAACACCTTTCTCTGCCTTACCATTCGACTGAGCATACAGAGGACTGGATGTGATATGTTGAAAGTCATAATGTGCTGCAAACTGTTGCCACTCCTTACAGTTGAAGCACGGACCATTGTCGCTAACGGCAATCCTGGGAATTCCATGTCTGGCGAAGATGGATTTAACATGCATTATGACACTGCTTGCTGATGTGCTTGAGAGCAGCGCCATCTCAGGATAGTTAGAATAGTAGTCAATCACTATTAGATAGTCTTTACCATTCAAATGGAAGAGGTCCATACCAACCTTTTGCCATGGTGCTGTTGGTAAGTCAGCTACTATCATTGGTTCCTTTGCTTGTTTGTTTTGGTGTTTCTGACATGTCTCACATTTGCCTATCATGTTCTCAATGTCCTTATTTATGCCAGGCCAATAAACAGTGTCTCTTGCTCTCCTTTTGCATTTTTCAATTCCGAGGTGTCCCTCATGAATCCTTTTGAGCATGTCTTGACGTAGAGCCTGTGGAATGACTATTCTGTTCTGTTTTAGTAATAGTCCACTTGCGACACTTAACTCTGACCTGATGTGATAGTAATTTGGACAGGAACCTTTTGGCCAACCATGATGAATGTTCTCTATTACTGTTTGTAACACTGTATCTTTTACTGTTTCTTCTGCTATTTGCTTTGATTTTGTGTCTGACACGGGCAGCGCAGCAGTGACCATACTCACATGAACATCCACGTCTTCCTCAGTAGAGCTCACATGACTCATTGTGGGTGCTCGGGATAGTGCATCTGCTAACACTATGTGTTTGCCTGGTGTGTAGATCAGTTCAAAGTCATATCTTTGCAGCTTCATCATGAGTCGTTGAATCCTTGGAGACATCTCATTCAGATTTTTTTTTATGATGGCAACCAGTGGGCAGTGGTCTGTCTCAACTGTGAAGGTGGGAAGTCCATATATGTAGCCATGGAACTTTTCTAGTCCAACTACCAAGCCTAGACATTCCTTTTCAATCTGGGCGGATCGACACTCAGAATCAGTCATTGACCTGGAGGCATAGGCAACAGGCTTCCAATCTTCACCCTCTGCTTGTAGCAAGACTGTGCCTAGGCCATCTTTTGATGCATCCGTTGACACTTTGATTCTCTTTGTTGGGTCAAAGAAGGTGAGTACAGGTGTGGTTGTCAGCACTATTTCCATTATAGTTCTTCAGTCGTACTGACTTTTTCTGTATTTTGGGCTTTTCTTTCATATTTTTAATGTCACTCATACTGATTAAGTTTGCTTTTGCCCCAGTGTCTAGTTTCAATGTAACTAATGCTCCATTTACCTGCAGTGCCATCATCCATTTGTCCTCTTTTACTGCATTAACTTTATGTTCAGCATTCTCCATTCCTGAGGGCTGCACATTTTCTGTATCCTTTTCTATATTGTCACATGACACCATTCCTACAAAAAATGTCTCACTTAAATCAGTGTCCTCAATCACATTGACTTGTTGCCCTTTCTTTGTTTTTACTTTTGAAAAGCATTGTTTGGCAAAGTGATTCTTTCCATTACATTTTGTGCACATTTTTCCATGCACAGGGCATTGTCTTGGCTGGTGCTGGTAACCACAGCATTTACAATTAAAAATTCCATCCTCCGATTGCTTTGCATTTCTGTTCTGACCATGTTTCTTCCCCTTGCAGAACACAGCACCGACAGCAGCACAGTCACTCATTACAGTCGCATTATTATTAATTTCACTGAAAGTCTTTGCGTGCTGTTGAGCTAGCTCACTGGCATGGCATATTTTCACAGCATTCTCCAATGTTAGTTCAGTTTCTCTCAACAAATGTTCCCTGACCTTTTTATCATGAATACCAAACACAATCTGGTCACGAATCATGGATGATTTCAGTTCAGAGAAATTACATGTCTGTGCTTTCAGTTTCAAATCGGTCACAAAGCTATCAAAAGTCTCATTTTGCTGCTGTGTCCGTGAACGGAACATGTCCCTCTCATAGGTCTTGTTCTTTTTGGGAGAACAATGTGTATCAAACTT
Source organism: Somniosus microcephalus (assembly GCF_052327205.1). Lineage (NCBI taxonomy): Eukaryota > Metazoa > Chordata > Chondrichthyes > Squaliformes > Somniosidae > Somniosus > Somniosus microcephalus. The sequence goes on along the minus strand of NC_140994.1, from coordinate 76,014,314 downwards.
CTTTAGCACATCGTCCATTTTTTCTCTGTCGTCCTCTTGATCAAATACAAATGTATTAAATACCTCTATCACCTGCGGGCCTGCAACCGTGAGCAGTAACGCTATTTTCCTTGCATCTGGCATCGTACCGAACCCGATGGCAGCAATATAGAGTTCGAATTGTTGTTTGAAAGTCTGCCAATTGAAGTCGACATTCCCCCTGAGTTTCAAACCCTCCGGTGGCTTCAAATTCTCCATGTCGCGTTTCACAATATTCAGCAGATATTACCAATCCTGGTACCATGTTATGTTCATAAATAAATAGACGTTTTCATTATGAACAGCTAGCTTGAGCTAGTCATTTATTCAGCCATGTAGACTAGTGTACAGGCATCCATCTTGACTACTGCCTTGTGGGTAGCCCCTTACTAAACATACAGCTCCACCTAGTGTGCCATTCTAGAATGGCATGTTACTGATCATTACACATCCTAGGGTACTTAAGGAAGTGGCCCTAGAAATAATAGATGCATTGCTGGTCATCTTCCAAAATTCTATAGGCTCTGGAACAGTTCCCATGGATTGGAGGATAGCTAATGTAACCCCTCCATTTAAAAAAGGTGGTAGAGAGAAAACGGGGAATTATAGACCGGCAAGCTGACATCGGTAGTGGGGAAAATGCTAGAGTCCATTATAAAAGATGTAATAGCAGAGCACTTGGAAAACAGTGACAGGATCGGACAAAGTCAACATGGATTTACAAAAGGTAAATCATGCTTGACTAATCTACTGGAATTTTTTGAGGATGTAACTGGTAGAATAGATAAAGGAGAACCAGTGGATGTGGTGTATTTGGACTTTCAGAAGGCTTTCAATAAGATCCCGCATAAGAGATTAGCATGCAAAGTTAAAGCACATGGGATTGGGGGTAAGGTATTGTCTTGGATAGAGAACTGGTTGGCATGCAGGAAGCAAAGAGTTGGAATAAATGGGTCTTTTTCCCAGTGGCAGGCAGTGACTAGTGGGGTACCGCAGGGATCGGTGCTAGGACCCCAGCTATTCACAATATATAGAAATGATCTAGACGAGGGAACTAGATGTAATATCTCCAAGTTTGCAGATGACACAAAGCTGGGTGGGCGTGTGTGCTGTGAGGAGGATGCAGAAAAACTCCAGTATGATTTGGACAGGTTGGGTGATTGGGCAGATGCATGGCAAATGCAGTATAATGTGGATAAATGCGAGGTTATCCACTTTGGTGGCAAAAACAGGAAGACAGATTATTATCTGAACGGCAATAGATTGGGAAAAGGGGAAGTGCAATGAGACCTGGGTGTCCTTGTGCACCAGTCGCTGAAGGTAAGCATGCAGGTTAAGAAGGCCAATGGTATGTTGGCCTTCATAGCGAGACGATTGCTGCAGCTGTACAGGGCCTTGGTGAGACCACATCTTGAGTATTGTGTGCAGTTTTGGTCGCCTTATCTGAGGAAGGATGTTCTTGCCATGGAGAGAGTACAGCGAAGATTCACCAGGCTGATACCTGGGATGGCAGGAATGACGTCTGAGGAGAGATTGGGTCGATTAGGCTTATATTCGCTAGAGTTTATAAGAATGAGATGGGATCTCATTGAAACTTATAAAATTCTAACAGAGCTAGACAGACTAGATGCAGGAAGGATGTTCCCGATGGCGGGGGAGTCCAGAACCAGGGGTCACAGTGTAAGGATAAGGGGTAAGCCATTTAGGACTGAGATGAGGAGGAATTTCTTCACCCAGAGAGTGGTGAACTTGTGGAATTCTCTACCACACAAGGCAGTTGAGGCCAATTCATTAAATATATTCAAGAAGGAGTTAGATATATTTCTTAAGGCTAAAGGGATCAAGGGATATGGGGAGAAAGCAGGGACAGGGTACTGAATTTGGATGATCAGTCATGATCTCATTAAATGGCGGAACAGGCTCGAGGGGCTGAATGGCCTACTCCTGCTCCTATCTTCTATGTTTCTATATTTCTATGTCTTTCTCTTCTCTCTGCAAACGGATGCTGTAAATCTGAAATGACAGCATAAAATGCTTGAAATACTCAGCAGGTCAGGCAGCATCTTGACCTGAGACCTGAACGCTGTTTCTCTCTCCACAGATGTTGCCTGATCTGCTGGGTATTTGCAGCATTTTCTGTCTTCTCAGAGGCCTTCCTTTACCATCAGAGGCATTGCAAGCATCCAGCAGCATTCCGTACACACTTCCACTAACAGCACCTCTGTCAGTCTGCTTCACGCTAGCTTTACATATAGAGCTTAGCACCTCAATGCAAAGGTGGTGACGTTTAGTCGGCGTTGCATGATGTCTAGACGTCACCTCTCTCACATTTTAATTTGTAGGGCGATGGATGTTACCAGCAGCGCTGCGGGGAAACTGGTGGACACCACGGGGCTCGCCACCAGCTGGCGCCCTCTTAACGCAACCATTTGCTGGTAATGGGTGGCGTTAAGCCCATGAATTTTATACAAAAATTGTTGATCAGATTTCTGGATTTTAAAAATGTGCTTATGTTAAATTGCAGTTTCTACCCATTACGTAACTACAGTAACGATCCCAGATAACATTTTTACTGAAGCAGGAATATAATAAAAGCACAGTATATTGGATCAATTGATCAATCTATCATATTAAAAGCCTTGCATGCAGTACCGACTTCCTGTAAGTATAACCTTTGCTTTTCTGTAACACTCGCTCATTATTCATCTTGCATCTTATCTTTCCGTCGCACTTTTTGATTGGCTCAAAGTGAAACAGCAAAGCAGAACTGAAAGCAACAGGGAACATAAGAATCAAAAGCAAAGAAAGTGGCCAGAAATCTGCTAAAGGCTTATGAAAGCACGGTGGCATAGTGGTTAGCACTGTTGCCTCACAGCGCCAGGGACCCGGGTTCGAATCCGGCCTCGGGTGACTGTCTGTGTGGAGTTTGCACATTCTCCCTGTGTTTGCGTGGGTTTCCTCCGGGTGCGCCGGGTTCCTCCCACAGTCCAAAGATGTGCAGGTTAGGTTGATTGGCTATGATAAATTGACCCTTAGTGTTAGGGGGATTAAATACGTGGGGTTACGGGGATAGGGTGGGATATGTGTCGGTGCAGGCTTGATGGGCCGAAATGGCCTCTATCTGCACTGTGGGGTTTCTGTGATTCTGTGAAAGCAATCAATTCTAAATAAACAGACAGGAAAACCTGCAGATAAAAAGGACGGAGAAGGCAAATCAATTAAATCATTAACAAAAGCTCCACGTCCTATTTGCCCAGCATTGTTTTCGAATAATTAAAATTTGTCATCTTCAAAATAGGGTTTAAATAAAATAGTTAGATTTTCCTTAGGATTTTCTTTTATGTTTTTCATACATTAATTAAAGTTTTTACTTCAACGTTTAGTTCCCAAAAGCCTGATCTCCAGTGTTATATCTTTCCCTAGAACAGTTGACGCAATTATCAAACACATTTGTGCAATTTGAGCATATGCTGGTTACAGAACTTCCCAGCATGCACAAGTAAACTTCTCTGGAGTTTCGAAGTGCAAACACTGTTCCTGGTGCTTGAAAATTACTTGAAACCCACCTGGAGAATTTTTAAACACTAGATTCAGGTAATCTTTCATATTTAAACTGCTAGTTTTTAATTTGAGAAATAAGTCAGAACAGCAAGAAACAGAGCTGTAGGGAAGAACTATGGACAATCACACAGAATCACAGAAACCCCACAGTGCAGATAGAGGCCATTTCGGCCCATCGAGCCTGCACCGACACATATCCCACCCGATCCCCATAACCCATACCCCACTCTATCCCCGTAACCCCACGCACTTAATCCCCCTAACACTAAGGGTCAATTTATCATAGCCAATCAACCTAACCCGCACATCTTTGGACTGTGGGAGGAAACCGGAGCGCCCGGAGGAAACCCACGCAAACACGGGGAGAATGTGCAAACTCCACACAGACAGTCACCCGAGGCCAGATTCGAACCCGGGTCTCTGGCGCTGTGAGGCAACAGTGCTAACCACTATGCCACCGTGCTGCAGCTTTGGTAACTATTGGAGAAAGAAAACACATTTAATCATAATTGCGAAATGTATGTATTTTTTCTGTTCTTAAAATTTATTTGTATTTTTTAAGTCAAATAAATTGAATTTTAAAAGCTTTTTAGTTGAATAAAGAATTATAATTACAGCACCTTTGAAAAAATAATTACGTGATCACCTGTGCTTCATTTATATTTAACCTTTTCCATTAAGAAACCAATTGCATCACATGTTATTTACAACAGTGATAGTTATAGAAAAAGTCAGCAACTGTAGTATTAAAGCATAATTCACTGTTATAGTGGTTTCAGCCTTGGAATTAGAAAGAAAAGGAAGACTTGCATTTACATAGCGCCTTTCACAACCTCAGGATGTCCTAAAGCAATTTACAGCCAATGAACTAATTTTGAAGTGTAGTCACTGCTGTAATGTAGGAAGTCAATGGAGAGGAAAATTGAGTGTGGTGTATAATGGGCGGCTCGTTCGATGTCGCCCGTTTTACAACATTGCCCAGAGTTAAAATTACTCCCAAAGAGGGGGAGAAAAAGAATGGATATAAAAGTCAGATACATATATAGATCCAGAAACAACAACTAGAGGAAATACATGCTAGGGGGAGGAGAGAGAAAGAGTGGAGGATGAGCAGAATGATGGAAAGAATTAGAATGGAAGGCAATCACTGACAATCACAGGAAGAGAGAGAGAGAGGCAGTTCTTGTTTTACTTTTGTTCAGGAGCAATGCTACAGGAGAATTGGTATTAACAACAATTTCTATAGGATTCTCCAAGAGCTTGATGATAAAATTGTAGATTTGTAAATAAGTTCAAAGCTTTAGGAGGATGTTCAAGCTATCTTTATTCATGCTTTTATGTTCTTCAAATAAAACATTGCCTAGCACCACCACATAGCTGGTTGGCCTTCATGTTACTGAACAAAAATAAGGGTTTTGATTAAAGATTCCTGCTCCTATTAAATATCATTATGCTTTGTGTGAGTCTGTGTTTAATTGTGAATATTTTTAGGCAATCAGCACATACACATTGATGTGGCTAAAATCATATGTATTTTTCAAAAGTAGTTTGTTAAATTCTAATTATTTATGGGGTGAAAGTATTTGGATTTACAAAATATTCCACACTATATTATAAATACGTGTGTGTAGTTCAAAGCATACAAAGCGAGGACCTTTCATAGTGCACTGTGATCTCTGAAACAAGAATTTGCATAACACTTGTAATTATGTTCCATGCTCTTCTGGGGAGTTCTTTTTATTACTTTGAAATTTACATCACATCACACTTTTTAATGTTATATTTATTCTATTTCATTTAGTCAAGTGTGCCATTGAGCAGCAGTGCTGTATTATGTTACGTTTAATGGGATTCTGCTGTTGTACAATTAAGGGAAATAATTAGACTAGTTGATGGAAGGTAATCAGCATGAAGCAGAAACTCACCTCGGGGATGCTGCACCAGTTATTTTCTGCTTCAGTCTGTCATTTATCTCTCTAGCTAATGGTGCAGAGGAGTCCATAGTCTTGAGTTAGTAAAGATTCTGTCTGGTATATTAATAGTACACCTCTAGGGGATTACATTCAAACAAAACAAAGGCTGTTTTGTTAAGAACCAAACAGAAAACCACTAGTTTTGCTTCAAATGAGTTATTCTGTAATAAACATGGGTGTTAGACAGCAGTATTTTAAAATTGATAACTGCAACTTTTATGAAGTGTTTTTAATATTTTTATGAGGTGAGATTACTTTTTTTATTGCTTTTGCTGTTCACAGTATAGCGCTTGCCATAAGAAAAGATTAACTTGTTGAGCATAGGTTGAGCAAGAATCGTTTCAGCTGTTTATTTTAAAAGGCTAAGCTCATTTGTAGGCACTGATTCTCCAGGTCCTTGCGCTCGGGAAGAGAGCGCTTCCTGTGTGCAAAGCTCAGGAAAAAGGGACAGAGATCAGGATCGCCAGGTCTCCACCCCATAAACACTGCTTCAAGATTCCTGGGGCTTTCTTGTGGGTTGGAGCCTGGCCTGCCCCCCCAGATAGTACAGACCAGGCAGAACCATGTTAATGAGGTTGGGGTGAGGAAACGATCCTGATCTCCCACCTCTCTTCTCCATCCATTATGCTTGCCCTGCACCCTAGCTCAGTGGCACCCAAAGGAATCTGGCTCTGTGGCCTGCTCGCGAGCCCCTGCTGATTGAAGGCTTTGTGGGAGTACCAAAAAGGGGTGGGGGCAGGACAAAGACTGCAGGTAAAGCACTTCTAATCAGCAGCCAGAAAGTCCTGATCACTGAGGCTAGAGAGATGGGCCTGAGAGGCCAATAGCTGTCTCTAAATTTCCAGACCATATTACTGGTGCCAGGCTCCACCAGGGGGCGGGCCTTTGCTGTGCCTGCCCACAGGCCATTTAAACCCCTTCTGGCCTGGTGCTGTATATCCAAAGTGGGCAGTACTTGTCCAGCCCCAAGAAAATCCTGGGGTTGGACAGGTGTAACCCACCTCAGATGTATAGCTCCTGCTTAGCACCCAGGCAGAAATGGTGCATGAAAGCTGTCCCTATTATGTGTATATGAGCACAAAATACATAATGGCCCAGAAATTCGGGTCCCAACGCGTGAGTACGCACGGGGTACTCACGCGTAGGCCCAACGAAAGTGCCGGTTTTGTGCATGCGTGGGAAACCAGCACTTCCGTTCCCCTGAAAGAAGGGGTTAAGAGGTGGAACGCGTGCGCCGGAGAGGCAGCGCGTGCGCATTGAACTTACGTTTTTTTCCCAGCTTTTTCCGGGAGGTGAAGTCTTCAGAAGTTAGACATGTAAAAAGCAGGCGCAAAGTAAGTGGTGAATTAATTAAAATTAAAACATTTTTTCCACAGGTTTATTATTTTTAAATACTTTAAAGAAAGGCAAGTTTATTTTTAGCCCCGTTAGAAAATGTAATTAATTTTTGGAAAAATTTAAATTATTGTTTAAAATAGTTATTTCATGTAATTTATAGTTATTTTAAAAAAGTGATTTAAAAAAAAAATTATTTGAAGTTTTAGTGATGTTTTGGGACTTATAGTATTTATAGGTTTGACAGCTCTTCCTGTCAAACTTATGAATGAAGCATTCCCTGCTACCATTGGCTCTCCATGGCCCACGTGATCCCAGGGGACGCATCGAACTAACTGCGCCCCTGGGATACGCAAGCACTGCGCGCCGGCAGTTGGAGGAGGCCCAGGATCGCAATTCCACGGGGGCCCACAGCTCAACGGCCAGCGTGCAAGGTAAGTGCAGGTCGGAGGCTTGCACCCGCGGGAAGGCCTCCGACCCAAATTTCTGGGCCAATGTGTTGGGGAACTACTCTTCACTTAATAAATGAAAGACTTGCATTTATATAGTGCCTTTCATGACCTAAGGACGTCCCACAGCACTTTACAGCCAATAACGTACTTTTTTTGAAGTGGAGTCACTGTTGTAATTTGGGAAACATGGTAGCCAATTGCACGCAGCAAGCTCCCACAAACAGCAATGTGATAGTGACTAGATAATCTGTTTTTAGTGATGTTGATTGAGGGATAAATACTGGCTCGGGACACCGGGGATAACTCCCCTGCTCTTCTTCGAAATAGTGCCATGGGATCTTTTACATCCACCTGAGCGGGCAGACAGTTTAACGACTCATCCGAAAGACGGCACCTCCGTCAGTTACAGGTTAACATACCGTAAGTTGGTAAATTTAATCAGGGCTGAGTTTTAGTGTGAGGGGAAAAAATGTACACGTTTTAACTTTCATGCATAGATTTACATGGTGCTAAGATTATTGGTGGGCCACGTATTCGCCTGAATTTTCTATGCAACCAACCGGCAAGTACAAAAGTTAGAAAAATAAATCCCAAGTGAAAACAATCCAATTTACAGTATGTTGTGTGATAGAACAGGGTGTTCAAGGTCTTTGTGTTTATAGGCTGTGCAACTGTGGACTGATGAGCCTTGGGAGCCACATATAAAGCTTAAATCTGTGTTTCCATTTAGTTTGTGTGTGTCTCAAAATCCTGATTTGAATTTCAAAAAATGAGGACCATTCATAATACGCTGTGGTATGCTGGTTTAGGATATATCCACTAGGATTGCCAACTGTGGTTGGACATATCCCTGGAGGTTTCATCACATGACCTCGCCTCCAACTGCCCCACCCAGCTGAACAGCTTTTTATTTAATCCCTCAATATTTTTCTAACTAATAAACAAAATGATAAATACAAACAATTTTTTAAATGTCCCCTAATGGTTTTTCTCCCAGGTTGCTCTCAGTTAATTCCTGGAGACTCCAGGCCAATCCGGGAGGGTTGGCAACTCTATATCCGCCAATGAGGCAACTGTACCAAGAACATCCCATTCCAATCACCCTGGCTCACAAAATTCAAATAATAAATTCGCATAATTAGGACTAAGCTGCCATGGTTTTATGGACTAGATTGCTAGGGCTTGTGGCCCATGGGTCCCAGCTTTCACACCCTTGCACTGTTTAAACAGTAATGCATACTATTTCTATTCATTAGACTTTAATGCATTCTGACCTGTGTCTGCTGGTCCATGTAGTGAATACCTACTCACAGATCTTGTGTTGCACAGCACACTATTTTGCTTAACTTGGAGTTTTGTGTGGGGATAGACGCGCGAAAGACTTCACAAATTTTATGTGATGGAAGTTTAGGCAGTGGAAGCAAACATCCATCTCAGCTACAAAACATTGAATGAAGGAATAGCATTACCTGAAAGCCAACAATTTCATGCCAATTGGGATCCTGTTTCAAAAAGTCAAATAAAAAGAAATGGAATAAGAGCATCCCTCGAGTAGAGTGGGGGATTTAGTTGCACATTACTGTTAGACAAAACTTGTAATAGTGGGAAGAATATAGATCTGACCTAACACACCAGACATATGGTTTGGGGTTGGGGTTAGAGGCTTCTTTGCCAAAGAAATAGTCAATAAACACATGATTTTTAAATGATACATTGCAGGGGAGACATGGGATGTGACTTTTATTGCACAATTTGGATCACTTTGAGATTTCAGGAGCAACGAAAGTTATGGGCTATTGTCAGCACCACAATGAGATATACGTCATGCCCCATGGGTTTTTATTCATCTTATACCATACTTCCAAATTTAATTAGGTGAAGAAATGAGTGAAGTTAATTAGGTAAAAGGGTATAAAGAAAATCTGCTTAATGGTTCATTGTGCATTCCTCTGTGGTTTTGTTCCAGTTGCAATTGGAGATAGTGCAAGTGGCAATTAGTCTAATGTTGTGTAATATTTTGACTTTTGAAGTGAAAACTAGTCCTAGCAATTAGTAGGTAGTGTGACACTGAGTGAAAAATACTTCATGGTTATTATTTTACATTTTACATATATATGGCACAAATAAATATTTCATACCTAACTTGCCTTTCTTACTAGCTAATGGACTAAGATCGGAGGTAAGTCGTCTTCTTCTTCTTAGGCAGTCCCTCGGAACTGAGGATGACTTGTTTCCACATTAAAAATGAGTTCTCAGGTGACTGATGAGTCCAATGCGGGACCTACAGTCTCTGTCACAGGTGGGGCAGACGGTGGTTGAAGGGGCGGGTGGGTGGGGTGCTTGGGTTGATGTGCGCTGCTTGCGCTTGGCCTCTGCTTGTTCCCGGCGAAGAGACTCGAGGTACTTCTCCTCCACTTTGTGCGGTCTTGGGTCAGGGATTCCCAGGTGTCGGTGGGGATGTTGCACTTTTCCAAGGAGGCTTTGAGGGTGTCCTTGAAGCGTTTCATCTGCCCACCTGGGGCTCACTTGCCATGTCAGAGCTCCGAGTAGAGTGCTTGTTTTGGGAGTCTCGTATCGGGCATTCGGACGATGTGACCCGTCCATCGGAGCTGATGGGCACCAAAAAGTATTTTTTTATTGAATGCTCATTTTTTTGAAAGTTCACCTACAGAAAGAAGCAAAAGATATTAAAGTCCATTTAACAAACACAAATGAGTTGCTACAAATGATTAATCCTTAAAAGGGTGAATGTGGTGTGATTTAACATGAAGTCTGGAAGCAAAGCAAGATTATATCTACTATCTGCTACAGAATCACTACAGGAGGAGGGCCTGAGGCTGTGAACACTTCAGGGTACTAGATGATATGGACATGATGAGATATCTGTCCTACATCATGATGAAACTTAATAGGGCAGACCACAACTTACATATAAATTATGAAATATAGTGCGAGCATAAGTCCAATGATGATGATGAGGGAGAAATTCAGCTCAGGGAATAGAATCAATAGGAAGAAAAATATACACTCCAGACATGATAAAGACTAAAGTTGGATATAGAGCCAGCAACCAAAACAGAAAGGAGTCCCAAACACAATGGATTTGGATCAAGGGCGTTATCCCTTAGGGACTTGACCTGTTGCAAGATCATAGCCCAGTTGAACAGGTTCACAGAACGTGTGAGTGAGTATAACTCCTCCACATACCCTCCAATATAATTCTCCGATCTTGGCCACAGTGTTGGAGGCACACAGGCATATGCTAAGTTATAAAGAAATTTATCAACTGACCCTGTCTCACCCAATTTCTCATTTTTAAGCCTGGGTACTGCTTTTAGGCATCATACCCTTCATCTTAATGGAAATATTTACACTGACCTAACATAACCTAAACAGGCCCACTGGGGGTAATTTTGACTTTGGGCGATAGTGTAAAATGGCTGACATTGAACCAAGTGCCTGTTGTACATCTCTCCCGACTTCCATTTCGATAGAAGTCAAAATTGAGAGAGATGTATAATGGGTGACTGGACAATAATGTAAAACGGGCGATATTAAATCAAAGTTAAAATTACCCCATCTAGGTCTAAATAAATAAACACTGAAGATAACTACAAAATCAGTTTAACCCTACAATAGGACTAAGCATAAAGGACAACCATTGTGTTTCGGACTCCTTTCTGTTTTGGTTGCTGGCTTTATATCCAACTTTAGTCTTTATCATGTCTGGAGTGCATATTTTTCTTCCTATTGATTCTGTTCCCTGAGCTGAATTTCTCCCTCATCATCATCATTGGACTTATGCTCGCACTATACTTTGAGAAAATTTACAAGCGGTTTCTGGAGTTGAAAGAAAATGATAGGCCTGGAGATCCCCAAATGTCAACACCTTGAGGTGCAGATGGTTGCTGCAAGGAAGTGAATGATTAGACAGATTTCACCTTTTGCCTAAAGGGTAAGACCTAAGAGTCTCAAGTTGCATCATCAGCAGGAATCGCCTATTACCAATGAATGTATATTTGGGCTATCCCATAACTGGGAAGAGGTGTAAAATGTGGAATGGACAAGTGTCCCCCTAGATCTACAAGACAGCTCCAGTAATAGAATGATTCCTAGCTTCTGTAGAAATGTTAAGTCCTTCATTATAGAGCAAATGAGAGATGGGTATAGGGGATGAGACCTCATACTTCCATGATCAATAATGATTTCTGAAGATGAAGTTCAGTCTGAAAAAGAGCAGCTGAGAAATAAAACTGCCATTTAGGAAAGGGTAGCTATTGTGTTCTGCCAGACACTGCAGGAGATTCAGTCTAATCTGGGATGTTGGCCATTCCATTTAAAGGTAGCTCCTGGTTTACGGAGTGAAAGCATTTGGAATAAATAAGGCACCTTAAGCAGATTATTCCATTTTCAAAATGGCATCATTGCCTCGATGAGAAACAACAAGATGTGTCTAATGATTTACATCTTACAACATGGTTTTAAGAAATGGGTGATTGGTTGCTGCAAAAGAGGTGATGCAGATCAGTAATCCGCACTCTTTAGTTACTGGAATCCCAGACCAATTCAGTGAAATGGGAAAAATAAATCACAAGACCAACACCGGCGGAGGTGGAACGAAATTAATGGTCAATGACTTAGCACAATTGATTCTATACTTCTATATCCAGAGAAGAGACCATACTGTTAAATACACTTCAGAAGGTGTGGTTGTGGGGGGGTGGGTGTTGAATTGCGGACATACACACTACCGCAGATAGTTGAGGCAGTCCATGCACTTGCAGCTAAGGTGTGTGTGCCTGCACTGAGGTCCATGCGCCAGTTGTGTGGCCCATTAGTCCTGAAAAATGAGATCTGAGAAATGAGGGACTAATATGCAATAGTCTCTGTCAGTAAAGACAGTGTGGGCCCCATGTTCAAACAAATCCTGGAAGTGTTTCTTTTAATCAATCCAATCCCTCAGCCACGTGTAGAATCCATATTTTGTATTGGTGAGTCCTGTTTTCAAGGTCATCCCACTTTACTTGCCTGCATTTGCTCTCTCTCAAGAAGACAGTCTACCTTCCCCTCAACTGCAAGAAGCTGCAAATCTGCCTTGCAGTGGAAAGGCTCTGCCATAACTATCTACTCATCAATTTTCACAGCAGCCTTTAAATGTATTCATTTCAGACCATAAAGAGGTCAAGTGACAGCAAACTCAGCCCTGACAGCTCTGATGTTGAAAGGATCACTGCTGACGAGATGACTTCAGGACTAGTACAAGACAAGGGAGGTTCTTGGCTCCTCGGGGAGATGGAAGATTGAGTGAATGTGACATTTCATATGTCAAAACAGACCTGATCCTTGCAACAGAAGTAAACTTTAGATAGGACCGATCAAGTCTTTTTTATAGCACCAGACATCTTAATTAAAGGCAAGTCAAGTACAAAAGAAAAACTTTAGGAGATGTAACGCAAGGAAACATGCGACAAAAGATTCAGTTTTAGAGGATCAATACAGGGTAGCAGCCTCTACACAGCAGACCAACAGAAGAAAACATGAATGTGATTATCAAGGCGTTTATTTTGTTTTAAGCTTTCCTGCTGTTGATTCTCGGCTGTGAGTTACTAGTTGATATCTAAGTTGCAAATGGAGGCCTGTTGTGAGTTGCATCTTTGCAGTGGTTTACCAAATTATCTTTAGCAACTGGGAGAATTCATTAGTCATGTATACAAACTGTGCTGAGAGTCATAGGCTGCTAAATTTGGCTCCGTAGCGCCCAGCTTTTCGACGCTATGGGTGCCATTTTGAGTCCGCGCTGCGCACGCACACTTCTGGTGTGGGCTGCACCGGATGTCATTTTGGGTAGGGCATTAGCATGGGCGGTGGAAGTATGCAGAGTATGCAGATCGTGACGTTATTCAGCGTACAAAGCTGATTTGACGCCATTACTGCCATTTTCGTCCTCAGCGCTCCAGCTAACGTCCTGTCTTAAACACACACAGCTGAACACGTATTCAGCAGCAGGAAGGACCCCTCACCAGTGCTACTTAAAGCGATCATCACCTACTTACAGGTTACTTGCTGATTGATTTCTACTGGCTTTTGGTGAGTTTGTAGAAGTGTTTGGTGAATTGTTATCTTATTTGAAGTTGCTGATGTCTCCAGGGAGTGGTGTGGAAGATTACTTTAAGGCTTCTGCTCAGACCAGTTGCTCCCAGACATGGGTGCAGTAGTTTGTATCCCCCTTGGCCTGCAGCATTTCAGGGAGAATGAGCAGAGGTGACACAGAGGAGGACAAGCTGCTCGAAGAGGGAGGAGGAGGAGGGGGAGAAGGGCTCTCAGCAGGAGGCCATATCCACCCAAGCTCTTCAGGGTGCAATTTTCCTACCTCAACCCCAGCGAGGAACAGTGTATGCGATGTCTCCACTTCACTAAGGATATGTTTACTGAAATCTGCCACCTGTTGCAGGCAGAACTGCAGCCTCAGAGCAGGGTGAGGATCGCATTGGCAGTGGCTGTGAAGATAAGCGTGGCCATGAATTTTTATATATTGGGCTCCTTCTAGGCTGGAGCAGGCGATATTTTCAACATCTCCGTGCTCTGTTGCTTAAGAGAGGTCACTGAAGCTCTGTGTGCAAAGAGAGCGAAATACATTTCATTCTCTCTTGTCAGAGAGGAGCAGGCACATGTGAATTCAGAAATGTACTGCAACTGGAAGGGATTCCACTCCCTCAGTGCCCAGCTGGTGTGGGACCATACTCAGTGCATCATGCAGGTCAATGCTCGGTATCCTGGCAGCAGTCATGATGCCTTCATTCTGCGGCAGTCTGCTGTACCATCCATATTTGAGCCACCACGACAAACCAGAGGGTGGCTACTGGGCGACAAGGGCTATCCGCTGACCGGCTGCCTCGACTCTGGTGCGCAACCCACATACGTGGGCAGCATGCATGTAACGAAAGCCATGCTGCCCCATGGAATCTTATAGAGCAGACCATTGGTGTGCTAAAACAATGCTTCCGCTGCCTGGACTGCTCTGAATGAGCCCTGCAATACTCGCTAGAGCACGTCTCAAGTTTCATCACGGTCTGCTGCATGCTCCATAACCTCACCATCATGAGGGCTACCATGTATACGGCGAATAACTTTGGAGAAGGAAGGGAGGAGGCACCCAACACAGCCCCTTTCTGGACAAGCTGTCCATGATCAACTCATTCGACTGCGTTACCAGTGAACACAACCCCAATTCCGCATTCACCAACAGTCCCACACCTTATCTTCCCTCTGTCACTGACCATCACAGTGTCCACTTGGTCACAATGCTACAAGAAAAGCCACCACAAAACAAACATCCAAACCAAATTTCTAAATCAAGCCATCAAGTATTATATACTACAGTCAACTAATCACCCTTGTGCATTCCCTTAGTGCCTCTCTTCCGTGTGCCTTTACCTATCCTAGTGCTCCTACGCAATGCACCCCCAGTGGCTGCAGCATGGCTGGTGGAAGCCTGCTGACTTTCAGTGGGGGACACTGCAGATGGCCTTGGAGAACGACCTCGAGCAGCTGTGAGCCTAGGAGGCCTGGCTTTGGACTGCACCATCGGCTCGGGCGGCAGCAGTTCTGGCTAGCTGGCTGCCAGGCAACGGAAAGGGCACAGGTAGAGTGGCCACCCTGGAGGAGTGGCAGTGATTCCGTGGAGCATGAACGCTGTCGTCCTGAGAGAGGACAGCAGGTTTCTGCTCCACGGAATCACTGCCACTCCTCCAGGGTGGCGCCTCAGCAATCCGAGTCATCTGTTGAAGGACAGATTGCTGGACTGCTGTGACACCCTGCAAGTCCCTTTCAACACTGGTAACCGCAGCCACGATGACAAAAGTCTGAGCCTCCACTACAGCACCTGGACGTTGTGAGTCTTCTGCTTGTGCTCCAATGGAAGCCGAAACATCGGCCATCAGACGCTGCATCTTGGTTGGGTCCACAAGTGCACTAATGGAGTTGGCCACCACTTCGATGCTGGAAAGGATGGGCTCCAAGCTCTGCGCAAAGCCCTGTGCAAGGTTGGTGTCGGACTCCTCCATGCTCCTTGACATTGCATTCAGGCTTTCTGGCAGGCCTGCCAATGTACCAAGCATTTCATTGTGCATACCCATCAGCCTTCTTCTGTAGGCCATCCCATCGAAGTCCTCATCTGAGTCCTGTGCAGCAGAACTCGTGTGTGACCTCGCCCTCTGAGGAGCTGCCACCTGTGCTACCTTTTCCCCCTGCCCTAGCTGCAGCCCACTTGTGACAGGTGTCTCACCACATACAGATCCTGCATCAAACCTATCCTCTAAAGTGCGCGGAGTGTCAGTATCTGAGTCGGTGGCTGCGAGTGTGAAATCGAGTGACGGTACATCTAGCATCACTGCCTTCTTCCCCTTGCAGCTCCTGCTCCTGCCCGGCCAGGTTGCAATTCTTGCATCTCTCAAAAGAGAAAGGCACAAGTGTAGGGTTGCGGTGAGGGTGGGGGAAGGGGAAAGCAAGAGGTACATGCTTACACCGTCTGCAGCTTGTAAATCAGAAGAGATTGTGCGATGAGGGGGAAGTGGGATGTGAGAAAGAGGATTAGGTATGAGGATACCGTCATCTTGGATTGTTTCAGCCCCGCCACTCGCCACGGGCTCAGCGATGGCCCTCCCAATAACGGCCAGCACCGTCTCCTCCACTGGGGTTAGGTCATGCAGGCACGCCTTTTTCTTTGTGGGTAGCCCCTGCTCTCTTCAGTTATGAGCCACCTTGCCCTCCAAGAGAAAGGGAAATGTGTCAGTGAGCATGGTGCAATGTGTTTGGGTGATGTACCTCTCATGGTTGAATAGCTGGCAGTGTGTGCAAGCTGGGAGATGTGGGTGTGAGGCTTGCAGCAGTGCTAAATGTGTGAGGGTGAGGTGAAGCTATGAAAGTGAGGTATGAGTCCTGATTGATAGAGATTGTTGGTAGGTGAGTGAAGGGAAGGTGGTGAATTGAGCAGTATCTGAGCCTAATGCTTGTAAGGATATTGCAATTGAGGATAAATTCACTGACCTTGACCACTCATCTGAGGTCATTAAACTTCTTGCAGCACTGTATCCAGGCCCTCGGGGCTACACTGCTGCCATTGACAAAGGCGGCTATCTGCTTCCATTGCCTTCTCGGAGTCTGGAGGGGCTCTTGGCGCCCTGTGGATGCAGAACCTCTCTCCTTCTGTCCACCTCCTGCACCAAGGCCTCCAGTGCTGTGTCAGAGAATCTTGGAGCTCGCTCTCTGCCCTGTTGCACCATCAGTACGTCTTCTTGCTCACACTCTGTTCCCCAGCCACTTCCAGCACCTACTGCAGCCAGAAGGCACCTCCCCTTTAAGAGGTGCAGGCTGCTTCTTAAGTAGTGCAGTCTAGCTTTAAGTGGTGCTAGTCTTGCACAAACCTATGCCCCCTGCTGAGGCGTGCAGCCACTAAGCAGCACTTTCAGCGCTGGACTGCATGCTACTATTATTTAAATTAGCAGGCAGCATGAAGTTTGTGCGCTGCCTGCATCAGAAGGAATGGGCGCGGGTTGATCGGACATCTCGATCCCCGCGCCTGTTTTCGGGCCTTGTCCAATTTCTAGGCCATAGTCTTGTGTTGGTGGAACTGGTATTGTTTAGACACCACTGCCACTCCTAGTAGGGTTGATAACCCTGGTTGGACGTATTCTAGGAGGTTTCATCACATGACCTCCAACGTCCAACTACCCTGCCCTACATTTCCACCATTGGAATCCCAACATGCCTCTCTTCGTAGCGTGCTGTCTTCCCACATCAATTGGAAAGCAAACAAACTCTTCATTACCCAACTGGATGATCATTGACTGCTTGTCAATGAAAGAAACACACTTTTTTTTTAATGCCCCTATGATATTTCTCCTGGGTTGATTGTAGCAATGTCTGGAACACTATTCTTTAATTCCTGGAGATAGGACAATCTGGGTGGGATGGCAACCCTATTTGCTAAGCACCAAAATATATTGAGAAATCTCCCAAATATAAAAATGCTGCAGGTAACACTGAATGATCAGAACACTACTTAAAGCATGTTTGTGTTTGGAAGCTTAAGAACATAAGAAATAGGAGCGGGAGTAGACCATTCGGCCCCTTCGAGCCTGCTCCACCATTCAATAAGATCATGAATGATCTTCTACCTCAACTCCACTTTCCCCATATCCCTTGATTCCCTTAATATCCAAAAATCTTTACTTTTATATTCAAATCCTCTTGTAATAAAGGCCAACATACCATTTGCTTTCCGAATTGCTTGCTGTCCCTGCATGTTAACTTTCAGTGATTCATGTACAAGGACACCCAGCTCCCTCTGAACACCAACATTTCCCAATCTCTCACCATTTAAAAAATACTCTGCTTTTCTATTTTTCCTACCAAAATGGATAACTTCACATTTCTCCACATTATATTCCATTTGCCATGTTCTTGCCCACTCACTTAGCTTGTCTATATCCCCTTGAAGCCTCTTTGCATCCTCCTCACAACTTACATTCCTACCCAGCTTTGTATCATCAGCAAACTTGGATATATTACATTTGTTCCCCTCATCCAAATCATTGATATAGATTGTGAATAGCTGAGGCCCAAGCACTGATCTTTGCGTTACCCCAGTAGTTACAGCCTGCCAACCCGAAAATGACCCGTTTATTCCTACTCTTTGTTTCCTGTCCATTAACCAGGATTATGCCCAAGTATGTCCTGTCTACAAAAAGCAGGACAAATCCGACCCAGCCAATTACCGTCCCATCAGTCTACTCTCAATCATCAGCAAAGTGATGGAAGGTGTCGTCGACAGTGCTATCAAGCGGCACTTACTCAGCAATAACCTGCTAACTGACGCCCAGTTTGGGTTCCGCCAGGGCCACTCAGCTCCTGACCTCATTACAGCCTTGGTCCAAACATGGACAAAAGAGCTGAACTCAAGAGGTGAGGTGAGAGTGACTGCCCTTGACATCAAGGCAGCATTTGATCGAGTGTGGCATCAAGGAGCCCTAGCAAAACTGAAGTCAATGGGAATCAAGGGGAAAACTCTCCATTGGTTGGAATCATACCTAGCACAAAGGAAGTTGGCTGTGGTTGTTGGAGGTCTTTCATCTCAATCACTTGACATCACTGCAGGAGTTCCTCAGGGCAGTGTCCTAGGCCCAACCATCTTCAGCTGTTTCATCAATGACCTTCCCTCCATCATAAGGTCAGAAGTGGGGATGTTCGCTGATGATTGCACACTGTTCAGCACCATTCGAGACTCGTCAGATACTGACGCATTCCGTGTCCATATGCAGCAAGACCTGGACAACATTCAGACTTGGGCTGACAAGTGGCAAGTAACATTCGCACCACACAAGTGCCAGGCAATGACCATCTCCAACAAGCGAGACTCTAACTATCTCCCCTTGACATTCAATGTCATTACCACCGCTGAATCCCCCACTATCAACATCCTGGGGGTTACCATTGATCAGAAACTGAACTGGACCAGCCATATAAATACTGTGGCTACAAGAGCAGGCCAGAGGCTGGGAATTCTGCGGCGAGTGTCTCACCTCCTGACTCCCCAAAGCCTTTCCACCATCTACAAGGCACAAGTCAGGAGTGTGATGGAATACTCTCCACTTGCCTGGATGAGTGCAGCTCCAACAACACTCAAGAAGCTCGACACCATTCAGGATAAAGCAGCCCGCTTGATTGGCACTCCATCCACCACCTTCAACATTCACTCCCTCCATCACCGGCGCACTGTGGCTGTAGTGTGTACCATCTACAAGATGCACTGCCGCAACTCGCCAAAGCTCCTTCAACAGCACCTTCCAAACCCGCGACCTCTACCACTTAGAAGGACAAGGGCAGCAGATGCATGGGAACATCACCACCTACAAGTTCCCCTCCAAGCCACACACCATCCTGACTTGGACCTGTATCACCATTCCTTCACTGTCGCTGGGCCAAAATCCTGGAACTCCCTTCCTAACAGCATTGTGGGTGTACCTGCACCATATGGACTGCAGCAGTTCAAGAAGGCGGCTCACCACCATCTTCTCAAGGGCAATTAGGGATGGGCACTAAATGCAGGCCGAGCCAGCGACGCCCACATCCCATCAATGAATAAAAAAAAAAATTACCCAATCCTCAATCCATGCTAGTATATTACTCCCAATCCCATGAGCCCTAATTTTGTTTAATAACCTCTTGTGTGGCACCTTATCGAATGCCTTCTGAAAATCTAAACACACCACATCCACTGGTTCCCCCTTATCTATTCTGCTAGTTACAACCTCAAAAAACTCGAACAGATTTGTCAAACACAATTTCCCTTTCATAAATCCGTGTTGACTCTGTTTAATCCTATTATTATTTTCTAAGTGCCTTTTACCATGCCCTGAATAATAGATTCTAGCATTTTCCCTACTACTGATGTCAGGCTAACTGGTCTGTAGTTTCCCGTTTTCTCTCTCCCTCCTTTCTTTAATAGTGGGGTTACATTTACTACCTTCCAATCCACAGGAACCATTCTAGAATCTTTGGAATTTTGGAAAATGTCAACCAATGCATCCACTATCTCTAGCCACGTCTTTCAAAACCCTAGGATGTAGGCCATCAGGTCCAGGGAATTTATTGGCTTTCAGTCCCATTAATTTCTCCAGTACTTTTTTTTAACTAATACTAATATCTTTCAGTTTCTCAGTCTCGCTAGACCTTTGGTTGTCCAGTATTTCCGGGAAGTTTTTTGCGTCTTCTTCCATGAAGACAGAAACAAGGGGGTCGACTTTCCTGGAGCCGTCAGGCGGGGTTTCAGGCATGTGGGGGGGAGGGGGGAAATCGCAAAAATAGGGGGTCGCGACCCGCCCCCCCCCGCCTGTTTCCCCGCCCCGTCCGACTTTCACCCCGGCGTTTCAATCCGACCCGAATCAGTCCCGCCCGCAGCAGGCGGGACTGGTCGTCGGGAGCCTAATCACCAATAATTGGCATCTATAATGCCATTTTAAGGGGCCCTTGCTATTTTCAGCCTTTCCCCACGTTAAACACGCCTGGTGGGAACCCCGCTGATGAAACCTGGCGTGAACAATGTCGGCTTGCTTACTTTCAGCTGCAGGTCAATCAGGAAAGAAGAGATTTAATCAGACAGCATTTGTAGGTTGCAGGACCTTGTTGTTTCAGGCTTGGGGCAACTTGTTCAAGGCTTAGGCACAGCTGTGGAAGGTTGGAGCCTCACACACTTCTCCAGTGTGAGCTCCTGGGAAGCCCCTCGCACCACCCTCACTCAGCGCTTCCTCAACGGAGGCATCTGCCGGAAGCATGGGAGGCCTTTTTTTCCTTCCCTTCATGGCATTAGAGGATCTCCAGCAGCAGAGGAGGCAGCAGCAGATCCAGCAACAACAGCAGCACCAGCAACAGTAGCACCAGCAAAAGCAGCAGCAGCAGGAGCGACAGGCTGCGGCTCACCCACCTGAGGCAGCACAGACCAGAAGGGCCCAGCGCATGGAAGGCCGTCGGCGCAGGAGATACCCCCAAACAGGGTCTACAGACACAGGGTGAGCTACCTCAACATGACTGAGCAGCAGTGCCAAAGGCGGCTCTGACTTTCGCGAGAGGTAGTGACTGACATCTGCGCAATGCTGCAGCAAGACCTGGAGCGCAGAGCACCAGGTCGACACTCCTTACCAGTGGCCATCAAAGTCACCACCGCACTCAACTTTTTTGCCTCAGGCTCCTTCCAGGGATCAGCAGCAGACATCAGCGGCATCTCCCAGGCGGCCGCACACACTTGCATCACGCAGGTAACTGATGCCCTCCTTGCCCTCGCGCACAATCACATCCATTTCACCAGGGATCGCGCAAGTGTGAGGGCTCGAGCGCTTGGATTAGCTCATTTGGCAGACTTTCCAAGGGTGCAGGGCGTCATTGACTGCACACATGTGGCCCTTGGGGCACCCCCTCGCAATCCAGGAGTTTTTGTCAACCGCAAGGGCTTCCACTCCCTTAACGTTCAGCTGGTGTGTGACCACAAGAAGGAGATTTTGCATGTTTGTGCCAAGTACCCTGGCAGCTGCCATGACTCCCTCATATTGTGTCAGTCTACTGTGCCTCCGCTATTCAGTCTGCCAGACGAACTTCAGGGATGGCTACTTGGAGACAAGGGATATCCCCTGCGGACTTGGCTAATGACGCCATTGAGGAGACCAGCCAACGAAGCTGAGGAGCGCTACAACTCCAACCACATTTCCACCAGATGCATTATCGAACAAACCATCGGATTGCTGAAGATGCGCTTCAGATGCCTCGATAGATCAGGTGGAGCCCTACAGTACTCCGCAGCCAGGGTCTCCAAAATCGTCGTAGTTTGCTGTGTACTTCACAACATGGCACAGCATCGTGGCTTGCAGATTCCGCAGGACCAAGAGGCTCCTGACAGAGCCGCCTCGGATGAGGATGATGCTGAGGAGGAGGAGGAGGCCGAAAGCGACCATTCTGCAGAGGCCCATCAACCAGCCGCACCATTACGCGAGAACATTGCTGGCCGGAATGCAAGGAACGCACTCATCCTGTCCAGATTTGCTTAGTCTGGTACATCAAACACTGTAGCCTTGCTGCTTCTTACCTGAGCATGGACAATGGTCTATCCCTGTGCATTTCTACCTATTTGACCAGCTTGCTGACAACTGCAAGTAATCCTAAGGCCTCAATGTGAAATCCCCATTCGCCAAATGACAGACGCCATAACTGCAGCAGTTGCCATTAGATTTTTAATGCACAAGATACTGATGACATTAAAACTATATACAAAACTTTTCACCCAAGTGACTACCCTTGTGATTAGTGGTGGTTTATTTTTCTCTTACGCATGCTCCTACGTAGTGGTACCCCTGTGGCTTCAGCAGACGTGGAGGCCCCTTGCTCACTTTCCTGCTGGTCCTGTCTCGACACCTTTGGCAGGCGTCCTCTGGGGTGGCGAGCCTCTCAGGGCTCGCCAGCAGTCTGCTGCTCCTGCGGCTGTGCAGGGGTTGAGATGCCTATCTCACTTGGGTGTGGACTCCAGCGGGGCTCTGACCGAGGGCACTGCAGTTGTTTGGAAGTGTGAGCGCGTGGAGAGGAGCCCCCACTTCCTTGAGGTGTGCCAACAACCTCCCTCTCATGGGTCAGGTCCCCCTCAGCGCCTACAAGTGGCTGGAGAGCACCTTGCTGCATATCAGGGGGGCCATGGGGACCTGTATCTGCACTGGAAGTCCTGCTCAGAAGGACTTCCATGAAGATCTGGTTTCTGTGCTCAATAGATGCCCATCGCTCCGCAAGAGATGTCATTCTATTCTGAGCACTCACCATGTTTTCCATACCCTGGCGACTAAGCTCCTCCATGGCCGTAGCCCTCCTCTCCTCGGCCGTAGCCCTCCTCTCCTTGGCGGCAGCCAGCCTTACCACGGAGGTAGCCATTCTTTTCGTGGTGATGCGTTCATGCGCCAATGACTCCACTAAGGCTCTGTTCATGTTCGCTATGGACTCCTCTATTCGCTCCACACTCGCAGCGACCCTGGAGACAAAACCTGCCAGAGACTCCTGCATCTGTGCATGGAGATCCATCACCTCTTCTCTTGCGGATGGACCCAGAGGCAGAGGGTCGACATGCAGCTGAGCTGAGCTGGCAGAGGCCTGTGCCCTCCGACGAGGACTCTCCACTGCTGTCCCTGTCTCCACAATCTGCCGATGCTCACTTGTGAGCTGTGAAACACCAGGTGACAACACTACTCTATGTCCCGAAGGTCCCCCCGAGGTGTGAGTGTCTGCGCTGGTGCTGGGTGCGCTTACTTCTGCTGACGCTGTGCCCTCAGAGGTTGGACCTTCCTCTGAGGAGTCTGGATGCACATCACCTTCCTCCTCCACATTGGGGACGGGGGCTCTGGATGGTCCTGTGGGGGAGTAAAGGAAAGAGTTAGAGATGTGATGCCAAGGTGACATGCACATTGGATTTTGCAGATGTTCATAAGTCCAAATGATGTAGCTTCAGAAACACAACAGCGACTCATGCTATATCAATGAGAGAGATGGAAAACCACTCTGTCACCAGCTTGCGGGACTGCCCTTGTCTCTCCTTCCCCAACTTCCGCTGGCACATCAGCCCTGACAATTTGCAGCACTCCTTCCTCCCAGGGGGTCAGGTGGGCTATTGAGGGTGGGCCTCCTCCAGTCCTGGCTCACTCTCTGTTGTGAGCTCTTTTTTCCTGCAATGAGGGAGACAAGTGAAGTTTGAGTGAGAGTGAAGGAGTGAGTGTAGAGATTGCATAGCATAGATACTTAGAGGGAGACAAAGATGGCGTGAGGCTGCAAGACCAAGGGCCCTCCCTGTGTGTTGTCAGTTGTGTTCAAAGCATCAGAGTGAGAGGCAGTGTGAGGGCTGCATGGTTGAATAGTTATGTGAATGTGAGCATAGAGAGTGAGGGAATGGGTAAAGGTGCATGGATGTGACTGTGAAGTGAGATGTGGAGGAAGAGAGTGCTGAAGCTGAGTGCTGTTGGGGAAAGGCAATGGGGATCAGGTTGCGGGTGATAGAAACTTCATACTTACTTTTCCTGTAAGGTGAAGGTCATGGAATCACATCCTGCACTGTATCCAGGTTCTTCTGGTGACTCCCAGAGAGTTCACATCTGCTGCCACCTGCATTGATGCAGCCTTGGTCTCAGTGGGAGGCCTCTTCCTCCCTGACCTAGGGAAGAGGACCTCCCTGTGGGCCCTAACCCCATCCAATAATGTCTGTCGTGATGACTCGTCGAATTTGATGGCAGCTCGGGGTCTGGCACTGGACACGGCTGCTGCAGGCTCCTCTGCCATCCTGAACGGCTCATTGGGAAGCCTGCAGAGGAAGCAATGCTTGCTATAGACTTTAAAAGCACCACGAATGATGACATCATACTGTGGGGCTTTCTGACTGGAAATAGTCAATTAGCAAGGCTTCCCACACGCTGGAAATGAATTGGCCAATTGAGGGAAAATTGCATCAATATGCCAGACCCATTTAGATTCGTGTCGGAACCCTGACATTCGGGGAACCCGACATTTCCCCACACCTGCGGGAAAATCGGCCCCAAAGTATTTGTTTAATTTCTATGCCATTTCCTTATTCCCCATTATAATTTCTCCTGCACTAATCTTTTCCTTTTTGCATACCTATAGAAGCTTTTACAGTCTGTTTTTATGTCTCTCACTAGTTTACTCTCATTCTATTTTCCCTTTCTTTATAAATTTCTTGGTCCTCCTTTGCTGAATTCTAAAATCCTCTCAATCCTCAGGCTTACTACTCTTTTTGGCAACATTATAAGCCTCTCCCTTTGATCTAATACTATTTTTAACTTCTCTTATTAGCCATGGTTGGACCACTTTTCCTGAGGGTTTTTTGTGCCTTAAAGGAATGTATATTTGTTGTAAAATGCAGCACGGTGGCATAGTGGTTAGCACTGTTGCCTCACAGCGCCAGGGACCCGGGTTCGAATCCGGCCTCAGGCGACTGTCTGTGTGGAGTTTGCACATTCTCCCCGTGTTTGCGTGGGTTTTCTCCGGGTGCTCCGGTTTCCTCCCACAGACCAAAGATGTGCGGGTTAGGTTGATTGGCTATGATAAATTGACCCTTAGTGTTAGGGGGATTAAATACGTGGGGTTACAGGGATAGGGTGGGATATGTGTTGTGTAGGGGTTACGGGGATCGGGTGGGATATGTGTCGGTGCAGGCTCGATGGGCCGAAATGGCCTCTATCTGCACTGTGGGGTTTCTGTGATTCTGTGATTCTGTGAAATTATGTATTAATTCTTTAAATGCTAGCCATTGCTTGTCTACCATCATACCTTTTAATGTAGTTTTCCAAACCACCTGAGTCAACTCGCCCCTCATACCTACGTAGTTTGCTTTGTTTAGATTTAAGACCCTAGTTTCGGATTTAACCAAATCACTTTCAAATTCAATATAAAATTTTATCATATTATGGTCACTCTTCCCTAAAGGCCCCTTTACTACAAGGTTATTAATTAGCCCTTTCTCATTGCATAATACTAGATCTAAAATAACCTGTTCCCTAGTTGGTTCCTGAACATACTGATCTAGAAAACTATCTTGCATACATTCCATGAATTCGTCCTCCACACTATTACTGCAAATTTGGTTTGTCCAGTCTATATGTCGATTAAAGTCCCCCATGATTACTGTATTACCCTTGTTACATGCGCCTCTAATTTCCTGATTTAATTCTGCCCTATATTACAAATTTGGGGGCCTATAAACAATTCCCACCAATGTTTTCTGCCCCTTGCTGTTTCTTAGCTCCACCCAATCTGATTCTACTTCTTGATTTTTGGAGCTAAGGTCCTTTCTCTCTACTGTCTTTATCCCATCCTTTATTATCAGGACTACCCCTCCTCCTTTTCCATTTGGCCTATCCCTTCTAAAAGTTAAGTATCCTAGAATATTTAGTTCCCAACCTTGGTCACATTGCAACCACGTCTCCGTAATGGCTATTAGTTCAAACCTATTAATTTCAATCTGCGCTATTAATTCATCTCTTTTGTTGCAATGCTTCGCGCATTCAGATATAGTGCCTTTAGCTTTGACTTACTTCTATTTTCCTTGGTGTCACCTTAGTCACTGATGCCTTATTACCTTTGATACCCTCTCTGTCCCTTCCTGACCCACTCTGCTTATTTTTACCCAAAACTCTACTCTGCTCTAGAGCCTTGACATTTCTCTTGCTGCTTTTAAATTGACTCTTTCCTGAATCCCCCCCCCCCCACCGCCCCCCACCTTCATTAGTTTAAAGCCCTGTCTACTGCCCTAGTTATTCGATTCGCCAGGACACTGGTCCCAGCCTGTTTTAAGTGGACCCTGTCCCAACGGAACAGCTCCCTCTTTCCCCAGTATTGGTGCCTGTTCCCCATGAACTGAAACTCCTTCCTCCCACACCACTCTTTGAGCCACGCATTTAAACGTCTAATCTGTTTGTCCCTATGCCAATTTGCACATGGCTCAGATAACAATCCAGAGATTATTACCTTTGAGGTTCGTTTTAATTTGGATCCTAGTTCCTCAAACTCTCTCAGCAGAACCTCATTCCTAGTTCTACCTATGTCATTGGTTCCTACGTGGACCACGACAACTGGATCCTCCCCCTCCTACTCCAAGTTCTCCTCCAGCCACGAGGAGATGTCTTTAGCCCTGGCACAGGGCAGGCAACACATCCTTCGGAACTCTCGGTCGCGGCTGCAGAGAACAGTATCTATCCCCCTGACTATACTGTCCCCTACCACAACTAAATTCCCTTTCACTTCCCCCACTTAAATGGCCTCCTGCACCATGGTGCCATGGTCAGCTTACTCATCCATCCTGAGGCTTTTCCCTCATCCACACAGGCAGCAAGAACCTCATAGCTGTTGGATAAGGGCAAAGGCTGAGGCTCCTCCAGCACTGCACCTGGGATCCGCTCACCTGCCTGAGTTGCAGTCACACCCTCCTGTCCCTGACCACCAACCAGACCTGTACCACTACCTAACCTAAGGGGTGTGACTGCCTCCTGGATCAAAGTGTCCAGGTAACTTTCCCTATCCCCGATGCCCCGCAATGTATGCACCTCAGACTCCAGCTCAAAAACTCTGAACTTAAGTTCCTCAAGATGCAGGCACTTACTGCAAACGTGGTTGTCCGGGATCACAATACTCTCCACAAACTCCCACATGCTGCAGTTGTGGCACACCGCCTGCACTGCCATCCCTATATGACATTTGTAATTAGGTAACTTAGTTTACAGTGTAGTTTCTTGACTGCTTACTTGATCTAGATTAACTTATGGGCACTGAAATTAAATATCTACCTGTAACACAAAGCACTACAAGTAGTGTAGGCAAAAAGCAGCAACTCCTTCATCCTCTTCTCCGAATTCCCACTCTTTCCAAATTCCCAAATAAAACACTCTATTTTAATCCCGCTCTGTGCTCTCTTGGGGATATATTGAGCCTCAGGATCATGCTTTTAGTTTGGAAATCATCACAACTATCCACAGAATACCTGATGTGCCTTTGCAAGTGTATAGACTTGTTTCTTGCCAATATGTGAACAATTGTGTATGAGCACACAATGGAAAAATAAGTTTATGTGCCTGGTAAGAAGTCATCGCTATCTCTTTGTTTCAATCTTGTTCTTTTATCTTCTGTCCATCCTGTTCTCTTGCCTCATCTCTTGATTCATTCTTTTCTCTTTTTTCTCTCTCTTGCTCCATCTCTTTCTGCCTCATCTCATTTTCTTTTCTGCTCATCCTTCGCCCCTCCCTATCTCTGTAACCTTCTTCAGCCCAATAACGCCTCCTGCGCATCCCCGATTTTAATCGCTCCACCATTGGTGGCCGTGCCTCCAACTGCCTAGGCCCTAAGCTCTGCAATTCCCTTCCTAAACCTTCACCTCTCTATCCCTCTTTCCTCCTTTAAGATGCTCCTCAAAACTTACCTCACTGACTAGGCTTTTGGTCATCTGCCCTAATATCTCCTTATGTAGCTCAGTGTCAAATTTTGTTTGATAATACTCCTGTGAAGCGCCTTGGGATGTTTTACTACTTTAAAGGCACAATATACATGCAGGCTGTTGTTGTTCTCTTACATGTTTAATTCTCTTACTCCATTGTTCTTTCACTTTCATATTGCTCCTTTCTCCCTCTCATCATTTCTTTTCTCACAGTCTGTTCTCCTTTTATCATACTCTTTTGTCAGCCTCTTCCTATTTCTGACTCTTGCATTATCACAATCACTTACTTTCTCGTAATGCACACCCTGTTCTTCTTCTCTTTTGTGCGCTATTAGCTTCTGCGGGGATTCACCTGATCACCCGCCATAACTTCAGTGGAAGATCGACAGAAACCCCGGAGAAATGGTGTGAATGTTGTTTGTGCCATTTCTCCAGGGTTTCCATGAATCTTCTGCCAAATTTACAGTTGACGATCAGGAGAGTCCCCATGAAAACTTAACCCTCAACTCTCGCTCCCACAAATGACTTCATCTCTCTTTCTCTCCCTCCTCACCTTTTCATCTTTTTTCTCCCACTCTCTAGCTCAAGCTCTAACCTTTTTACCTCTTTTATGTCGTTTTCCGTTCATGTCTTTGCATTGCTTTTTTCTATCTAGATGGCTTAATAGATTGCAGCTGGACACAACTGTAACAAGGACAGATGTCTTATGAAAAATGACCCCATGTGTGCTGGTAGCATCAGAGGATTTGGGAGCATTGAAATGGGCTACATATTTTCTGTAGGCTAATAAATGCTTCAACAACACCAGCTCAGCAAATGAATGATAGTTAAATTTATATTTAAATTTCTTTCATCTAGGATATGTATTTTATCACTTGCATTATAGGCAGACATTTTTTTAATATATTTGTTCCTGGGATATGGGCATCGCTGGCAAGGCCAGCATTTATTGCCCATCCCTAATTGCCCTTGAGAAGGTGCTGGTGAGCCGCCTTCTTGAACTGCTGCTGTCCGCGTGGTGCTGTTAGGTAGGGAGTTCCAGGATTTTGACCCAGCGACGATGAAGGATCGGCGATATACTTCCAAGTCAGGATGGTGTGTGACTTGGAGAGGAACTTGGAGGTGGTGGTGTTCCCATGCGCCTGCTGCCCTTGTCCTTCTAGGTGGTAGAGGTCGTGGGAGGTGCTGCCGAAGAAGCCTTGGCGAATTACTGCAGTGTATCTTGTAGCTGGTACACACTGCAGCCATGGTACGCCGGTGGTGGAGGGAGTGAATGTTTAAGGTGGTGGATGAGGTGCCAATCAAGCGGGCTGCTTTGTCTTGGATGGCGTCAAGCTTCTTGAGTGTTGTTGGAGCTGCACCCATCCAGGCAAGAGGAGAGTATTCCATCACATTCCTGACTTGTGCCTTGTAGATGGTGGAAAGGCTTTGGGGAGTCAGGAGGTGAGACACTCGCCGCAGAATACCTAGCCTCTGATCTGCACTTGTTGCCACAGTATTTATGTGGCTGGTGCTGTTAAGATCCTGGTCAATGGTGACCCCCAGGATATTGATGGTGGGGGATTTGGCAATGGTAATGCCGTTGAATGTCAAGAGGCAGTGATTAGATGCTCGCTTGTTGGAGATAGTCCTTATGTGGCACGAATGTTACTTGCCACTTATCAGCCAGGTCTTGCTACATGTGGGCATAGAGTCATTGAATCATAGAATGGTTACACCACAGAAGAAGGCCATTCGGCCCGTCTAGCCTGTGCAGACTCTCAGCTAATCCCACTCCCTCGCCCTTTCCCTGTAGCCCTGCAATTTTTTTTCTTCAGGTACTTATCCAACTCCTTTTTGAAAGATAAAATTGAGTCTGCCTTCACCACCCTTTCATGCATTCCAGATCTTACCCACTCCCTGTGTAAAAAAGTTTTTTCTTCTGTCGCCTTTGGAACTTTTGCCAATCACCTTAAATCAGTGTCCTCTGGTTCTTGACACTTCTGCCATGGACTGCTTCATTATCTGAGGAGTTGCGAATAGCACTGAACACTGTGCAGTCATTAGCGAACATCCCCACTTCTGACCTTATGATGAAGTGAAGGTCATTGATGAAGCAGCTGAAGATGGTTGGGCCTAGGACACTGCCCTGAGGAACTCCTGCAGTGATGTCCTGGGGCTGTGATGATTGACCTCCAACCACCACAACCATCTTTTTTTGTGCTAGGTATGACTCCAGCCAGTGGAGAATTTGCCCCCCGATTCCCATTGACTTCAGTTTTATGAGGGCTCTTTGATGCCACACTCAGTGAAATGCTGCCTTGATGTCAAGGGCAGTCATTCTCACCTCACCTCTGGAATTCAGCTCTTTTGTCCATGTTTGGACCAAGGCTGTAATGAGGTCTGGAGCCGAGTGGTCCTGGTGGAACCAAAACTGGGCATCAGTGAGCAGGTTATTGGTGAGTAAGTGCTGCTTGATAGCACTGTCGACAACAGCTTCCATCACTTTGCTGATGATTGAGAGCAGACTGATGGGGCGCTATTTGGCCGGGTTGCATTTGTCCTGCTTTTTGTGGACAAGATATACCTGGGCAATTTTACACATTGTCGGATAGATGCCAGTGTTATAGCTGTACTTGAACAGCTTGGCTAGAGGCGCGGCTAGTTGTGGAGCACAAGTTTTCAGCACGACAGCCGGGATATTGTCAAGGTCCATAGCCTTTGCTGTATCCAGTGCGCTCAGCCGTTTCTTGATATCACGTGGAGTGAATCGAATTGGCTGAAGACTGGCTTCTGTGGTGGTGGGGACCTCAGAAGGAGGCTGATATGGATCATCTACTCGGCACTTCTGGCTGAAGATGGTTGTAAATGCTTCAGCTTTGTTTTTTGCATTCATGTGCTGGGCTCCACCATCATTGAGGATGGGGGTATTCATGGAGCCTCCTCCTCCTCCCATTAGTTGTTTAATGGCCGACCAGAATCACGACTGGATGTGGCAGGACTGCAGGGCTTTGATCTGATCCACTGATTGTGTGATCGCTTAGCTCTGTCTATAGCATGCTGCTTCCGCTTTTTAGCATGCATGTAGTCCTGTGTTGCAGCTTCCCTAGGTTGGCACCGCATTTTTAGGTACACCTGGTGCTGCTCCTGGCATGCTCTTCTACACTCCTTATTGAACCAGAGTTGGTCCTCTGGCTTGATGGTAATGGTAGAGTGAGGGATATGCCAGGCCATGAGGTTAAAGATTGTGGTGGAATACAATTCTGCTGCTGCTGGTGGCCCACAGCACCTCATGGATGCCCAGTTTTGAGCTGTTAGATCTGTTCTGAATCAATCCCATTTAGCATGGTGGTAGTGCCACACAACATGATGGAGGGTGTCCTCAGTGTGAAGACAGGACTTTGTCTCCACAATGACTGTGCGGTGGTCACTACTACCAATGCTGTCATGGACAGATGCATCTGTGACAGGTAGATTCGTGAGGACGAGGTCAAGTAGGTCTTTCCCTCATGTTGGTTCTCTCACCACCTGTCACAGGCCCAGACTGGCGGCTATGTCTTTCAGGGCTTGGCCAGCTCGGTCAGTAGTGGTGTTACCGAGACACTCTTGGTGATGGACATTGAAGTCCCCCACCCAGAGTACATTCTGTGCCCTTGCTACTCTCAGTGCTTCTTCCAAGTGGTGTTCAACATGGAGGAGAACTGATTCATCAGCTGAGGCAGAGCGGTAGGTGGTAATCAGCAGGAGGTTTCCTTGCCCATGCTTGTCCTGAAGCCATGAGACTTCATGGGGTCCGGAGTCAATGTTGAGGACTCCCAAGGCCACTCCTTCCCGACTGTATCACCACCCCTGGTGGATCTGTCCTGCCGGTGGGACAGGACATACCCAGTGATGGTGGTGGAGGAGTTTGGGACATTGTCTGAAAGGTATGATTCTGAGTATGACTATGTCAGGCTGTTGTTTGACTAGTCTGTGGGCAGTTAAGAGTCAACAATATTGTTGTGGGTCTGGAGTCACATATAGGCCAGACCAGGTAAGGATGGCAGATTTCCTTCCCTAAAGGACATTAGTGAACCAGATGGGTTCTTATGACAATTTGATAGTTTCATGGTCACCATTACTGATACTAGCTTTTCATACCAGATTTATTTAATTAACTGAATTTAAATTCCCCAGCTGCCGTGGTGGGATTTGAACTCTCGTCACTGGATCATTAGTCCAGGCCTCTGGATTACTAGTCCAGTAACATAACCACTAAGCTACCGTTCCCATTTTGGATAGCTTGATATATCTTGTTAACAAGCAGCACGGTGGCATAGTGGTTAGCACTGTTGCCTCACAGCGCCAGGGACCCGGGTTCAGATCCGGCCTCGGGTAACTGTCTGTGTGGAGTTTGCACATTCTCCCCGTGTTTGCGTGGGTTTCCTCCGGGTGCTCCGGTTTCCTCCCACAGTCCAAAGATGTACGGGTTAGGTTGATTGGCCATGATTTAAAAAAATTGGCCCTTAGTGTTAGGGGGGATTAAATACATGGGGTTACGGGGTTACGGGGATAGGGCTTGGGTGGGATGGCTGTCGGTGTAGGGACCAGGTGCCAGGGTTTGGATGATCAGCCATGATCTCGTTGAATGGCGGAGCAGGCTTGAAGGGCCGAATGGCCTACTCCTGCTCCTATCTTCTATGTTTCTAAGTGGCTGTAATCCCCTTCCCGCCTCGAGGAGACGGATCCTTGCGCGACTCGGGGACCCGCCTCCTGGGAAGATGGCACGGAGGCAGGTTGGGGGCGGGTTTGGTACCTGCTCCCAGTTTCTGCCATTTTCCCGGCAGTCCCGCCTCCATACCCACCTCCCCAGGGCTGGCAAAATACCCCCCTGGTGTCAGTTGTGAATTGCTGGACAATTTGCAATGCTCTACCGTCAGTCTTGCGAAAATGAGCTCACTGTGAACCTGCCCATGTGTGTCAAGTAATTGCTGTATTTGCGCTGTTAAAACAAATTAACCCAGCTGCAGAAAGTTAGGGCTGGTATTTAACGACAAAAGGACCCTTTTAATGATGTGATTTATGTTTCTGCAATGCCACTCAACATCGGAGGCTCAGAAAGGGAACAAATGAAACTGTGGAATCTCACTCCTGCAGCTAGTAAATTGTTCCTAGAGGTTTTTTTAAATTAAAATTTTTTGAGTTTTTAATAACAAAGTTCTTGCTTCTCCTTTCTGTCCCTTTTTTTTCTCTGTCTCTTAATTGAATCTTTCCCTCCCTTTTTTTCTCTTTCTGTTTCCTTTTCCATTGTTCCTCTGTTCCTTTCTCTATCCTTAAATCTCATTAGTTGAGGAGACAGACTTTTGGTGCCGCCCCTGATGCCCCATTGCTCTCGCTGTGCCATTATCAGCTCACTCTTCCAGCAATTTGTATGACAAAAATTTTCAGGCTGAAAGCTAAGGAAGAAACTCCAACTCCTGGCACGCAATGAGGTGCCCCACGCCACCAAATTCTGGGCCATCATCATTTGTGATGCTGCCCAGATCCGAATGTCCCAGAAGACTGAGAGCCTGGCCACTAATATTTGAAGCTGCCGAGGCTGGAATCTGGCACATGGTGAATCATCCTCCCCAAGTTCACTGTTCTGTATAATTTTGATCTGTACTGAGTGCCGAATCAAGGTGATGGGGCCTTGCTTTGCCGTATGATGAATGGGGTTAATGTTCTAACACTGGGCAAACAATTGGCATACCATAATTACTGGCAGCGGTGAGTAGAGTTGAGCTTTTTTTCAGAATTCCTGCTCTTCTGCCAGCTTTTCCAACATTCATAGAATCATGGAATGGTTACAGCAGCGAAGGAGGCCATTCGACCCGTCGAGTCTGTGCTGGCTCTCTGCAAGAGCACTTCAGCTAGTCCCACTCACCTGCCCTTTCCCCGTAGCCCTGCTAATTTTTTTCCTTCAGGTATTTATCCAATTCCCTTTTGAAAGCCACGATGAGTCTGCCTCCAAAACCCTTTCAGGCAGTGCATTCCAGATTCTAATCACTCGCTGTGTAAAAAGGATTTTCCTCATGTCGCCTTTGGTTCTTTTGCCAATCTCCTTAAATCTGTGTCCTCTTGATTCAGACACTTCCACCAATGGGAACAGTTTCTCTCTTTCTACTCTGCCTAGACCCATCATGATTTTGAATACCTCTGTCAAGTCTCCTCTCAACCTTCTGTGCTCTAAGGAGAACAACCTCAGCTTCTCCAGTCTATCCACATACTGAAGTTCCTCATCCCTGGAATCATTCTCGTACATCTTTTCTGCACCTTCTCTTAAGGCCTTCACATCCTTCTTAAAGTGCGGTGTCCAGATTCTCCAGTTGAGGCCAAACCCGTGTTTTATAAAGGTTCATAATAACTTCCTTGCTTTTGTACTCTATGGGCTGGATTTTCATTGAGGAGGCGGGTAAGAGGCGGGACTACAACTTTTGGGGTTGTAGTCCCGCCTCCATCGAGTTGTAGCCAACCCACGCGATTTTGACTTGATTGACCTTGTTGAGCCTGCCCAGCGGGCTCAGCAAGCCAATTAAGGGCCACGCAGCAACAGGTGACATCACAGATTGATATTTCATCTGTCAAGACCTTTTGACAGATGACATATCAGCGTTTCACAGCTGTTTGAAGCTGTCAAACACTGACAATCTGTACTCTAAGTTAATTCCTTCCTCTCAGGATGATTTAGAGATCTCTCCAGAACAGAAAGTTGAATGCTGCAATTTTTGGCAGATCGTGGACATTCTGCTTTCTGTGCTGGTGAGATGAGGGGCTCCTGAGACCTGAAGGAAGGAAGGCTGTAAAAAACTTCTTTAAACACTTTACACACACCAAACACACTTACCTCTGCACTCATGCACCCATCACACACCTGAACACCGGACATCTCGACCCCTCCAAGCCCTTCATCCCGACGGCCCGCCTTGCTAACTTGGCGTGGTTTGGAGCCGTCGGGAATCCCACACTTCAAGAATGAAAATAGGGATTAGGCTAAAAACTGCCTGTTAACTACCTGTTAACAGGCAGTTAATTGGCACTAATCCCCTTCCTGCCTCGGGGAGGCGGGTCCCAGTGCGGGTCGTGTACCCGCCTCCTTTGAAACTGGCATGGAGGCGGGTTGGGGGCGGGATGGGTTCGTGCCCCCCGATTTTGGGATTTTAACCCCCCACACGCCTCCAATCCCGCCTCCACGGCCCAATGAAAATCCTGCCCTATGCCTCTATTTATGAAGCCCAGGATCCTGTATGCTTTTTTAACTGCTTTCTCAACCAGCCCTGCCACCATCAGCGAATTGTGCAGATATACTCCCAGGTCTCTCTGTTCATTCACCCCCTTTAGGATTGTACCCTTTCGTTTATATTGCTTCTCCTCGTTCTTCCTGCCAAAATGTATCACTTCACACTTTTCTGCATTAAATTTCATCTGCCACGTGTCCACCCATATCACCAGCCTGTCTATGTCTTCTTGAAGTCTATCACTATCCTCCTCACTTTTCACTATACTTCCAAGTTTTGTGTCATCAGGAAATTTTGAAATTGTGCGCTCTACTCCCAAGTCCAAGTCATTAATATATATCAAGAAAAGCAGTGGTCCTAGTACCGACCCCTGGGGAACAACACTGTGTTCCTTCCTCCAGTCTGAAAACAACCATTTACCATTACTCTCTGTTTCCTATCACTGAGCCAATTTCTTATCCATGCTGTCACTGTTCCTTTTATTCCATGGGCTTCAACTTTGCTGGCAAGCCTAATACGTGGCACTTTATCAAATGCCTTTTGGAAGTCCAGGTACACCATGTCATCCATATTGACCTCATCAACCCTCTCTGTTACCTCATCAAAAAACTCGATCAAGTTAGTTGAACACGATTTGCCTTAACAAATCCGTGCTGGCTTTCCTTAATTAATCGACCCTTGTCCAAGTGATTATTAATTTTGTCCCGGATTATCGTTTCTAAAAGCTTCCCCACTACCGAGGTTAAACTGACTGGCCTGTAGTTGCTGGGTTTATTCATACACCCTTTCTTGAAAAAGGGTGTAACATTTGCAATTCTCCAGTCCTCTGGCACCATCCCCATATCTAAGGAGGATTGGAAGATTATGGCCAGTACCTCCTATGATTTCCTCCTTAACTTCCCTCAGCACCTCAGGATGCATCCCATCCAGTCCTGGTGACTTATCAACTTTAAGTTCAGACAGACTTTCTAGTACCTCCTCTTTATCAATTTTTATCTCATCCAGTGTCTCCACTACCTCCTCTTTCACTATGACTTTGGCAACATCTTCTTCCTTGGTGAAGACAGATGCAAAGTACTGATTTAGTCTCTCAGCCATGCCCTCTGCCTCCATGTGTAGGTCTCCTTTTGGGTCCGTAATTGGCCCCACCCCTCCTCTTACTACCCGTTTATTATTTATATATGCCTATAGAAGACCTTTGGATTCCCTTTTAGGTTAGCTGCCATTCTATTCTCATACCTTGACTGTACCCGAACCATCTCTTCTTTAAAGGCAGCCCATTGTTCGATTACAGTTTTTTCTGCCAATCTTTGATTCCAGTTTACCTGGGCCAGATCCATTCTCAACCCACTGAAATTTGCCTGCCTCCAATTAAGTATTTTTACTCTAGATTGCTCCCTGTCCTTTTCCGTAGCTAATCTAAACCTGATGATACTATGATCACTATTTCCTAAATGTTCCCCACTTGACCCACCTCATTCCCCAGAACCAGATCAAGCAATGCCTCCTTTCTCGTTGGGCCGGAAACGTACCAATCAAGAAAGTTCTCCTGAAAACACTTCAGAAATTCTTCCCCCTCTCTGCCCTTTACACTATTACTATCCCAGTCTATATTACGATAACTGAAGTACCCCATTATTATTACTGTATAGTT
The DNA here is from genome assembly GCF_052327205.1 of Somniosus microcephalus. NCBI lineage: Eukaryota > Metazoa > Chordata > Chondrichthyes > Squaliformes > Somniosidae > Somniosus > Somniosus microcephalus. Next base: position 75,977,568 of record NC_140994.1, on the reverse strand, counting down.
CTTGCACCTCTCTGTAATTTCCCAGCAAATTTGCTCCTCTATATCTTTTCTACTAGTTGCTGGCCTTTCGAATACAGCTAGTAGTGTAATGGCATCTCCATTATTTCTTAACTCAAATAGATTCTGTCCTTGACCCCTCCAGGACATCCTCTCTCTCCAGCACTGTAACATTCTCCTTAACCAATACTGTCACACCACCTCCTTTCTTTCCTTCCCCATCTTTCCTGAACACCTTATATCCAGGAATATTTAAAACTCAATCCTGTCCTTTTTTGAGCCAGGTCTCCATTATCGCCACATCATATTCCCATGTGGCTATTTGCGCCTGCAGCTCACCAACCTTATTTACCAAGCTTCGTGTGTTTACACACATGCACTGTAAACCTGTCTTAGACCTTCTTGTATTCTCTCTTAGTCTGACCCCACCTAATACCATACTATTTGTCACTCTAGTGCTAGTCATCTCTCCCCATCCTTTGTGCATTTTGTTTCTCCTTTTTAATGCTACATCCTGGTGCCCCTGCCCCAGCCAAATTAGCTTAAACCCTCCGCAACAGCACTAGCATATGCCCCCGCGAGGACATTGGTTCCGGCTCTATTGAGGTGCAATCTGTCCGGCTTGTACAGATCCCACCTCCCCCAGAACTGCCCCAATGTCCCAGGAATCTGAAGCTCTCCCTCCTGCACCATTTCTCCAGCCACGCATTCATCTGCTATATCCTTCTATTTCTGTACTTACTTTATTTTTATTCATTGATGGGATGTGGGCGTCGCTGGCTCGGCCTGCATTTAGTGCCCATCCCTAATTGCTCTTGAGAAGATGGTGGTGAGCCGCCTTCTTGAACTGCTGCAGTCCATATGGTGTAGGTACACCCACAATGCTGTTAGGAAGGGAGTACCAGGATTTTGGCCCAGCGACAGTGAAGGAACAGCGATACAGGTCCAAGTCAGGATGGTGTGTGGCTTGGAGGGGAACTTGTAGGTGGTGATGTTCCCATGCGTCTGCTGCCCTTGTCCTTCTAAGTGGTAGAGGTCGCGGGTTTGGAAGGTGCTGTTGAAGGAGCTTTGGTGAGTTGCTGCAGTGCATCTTGTACATGGTACACACTGCAGCCACAGTGCGCCGGTGGTGGAGGGAGTGAATGTTGAAGGTGGTGGATGGAGTGCCAATCAAGCGGGCTGCTTTATCCTGAATGGTGTCGAGCTTCTTGAGTGTTGTTGAAGCTGCACTCATCCAGGCAAGTGGAGAGTATTCCATCACACTCCTGACTTGTGCCTTGTAGATGGTGGAAGGCTTTGGGGAGTCAGGAGGTGAGACACTCGCCGCAGAATTCCCAGCCTCTGGCCTGCTCTTGTAGCCACAGTATTTATATGGCTGGTCCAGTTCAGTTTCTGATCAATGGTAACCCCCCAGGATGTTGATAGTGGGGGATTCAGCGATGGTAATGACATTGAATGTCAAGGGGAGATGGTTAGAGTCTCGCTTGTTGGAGATGGTCATTGCCTAGCACTTGTGTGGTGCGAATGTTACTTCCCACTTGTCAGCCCAAGTCTGAATGTTGTCCAGGTCTTGCTGCATATGGACACGGACTGCGTCAGTATCTGACGAGTCTCGAATGGTGCTGAACAGTGTGCAATCATCAGCGAACATCCCCACTTCTGACCTTATGATGGAGGGAAGGTCATTGATGAAACAGCTGAGGATGGTTGGGCCTAGGACACTGCCCTGAGGAACTCCTGCAGTGATGTCATGTGATTGAGATGAATGACCTCCAACAACCACAGCCAACTTCCTTTGTGCTAGGTATGATTCCAACCAATGGAGAGTTTTCCCCTTAAATCCCATTGACTTCAGTTTTGCTAGGGCTCCTTGATGCCACACTCGATCAAATGCTGCCTTGATGTCAAGGGCAGTCACTCTCACCGCACCTCTTGAGTTCAGCTCTTTTGTCCATGTTTGGACCAAGGCTGTAATGAGGTCAGGAGCTGAGTGGCCCTGGTGGAACCCAAACTGGGCGTCAGTTAGCAGGTTATTGCTGAGTAAGTGCCGCTTGATAGCACTGTCAACGACACCTTCCATCACTTTGCTGATGATTGAGAGTAGACTGATGGGACGGTAATTGGTCGGGTCGGATTTGTCCTGCTTTTTGTAGACAGCACATACTTGGGCAATTTTCCACATTGCCGGGTAGATGCCAGTGTTGTAGCTGTACTGGAACAGCTTGGCTAGGGGCGCAGCTAGTTCTGGAGCACAAGTCTTCAGTACTATTGCCGGAATGTTGTCAGGGCCCATAGCCTTTGCAGTATCCAGTGTCTTCAGCCGTTTCTTGACATCACGTGGAGTGAATTGAATGGGCTGAAGACTGGCATCTGTGATGCTGGGGACCTCAGGAGGAGGCCGAGATGGATCATCCACTTGGCACTTCTGGCTGAAGATAGTTGCAAATGCTTCAGCCTTGTCTTTTGCACTCACGTGCTGGGCTCCACCATCATTGAGGATGGGGATATTTTTGGAGCCTCCTCCTCCTGTTAACTGCTTAATTGTCCACCACCACTCACGACTGGATGTGGCAGGACTGCAGAGCTTTGATTTGATCTGATGGTTGTGAGATCGCTTAGCTCTGTCTATCGCATGTTGCTTCCATTGTTTGGCATGCAAGTAGTCCTGTGTTGTAGCCTCACCAGGTTGACACCTCATTTTTCGGTATGCCTGGTGCTGTTCCCGGCATGCTCTCCTGCACTCTTCGTTAAACCAGGGTTGATCTCCCGGCTTGATGGTAATGGTAGAGTGAGGGATATGCCAGGCCATGAGGTTACAGATTGTGGTTGAATACAATTCTGCTGCTGCTGATGGCCCACTGCGCCTCATGGATGCCCAGTTTTGAGTTGCCAGATCTGTTCGAAATCTGTCCCATTTAGCACGGTGGTACTGCCACACAACAGGGTGGAGGGTATCCTCAACATGAAGTCGGGACTTCGTCTCCACAAGGACTGTGCGGTGGTCACTTCCACCAATGCTGTCATGGACAGATGCATCTGCAACAGGTAGATTGGTGAGGACGAGATCAAGTAGGTTTTTCCCTCTTGTTGGTTCCCTCACCACCTGTCGCAGACCCAGTCTGGCAGCTATGTCCTTTAGGACTCGGCCAGCTTCTGGTGCTACCGAGCCACTCTTGGTGAAGGACATTGAAGTCCCCCAGCCAGAGGACATTTTGTGCCCTTGCTACTCTCAGTGCTTCTTCCAATTGGTGTTCAACATGAAGGAGTACTGATTCATCAGCTGAGGGAGGGCGGTAGGTGATAATTAGCAGGAGGTTTCCTTGCCCATGTTTGACTTGATGCCATGAGACCTCATGGGGTCCTGAGCCAATGTTGAGGACTCCCAGGGCTACTCCCTCCTGACTGTATACCACAGTGCCACCACCTCTGGTGGGTCTGTCCTGCCGGTGGGACAGGACATACCCAGGGATGGTGATGGTGGTGTCTGGGACATTGGTTGTAAGGTATGATTCGGTAATTATGACTATGTCAGGCTGTTGCTTGACGAGTCTGTGGGACAGCTCTCCCAATTTTGGCACAAGCCCCCAGATGTTGGTAAGGAGGACTTTGCAGGGTCGACAGGGCTGGGTTTGCCGTTGTCGTTTCTGGTGCCGAGGTCGAAGCCAGGTAGTCCGTCCAGTTTTATTCTTATTGTTTTTCGTAGCGGTTGTTTACAACTGAGTGGCTTGCTAGGCCATTAAGAGTCAACCACATTGCTGTGGGTCTAGAGTCACATGTAGGCCAAACCAGGTAAGGACGGCAGATTTCCTTCCCTAAAGGACATTAGTGAACCAGATGGGTTTTTGCAACAATCGACAATGGTATCATGGTCGCCATTACTAAGACTAACATTTAATTCCAGAATTAAATTGAATTTAAATTCCACCAGCTGCCGTGGTGGGATTTGAACCCATATCCTCAGAGCATTTAGACTGAGCCTCTGGCTTACTAGTCTAGTGACATAACCACTACGCCACCACCTCTCCTGGCACAGGGAGTAATCCAGAGATTACTACCTTTGAGGTCCTGCTTCTTAATCTCTTCCCTAGCTCCCTAAAATCTGCCTGCAGGACCTCATCACATTTTTTTTCTACCTATTTTGTTGGTACCGATGTGGAACACGACCTCTGGCTGTTCACCCTCCCCCCTCAGAATGTTCTGCAGCTGCTCAGTGACATCCTTGACCCTGGCACCAGGGAGGCAACATACCTTCCTGGAATCACGTCTGTGGCCGCAGAAACGTGTGTCTGTTCCCCGAACTATCGAATCCCCTATCTGTTAAATCCGTGTATCTTGATGTATGGTGTCCTTCAATAAATAGACAGAGACTGCAGATAACAAACAACAGGTGTTTACTGGATGAGGGTTAATCTAAAACTAAAAGTACAGATCCCTACTCAGGGTTTATATACAGGTGTGGTCACTGCTGGTACTACAGTATACAGGAGCTGTAAAAAGTAGTTCTCCCCTGAAAGGTACATACACTGCAATTCCTCCCCTTTTAGATTAACAGTACCATAACATTCATTTAACAATTAACACTTTTAACATGCAACATTAACTGAAAATAGTCCATTTATAAATTCAGTCTTTGGGGCGGCTCCCTGATCCTTTCTGGATAGCGCCTTTCCTGAGTGTCTTGCTCTTGGTGCGGAGGCGATTCTGGCCCCCTGTCGTCGGTTGGTTCATCAGCTTCCGATGCTACTGTTTCTGGGGTAGATGCTACCTGTATGTCGGGTTCATCACCAGGTATGCGAGACCTGGGGTTGACTCATTCCTGTGACTCTAGGATCTGGTCGACATGGCGTCTCACAATGTTCTCCCCAACATCCACTGTGTACATTAGTGGCCCCTGCCGTGTGCATATCGTTCCTGGTTGCCATTTCTCTGTTCGGTAGTCGCGGGCCAAGACTGGTTGCCCTACATTGAAGCTCCTTGTCGGCTTCTCATTGATGTGCTGGAATTGCTTATTCTCAACATCTCTTCCTACATTTGGTCTGAGCAAATCCAGACGAGATCTCAACCTTCGGTTAAAGAACATCATGGCCGGGGTCTGGTTGGTGACTGCATGTGTCGCATTTCTGTAGGCTAACAGGAAATTGTCCACCTTATGCTGCAGTGGAATGTTGTCATCGCACATGGCCCTTACTGCTTTTTTAAAGGTTTGTACAAACCTCTCAGCCAATCCATTTGTGGCTGGATGATACGGGGCGGATATGTAATGCCTTACCCCATTCCTTTTCATAATTCTTCGAAACTCTTCGGACACAAACTGTGGTCCGTTATCAGAGCAAATCTGCTCTGGCAAGCCGTTCCTGGAAAATATGGTCCGTAGGACTGCAATAGTTTTCTCCGTGGTGGTGGAGGACATTTTGATCACCTCAGGCCATTTCGAGTGCGCATCCACTGCTATTAAAAACATTGAGTCCATGAATGGACCAGCAAAATCAATATGCACCCGTTGCCATGGAGATGAGGGCCACTCCCATGGGTGCAGAGGGGCATATGGTGGTGCATTTTGGACCTTCTGGCATCCTGAGCAGCTCTTTGTCAGGTCCTCGATTTGCTGATCGATTCCCGGCCACCACACATAAGCCCTAGCAAGGCTTTTCATTTTCACCCCTCCCAGATGGCCTTCGTGAAGCTCATTGAGCACTCTCTCCCTTAACTTGGGTGGAATTACCACTCGGGATCCACACATCAAGGTCCCCTGGCATACTGACAGCTGTTCTCTTCTGGATGAGAATGCTGGCAACAATGAGTCGCCATGTGCTGACCATCCCTTCACCGTCAAGTCATATACCCGAGACAGTGTCGGGTCATTTTGGGTCTCCTTCTCTATATCAGCGTTAGTTACTGGCAAGCGTTCAATCATAGTCGAATAAAATATTTCGACAGGGTCCACTGCTGGTGCTTCCTCCGCAATAGGCAGTGGCAGGCGTGATAGCCCATCAGCGTTTCCATGCTGTTTCGTGCCCTTATACTCAATTTCATATTGGTTCGCCCCTAGAAAAAGGGACCATCTTTGTAGCCATTGCGCAGTCATCACCGGAACACCCTTCTTTGGATTAAAGATGGAGACAAGTGGTTGGTGGTCAGTCAGCAAGGTGAACTTCTGCCCGTGCAGATAGTGGTTGAACTTTTTCACTCCCCACACTAGGCTGAGGGCCTCCCTATCAATCTGGGCATAGTTACGCTCGGCTGAGGTTAGTGACCGAGGCGCAAAGGCTACTGGCCTCTCCGAGCCGTCCGGGAATTTGTGCGACAGCACCGCTCCAATGCCATAGGGTGATGCATCACACGCCAACCGAATTGGTAGTGCTGGGTTGAAATGAGCCAACGCCTCTTTTGATGTGATCAATTCTTTGCACTTCTGGAAAGCTCGTTTACATTCGCCATTCCACTTCCATGGTAACCCCGTTTGCAGTAGGGTGTTCAGTGGGTGTAGTACTGTTGACAAATTCGGCAAGAACTTATGGTAGTAGTTCACCAACCCGAGGAACGACCTCAGTTGTGACACATTTTCCGGTGCTGGAGCCTTGACTACTGCCTCAATCTTTTCAGGGGACTTATGTAACCCCTCTACATCAATAATGTGGCCACAATACGAGATCCGCGTCTGGAAAAACTCGCATTTGTGGCGATTAGCTCGGAGCCCATAATCCTTCAATCTAGTGAGCACCTGCTCCAGGTTGGCGAGGTGATCACTGTCATTTTCGCCCGTGACCAGGATGTCGTCCAAATAACACTGGGTCCCTGGAATCCCTTGCAGGACTTGATCCATTGCCCTTTGCCAAATAGCCGGAGCTGCTGCTACCCTGAACACCAGCCAGTTGTATTGGTAGAGACCTTTATGAGTGTTGATCGTGAGGTACTGTTTCGAGGCTTCTTCTACCTCCATTTGCAGGTGCGCCTGGGCCAGATCAATCTTAGTGAAGCATTTCCCTCCAGATAGCGAGGCGAAAATATCTTCAATCCACGGAAGCGGATATTGTACAGTGTGAAGGACTGGGTTCACTCACCTTAAAGTCCCCACAGATACGAACCTTCTTTGGTTCCCCAGGCGTATTACTCAACGATCTCTTCATTACAGGAACAATGGGTGTAGCCCACTCGCTCCAGTCCACTTTGGACAGTACTCCTGAACGTTCCAAATCTTCCAGCTCTGCTTCGACGGCTGGGCGGATCGCATAAGGTACCGGTCTGGCCTTAAAAAACTTTGGGCTTGCATTTTCCTCTATTTTGATCGTCGCTGTTATGCCTTTTAGTGTTCTGAGTCCCTCCTGGAACATTTCTTGTGCATCAGTTAGCATTTTTGACAGTCGTCCAGGTGTGACGTCGTCATCCTTTTTGGCTTCTACAGTCAGTGCTTGTATGGAATGCCAATCTAGTTGTATCTTCTGGATCCATTCACGCCCTAGTAGTGGTGGTCCTCCATCTGGCAATACATATAGGTCCATTTCTGGTGTTTCCTTGCCGTTATATATAACGTTCACCCTTATTTTTCCTTTGTGTAGACTTTTTGCCCCGTGTACGTCTTCAAGACAATCTCCGTATCTCTCAAGGGTATATGTGAGAATAGCCGCTTGTAGTCCCTTCGGTTTATGACTGTTAGGGCTGATCCTGTGTCCAATTCCATTTTCACTTGGACTCCAGCTATCTTGAGCGTGACCCAGATAGTTTGGTGATCCTCCGTTTTGATCACATTATGTAGTTTCAGACAACCCAGCTCCTTGCTTCCGGAGTCTGTGTCACTCTTCAGTTCGTCTGAACTACTCTCCGTCACCTTATGTACCTTCTTGTACTTCTCCTGTGGGGATTTCTTGCTGCTGGTTTTCTTTTCCGACCTGCAGACTCTTGCTATGTGTCCTACTTTTCCACACTGCCTGCACACTTGGTCCTTGAACCAGCAATCCTTATGGTCGTGTGTTGTTCTGCCGCAGCGATAGCACTTTACTGTTCCGTGTGACATTTCATTTGTGCCATACTCTTGCGGTCTCCGTTGTATCTCTGCCATGCCCCGTGCTGCTGCTTCGTGTGATACTGCTTTGCTGAAAGCCTTGTCCAGCGTAAGATCCTTTTCTGATAGAAGCCATTTCTGGGTTCTTTCACTTTGAAGCCCACACACAAACTTGTCCCTTAAAGTATCTGCAAGTCCTGTTCCAAACTGGCAGTGTTTTGATAGCTTGTGCAGTTCCGTTAAAAACTCAGCATTACTTTCATCTTTATGCTGGTTCCTTTTGTGAAACTTAAATCTCTCCGCTATCAGCAGCGGTGTGGGGTCTAAGTGGTCCTGTAGTATTGACACTATGTTTTCAAAATCCTTTTCCGCTGGCTTCTCCGGGGTTACTAGGTTTCGCAGCAAGCCATACGTTTTTGCACCCATTGAATTCAACAATACCAGCGCTTCCCTGTCATCTGGCACTTCATTCGCCTTGCAGTACACTTCTATGCGTTCGACATATGTCGTCCAATCTTCGACTTCACTGTCGAACGCTGTGACACTGCCACTCTTCAGTATCCCTGGGTGTGGTTAGACTGGCTCAAAATGGCATCTCCCTCGCTGTCCCTTCTTCTCCGCTGCGGCTCAAACAAAATGGCGTCTCCCGCGCTCCCTCTTCTCCGCTGAGGCTATAAAAAAAATGGCGTCTCCCGCGCTCTCCCTTCTTCTCCGCTGTGGCTCAGATGGCGTCTCCCGCGCTTCCCTTGCTTCTCCGCGGATGCTGCTCGGCCCTTGATCACTGACTGCGCCCTGCGCGTTTTCCTGCGCGCCTCTCTCGTTGACGCCGCTTGGTCCCGAACCCCGGCTGCGCCCTGTGCGCTTTACCCTCTCTCTCTTTTTTTCTCGTCGACGCCGCTCAGTCTTCAACCCCAGCTGCGCCCTGTGCGCTTTACCCTCTCTCTTACCCCGTCGACGCTGCTGGGCCTTTATCTGTGCCTTCGGTCGGCTCCAGCCGCCGTTGTCTGGGAAGGGTCTGCACCATACCTGTTGCCAGCCCATTGCGCTGGATCGTCGTGACTGGAGAACCAAGCCCAGCCCTCAACAGCCTCCTCTGTGATGCTCAAGTCTTCTCTGGATGGTCGACGCCTGTATTTCTGGACTCGGCCTTCTTCTTTCACTCTTCTCCAGGAGCGAATCCCTGGGAGGTGATGCAGAGTTGCAGGTAGGTTTGAATCCACTCGTCGCCACTGTTAAATCCGTGTATCTTGATGTATGGTGTCCTTCAATAAATAGACAGAGACTGCAGATAACAAACAACAGGTGTTTACTGGGTGAGGGTTACTCTAAAACTAAAAGTACATATCCCTACTCAGGGTTTATATACAGGTGTGGTCACTGCCGGTACTACAGTATACAGGAGCTGTAAAAAGTAGTTCTCCCCTTAAAGGTACATACACTACACTATCACTATTGCCTTCCCGATCTTCCTCCTCCCGTCGTGTATAGCCGAGCCACCCGTGGTGCCATGGACTTGGATCTGGCTGTACTCCCCAGAGGAACTATCGCCCTTACTGGTTGGAGAGCGAGATGCAATCAGGGTCTCCTACACTACCTGGCGCTAGTCCTCTTTGGCTGTCTTCTGTTCACCTATTCCTTCTCTGCCTGCACACTCTAAAGCTGCGGGGTGACCACCTCCTGAAACATGCTATCCACGTAGCTCTCAGCCTCACGGATGCACTGCAGTGACGCCAGCTGCTGCTGAAGCTCCGAAACTCAGAGCTCGAGCTCCTCCAGCTGACGACACTTCCTGCACGTGTGGTTGTCCAGGACACGGGAAGTATCCTGGATTTCCCACATGGCACAAGATGTGCATTCCACGGGATTGAGGTCCCCTGCCATGCCTCTACTTAATAGACTATTAACTAACTTACAGAAATAAACTTAAGACTCTGGCCGCGAAATTCGGTATGTTAGTGCCTGCATTAGCGCCTGGTGGGGACGCTAAGGGGTGATGTATTTTGATGCTTTGGCAACATAAGATGTAACTTATCATGCCAATAAAGCGATTTGAATTGTGAATTGTGAATTGTGAGCGCCCGGGTGCGGTGAATGCAGCGACGCCCGCGAACTTCAGTGCCGGTTTAGCGATGGCGCTAGCTCTTAGCGCCTGGGCCTCTAGCACCTCGCAGATCATGACATCATAAAGAGCATAGCACCCCATTATCACCCTGGATGGAAAATTGACTCTCGCCCCCTGCTTTAGAGCCTCGCGCCAACAACACCAACAAGAGGAAGCATTGTGACCTCAGCTGGCCACTTCGGGAGCGATAATTAAAGGGAATGCTTTTCAGCTGGTGCAACCTTTATTATTTGCAGCAGTCTGGTGCCTGCGCAAAATTTTTAATGTTTCATTGGTGCAAGATTTCCATGCCCTCCACTTTGTGGGAGTGTTTGGAGTTGTAATGGCAGTCGCCCAGGTCGCCTTGCAAAACAGAACTGATGACAATTAGCTTGTGCAGCATCATTGGCCCTTCTCTTTAAGCGAGGGAAGCAGCCTTTGTGATGAAAGAGTGTGGTTTACAATGCGCTCAAAATTGTTTAGCGCTCTGCCGCTACCAGCCTGCTCTCGGACTTTAGCGTCCTAAGAGAAGTGGTTAGCGCTTGATTTAGCACTGCACTTCCCTCTTGGAGCACTAAAACTGAATTTCACAAGAGGCGAGAATGATTAGCACCTGATGCTAATTTTTCAACTTTTAAAGTTTTAGGGGGAGAAATTCAGTTGTTAGCGCGACCCGTTAGCGCCTTAAGAGGGCGATAAGTGGGGCGCGAAGAGGCTAGCGCCCGGGCGCGGCAAGACGTGCGCCTCTCACGAAATTGAGCGGACATTTAGCGGCGGCGCAAAACCGCAATGCCCGCTCAGCTGCGCGCGCAGATCCTGACGTCATTTCATGGTGCAACTCCTTTGGGGCATCCCAAACCGGAACTTCAGTGGCACCCCCCTCCTTTCCGCCTGGCGCTCCCAGTGACTGGTTGACTGGAATGGTTCCCAGTCGCTGTGGGGCTAGGGGGGCACTATTTAAGGGGGTTCTTCCTGACTTCTTTGAGGTAGCCATTTTTGGACCACTCCTTCTGTGAGAGAGCGAGAGATTTGCAGAGAGACAAAGGGAGAGAGCTTTCTGCATTGAGTCAGCGCTTGCAGAGGTACTTCTGGCTTCGGCCCAGAACATTGTAGTTGGTTTGCTTTTTCAGTGGCATAACCTTGAGTGGCCACATACTATGGGGGCTGCAATAGGTGGAAACGTTGGGTTTCTCCATTGCATTGGGAGGGCTCAGAGGCGCCGAGAGAGAGTGCCAATCATGGCCAGACGGAGGAGGGCCAACAGGCATCGGCACAGGAGGCCTTACCCTCCCAGGGTATTCCGCCAACAGTTCTCCTACCTCAACATGTCTGAGGAGCAGTGTTTTCGGAGGCTTCGATTCAGCAGGGAGGTGGTCACTGAGCTCTGCCACCTGCTTCAGCCAGATCTGCAGCCTCAACTGAGGAGCAGGACGTCTCAGTGAAGGTGACAGTGACTTTCAACTTCTATGCCACCGGCTCCTTCCAATCCGCTACTGGGGACATTGCCAATGTCTCCCAGTTTGCGGTGCATTGCTGCATCCGCCAAGTCATGAATGCCCTCTTTAAAAGGAGACGCACATTTCCTTCCCCATGACCCTGGACAAGCAGCAAGAGCGCGCAATGGGATTTGCAAGAATAGCGGGCTTCCCCATGGTCCAGGGCGCCATTGACTGCACGCATGTGGCTTTGCGGGCGACGGAAGAGAATGCCGAAGATTACCGCAACTGGAAGGGGTTCCATTCGTTGAATGTCCAGTTGGTGTGTGACCACAGACAGCTGTTACTAGCTGTCAATGCCCGCTTTCCAGGCAGCAGCCACGACGCCTTGATCCTGCGCCAGACGTCTGTGGCAGACCTTTTCAAAGCCCCGGCTCACCCAGGAGGCTGGCTTCTCAGGGACAAGGGCTATCCTCTGTGCACCTGGCTGATGACCCCGCTCCATGCGCCCAGCACCCCTGCTGAAGAACGATACAATGAGAGCCATCAAGCGACCAGGAACATCATTGAGCACACAATCAGCGTGCTAAAGCAACGGTCCCGCTGTCTGGACCATTCCGGGGGAGCCCTTCAGTACTCACCTGAGCGAGTCTCCCATTTCGTTGTAGTGTGCTGCATGCTGCAGAACCTGGCAATCCTCAGGACTCAGCCACTGCCACCAGACATTGGAGCACCAGCAGAGGAGGAGGAGGAGGAGGAGCACCAAGACGGGAGGGAGGCACAAAGTGCAAGGGCTGTCCATCAGCGGCTTATTGCAAGTCGGTTCTAGGCTCCCTCTGAGGGAATGGCTTGTGCCATTGAAAGAACATGAATGGATCCGTTCCGCAACCCCTGAGCCGGTCAAGGCAACAAATAGTTCAAAGAGCAAACATGCACAATCTGAACAAAGGCACTTCTTTATTTAACAAACTGTGTGCCCTTCCCGCATGACAAAATAATAGAGAGAACCCCCCCAAAAAAGTCAGACACATAACTGGCTCTCACAACCTGGAGACAATGAACAAAAGAGTAAACAAAAAATGACCACGATCCTCAGCCTTCACTAAAAAAATTAACAGCATTTTGCCACACCTCCTACTTTTAGGCCTGCGAGGGTGATCTGCTTCGCTTGCGAGATTGGCCCCTTCCCACCCTGCAGCTCCTCCGCAATGGGACCCCAGTAGCTGCAGCAAGGCTGGGGGAAGGCTGCTGAGTGTCAGAAACTGAGTCGGCAGATGCCCTTGAGGTAAGGCCTGGACCAGCTCTGGGCCTGGAAGTCCCGGCTGCTGACTGCTCCAACTCTGCATGTGCACCAGCAGTCTGTCCTACGGGTGGTGGCAGCTGCAGTGGAGAAGTGACAGTGTTGGCAGCAGGAATGCTGCCATCCTGACAGAGGACAGGCACTCCCTGGTCGGACGACACACTGGCACTCCCACGGGGCAGCACTGCTGCATGCAGAGCAATCTGCTGAAGCACAGACTGCTGGCCTGCTGCGGCGTGGCGAGGGCCCCGACGATTCGTGCCCGATCCAGTGAGGGTGGCAGCAGTCAGTGCTCATGTGGCCTCAATCTGCGTCTGCATCAGACCAGCCACTGACTGCATTGCACCACTAAACAGTTGCATGGAAGCCGCCTGTGCTGCCAGTACTGCACCGAAGTCCTGCAGACTCCTTGCCTTTGCTGAGCCGAAGTCCTGGACACTCCTTGCTAGTGACTCGATAGATTCGGGCATCCTTGCCACTGCAGCCCTGAGCTCTGTGTGCCTCTGCTCCACTTGGGCACCCATTTCAGCGAGGAGCCGCACCTCTTCTGCGCTCACTGTAGCAGGACTGGAGGCCAGACTCTATCTGGGGAGAAGGCCGCCGAGCTTCCCTACCCCCCCCCCGCGTTGCTGCAGCCCGCTGGGCCCCGGAGCTTCACCCTCCTCAGACCCTTCCCCCCTGCTCCCCTCCAGGAAAGACGTGTCCCCATTATGGCCATGGCCTGCCTCGGCTGAGGGTGGCACTGATGGGCCGGCTTCCTCTTCCTCCTCGCCTTCAGAATCACTCACAGTGGCAGCTTGAGGGCCCGCCTCCTCACCTGGCGAATCAGCATCTGAAAGCAGGGAGGTACAAGAGTTGCTTTAGCGTGAGGACAGGGCGGCAGCGAGGGAGGCATGAGTGCTGCAATGCACTGTGTTGGTTCGATAGTGGCAAAGGATGCTGGTGTGAGGCACAAGTGGAAGGAGAGAGGTCAAAAAGGTGATGACCTTACCATTGCTGTCCAGAACGGGGTCGGCATCTCCAGTGGCGACGGGGCCAATCATCCGGCCTGCCATAATGCGCTGGACTCGCTGCTCCAGATCGCTGAGGTCTTGAAGGTGAGGCCGGCCTCCCCCTGTCCATTGCTGCTGCCTCCTGTTATGGGCCAGCTTGCCCTGCAAGAGAAAGGACGGGCTCTGAATACAGTGTGAAGCCCTGATCTTGGCTGCACTGCCTCCCATGATCGAATAGCCCTTACAGTGTGTAAAGTGCTGAATGTACGTGTGAGTTTCATGAAAGGCCCATAGGTGTTGGATGAGGGCTGGGCATTGGGGCTTTCAGGACCCTTTGGCCATAAAGTGAGGTGCACATGCAGGGATGAAGAGGATACTGAAAAGGGTACTCACCCTGACGACCCGAGTGAGGTCGTTGAACTTCTTCCTGCATTGCACAGGGGCCCTAGGCTCCATGCTGCTGGCGGTCACTCTGTGAGCCACCTCCCTTCAAGCTTTGTAATAGTCGGTGGACAGCGGCCTCCTGCCACTGTCCGGAAACAGGATAGATCGCCTGCACTCCACCGCGCCAACCAGAACCTGCAGGGCCCCCTCACTGAACCGCTGCGCTTGCTCCCTGGCCCTCTCCATGGTCCTAGGCATTAGAATGTGGCAGCAGGTCTGTCCAGGCCGAGAATCAGGGCTCCGATGCGCAGGGTGTGGCTGCAATCCAAGATCGACCCTCCCCTTTAAGAGCTGACCGGCGCCAGCGTGTCTGCGTGCAATCGCTAACTGGCCGCACCTGCGCTGTGCCCGCCCAAGGTGGTAGCGCCTCGCTTCTCTGGCTTAGCGCCTTAGGACAGTCATGCAGCGCCTGTTTTAGCGCTCCAAGCACCTCCTGGGGCGAAGCAGGTCAATTTAGCTGTAGGTGGCGATAATTTGCGCCGGGCACTAAATTTCACGCCCGCTCAAGTATAACGCCCCAAATGTGGCGATACTGAATTTCTCCCCCTTAGTGCCCCAAATGGGGCTATACCGAATTTCTCCCCCTAAGAGTTAAAAGTTGGGCTTACCATTATCTCTGGCCGCTTCTCTTGTTCTCTTAGTTAAAGTCTTTATTCACACGACTATTTATAGTTATATTAATTAGTTTATCTCCTTACGTTAGAGAAAGCAAGTTAATACTCACTGATCAATCACCTACCTGCTGTCCTGTGACGTCACTCCTTGATTTTGCTGTTCTTTTGGAATTCGCCAATTTTGTACTGCCCCCCTCTGCTGCCGACTCCTTTCAAGTCCGCCCTGTCCTCAGGTACCGCTCTCTTTATTCTCTGCGGCCTCTGCTGCCAACTCCTTTCAGGTCCGCCCTGTCCTCAGGTACCGCTCTCTTTATTCTCTGCCGCCTCTGCTGCCAACTCCTTTCAGGTCCGCCCTGTCTTCAGCTACCGCTCTCTTTATTCTCTGCCGCCTCTGCTGTCGACTCCTTTCAGGTCCGCCCTGTACTCGGGTACTGCTCTCTTTATTCTCTGCCGCCTCTGCTGTCGACTCCTTTCAGGTCCGCCCTGTCCTCAGGTACCGCTCTCTTTATTCTCTGCCGCCTCTGCTGTCGACTCCTTTCAGGTCCGCCCTGTCCTCAGGTACCGCTCTCTTTATTCTCTGCCGCCTCTGCTGTCGACTCCTTTCAGGTCCGCCCTGTCCTCAGGTACCGCTCTCTTTATTCTCTGCCGCCTCTGCTGTCGACTCCTTTCAGGTCCGCCCTGTCCTCAGGTACCGCTCTCTTTATTCTCTGCCGCCTCTGATGCTGACTCCTTTCAGATGCTGCCTTCTTTCCATTCAACCCGCTTTCCCCAGCATGATCAATGTGATTATCAAGGACCTTTTGATATTTCTAACTGGGGAGTGTTTGCAAATGTTAACGTAGATTTTTGATCAGAATTATTGACTTGAACTTCTCAATACTAAAATTACTACACCATTTGCTGTTCGCTATCTAATTTACCTGTAGAGTTTTGATTGCCACTTGTCTTTTATATAGCTAGTTAACCATTCTGTTGTGATTGGTTTTATCAGTTAAAAAAAAAAATCGTGTTCGATGACGGCCACCAGGTCACTTATTACGAAAGTCAGGCCCCATTACCATGAACATATCTTTGTGCCATCTGGTGAAGTAATCCATCCAGTTCAACAATGCTTCATCTCTTTCTTTCCTGCTCTTGCTTTCTCCTTTGCTCGTCCTTCACCTCTTTCTCTACATCCATCCTCGTTCTTCCTCTCGAGCACTAGCTTTATTCTCTTCATCTCCTATTCTTTTTTTTTACACTGTATAGGGTAGAATTTCTGCCCTCACCTCCCCCTTGCCCCCACCCCCCACCCCGGCATTGGACGGGAGCACCACACCCAAAGTGGACTGCTCCTTTGCAAGCCTAGGACTCCTGGGATTTCCTTTCCTGGGGTATTAACAGGGCTCAGGTGAACCCAAGCGCAGGCCCGCCTCCTGGCAGAGCCGAGCACTGACTAAAGGAGCAGGAAAATGAAGCGCCTGAGTGTTTGGAATCACGAGATTGGAATCTGACTCAACATGAGCATCTGGGGGGTGGGAGGAGGCGAGAGGTGGGGCAGGCGTGATTCTCTTTTCAAGGGAGTCAGTGGGGATTTGGGAGCAGACCATGTTCTCGGAGTGCACTGGGCGTCCAGTCAATGATCAAGAAGGAAAAAAAGACAAGAGGCCAATAATGGCTGCAATGTGCTGGATTTTGTGAATGGAGACATGCTGGAGGCGGGACCGCTGCTTGTCGGGTCTAAGACCCGCCCCCATCATGTTCTGGCCAACCAGAGGGATTTTCCCCTGTTTGACTTTGTTAAGCCCGCCCAGCAGGCCAGTTAGGGGGAAGTCATTGACAGAGCACGTCAACGTCTGACGTGCCATCTGTCAAGACTTCTTGAAAGAAAAAATGTCAGCTGACATTCTGTGTAGTTTGATGAGCCCTTGTGTTCAGGACTCATCAAACCTTTCAACTTTGTAGAAAGCAGATGACTGTTGGTTCGAAGGATCCAACAGCCAGTCTGTGAAATCTACAACGAAGATGTCGGGACTCCGGAACCACCGCGGCTGGAGGCTGTAGGCAGAAACAAAGGTAAGTGAACATTTTCTAATACTTTACACTCACCTTACATACTTACCACTCCACACTTGCACCCATCACTTACCTCTATATCTCACTTTCAGGCCCCTCCGACCCCCGCAGACCTCCTACTTGACTCCTCCAACCCGGCGGGGTTCTCCGAGGTCGGGAAGCCTTCTCCTGAAAAGGTAAAATGGGACTAATCCTTTTTTCTGCCTGTTAACTACCTGTTAACAGGCAGTTAAAAGGATTTAATCCCTTTCCCGCCTCGAGGAGACGGGACCCAAATCAAGACATCTTCCCGCCTCCTGGCAAAAGGGCATGGAGGCGGGATGGGGGCGGGTTTGCCATCCGCCCCACTTTCTACAACTTTACCGGCTGTCCCGCTTCCATACCCGCCTTCTCGGGGCTGCCAAAATCCAGCCCAATGTGTCTGCACCAACTGGCCTCCTTTCATGACTGTTCTTCATAATATTAAAAAAAACAGGACCCATGGCTCCCATGACAAAGTTCTTAGATATAAAATCAAAATGTCTTCAACAATTAATATGTTGCAATAATGAAGATTGTTGCCTTTAGATTTATATATGTACTAGCTGGAGTGCCCGGCGGTGCCGAGGGTTTTTTGAGGGCATGTTGTTATTGGAAGAGAGAGAGAGAGAGACTGGGGGGAGAAGAGAGAGACTGGGGGGAGAAGAGAAAGACGGGGGGAGAAGAGAGAGACGGGGGGGAAGAGAGAGAGAGAGACTGGTGGATTTAGTTCGGGATTAGCCTGGAGAGAGAGGGGGGGAAGGAGCGCCTCAGGCCTGGCGCGATCGACCCCTGCGAAGGAAGGAAGGAAGGAAGAACGCAAGCTCTCCCTGCCTGTCCCACCCCCTCACTCTTTCCCTCCCTCACCCTCTCTCTCTCCCTGCCCCTGTCTCTCCCTGCTTTACTCTCTCTCCCTCCCCCCTCCTCTCCTCTCCCTCCCCCTCTCCCTCCCCCCTCCTCTCCCTCCCCTCCTCTCCCTCCCCCCATCTCTCCCTCCCCCCTCCTCTCTCTCCCCCCTCCTCTCCCTCCCGCCCCTCTCCTCTCCCTCCCCCCCTCTCCTCTCCCTCCCCCCTCTCCTCTCCCCTCCCTCCCCCTCTCCTCTGCCCTCCCTCCCCCCTCTCCTCTCCCTCCCCCCCTCCTCTCCCCTCCCTCCCCCCCTCTCCTCTCCCCTCCCTCCCCCCTCTCCTCTTCCCTCCCTCCCCCCCTCTCCTCTCCCCCCCCCTCCTCTCCCTCCCCCTCTCCTCTCCCTCCCCCTGTCTCTCCCTGATTTCCTCTCTGTCCCTCCTTCACCCTCTCTCTGCCTTTCCTCAGAGCCCGGACGCGGTGAGCTGAAGCCTCCGCGTGCGGATCAGCGCCTCAGGGCTGGCCGGTGCGCGGCCTAGCGCGTGAGGCCCGGCCGGACTCACCTTAGCTCAGGCCGCGCTCCGGGCCGACGTTGACGCGCGTGCTGACTCCCACCCCGTCAGCCTTTACTAAGATGGCGGCGATGGCTACGCTCGGCTCAGTCCCGCGCTGCCAGCCTTTACCAAGATGGCGGCGATCGCGGGGCGGGATGGGCGGTGCCTTGCTTGGGCGTGGCTGGCGAGGAGAGGCCGAGGCCTGAGGCCTGCAGGCAGCTCATCCACCGCCGAGGGGGGGAAAGCCCGAGTCCCCTTTGCAAAAGGATTTTTTTTTCTTTTAAAAGCAACTTTTTTTTTGCTGGAAATCTATATTTACATGCAGAAAGTGGGAAAAAGAAATCAATAGTTAGGAATCAAGATGGCGGCCACTCGCCTCAGCTCAGAAGGATTAGGCCCACCCACACACGCAATGAAACGCCCCCCGTGACGCACCGATTGGTCAACCATCAGGTTAATCCCCTGTACGATTGGTCAACCATCACGTCACTCAACGCTAATGAGCGGAATGTTGCCATTTTTTGAACCTTGTTTGTATACTGTCCGAACAATTTTTGTCTGACCAAAAAGTAAATACGCCTATTAGAGTCCCCTAATGATAAGCTTTCTTTTGTTATAACAAATGTGTAGGTATGCTCTATAACTTTTGATTGTATAGCCGGACAGTCAGACAAACAGATAGACAGACAGAAAGACAGAAAGACAGACCAACCGTTTTATATATATAGATAGAAGATTAGTGATTTTGGCAAATAGGAGTGTGTCTGAAAGATTTGGTGCACTTGTTTATACTCCCTGCATTAGAAGGTAGAAGTAGAGTTTGCTGTTCTGTATCTGTTTACCAAAGAAAATGAGCAGAAGATAGAAAATATTACAGGAATATCTTGACTGTAATTGAAATCCTTTGATGGAAGGTCATGTCATGGAAGATTTAACAGTTGCAAGTGATAATTAGTGCTGCGCATTTCATAAGTAACTGAATTTAAAAAGAAGTTAAATTGATATTGCACGTGCTTTCTCTTTAACTTGTTTTAGTGTTTCCAAACAAAAGTCAATTCTAATCAAACAGTTACCAAAAATATAAAGATTGAAAAGTAGCAGTGCTAATTATAATACAGATAGAAATGGTTGCTTAACTGCCCTTGGGCCAAACAAATGGCCAAGAAGAGCATGGCTAGAATTTACTATTTAAAAAAATAATTAATGTAATGCTTCTGCACTGTTCACATATTAATCTTTCTAGAGTCAATAATTGACAAATACAGGCTTTTAGAAAGGCAGACATGAAAATAAATGATAAATCATTAGAATTATTAAAATATAAGTGTCACATTCCAACATTATTTCTAATTACTGTAGTTAGAATTAATGTATGCAAACAGAAAATTAAAATGGTACCAAACTTTGTATGTGCCTATGTTCTAAAATAGGTTTAAACCATCTGTACCTTTCAGTTTATGAGGTGAATGTTGAGCACATCTGGAGCTTGAGAGGGTAGTTACAATTGATTTTATTCCAAACGCCTGCAGCAAACATGTTGAGAGGATTGTCATGGGATTGTTAGCATTGTACGCCAGCTTTCTAGTCAGTTTTGCTCCTTAGGCTACTGTTGCCATGAATTGTCAAGGAGCCACGGATTTTTCATATTAATGTAATACTAAATTTACAGCTAGGTCAGAAAGAAACCACCTAGTTGAAATGTGATTGTGCTTATAGTCGAAAGTATATTTATGAAAAAATAGGATTGGCAGGTAATTGAATGATTTCACTGTTCAATGAACCAAGCAATATTTTGAGTGCAACCATGTAGGTAGAACCTTGAACTATAAAAGTGTGACGTTGCTAAGCATGACAGTTGTTTGTCTTGTTATAAAAATGAATTGTATTTTCTAAATGGGGGAAAAAAAGTCTCCAGTGATGTTATATTGTAAATTTTCAAGTGACTTCTGGTTTCTTCCCCTATTAATGATACAAAGGTTCTATTTCCTGAAATCAAACCGTCTTGGAATAGAATGTTACCAGAGGACTAAGATGTTAGATGGACAGAAGAACATAGTTAGAGAAGTCCAATTATTGATTCTTGGACATTTCATAACAGAATATGGTAATAAGTAAATGATGTTGACATGTACTTTAGTTTGTCAGTTACACATTTCTTAGTTCCTGTTCATGACACAGTGGAATTTGGTTCTCAACTCATTCATGACTAGGTGACTCAATCTGGTATCGAATGGCAACTAAATGACATTACTCTTTGCATGCACTTCTCATGCCTGCCTTATACGAGGATTTGTGTGCTGAATTTATGCACTTAGCACTCCGAGTGTCAGTAGTTCTTGATTCCCAAGCAGGTAGTTTGTCCAGATGGCCGGTTTCACAGTGGAAAGTAGAAGTGGCGGCTCTTCACTATGACACTTGTAAACCTGCAGTGGCACTCTGAAGGTTCAAAGGCTCTCGAGAGCAATGCATTGTCAAGTTTGCATAATAGCTGGAGCCGAAACTACAATCGTAAACAAATGTGCGTCATGATATTGCATCATGATGCAAATTGTTAAATGGCCCATCTGCTTACTAGTGTGAGCTTGTAAACTCTTGTTGGTATGAAAGGCTTATGCACTAGGTGAAAAGGGTCATGTACAAGATGCTCTTGAGACCCTTGAAATTTCTGAGTGCTACTGTATGTATGCTAATGTCGCAGTGAAGAGACAATAATTCTCCTTTCCACTATGAACCTGGCCGTCCCACACAGATTGCATTGTGATCTGCACAAATGCTTAGTACCTTTCTTTTTCTTAACATACCAGTATTTTCTTTCTTTCTCTCTCACTCGCTCACTTTCCCACCTGTTCACTCACACACACATACACTCTTACGCAAACACACTTACTTTGCAACAAAGAATAGCTGAAATAACTAATTTTGCCACAGAATTGGTTTAATTGAAGCCAGGCCAACAGTCAGTGATAAATACTGAATAAGAAAACAGTTTAGAATATTACATTTACCTGACTTCGAAAGCACAAACAAATTTAAGAAGGCTAAGAGAGATAAACTAGGAAATTATAGGCCTATTATTCTAATGTCAGTGGTGGAGAAGTTACTAGAGTGACAGAGTGACTGGGCATTTGAATAAATATGAGCTGATCAGAGAGAGCCAGCATGGCTTTGTAAAGGGCAAGTCAAGTCTAACGAACCTAGTCGAATTTTTTGAGGAGATAACTAATATGGTAGCTAAGGGAGTGTCTATAGATGTTATTTATATGGGCTTCCAGAAGGTATTCGATAAGGTTTCACATAAGTGACTGTTAACAACAACGAGAGTGCATGGATTAGATGCAACCTATTGGAGACAGAGTATGCATAATTTGTATGTACTCAAATTGACAGCATGTGACTAATGGTGTCCCCCAAGGATCTGTAGTGGAGCCACAGATTTTCACTATGGCCAGAATTTTCTGGGGTCTGTGCGGGCGTGATTGGAGGCGGGTCGGGAACTCACTGTCATCCCGCCCCCTAAGCGCCTTTCCCTCTAGCGCGCTTGCCAGCGCATCAGCGACCCGAACGGCAGAGGTGGCCGAGGTAATCGAGATCATTATGAGGTATTTGTCAGACCCTTAGCGTCTTTTTAACCCAACCTTTCAAATTTCCCTGGATAAGCCTGGGAATCACGCAGCTCGGGAACCATGTCTGTGAGCCTAAGGCGGAAGTTGAGTGGCCATTGATCCAGCTCACTAGTGCACAACATGAAAAGTACAATAAAAACTCCCACCTGACAGCTGGTCACTTTCCTAAGGCAGATGCTGTAGCTGACTGCATTGTCAGCACAGATTTAGCTTTCTAGAGGAGGCAAGTGTTTCCAGCAAAGTCGGCATCCAGTGTCACCTCATTGATAGAACCTATCACAGATTGCTTCTGTCATCTCTACTTGACCTGCCATCTATTACATAAGAATGGATACCGTTAATACTGTCTCACCTTGGTCCTCAGAATCGAACCACGATGAGCCCCAACACCAGCAGCACCAACAACAGTACCACCAACCTTCTCCTCACCAACCTGATGCTGCACAGGACCCAGGGCATCAGCGCAGGGCTGCGCTGCGCTGGAGGTGATGCCCCCAGCACAGGGTATACAAGCAGAGGATGAACTTCCTCAACATGACAGAGCATAAAGGAGGCTCAGGCTATTGCGCCAGGTCATCGCTGACATTTGCACATTGCTTGAGCAAGACCTGCAGCCCAGAGGAGCGGGTAGAAGTCACCAGCGCACTCAACTTCTTCGCCTCAGGCTCCTTCCAGGGATCTGCAGCAGACGTTTGCAGCATCTCGCAGTTGGCTGCCCACAGATACATTGCACAGGTCACCGATGCTCTGTTTGACAAGTCAGCCATTTATATCAACTTTGCCACTGATGAAGCCAGTGTTACTGAGTGGGCGCTCGGCTTTGCAGCTCTGGCTGGCTTCCCACAGGTGCAGGGCATCATCGACTGCACACATGTGGCCATCAGAGCACCCCATCGTCGCCTAGGAGTCTTTGTCAACCACAAGGGTTTCCACTCCCTCAATATAGAGCTCATCTGCACCCATAGGAAGATCATCATACATGTGTGTGGCAAATTCCCTGGCAGTTGCCATGACTCTTTCATCCTGCGCCAGTCCACCCTCTTTCAGCTCTTCGCTCCTCCAAACAGACTTTCCCGCTGGCTGCTTGGAGACAAGGGCTATCCACTGAAGACGTGGCCTTGAGGAGGCCAAGTACTGAGGCCGAGGAGAGATATAATAAAAGCCACATTGCCACCAGGTGTTTCATAGAGCAGACAATGAAAATGCACTTCAGATGCTTTGATAGGTCTGGAGGAGCCCTTCAGTATGCACCAGCCAGGGTCTCCAGAATCGGCGTGGTCTGCTGCGCCCTGCACAACATAACACAGCAGTGGGGATTAGCACTGCATGAGGAGCAAGGCTCTGAGCGCACAGCCTCTTCAGAGGAGGAGGAGCACGAGGAACCTGTGGTCCAGATCCCACCAGCACCCGAGCACTTTGGTGCCCGGGAGGTCAGAGATGGCCTCATTATGACCAGATTTACTTACCTTCATGAATTACACCCATATGGCTGCCACATGCTGCGCCAGGTTGGCACCACCCTATAGCAACACCATAAAGCATCCCTACAATGACCAAGCCATTCCTTTCACACTCACCATCATTGCTGGAGGTAACGTTATGCCTGACCATTCATTCCAACTCACTAAGCCACTTCCAAAGTTGCACACAAATTTGTCCATGACCAGAAAGTGGTGAAAATAAATAGTTTTATGCATGACATGTCAGTAACGGAAACTTTACAAAAACATTTATTAAAATGCCCAAGTGGTTACACTTGTGCAGCTACTTGTGTTTCATCTTTCACTTATGCATGCTTCTATGAGGTGCTACCCCTGTGGCTTCAACAGAGGTAGAGGCAGGCTGCTCACTTCCCTGCTGTGACTGCATAGACACTTTTGGCGGATGTCCTCTTGGTTTTGGAGCCTGTGATGGCCTCGCCAAACTCTGCTCCTCCTGTAACTGTGCAGGGGCAGACTCGGCCATCACTGTCCGAGGAGCCATCTGGGGCTCTGACTGAGGGGGTGGCAACGGGGGAGAAGTGTAAGTGCTTGAGAGGAGCCCCCACTTCCATGTCCCCTCTCACCATCATCCCTCTCATGGGCCACCCACACAGCTGGAGAGCACCTTGCTGCACAGCAGTGGGGCCATGAGGACCCAAGTCTACGTTGACATCCCTCCTAGAGAGGAGATCTATGAGCATCTGCCATCTATTGTCCATAGATTGCCACCAATTCTCCATAGATAACACGTGCTCCTATGAGTGGCGCATTAGCTGCTCCATGCAGGTGGCCATCCTTTCCATGGAAGAGTCTACAGTTACCATCAACAGCGACACGGTGGTGCTCATGTTGGAGATGGGCTCCTCCATTCTCTGCACGGTTGCAAAACCTGTCAAAGTCTCCTGCACTTCTTGCTGCACCTCCAGGATCATCCTCTTTCTGGATAGCCCCCGAGGCTCAGCGCCTGCATGCAGCTGAGCAGAGCTGGGAGCATCCTGCACCCTCAGGTGAGGAGTATCCACTGCTGGAGAGTAAAGAGATGAGTTAGAAGTGTCATATTAAGAATGGGTACAGATACCATTATGCACATGATGAACATTCAATTCAATTCAAATCGCTTTATTGGCATGATAAGGTACATCTTATGTTGCCAAAGCATCGAAAAACATTTATGGTTGAACACATAAACGCAGATCTATTCATACAGTGTATAAACAGATATATCCCTGAGTGTATAAATATACATTCGTATAATTTGTATATACTCTTTTCTTAGGTTTACTGATTGTCCCTCTGTTTATGGCAAGCTGTAACATAGTGTGCCGCTAAGGTTACATAATTTCTCTGTTCCCCTAGTAGGTATGGGAGTTTTTGGTCGTCATTCAAATTTCTGAATTCAGGGCATATTTTTGTGAATTTTTGGTAGAAATTCTCCCTGATGCCCTGATATTTTCCACAAGCTGTGAGGAAGTGCCTCTCTGTCTCCACCACTCCCTGACTGCAGTGAGAGCATATCCTGTCCTCTCTTGGCAGCCGGGTCTGTCTGTGTCTGCCTTTTTCGATGGCCAGGCTATGTTCACTAAGTCTGCACCTTGTCAAGGTTTTTCTCAGTTTGCTATCCTTTACCATGGTCAGGTATTCAGCCATGTTGTACTGTCTGTTTAGGGCCAAGTAGCAATTGCTGGCTGCTGACCTCAGTCCCCATATGAGTGCCTGCTGTATGCCATGTAGCTGTATGAGATGTAATTCTGTCACCAGGTTGCTGAGATGTCCCTCTTTCTCCGTCTCCCACCTCCAGCTACTCTGCGACTCCAGACACATTGGCCTCGATTTTAACTGACCCGTGGAGTTGGGATTGGAGGCGTGCGGGGGGTTAAAGCCCCGGATACGGGGGTCCCGACACCATCCCACCCAAAACCCGCCTCCATGTAAGTTTCAAAGGAGGCGGGTACCCGCCTCACACTGGGACCCGCCTACCCGAGACGGGAAGGGATTAGTGACAATTAACTGCCTGTTAACAGGTAGTTAACAGGCAGTTTTTATCCAAATCCCTATTTTTAATCTTGAACTGTGGGAGTCCCGATGGCTCCAAACCATGTCAGCTTAGAGGAGTCCGGCCGTCGGGTGAAGGACTTGGAGGGGTCGAGATGTCGGTGTTCAGGTGAGTGATGGGTGCATGAGTGCAAAGGTAAGTGTGTTTGGTGTGTCTAAAGTGTGTAAAGAAGTTTAAATTATCTGTACTTACCTTTTTAGCCTTCCATCCTCTAGGTTTCGGTCGTCCATCATCCAACCGGCACAGAAAGCAGAAAGGCTGCGCACTGTCAAAAGTGACAGCCTGCAGCTTTCTGTGCCGGAGAGATTTCTAACTGAGTCTGTGTAGAAGGACTCAGGTTAGAAGTAAGACTGTCAGTGTTTGACAGATGAAATTTCAGTCTGTGATGTCACCTGTTGCTGGGTGGCCCTTAATTGGCCTGCTGAGCCCGCTGGGCGGGCTCAACAAGGTCAGTCAAGTTAAAATCACGTGGATTGGCTGCATCTCGATGGAGGCGGGACTACAACCTCAAAAGTTGCAGTCCCGCCTCCTTCCCGACTTCTGAGTGAAAATCACCCCCATTGAAGGCAACCTCCTCTGCTGCTATAAAGGTGGCCAATGATGAAGTGCCATCTCCAGTTCTCTCCCTCTCCCTCTTATTGTGGGCTCTCTTTTCCTGCAAGGAAGGAAAGAAGAGAAGTGTTGTGTCTGTGTATAATAAGACACAGACTGCAGGAGAAATGGTACAACAGGTGTTTACTCAACGTGGCTCACAGTGGAACTGCCTGTACAGATTACTACTCAGTGCTATATACAGGTGTGGTCACTGCCGGTACTGCAGTATACATGAGCTGTAAAAAGTAGTTCCTCCCTTAAAGGTATATACATTACAATTCCTCCCCTTTTAGATTAACAGTACCATAACACTCATTTAACAATTAAATATCAAACTAATTACAATTAACACTTTTAACATGCAACATTAGCTGAAAATAGTCTATTTATATATTCAGTCTTTGGGGAGGCTTCCTGATCCTTTCTGGATAGCGCCTTTCCTGAGTGTCTTGCTCTTGGTGCGGAGGCGATTCTGGCCCCCTGTTGTCGGTTGGTTCATCAGCTTCCGATGCTACTGTTTCTGGGGTAGATGCGATCTGTACGTCGGGTTCATCACCAGGTACGTATGGGCAAGGCATGGAGTTGATGTGTTCCTGTGACTCTAGGATCTGGTCAGCATGGCGTCTCACGATGCTCTCCCAAACGTCCACTGTGTACATTAGTGGGCCCTGCCGTGTGCATATCGTTCCTGGCTGCCATTTTTCTGTTCGGTAGTCGCGGGCCAAGACTGGTTGCCCTACATTGAAGCTCCTTGTTGGCTTCTCATGGATGTGCTGGAATTGCTTACTCTCAACATCTCTTCGTACGTTTAGTCTAAGCAAATCCAGGCGAGATCTTAACCTTCGGTTAAAGAACATCATGGCTGGGGCCTGGTTGGTGACTGCATGTGTCGCATTCCGGTAGGCGAACAGGAAATTGTCCAGCTTATGCTGCAGCAGAATGTTGTCATTGTACATAGCCTTTATTGCCTTCTTAAAGGTTTGTACGAACCTCTCAGCCAATCCATTTGTGGCTGGATGATACGGGGCGGATGTGTAATGCCTTACCCCATTCTTTTACAAGAACCTCCGGAACTCTTCGGACACAAACTGTGGTCCGTTGTCGGAGCAAATCTGTTCTGGCAAGCCAGTCCTGGCAAAAATGGTCCGTAGGACTGCAATAGTTTTCTCTGTGGTGGTGGAGGACATTTTGATGACTTCAGGCCATTTCGAGTGCGCATCCACGGCTATTAAAAACATTGAGTCCATGAATGGACCAGCAAAATCAATATGCTCCCGTTGCCATGGAGATGAGGGCCACTCCCATGGGTGTAGAGGGGCCTGTGGTGGTGCATTTTGGACTCTCTGGCATCCTGAGCAACTCTTGGTCAGGTCCTCGATTTGTTTATCGATTCCCGGCCACCACACATAAGCCCTGGCTAGGCTTTTCATTTTTACCCCTCCCAGATGACCCTCATGAAGCTCATTGAGCACTCTATCCCTTAACTTGGGTGGAATTACCACTCGGGATCCACACATCAAGGTCCCCCGGCACACTGACAGCTGTTCTCCCCTTGTCGAGAATGCTGGCAACAGTGAGTCGCCATGTGCTGGCCATCCCTTCACCGTCAAATCATATACCCGAGACAGTGTCGGGTCATTTCGGGTTTCCTTTTCGATACAAGCGTTAGTTACCGGTAGGTATTCAACTATAGTCGAATGGAATATTTCGACAGGATCCACTGCTGGTGCTTCCTCCGCAGTAGGCAGTGGCAGGCATGATAGCCCATCAGCATTTCCATGCTGTTTCGTGCCCTTATATTCAATCTCATAGTGGTGCGCCCCGAGAAAAAGTGACCATCTTTGTAGTCGTTGCGCAGTCATCACCGGAACGCCCTTCTTCGGATTAAAAATGGAGACAAGAGGCTGGTGATCAGTCAGCAAGGTGAATTTCTGCCCGTGCAGATAGTGATTGAACTTTTTCACTCCCCACACTAGGCTGAGGGCCTCCCTGTCAATCTGGGCGTAGTTACGCTCGGCTGAGGTTAGTGATCATGACGCAAAGGCTATTGGCCTCTCTGAGCCGTCCAAGAATTTGTGCGACAGCACCGCTCCAATGCCGTAGGGTGACGCATCACATGCCAACCGAATTGGTAATGCTGGGTTGTAATGGGCCAATACCTCTTTCGATGTGATTAATGTTTTGCTCTTCTGGAAAGCTCGTCTACATTCATCACTCCACTTCCATGGCACCCCAGTTTGCAGTAGGGAGTTCAGTGGGTGTAGTATTGTAGACAAATTTGGCAAGAACTTATGGTAGTTGTTTACCAGCCCGAGGAACAACCTCAATTGTGACACATTTTCCGGTGCTGGAGCCTTGACCACTGCCTCAATCTTCTGTGGGGACTTATGTAACCTCTCTTTATCGATAACGTGGCCACAATACGAGATCTGTTTTCTAAAAAACTCGCATTTGGGGCGGTTAGCTCGGAGCCCATATTCCTGCAATCTAGTGAGCACCTGCTTCAGGTTGGCAAGGTGATCACTGTCATTTTTGCCCGTGACCAGGATGTCGTCCAAATAACACTGGGTCCCTGGGATCCCTTGCAGGACTTGTTCCATTGCCCTCTGCCAAATAGCCGGAGCTGATGCTACCCCGAATACCAGCTGGTTGTATTGGTAGAGACCTTTATGGGTGTTGATTGTGAGGTATTTTTTTGATGCTTCTTCTACCTCCATTTGCAGATACGCCTGGGCCAGATCAATCTTAGTGAAGCGTTTCCCTCCAGATAGCGAGGCGAAAATATCTTCAATCCGCGGAAGTGGATACTGTACGGTGTGAAGGACCGGGTTCACTGTTAGCTTAAAGTCCCCACAGATGCGAACCTTCCTTGGTTCCCCAGGCATGCTGCTCAATGACTTTTTCATCACAGGGACGATGGGTGTAGTCCACTCGCTCCAGTCTACCTTGGACAGTACACCTGAATGCTCCAGACTCTCCAGCTCTGCTTCGACAGCCGGGCGGATCGCATAACGTACCGGTCTGGCCTTAAAACATTTTGGGCTTGCGTTTTCTTCAATTTTAATCGTCGCTGTCATGCCTTTTAGTGTTCCGAGTCCTTGCTGGAACACTTCTTTCGTGTCAGTTAGGATCTTTGACATTCGCCCAGGTGTGACGTTGTCACCCTTTTTGTCAGCCACAGTCAGTGCCTGTATGGAATGCCAATCCAGTTGTATTTTCCGGATCCATTCACGTCCCAGTAATGGTGGTCCTCCATCTTGCAATACATACAAGTCTAGTTTGGTGTTTCCTTACCGTTATATATAACGGTCACCCTTATTTTTCCTTTGGGGTAGACTTTTTGCCCCGTGTACGTCTTCAAAATAATTTTTGTGTCTCTCAAGGGTATGTGTGAGAATAGCCGCTCGTAGTCCCGTTGGTTTATGACTGTTAGGGCTGATCCTGTGTCCAATTCCATCTTTACCTGGACTCCTGCTATCTTGAGCGTGACCCAAATGGTTCGGTGATCCTCCGTTGTGATCACATTATGTAGTTTCAGACAACTCAGTTCCCTGCTTTCGGAGTCGTTATCACTCTTTTGTTCATCTGAACTATTCTCCGTCATCTTATGTACCTTCTTGTACTTTTCTTTGGTAGGTTTCTTATTGCTGATTTTCTTTCCCGACCTGCAGACTCGTGCTATGTGTCCTACTTTTCCACACTGTCTGCACACTTTGTCTTTGAACCAGCAATCCTTCTGGTCGTGTGTTGTTCTGCCGCAGCGATAGCACTTCTCTGTTCCATTTGACATTTCGTTTGTGCCATATTCTTGCGGTCTCTGTTGTATCTCTGCAGCGCCCCGTGCTGCTGCTTCATATGATACCGCAATGCTGAAAGCCTTTTCCAGCGTAAGGTCCTTTTCAGATAAAAGCCGTTTCTGGGTTCCTTCACTTTGAAGCCCACACACAAACTTGTCCCTTAAGGTATCTGCCAGTCCCGCTCCAAACTGGCAGTGTTTCGATAGTTTGCGCAGTTCTGTTAAATAATCAGCATTGCTTTCATCCTTATGCTGGTTCTGTTTGTGAAACTTGAATCTTTCTGCTATCAGCAGCGGTGTGGGGTTTAAATGTTCCTGTAGTATCGTTACTATGTCTTCAAAACTCTTTTCCATTGGCTTCGTTGGGGTTACTAGATTTACCGACACTTTCTTGTCATCTGACACCTCATTTGCCTTGCAGTACACCTCTATTCGTTCGACATATGTAGTCCAATCTTCGACTTCATTGTCAAATGCGGTGATACTGCCACTCTTCGGCATTTTGGGTGTGGTTTAAAATGGCGTCTCCCAATGGCTTAAAATGGCAGCTCATGCGCTTTCCTTCCTCCCCCGCTGCTGCCAACGCCGCTCCCGGCAGTTCTCGTGGCAATGGCGGTGCCCTGTAGGTTTCGCGCACTTCTCCTGCGCTGCTGCCAACGCCGCTCTCAGCGGTCCTCGTGGCAATGGCGGCGCCTCGCGGGTTTCTGCGCGTCTCTCTCTCCCTCTCTTCGACGCTGCTTGGCCCCTGAACACCGGCTGCGCCCTGTGTGCTCTGCCCTCTCTCTCCCCCGTCGACGCTGCTCGGCCCTTTGCTGTGCCGCTCGGTTGGGCTCTAGCCCGCCGCTGTCCGGGAAGGGTCTGCGCACTACCTGTTGCCAGCCCGTTTCGCTGGACCACCTCGACTGGAAAGCCAAGCCTGGCTCTCGACAGCCTCCCCCGCAATTCTCGAGTCTCTGCTGGATGACTGGGCGGTTGCCCGTGGTCGACGCCCGAGTCTCTGGCCTTGACCTCCAATCCACTGATCTCCAGGAACGAATCCCCGGGAGGTGATGCAGAGTTGCAGGTAGGTTCGAACTTGCCTTGTCGCCAATGTTGTGTCTGTGTATAATAAGACACAGACTGCAGGAGAAACGGTACAACAGGTGTTTACTCAACGTGGCTCACAGTGGAACTGCCTGTACAGATTACTACTCAGTGCTATATACAGGTGTGGTCACTGCCGGTACTACAGTATACATGAGCTGTAAAAAGTAGTTCCTCCCTTAATAAAGGTATATACATTACAAGAAGGTTGAGTGAGAGTGATGGAATGAGTGTAAGGAATGGATGGGTTACATCTTTAGAGGGTGACAATGATGGAGTGGGGTGGCAATTCCAAGTGGCCTCCTTGTGTGTTGTTAGTTGGTATGATTGCATTAGGATGAGAGTGAGTGTGAGAGGTGGTTCATCAGATGGGGATGTGATAATGTAAATAGAGAGAGAGGGATGGGTGGATGTGCAGGGTATGTTGGGGTGAGTCACGATGTGCAGGAGCAGGGTTGGAAAGGCAGAGTGATGGGGATATGATGAGAGGCGTAGCAGGATGAAGTTGAGTGTGGCTTTACACCTTTCCTGATCTCATAAGATAATGGAAACATTTGCAGCACTGAATCCAGGTCCTCTTCACGACATCCCTGCTGTTGACCTCCTCTGCTATTTGGAGCCAGACTCCTTTGGTCTGTTGGGGAGGTCCCTTCCGCCTATCTGAAGGGAAGAGGACCTCTCTGTGTGCTCTCACTCCCTCCACAAGCATATGGAGGGAGTCAACTGAGAACCTGGGTGCAGCCCTCTGCCTCTGTGCAGTCATGTTTAAAACTCTTTGGGGGAAAAGTTCAGTTGGTTTGCGTCTCCCGTTAGTGCCTTAAGAGGGCACTTATGGGGTGCAAAGCAACTAGCGCCTGTGCGCAGCGATGTTTGCGCCGCTCACGAAATTAACTAGACATTTTGCGGTGGCGCTAAACACTACCGCCACGATCTCCTGCGCCGGCAGATCATGATGTCAGTCGAGTGCGCAACGCCCCGGTAGCGCCCCGGACCGGATATTGAGTGGCGCCCCCTGCCTTACCGCCTGCCGCTAGCAACGACAGGTTGAGGGGAGCGTTTTGCAGTCAGGAAGGGACTGAGGGAGCGCTACTTAAAGGCGACCGCTTCCTGCCTTTTTTTGTTGGTAACATTTTTGCACCACGCATTCTGAGAGAGAGAGAGACTTCTGGAGAGATTCAACGCTGTGTGAAGGAGTTTTGGGTACTGAGCAGCACTTTGCCAGTTCATTTTGATTTGCCCTTCCTTGTATCGATTTAGAAGAGACTGTGGGGGCTGCACTCTGAGCTCTTTCCCTGGGCCTCTCCATTGTTCTTTCCAGCAGATTTGATGCACAGGTCTCTCCAGGCCGAGATTCAAGGCTGCAATGAGTAGGATGTGGATGGAGAGCAAGATCAACCCTCCCCTTTAAGAACTGGCCGGCGCCATTGTTTCTGTGTTCCATTGCTGACTGACATCACATGAGCTTCGCCAACGCTCTGAGGTAGCGCCTCGCTCCTCGGCCTTTGCGCCTTAAGAGAGGTGTGTAGTGCCTGATTTAGCACTCCAATCAACTCCAGGGGCGATAAAAGCCAAGTTTGCAGTTGGAGGCGATAATTAGCGCCAGGCGCTAAACTTTGCGCATGGCCGATAATCGCGCCCCAAACGGGGCGATACTGAATTTTCCCCTCTTTGTAACACTCCAATGGTGCATTACAGTGCCTGCACACTCCTAAATGAACCTTCAAATGCAATGTGGCCATGGCTCCTTTAAATATCCCGGCAGAAGGCGCGGCATTGATGATGTCATCAGATCCGCACCATTTAATTGGGCCAGATAACGCGCAGGGCTGCCTTAATAGACCCCATTAATGGAAAGTCGATCTCAGGAGCGGGATGGAATGAAGAACGGGATCGTGACCCGCCATGGCAACCGCCCGCACCCAACCCGCTCAGGTACAGAAAATTCCGGCCTATATTTATAAATGACTTTGAAGGAATAGAGAGCTATACATCCAAGTTTGCTGATGACACTAAGTTAGGTGACAAAGTTAATAGTGTAGATGGGTTCAGAAAGTTGTAAAGGGACATTGATAGATTAAGTGAGTGGACAAAACTGTAGCAGATTGAGTTCAATGTGGGAAAGTGTGAGGCCATCGACTATGGGCCTAAGAAAGATAGATCAGAGTATTTTTTAAATGGCGAGAAGCTAGCAATTGTGGAAGAGCAGAGAAAAATAGAAAAAAAATACTTGAACACACGTTATCAGATAGACATTTTGAAAGCTTATTAAAAAAAAGTTGTTCAGCACTTAAAGGGGTCTTACATGTTGCTTGATACGTAAGTACAGAAATCACTAAAAGCTAGTGGACAGATACAAAAATAATTCAAAAGGCTAATGGAATGTTGGCCTTTATCTCAAGAGGGCTGGAATACAAAGAGGTGGAAGTTGTCTTACAGCTGTACAGAGCTCTGGTTAGACCCCATCTGGAGCACTGCGTTCAGTCTGGGCTCCACACCTCAGGAAGGATACATTGGCCTTGGAGGAGGGGGTGCAGCACAGATTCACCAGAATGATAGCGGGGCTAAAAGGGTTAAAATATGAGGATAGGTTGCATAGACTAGGCTTGTATTCCCTTGAATATAAAAGATTAAATGGTGATCTAATTGAAGTGTTTAAGATGATTAAAGGATTTGATAGGCTAGACAGAGAGAAACTATTTCCTCTGGTGGGAGAATCCAAAGCAATGGGGCATAACCTTAAAATTAGAGCTCGGCCATTCAGGGATGATGTCACAAAGCACGTCTTCACACAAAGGGGAGTGGAATATAAGAATATAAAAACATAAGAAATAGGAGCAGGATTCGGCCATTTGTCCCCTCGAGCCTGCTCCGCCATTTAATGAGACCATGGCTGATCTGATCTTGGGCTCAGCTCCGTTTCTCTGCCCATTCCCCATAACCCTTCACTCCCTTATTGTTCAAAATCTGTCCATCTCCACCTTAAATATATTCAATGACCCAGCCTTCACAGCTCTCTGGGGTAGAGAATTCCACAGATTTACGACCCTCTGAGAGAAGAAATTCGTCCTCATCTCAGTTTTAAATGGGCGACCCCTTATTCTGAAACTATGCCCCCTAGTTCTAGATTCCCCCATGAGGGGAAACATCTTCTCTGCATCTACCTGGTCGAGCCCCCTCATTATCTTACATGTTTCAATAAGATCCCCTTTCATTCTTCTAAACTCCAATGAGTATAGGCCCAACCTGCTCAACCTTTCTTCATAAGTCAACGCCTTCATCTCAGGAATCAACCTTGTGAACCTTTTTAGAACTGCCTCCAATGCAAGTATATCCCTCCTTAAATAAGGAGACCAAAACTGCACGCAGTACTCCAGGTGTGGTCTCACCAATACCCTGTACAGTTGTAGCAGAACTTCCCTGCTTTTATACTCCAACCCCTTTGCAACAAAGGCCAACATTCCATTTGCCTTATAATTGCAAAATACTGCGGATGCTGGAAATCTGAAATATCAACAGAAAATGCTGGAAATACTCAGCAGACCAGGCAGCATCCATGGAGAGAGAAACAGAGTTAACGTTTCAGGTCTGGGACCCTTCATCAGAACTGGAAAAAGCTGGAGATGTAACAGATATTAAGCAGGTGCAGAGACAGTGGGGGGGAGGGTTAGGAGGG
Source organism: Somniosus microcephalus (assembly GCF_052327205.1). NCBI lineage: Eukaryota > Metazoa > Chordata > Chondrichthyes > Squaliformes > Somniosidae > Somniosus > Somniosus microcephalus. The sequence goes on along the minus strand of NC_140994.1, from coordinate 75,942,912 downwards.
GAGGAAGGAATAGAAAGAACATCCTGTACTTTTGTAAGAGGCAGGAAAGATAAAATTTTGCAAATGGGAAAGGCAAAAATCATACTGCATGAAAAATGGGGGCAGGGATAATTATCTGAAATTGTTGAACACAATGTTGAGTCCGGCAGACTGCAAAGTGCCCAATCGAAAGATGAGGTGCTGTTCCTCGAGCTTACGTTGAGCTTCATTGGAACAATGGAGGCACGGTGGCATAGTGGTTAGCACTGTTGCCTCACAGCGCCAGGGACCCGGGTTCGAATCCGGCCTCGGGTGACTGTCTGTGTGGAGTTTGCACATTCTCCCCGTGTTTGCGTGGGTTTCCTCCGGGTGCTCCGGTTTCCTCCCACAGTCCAAAGATGTGCGGGTTAGGTTGATTGGCTATGATAAATTGACCCTTAGTGTTAGGGGGATTAAATACGTGGGGTTACGGGGATAGGGTGGGGTATGTGTTGGTGTAGGGGTTACGGGGATCGGGTGGGATATGTGTCGGTGCAGGCTCGATGGGCCGAAATGGCCTCTATCTGCACTGTGGGGTTTCTGTGATTGTGATTCTGTGAATGCAATAGCCCGAGGACAGAGAGATCGGAGTGGGAGTGAAGCGGTGAATTAAAGTGACAGGCGACCGGAAGCTCAGGGTCACCCGTACGGACTGAACGGAGGTGTTCCGCAAAGCGGTCGCCCAATCTGTGTTTGGTCTCCCCAATGTAGAGGAGACCGCATCGTGAGCAGCGAATACAGTATATTAAATTGCAAGAAGTACAAGTAAATCGCTGTTTCACCTGGAAGGGGTGTTTGGGGCCCTGGACAGTGGGAAGGGAGGAGGTAAAAGGGCATGTGTTGCATCTCCTGCGCTTGCACGGGAAGGTGCCAGGTGAAGGAGAAGGGCTGTTGGGGGTGGTTGAGGAGTGGGCCAGGGTGTCGCGGAGGGAGCGGTCCCTTCGGAATGCTGAAAGGGGAGGTGAGGGGAAGATGTGTTTGGTGGTGGGATCACGTTGGAGGTGGCGGAAATGGCGGAGGATGATCCGTTGAATGTGGAGGCTGGTGGGGTGAAAGGTGAAGACAAGGGGAACCCTATCGTGGTTCTGGGAGGGAGGGGCAGGGGTGAAAGCAGAAGTGCGGGAAATAGAACGGACACGGTCAAGGGCCGTGTCAACCACGGTAGAGGGGAATCCTCGGTTGAGGAAAAAGGAAGACATGTCAGAAGCACTAGTATGGAAGGTGGCATCGTCAGAACAGATGCGGCGGAGATGGAGAAACTGGGAGAAAGGAATAGAGTCCTTACAGGAAGCGGGGTGGGAGGAAGTGTAGCCCAGGTAGCTGTGGGAGTCGGTGGGCTTGTAGTGGATGTTTGTTGAAAGCTGATCGCCAGAAATGGAGACGGAGAAGTCAAGGAAGGGAAGGAAAGAGTCGGAGATGGACCATGTGAAGGTGAAGGCAGGGTGGAAATTGGAAGAAAAGTGAATGAACTTATCCAGTTCAGGGCGAGAGCAGGAAACGGCACCAATACAGTCATCGATGTACCGGAAAAAGAGGTGAGGGAGGGGACCTGAGTAGGACTGGAACAAAGAATGTTCCACATGTCCCATGAACAGGCAGGCATAGCTAGGGCCCATGCAGGTTCCCATAGCAACACCTTTAATTTGGAGGAAGTGAGTGGAGTCAAAGGAGAAGTTGTTCAATGTGAGAACAAGTTCAGCCAGGCGGAGGAGGGCGGTGGTGGATGGGCACTGGTTGGGCCTCTGTTCAAGGAAGAAACACAGAGCGCCCGAAGGCCGTCCTGGTGGGGGATGGAGGTGTAGAGGGATTGGACGTCCATGGTGAAAAGGAGACGGTTGGGGCCAGGAAACTGGAAACTGTTAAAGTGACGGAGGGCGTCAGAAGAGTCGCAAATGTAGGTGGGAAGAGACTGGACAAGGGGAGAAAAAATAGAGTCGAGATAGGAAGAGATACGTTCCGTGGGGCAAGAACAGGCTGAAACGATGGGTCTACCAGGGCAGTCCTGTTTGTGGATCTTGGAAAGGAGGTAGAAGCAGGCTGTGCGGGGTTGGGGGACTATGAGGTTGGCGGCCATGGAGGGAAGATCTCCAGAGGAGATGAGGTCAGTGACACACTTGGAAACAATGGCTTGATGTTTGCTAGTGGGGTCATGGTCCAGGCGGAGGTAGAAGGAGGTGTTGGAGAGTTAGCGTTCAGCTTCCGCACGGTAGAGGTCGGTTCGCCAAACAACAACAGCACCACCCTTATCAGCAGGTTTAATGATAATGTTAGGGTTGGATCGGAGAGAATGGAGTGCTGCAAGTTCAGAGGGAGTTAGGTTGGAGTGAGTGAGGGGAGCAGAGAAATGGAGACGGCCGATGTCACGTCAGCAGTTAGCAATGAAAAGATCTAGAGAGGGTAGAAGGCCAGAGGGAGGGATCCAAGTAGAACGAGAATTTAGAAAGCGGGAGAAAGGATCAGCCGTGCGGGGGGAGACTCCTGGCCGAAGAAGTGGGCACAGAGGCGAAGGCGACGGAAGAAGAGCTCAGCATCGTGCCGAGCTCGAAATTCATTCAGGTGGGGGCATAAGGGGATGAAGCTCAGGCCTTTGTTGAGGACTGAACGTTCGGGGTCAGAGAGGGGAAGGTCAGAGGGGATAGTGAAAATTCCATTTGCCTTCCTGATTACTTGCTGTACCTGCACTCTCTTTTCCTCAAAAAGCGGTTGAGGCTGGGGGTCAATTGAAAATTTCAAAACTGCGATTCATAGATTTTTGTTAAGCAAGGGTAGTAAATGCTATGGAACCAAGGCGAGTAGATGGAGTTCAGATACAGATCAGCCATGATCTAATTGAATGGTGGTACAGGCTCAAGGAGCTGAATGACACACTCCTGTTTCTCTGTTTCTATGGGGGAAAAATTCAGTTGGTAGCGCCACCTGTTAGCGGCATAAGAGGGCACTAAGTGGGGCGCAAACCAACTAGCGCCCGGGCGCAGCTGTATCTGCGCCTCTCATGAAATTGACTGGACAATTTTCCGGCGGCGCTAAACAATACCGCCCGATCTCCTGCGCACGCAGATCTTGACGTCATTTGAGAGTGCAACGCCCTTGGGGCGCCCCAGACCGGAAATTCAGTGGCGCCCCCCTCCTTTCCGCCTGGCGCTACCAACAACAGGTTGACTGAAACGCTTCCCAGTCGCTGTGGGGCTGGGGTGGGGGGGGCGCTATTTAAAGGGGGCCTCTTCCTGGCTTTTGTGTGGTAGCCATTTTTGCAACACTCGTTCTGAGAGGGAGAGAGAGATTTGCAGAGAGACAAAAGAGAGAAAGAGAGACTTCTGAGGTAGTTTTGACTTCTGACCATAAATTTGCAGGTACTTTGCTTTTTGACCTTCATAACTTTGATTGGCCAGATACTATGGGGGCTGCAATGAATGGGAACGCCGTCCTTCTCCATCACATTCGGAGGGTACAGAGACGCAGTGAGAGAGTGGCAATCATGGCCAGATGGCAGAGGGCTAACAGGTCTCGGTACAGGAGACCTTACCCTCTCAGGGTTTTTCGCCAACAGTTCTTCTACATTAATATGTCTGAGGAGCAGTGTTTGCGAAGGCTGCGATTCAGCAAGGAGGTGGTCACTGAGCTGTGCCACCTGCTTCAGCCAGATCTGCAGCCTCAACTGAGGAGCAGGACGTCTCTGTCGGTGGCAGTAAAGATAACAGTGGCTCTCAACTTTCATGCCACTGGCTCATTTCAATCAGCTACTGGGGACATCGCTAATATCTCCCAGTTCGCGGTGCATTGCTGCATCCGTCAGGTAACAAATGCCCTCTTTAAAAGGAGACGAGAGTACATCTCTTTCCCCATGACCGCGGACAAGCAGCAAGAATGTGCAACGGGCTTTGCTAGGATAGCGGGCTTCCCCATGGTGCAGGGCGCCATTGACTGCACGCATGTGGCTTTGCGGGCGCCGCAAGAGAATGCCGAGGAGTTCCGCAACCAGAAGGGCTTCCATTCCTTTAATGTCCAGTTGGTCTATGACGAGAGACAGCTGATACTTGTATTGATTTCTTTGTGGGTTCAACGACGACACATTTATGAAAGAGAATGTCTTTTAATCTAAAGTCTGTTCAACTCTTTATACAGCTTTACAGGAGACACGATGCTAGTGATGCATCTAGAACGAAACTGAAACTAAACCCAAACTGCCTTGCTTGTCTCGGTCACATGCCCTCTGCTGGTCAGGCACAAGCAATCAATACATGCAATTATGCTGGTAAGGCATGATAATCAAACAGGCAAATAACATCACTATTTGCTGATATCATTACATCTCCCTTTCTTAAAACAAAAGTATTTTACTTTTAACTAATAACATGTTTTCTTTGTATTAATCTGCATTTTAACTGTAACACTTAATGAACTTACATTATCATTATCATGATCAAGGTTTTTTAACCTTGCTTTGTGTGTTCACATGAAATATGTCAATACACTAGAACTTGAAGAAAGAATAAGATAACATTACTTCCTTCTATAACAATAGTCCTTAAATTTGCTCAATGAGTCTCTCAGGAGGCTTCACGTGTCTTGAGGATTTTCTGATTGATTGTCCTTGAATCTGAGTTGTTGCCTCAGATGATTGGTTCTCAGCTGTGTGATCAGGTTGTTCAACAGTATCAGTCTCTTGACCTGCTGTGGCTGGTCCCATGAGAAGATCTCAACGATTTCTTCTCAGAACAGCACCCTCATCTGTCTGAATGGTGTATGATCTTGGTTGAACTTCACTCAGGACAGTTCCCTTCTGAGTCCATATGTTTGTTTTGTCTTTGAACCTTACTTGGTCACCAGTGTGGAGTTCAGGTAGGTTTTGTGTTCCTCTGTCATAGTAGTACTTTTGCTTTTCTTTCTGTTCTTTGAACTTCCTCACTTTCTCCCCCTCTTTTGTTTTCAGGAGGTTCTCCGGGATGGGTAGGTTTGACCTTAGCCGACGTCCCATAAGGAGTTGGGCTGGTGACATACCACACTCGAGCGGCGTTGTGCGGTATACAAGCATGCTCTGGTAGAAGTCAGTTCCACTGTCTTTTGCCTTGTACATCAGTCTTTTCACTGTGTTTGCGGGCTCTCCTGGCTCAACAGCTCTGGACAACATGTCTGCTGTATACATCAGCTTACCCGGTGTGTACGCAACATTCAGTTCATCATAGACTGTCTCTCCTTCGCTTTCCACAACGAAGACTCTCTTTACCAGGTTCAGTCTCTCACAGGCTTTTAAACCTAGTATGGCTTGCACATCCTTTGGCACCACGATTAATGCTAGCGTGTGCTCTCTGTCCTTGTGTGTTACTTTGACAATGCATCTTCCTTTCACCGGTATATCAGTACCTGAGTATCCTGTCACTTTCACTTTTATTCCATGTATCTTTGGTCTGGGTCTAATTTTCTTAAAATCAGTCTCTGATATCACATTAACTTGTGCTCCAGTATCCAATTTAAATGGAATATGTATGTCATTCACTTTTAGTGTCAACATCCAGTCTCTTTCTTCTTTTTTGTTTTCAGACACAACATCTACATAGAACTCCTCTATCTCGCTTTCATCTACTGCATGGACCTTGCTTTGTTGCGCTTGGTTCTTACAGCAACGGGCATAATGGTTGTTTTTGTTGCAACTATTGCATGTTTTACCATATGCTGGACACTTTTTTGGTGGATGCTGTGTACCGCATCGACTACATGACTTTCGGTTGCCCCTTTCATTTTTGTTCGCTGGCCATGCCTCTTTTTTCACATTGGCACTCTTTTTGTTAAACGGTTTGTGTCCGTTCTTTCTCACTGCATCCACGTTGCAGCTACTGTCACTGAACAGCTCCTTTGCCTGCAACTTCACAGTTTCTGTAACCCTACACAGTGCTATGGCTTTTCCCAGGTCTAGATCTTGCTCTCTTAGCAGTCTTTCCCTTAGACCATTATCCGGAATACCACACACCAGTCTGTCTTTTATCAGCGAGTCTGTCAGTCCCCCAAATTCACATGATTTGCTTCTGTTTCTCAGTTCAGTCACATACTGATCAATAGTCTCACCCATTTTCTGTACACATGTGAAAAATCTGTGCCTCTCAAACGTCGCGTTACGTTTAGGTATGCAGTAGGCCTCAAAGTGTTCCATTATTTTATCTAGTTTCATTTTGTCTCCCTCAGCAGCGAATGTGAAGTTATTATACACCTCCAGCGCTTCATCACCCACGACATGTAAGAACAGTGACGATTTCTTTTTATTACCTTTCTCGTCAGCTCCGATTGCTGATAAATACAACCCCACACGTTGTTTGAATCTCCTCCAATTTTCAGCCACATTACCTGTCAACTGAAGCGTCGCCGGTGGGTGTAAACCTTCCATTTTTTCACTTCGTTAGCTATTCTCCAATGGTAAGCAACGATGTTCTCTTTTGGCTTGCTAAATTGTGGAGAGCTGATTTAACTTCAGATTTTTTCTCTTCATCTCTTTCAATGACTTCTGACACCATGTATTGATTTCTTTGTGGGTTCAATGACGACACATTTATGAAAGAGAATGTCTTTTAATCTAAAGTCTGTTCAACTCTTTATACAGCTTTACAGGAGACACGATGCTAGTGATGCATCTAGAACGAAACTGAAACTAAACCCAAACTGCCTTGCTTGTCTCGGTCACATGCCCTCTGCTGGTCAGGCACAAGCAATCAATACATGCAATTATGCTGGTAAGGCATGATAATCAAACAGGCAAATAACATCACTATTTGCTGATATCATTACAATACTCACTGTCAATGCCCACTTTCCAGGCAGCAGCTACGATGCCTTCATCCTGTGCCAGACTTCTGTGGCAGACCTTTTCCAGGCACCGCATCACCCAGGAGGTTGGCTTCTCGGGGACAAGGGATACCCTCTGTGCACCTGGCTGATGACACCGCTCCGTTCGCCCAGCACTCCTGCTGAGCTATGATACAACGAGAGCCATCAAGCTACCAGGAACATAATTGAGCACACAATTGGCATGCTCAAGCAACGGTTGCGCTGTTTGGACCATTCTGGAGGAGCCCTGCAGTACTCGCCTGAGCGAGTCTCCCACTTCGTTGTTGTGTGCTGCATGCTGCATAACCTGGCAATCATCAGGACCCAGCCAATGCCAGCAGACATTGGAGCACCAGTGGAGGAGGAGGAGGAGGAGGAAGATGAGGAGGATGATCATCAGCAGCACCAATGCGGGAGGGAGGCACAAAGTGGAAGGGCCATCCGTCAAAGGCTCATAGCAAGTCGCTTCTTGGCCCCCTCTGAGGGAATGACTTCTGCCATTCAAACAACCTGAATGAAACCATCCCGCAACCCCTAAGCCGGTCAAGGCAACAATGAGTGCAAAGACCAAACATGCACATTTTGAATACAGTCACTTCTTTATTTCACAAACTGTGTCTCATTTCCGCATGACAAAGTCATAGAATGAAACACAAAAAAAAACAGTCATTCACATAACTGGCTCTCACAACCTGGAGACAATGTCCAAAAGAGTAACAAAAATTTGACCATGAACCTCGGCCTTCAAGAAAACAATGAAAGACATTTTGCCACACCTCCTACTTTTTGCCCTTCAAGGGTGCTCTGCTTCCCATGCGAAATTGCCCCCTTCCCACCCTGCAGCTCCTCCGTAATGGGACCCCAGTGGCTGGAGCAAGACTGGGGGAAGGCTGCTGAGTGTCAGAAACTAAGGCTGCAGATGCCCTTGAGGGACGGCCTGGACCAGCTCTGGGCCTGGAGAGCCCGGCTGCTGACTGCTCCAACTCTGCATGGGCGGCAGCAGCCTGTCCTACAGGTGGTGGCAACTGTATTGGAGAAGAGCCAGTGGTGGCAGCAGGAATACTGTCATCTTGAGAGAGGACAGCAACTCCCTGCTCGACCGACACACTGGCACTCCCACGGGGCAGCACTTCAGCATCCAGAGCAATCTGACGGAGCACAGATTGCTGGCCTGCTGCGGCGTGGTGAAAGCCCCGGGGAAATCTGCCCGATCCAGCGAGGGTGGCAGCAGTCAGTGCTCGCGTGGCCTCAATCTGCGTCTGCATGAGACGAGCCACTGACTGCATTGCAGCACTTAGCATTTGCGTGGCAGCCGCCTGTGCTACAGCGAAGTGCTCCACACTCCTTGCCAGTGATTCAATGGATTTGGGCATCCTTGCCACTGCAGCCATGAGCTCAGTGTGCCTTTGCTCCGCCTGGGCGCTCATTTCAGCGAGGACCCGCTCATCGTCTGTGTCCAGTGCAGCAGGACTCGAGGCCATACTCTCTATCCGGGGAGAAGGCCCCCGAGCTTCCCTAACCCCCTCGCATTGCTGCAGCCCGCTGGGTCCTGGAGCTTCACCCTCATCAGACCATTCTACCCTGCTCCCCTCCAGGGAAGGCGTGTCCCCAGTATGGGCATGGGCTGCCTCGGTAGAGGGTGGCGCTGATGGTCCGGCTTCCTCCTCGCCTTCAGCTTCACTCTCACTGGCAGCTTGAGGGCCCGTCTCCTCACCTGGTGAATCACCATCTGAAAGCAGGGAGGTACAAGAGTGGCTTTAGCGTGAGGACAGGGTGGCAGCAAGGGAGGAATGAGTGCCGCGATTTACTGATTTGGATTGAAAGTGTCAAAGGCTGCTGTGGTGAGGAACAAGTGGAAGGAGAGAGGACAAAAAGGTGATGACCTTACCATTGCTGTCCAGAATGGGGTCAGCGTCTCCAGTGGCAACGGAACCAATCATCCGGCTTGCCACAATCCTGTGGATGCACTGCTCAAGATCGCTGAGGGCTTGAAGGTGAGGCCGCCCTCCACTGGTCCATTGCTGCTGTCTCCTATTATGAGACAGCTTGGCCTGCAAGAAAAAGGACAGCACCTGAGTAAATATGCAGCCATGATCTTGCCTGAAATGCCTCCCATGGTTGAATAGCCCTTACTGTATGCAGCCATGATCTTGCCTGAAATGCCTCCCATAGTTGAATAGCCCTTACTGTATGCAGCCATGATCTTGCCTGAAATGCCTCCCATGGTTGAATAGCCCTTACTGTATGCAGCCATGATCTTGCCTGAAATGCCTCCCATGGTTGAATAGCCCTTACTGTATGCAGCCATGATCTTGCCTGAAATGCCTCCCATGGTTGAATAGCCCTTACTGTATGCAGCCATGATCTTGCCTGAAATGCCTCCCATGGTTGAATAGTCCTTACTGTATGCAAAGTGTGGAATGTGCGTGTGTGTTTCATGAAAGGGCCATAGGTGTTGGATGAGTTTTGGGCATTGGGGCTTTCAAGACCCTCTGGCCATAAAGTGAGGTGGAGGTGGAGGGATGAAGAGGTTTTGAAAAAAAGGCACTCACCCTGACGACCCGAGTGAGGTCGTTGAACTTTTTCCTACATTGCACATGGGTCCCAGGCACCATGCTGCTTGAGGACACTCTCTGAGCCACCTCCCTCCACACTTTCCTGTACTCGCTTGGCAAAGGCCTCCTGCCACTCTCTGAGTACAGAATGGATCTTCTGCGCTCCACCCCGCGAACCAGAGCCTCCAAAGCCCACTCGCAGAAGCGCTGCGCTCGTTCCCTGGCCCTTTCCATAGTGTCTGGCTGCTAGATTTAGCCACAGGTCTGCCCAGGCCAAAATTCAAGGCTCCACTGAGCAGGGTGTAGCTTCAGAGCAAAATCGACCCTCCCCTTTAAGAACTGACCGGCGCCAGTGTGTCTGTGTTCAATCGCTAACTGACAGCACCTGCGCTGCGCCCGCCCTCTGAGGTAGCGCCTCGCTCCTCGGCCTTAGCGCCTTAAGAGAGTTGTGTAGCGCCTGATTTAGCGCTCCAATCACCTCCAGGGGCGATAAAAGCCAAGTTTGTTGTCGGAGGCGATAATTAGCGCCCGGCCGATAATTGCGCCCCAAATGGGGCGATACCGAATATCTCCCCCTATGTTCCTAAACACACACAAACCTGGTTTTGAATCTGTTTTCAATTCTAGGCACAACTTTAAATAATATTCTGCTTTACAATTCCTTTTATATTTCCTTCATAGCTTGAGTGTAAATGCAATGTTTTGAACAAAAATATTGCAAATTATAATTGCGTTTTAACAAGGAAAAAGATTGAATTCAGCAGGCCTTGCCTACAAATATCAAATAAGCAGACTAGTCCATTGGGTTAGTTGTTGTAGTGAGGACCAAATATTTTATAACTTAAAAGATTACACTAATTTGCATTTTTCATTTTTCATTAAGTATCTCCAACAGTATTTAATGATAAATAAATGCACTGTTTATGTAGCATATTTAAATTCCAAACTGTTATTCAGAACTCCCGTTTCAAACTTGAATAACAGTACAATCATACCACGATGTCCCACTTTTAAGGTAACCCTTCTTGTGCTATTATTTTGTGTTCTTTGCCCAGTATTAAAGGAAGAATGAAAACATGAATAGGAAGTTGGTTGTAAAATAGAAAGTCGTGGTTAATTGATGCTATTCAGACTGACAGAATGTGGTGATTCCCCTGGAGTCAGTGTTCGGATCATTGCTCTCCTCAATATATTAAGCTTGATTGGGGATAGGGGGCACAATATTAAAGTTTGTTGATGGCACATTATTTGGGTAACTGAAGAACATAGTAAATGATTTCAAGAGGATAGAGCCAGGTTAGTAGGTTAGGCAGAGAGGAGCAGCATCTTCCTTTCGGGGACCCCATGCAAAGGTTTGATTTGGGGCCCCTACATTTTACTCAGTACTAAATACCAAAAATAAAAAAAACACAAATTGCTGGAGCTACTCAGCAGGTCAGGCAGCATCTGTGGAGAGAGAAACAGAGCGAACATTTCAGGACGATGACCTTTCATCAGAACCGCTCTGACAAAAGGTCATGGACTTGAACCGTTAACTCTGTTTCTCTCTCCACAGAGGCTGCCTGACCGCCTGAATATTTCCAGCATTTTCTGTTTTTATTTCAGATTTCCAGCGTCTGCAGTATTTTGCTTTTTTTTAGTACTAAATACGACCTACAGGAAACTCTTTTTTATCCGGCACCAACGGGACCGGCGTGGTGCCGGTTTATCAAAAAGTCCGGATTACAGAGAGGTATAGTAAAAGGTACGAGAGCTCCGTACACAGCAACAAATCCAGGCTTCCCTGTTGCTTAGCAACAGGTGCAGGAACCGGCCACAAGATCCAAGCGTCCCTGTTGCTTAGCAACAGGTGCAGGAACCCGGCCACAAGATCCAGGAACGGCCACTAATATGAATTAAAACTTACCTGAACCTACTCCTGAATTTTGCCGGTTAACAGAGATTTCTGGTTATTTAGGTGCCGGTAAATCGAGAGTTTCCTGTACTTAATCTGATGTCAAAATTGCATGTGTAGGATGGTGAAAAGGCATGTTTGCAGTAGGGAACTATACTCAGACAGTTGTTCGGTGTGATTAACATCTGGAGTACAGTCCATAATCACAGAAAAATGGATTTGTTTGACTATAACTTAAAGGATGCAATTTCCAATCCGCTCAATCAATTTGCTCTAAATATTGATGCTCAGATAAAGATCCAAAAGGCTGGGAATTGCAACTAAGCAGGCAGCTCTGTCAGAGAGCGGACGCCTGCGCAATGGGCTGACTGGCTTCCTTCTCTGCTGTAAAACTCTGTGGTCAGTGAGTTGGTAACTAGAGGGTGTAAATCAAGATCATCGCCCAAAGTACAAAGCGAGAGTTTTTTCTTTATATGCAAAGGTTTTTTAAGGCAAAGGTTTTTTTTTTAAGACATAGAAGAATGCCTTAGCAGAAACAATGACAGAAGAAGAATCCATAGAAACCTTGAAAATGCAATTAGAGAAATATTTGAAAAAGGAAAATCCTCAAGGGGAGGAGAATGGGACTAGGCTTGTACTTTTTGATGGCCTCCTTATGCTGCAAACTTTCCTGAGCAAACAACAGTTACTAAACTCTGGTTGAACAGAGCGTGCATTTAGTTGACTAAATTAGATTTTGTGACCTTTAAAGGACTTTAGCAGCAGAACAACACTTTGTGCATTACACGGCTTTAACAGTCTTGTCCTTATAAAACAATGCATCATCTGATGTACTATGAGCAATACCGTGGGCAATCTGCTAATATATCTAATATACATTACATTCAACACGTGGGTCATGCATTTCATTGAAAAGTCATTACAAGCACCTACGTGGTATGCTAGGCAGTTTCAGTGTTAAAGATCACACTGTATGACACATAGCTGATATTTATAGTGAGAGTATTGTTATGTCCGTGTATCTTAATGTTGTGTCCTTCAATAATCAGACAACAGACTGCAGGGAACAATTCAACAGGTGTTTACTGAATGAGGGTTACTCTAGAACTAACTATACAGATCACTACTCAGGGTTTATATACAGGTGTGGTCACTGCCAGTACTACAGTATACAGGAGCTGTAACAAGTAGTTCTCTCCCTTAAGGAATATATACATTACATACATTACAATTCCTCCCCTTTTAGATTAACAGTACCATAATACTCATTTAACAATTAACATTTTTAATATACAATGTTATATGAAAATAGTCCATTCATATATTCAGTCTCTGGGGCGGCTTCCTGATTCTTTCTGGATGAAGCCTTTCCCGAGTGTCTCGCTCTTGGTGCAGAGGCGATTCTAGCACCCTGTCGTCAGTTGATTCATCAGCTTCCAATGCTATTGTTTCTGAGGTAGATGCGACCTGTACCTCGGGTTCATCACCAGGTACGTATGGCCGAGACATGGGGTTGACTCATTCCTGTGACTCTAGGATCTGGTCAGCATGGCATCTCACAATGTTCTCCCCAACATCCACTGTGTACATTAGTGGCCCCTGCCATGTGCATATCGTTCCTGGTTGCCATTTCTCTGTTTGGTAGTCGCGGGCCAAGACTGGTTGCCCTACATTGAAGCCCCTTGTCGGCTTCTCATTGATGTGCTGGAATTGCTTACTCTCAACATCTCTTCGTACATTTGGTCTGAGCAAATCCAGACGAGATCTCAACCTTTGGTTAAAGAGCATCATGGCCAGGGCCTGGTTGGTGACTGCATGTGTCGCATTTCTGTAGGCTAACAGGAAATTGTCCACTTTAGGCTGCAGTGGAATGTCGTCATCGCACATGGCCTTTACTGCTTTTTTAAAGGTTTGTACGAACGTCTCAGCCAATTCATTTGTGGCTGGATGATACGGGGCGGATGTGTAATGCCTTACCCCATTCCTTTTCATAAATCTTCGAAACTCTTCGGACACAAACTGTGGTCCGTTATCAGAGCAAATCTGCTCTGGCAAGCCGTTCCTGGCAAAAATGGTCCGTAGGACTGCAATAGTTTTCTCCGTGGTGGTGGAGGACATCTTGATTACCTCAGGCCATTTCGAGTGCGCATCCACGGCTATTAAAAACATTGAGTCCATGAATGGACCAGCAAAAGCAATATGCACCCGTTGCCATGGAGATGAGGGCCACTCCCATGGGTGTAGAGGGGCATGTGGTGGTGCATTTTGGACCTTCTGGCATCCTGAGCAGCTCTTTGTCAGGTCCTCGATTTGCTGATCGATCCCCGGCCACCACACATAAGCCCTAGCAAGGCTTTTCATTTTCACCCCTCCCAGATGACCTTCGTGAAGCTCATTGAGCACTCTCTCCCTTAACTTGGGTGGAATTACCACTCGGGATCCACACATCAAGGTCCACTGGCATACTGACAGCTGTTCTCTTCTGGATGAGAATGCTGGCAACAGTGAGTCGCCATGTGCTGGCCATCCCTTCACCGTCAAATCATATACCTGAGACAGTGTCGGGTCATTTCGGGTCTCCTTCTCTATACCAGCGTTAGTTACTGGCAAGCATTCAATTATAGTCGAATGAAATATTTCGACAGGATCCACTGCTGGTGCTTCCTCCGCAGTAGGCAGTGGCAGGCGTGATAGCCCATCAGCGTTTCCATGCTGTTTTGTGCCCTTATACTCGATTTCATATTGGTGCGCCCCTAGAAAAAGGGACCATCTTTGTAGCCATTGCGCAGTCATCACCGGAACGCCCTTCTTTGGATTAAAGATGGAGACAAGTGGTTGGTGGTCAGTCAGCAAGGTGAACTTCTGCCCGTGCAGATAGTGATTGAACTTTTTCACTCCCCACACTAGGCTGGGGGCCTCCCTGTCAATCTGGGCGTAGTTATGCTCGGCTGAGGTTAGTGATCGTGACGCAAAGGCTATTGGCCTCTCTGAGCCGTCCGAGAATTTGTGCAACAGCACCGCTCCAATGCCGTAGGGTGACGCATCACATGCCAACCGAATTGGTAATGCCGGGTTGTAATGGGCCAATACCTCTTTCGATGTGATTAGTGTTTTGCTCTTCTGGAAAGCTCGTCTACATTCGTCACTCTACTTCCATGGCACACCAGTTTGTAGTAGGGTGTTCAGTGGGTGTGGTATTGTAGACAAATTTGGCAAGAACTTATGGTAGTAGTTTACCAGCCCGAGGAACGACCTCAGTTGTGACACATTTTCCGGTGCTGGAGCCTTGACTCCTGCCTCAATCTTCTCTGGGGACTTATGTAACCCCTCTTTATCGATAACGTGGCCACAATACGAGATCTGTTTTCTAAAAAACTCGCATTTGGGGCGGTTAGCTCGGAGCCCATATTCCTGCAATCTAGTGAGCACCTGCTCCAGGTTGGCAAGGTGATCACTGTCATTTTTGCCCGTGACCAGGATGTCGTCCAAATAACACTGGGTCCCTGGGATCCCTTGCAGGACTTGTTCCATTGCCCTCTGCCAAATAGCCGGAGCTGATGCTACCCCGAATACCAGCCGGTTGTATTGGTAGAGACCTTTATGGGTGTTGATTGTGAGGTAATTTTTTGATGCTTCTTCTACCTCCATTTGCAGATACGCCTGGGCCAGATCAATCTTAGTGAAGCGTTTCCCTCCAGATAGCGAGGCAAAAATATCTTCAATCCGCAGAAGTGGATATTGTACGGTGTGAAGGACCGGGTTCACTGTTACCTTAAAGTCCCCACAGATGCGAACCTTCCTTGGTTCCCCAGGCGTGCTGCTCAACGACTTTTTCATCACAGGGACGATGGGTGTAGCCCACTCGTTCCAGTCTACCTTGGACAGTACACCTGAACGTTCCAGACTCTCCAGCTCTGCTTCGATGGCTGGGCGGATGGCATAAGGTACCGGTCTGGCCTTAAAAAATTTTGGGCTTGCGTTTTCTTCAATTTTAATCATCACTGTCATGCCTTTTAGTGTTCCGAGTCCTTGCTGGAACACTTCTTTCGCGTCAGTTAGGATCTTTGACATTCGCCCAGGTGTGACGTCGTCATCCTTTTTGTCAGCCACAGTCAGTGCCTGTATGGAATGCCAATCTAGCTGTATCTTCCAGATCCATTCACGTCCTAGTAGTGGTGGTCCTCCATCTGGCAATACATATCGGTCCATTTTTGGTGTTTCCTTGCCGTTATATATAACATTCACCCTTATTTTTCCTTTGGGGTAGACTTTTTGCCCCGTGTACATCTTCAAGACAATCTTTGTATCTCTCACGGGTATATGTGAGAATAGCCGCTTGTAGTCCCTTCGGTTTATGACTGTTAGGGCTGATCCTGTGTCCAGTTCCATTTTCACTTGGACTCCTGCTATCTTGTGCGTGACCCAGATAGTTTGGTGATCCTCCGTTTTGATCACATTATGTAGTTTCAGACAACCCAGCTCCTTGCTTCCGGAGTCTGTATCACTCTTCTGTTCGTCTGAACTACTCTCCGTCACCTTATGTACCTTCTTGTACTTCTCCTGTGGAGATTTATTGCTGCTGGTTTTCTTTCCCCACCTGCAGACTCTTGCTATGTGTCCTACTTTTCCACACTGTCTGCACGTTTTGTCCTTGAACCAGCAATCATTATGGTCGTGTGTTGTTCTGCCGCAGCGATAGCACTTCACTGTTCCGTATGACATTTCATTTGTGCCATATTCTTGCGGTCTCCGTTGTATCTCTGCAGCGCCCCATGCTGCTGCTTCGTGTGATACTGCCATGCTGAAAGCCTTGTCCAGCGTAAGATCCTTTTCATTTAGAAGCCGTTTCTGGGTTCCTTCACTTTGAAGCCCACACACAAACTTGTCCCTTAAAGTATCTGCTAGTCCCGTTCCAAACTGGCAGTGGTTCGATAGCTTGCGCAGTTCCGTTAAATACTCAGCATTACTTTCATCTTTATGCTGGTTCCTTTTGTGAAACTTAAATCTTTCTGCTATCAGCAGCGGTGTGGGGTTTAAGTGGTCCTGTAGGATTGACACTATGTTTTCAAAATCCTTTTCTACTGGCTTCTCTGAGGTTACTAGGTTTCGTAGTAAGCCTTACGTTTTTGCACCCATTGAATTCAACAATACCAGCGCTTTCTTGTCATCTGGCACTCCATTCACCTTGCAGTATACTTCTATGCGTTCGACATATGTCGTCCAATCTTCGACTTCATTGTCGAACGCTGTGATACTGCCACTCTTCGGCATTTTTGGGTGTGGTTAGACTGGCTTAAAATGGCATCTCCCGCGCTTTCCTTTCTCCCCCGCTGCGGCTTAAAATGGCATCTCCCGTGCTGCTGCCAACGCCGCTCTCGGTGGTCCTCGTGGCAAATGGCGATGCCCTGTGGGTTTCGTGCGCTGCTTCTGCGCTGCTGCCAACGCCGCTCTCTGCGGTCCTCGTGGTAATGGCAGTGCCTCGCGTTTTCCTACACGCCTCTCTCCCTCGTTGACGCTGCTCTGCCCTTGACCACCGGCTGCGCTCTGCTCTCTCTCGTCTCTCTCCCCCGTTGACGCCGCTCGGTCCTGAACACCAGCTGCGTCCTGTGCGCCCTGCCCTCTCTCTCTCTCTCTCCCCCCGTCGACGCTGCTCGGCCTTTTTCTGTGCCGCTCGTTCGGGTTCTAGCCCGCAGCCGTCCAGGAAGGGTCTGCGCAGTACCTGTTGCCAGCCCGTTTCGCTGGACCACTGTGACTGGAAAGCCAAGCCTGGCTCTCGACAGCCTCCCCTGCGATGCTCAAATCTCCACTGGATGACTGGGCGGTTGCCCATGGCCGACGCCCGTGCTTCTGGACTCGACCTTCTTCCACTGTTCTCCAGGAGCGAATCCCTGGGAGGTGATGCAGAGTTGCAGGTAGGTTCGAATCTGCCTCGTCGCCAATGTTATGTCTGTGTATCTTAATGTTGTGTCCTTCAATAATCAGACAACAGACTGCAGGGAACGATTCAACAGGTGTTTACTGAATGAGGGTTACTCTGGAACTAACTGTACAGATCACTACTCAGGGTTTATATACAGGTGTGGTCACTGCCGGTACTACAGTATACAGGAGCTGTAAAAAGTAGTTCTCTCCCTTAAGGTTTATGTACATTACATACATTACAAGTATCACCCTGGGATTATGCAATTTTGCCATCGGGTGGCTATTGCGTTACCATAAGTCACTCAAAATGCTTTGATATTTTTTATTCGCTGTTTTTATTCCACAGTAACTAAAATTTCTAACATCCAAAGTAAGGTTTATACAAGATAAAGATTTTTTTTTAAATTCACAATAACATGATTAAATTTATCAAATTGACTTTTATGTTTTTACTTGAAGGCCTCAGCCTCTCCAAATGCCAGGGATTGGAGATGATGGGGGTGATTTTCATTCAGAAGTCGGGAAGGAGGCGGGACTGCAACTTTCAGGGTTGTAGTCCTGCCTCCATCGAGATGCGGCCAATCCACGCGATTTTAACTTGATTGACCTTGTTGAGCCCACCCAGTGGAGGGAGGTACTGCAGCACATCTCGGGCAGCACTGTAGTCCCCAGGAACAACACACAGTGAAGGAAGAAATTTAACAACCTCACTCAGGTGGTCAGGGTGAGTAAATGCTTCAACAAATGCTACATACCACCATCTGAACCACAATCTCCACTTCTCACACCTTGCACACAGTGACAGTCATTCAACTATGGCTGGTACATCACCCAAACTCATTGCTCCACACTCACTCACACTTTCCTTTCTCTTGCAGACCAAGGTGGCTCACAACAGGAGAGAGCAGGAGCGCACAGGCGGGGGACAAGCCGACACCTAACCACTGTCTGCACTGGAAAATAGAGCGTTGCAGAGTGGTAGGCGCCGTGACCACCAGCAATGTTGACCCCCTTGGGGACAACAATGGTATGTTCATGTACGATAGCAAAATACTGCAGATGCTGGAAATCTGAAATAACAACAGAAAATGCTAGAAAAACTCAGCAGGCTAGGCAACATCCGTGGAGAGAGAAATAGAGTCAACATTTCAGGTGGAAACCCAGCCCCCAAATTGGCCTTTTAATCTGTTTCATTTCCTGTGTTTTTTCAGTCCTGATGAAGGGTTTCGACCTGAAACGTTTACTCTATTTCTCTCTCAACGGTATGTTTATCCCTACTCCTCCTTCTCACATCCCACTTCCCCCTCACCCCACAAGCGTTTCGCACTTTCCAGCTAATCATGCTGTATGGATGCCTTTCTCCCTTCCTGCCCCCCCCTCATTTTAACCCGACTCTTGTGCCTTTATGCTGTCAGATAATGAGCAACACCTGAGCAGCCTGTCCTTGAGGGCACCATAGAGAGCGAGGCGGGAGAAGAGGAGGAAGAAGAACACACCGCGTCACTGCATGTCTCACCCGCAGGCACCAGCTCAGATACTGGCACTACGCATTCATTAGAGGCTAGCATAGTAGCAGGATCTGCATAGGGTGAGACAGTGGGGACAAGTGGGCTGCAGTAAGGCCAGGGGGAAAGGGTAGCTCCGGTGGCCATCTCCCCAGAGGGCGAGTTCGCGCGAGAGTTCTGCTGTACAGGACTCAGATGAGGACCTCGATGGGGAGGCATTTAGAAGAAGGGTGGTGGGCATGCACACAGAGATGATAGATGCAATGGCAAGGGTGCCTGAGAGCCTCTCGGCAATGATAAGGAGCGTGGAGGAGCCCACCACCAACATTGCACAAGGCTCTGTGCACCCCATGGAGTCCATCATTTCCAGTCTGCAAAGGGTGGTAGACTCCCAGAGAGACCGTTGCGACCCAGACCAGATGCTGCATGTGATGGGTGATCTGGCAGCTTCTATTGCAGCACAGGCAGAAGCGACGTAACGTCTTAGTGCTATAATGCAGTCTGTGCTTTGGTGGCATCCAATCTCAGACTGCTCTCATGCAGTCTCAGCTTGATGCCACGCAAGCTCTGACTGCTGCCATCGTGGCTGGGTCTACCACTGTCGACCGGGGCTTTCACGGTGTCGCAGCAGGCCAGCAATCTGTGCTCCAACAGATTGCTAGGGATGCTGAAGTGCTGCCCTGGGGGAGTGGCAGTAGGTCAGTGGAGCAGGAACCTTCTGTCCCCTCTCAAGATGACAGTATTCCAGCTCCCACCACTGCCACGCTATCATTGCCCTTGTCGCTGCCTGTCATCCAACCATCCCAGACTGCTACCGCCCATGCTGAGGTGGTGCAACCTACAGCCGGGCCTTCCAGGCCCAGAACTGGTCGAGGGCGTCCTGCAAGGCTACCTGAAGTCTCCCGCATGGACATTCAGCAGCCTTCCACCAGCCGTGCTGCAGCCACTGGGCCAACACTTCATAGGAGCACTAGAGTAGGCAAAGGCACAGTAACGACAGGCACTAAGAGATTGCACAGGGGTGAGGTGTTAATATGTTTGTTGTAAATATGTGTTCACTGATTTTTGATAAATTTATTTATTCAGTTTGGATTCTTTTGTGGTGTCTCTCATTTCAGCTCTGCGCTGTGAAATGGCCTGCAACAGGGATGGAATGATGGGGATGTGGTGAGCAACGGAGATCTGGGGTTTAATTCATTCTAACCGCAGTCTAATGAGGTGGTCACGGACTACCCTTCCGGAAGGCCGATTGAGTGGCTGTCTCCTCCCTCGCTGTTGTTCCTCCTCCTTCTCCTCCTCCTTATCTTCCTCCTCCTCCTCCTCTCCCTCCTTTTGAGGTGGTCCCGCAATCCCTGGTGGCAAGGGCTGGGTGCTCATGATGACCAAGTTGTGGAGCATGCAGCAGACCACCACGAAACGGGACACCCACTCAGCCGAGTACTGGAGGGCTCCTCCTGAGTGGTCAAAGCAGCAGAACCGTTGCTTGAGCACCCCGATGGTCTGCTCGATGATGTTCCTGGTGGCAGCATGGCTCTCATTGTATGAGTGCTGGGCAGGAGCTTTGGGGTTGCGGAGGGGAGTCATGAGTCAGGTGGAGAGCGGCTAGCCCTTGTCTCTGAGCAGCCAGATGCGAGCTTGACATGATGGCTGGAGGAGTGATGGCACACCGGTCTGGCACAGGATGAAGGCATTGTAGCTGCTGGTAGGGTAGCGGGCATTGACATTGAGGATTAGCTGTCTGTTATCGCACACCAGCTGCACATTAAGTGAATGGTAGCCGTTGCGGTTATGGAAGATCTCAGGATTGTTTTGCGGTGCCCGCAAAGCCACGTGGCTTCAGTCAATGGCGCCCTGCACCATGGGGAATTCTGCTATCCTGGCAATGCTACATCCGCGCTCGTCCTGCTTTTCTCTGGTGGTGGGGAAGGAAATGTAGTCCCTTCTGCTACTGTGGAGAGCCTCTGTGACCTCCCAGATGTAGCGATGGATGGCGAACTGCAAGATGTTAGCTATGTCTCCTGTTGCAGACTGGAAGGATCCTCTGGCAAAGAAATTGAGGGGGACGGTGACCTTGACTGCCACTGAGAGAGCCGTGGTCGCCTTGATCTGAGGCTGGCGGTCTGGAGTTCTTTTACCACCTCCTTCTAATACACTGCTCCTCGCTTAATTGGAGGTAGGAGAAGTGCTCTCAGAATACCCTCGAAGGGGAAGGCCTTCTGTTCAGAGCCCTGATGGCCTTCCTCCTCCCTCTGGGCACATGTTCCCGTCTTTCTCGGTGCCTCTGCTCCCTCTGCCGTAGATCCGGGAGGGCAAGGTCGACTGCCAGTACAGTTCCCATTAATGTAACTAAGCGTGGCAGTTTGATTTTTTAAAGAATAAATGTAGCAATTTTTTAGTTGCCACAACAGTCCTGATACTAAATAACCTTGAAATTACGGAATGAGACTGATGCACTATGTGAAACTGACAAGAAAGCATTGAAACTCACTAACCTACAGCTGCGACTCACTACTGATGATCCCTTTAAAAAATGTCCCTTGAGCCGGCTTCCTGCTGCTTCACGCCAGCTCTCCCTGTTGCTGTTTACGCCAGGCGCTAAGGCAGGTGGCGACAATCAATTTTGCAGGTTGGGCAGCCAGTGAGCATTTCACACTCCTTGACGCCACGATCCACTTGGCATTGAGGCTCCCAGCGATAACTGTTAGCGCCGGCGCTGCGGGGTGGGGGGTGCAGGATTTGGCATGAGGCATTGGATTCGCCTCGTCTTGCCCCGACGATAATGCTCTAGCACTCCAGCAGAAGGCACTAAGGTACCAAATTTTCCCCCCTCTGTCTCCTCTTGTCCTTATTTATGTTATAGAACTGCTGATTAAATGCTGCCTTGGAGTGGATAACTTATGACCTCAAACTTGAGTTTGTAAGTGATTTAGTTAAATCCGAAACCAGGTTCTTAAATCTAAACAAAGCAAACTACGTAGGTACGATGGGAGAGTTGGCTAAGGTAGATTGGGAAACTACATTAACAGGTATGACGGTAGACAAGCAATGGCTAGCATTTAAAGAATTAATACATAATTTACAACAAATATACATTCCTTTAAGGCACAAAAACCCCTCAGGAAAGGTGGTCCAACCGTGGCTAACAAGAGAACTTTAAGATAGCATTAGATCAAAGCAAAAGGCTTATAATGTTGCCAAAAAGCATAGTAAACCTGAGGGTTGGGAGGATTTTAGAATTCAGCAAAGAAGAACCAAGAAATTGATAAATAAAGGGAAAATAGAATGAGAGCAAACTAGACATAAAAACAGACAGTATAAGCTTCTATAGGTATGTAAAAAGGACAAGATTAGCAAAAGTAAACGTGGGTCCCTTACAGGCTGAGACAGGAGAAATTGTAATGGGGAATAAGAAAATGGCATAGGAATTAAACAAATACTTTGGGCTGGATTTTACTTAATGAGACGAGTCGGGGGCGGAACTGCTGCCTTCCGGGTTATAGTCTCGCCCCCAGCGACGTCCGACGCACAGATGCTATTTTCCCCTGATAGGCCTTGTCCAGAGAGCTGTGGAGGCTCAGTCGTTGAATATATTCAAGACAGAGATCGATAGATTTTTGGCAATTAAGGGAATCAAGGGATATGGGGATAGTGCAGATAAGTGAAGATGAGGCAGAAGATCAGCCATGATCTTATTGAATGGTGGAGCAGGCTCGAGGAGCCAAATGGCCTACCCCTGCTCCTATTTCTTTTGTTCTTATGTTCAAACTCATAACAGATAGGGTTTCTGACATAACCAGCCTTAGGCTTCTGCTTCAATAAACTATAATTATCTCCTTAACACTTCCCCATTCCAGTTTTCTTTTGACAATCTACATCCTCTCATTTTAAACATTGTATTATTGAAGGCTCCCTCACTTATTAATTTCCTTATGAGACAATTCTGAAATGGTTATGGTGGGCCATTAAAACCAAAGTGAGGAATCTGACTCACTCCTGACTGCATGTCACGTTTCACTTAGTGATGGGTTTGCTAGCCTTAGTTATTCATTTGCGAAGGGAGGGAATGCTGCTAAATCTTGGAAGTATTGCCAAGAATTCCCTCCTGCATGGTTCAAATGTACCTCCTACCCAGCTGATCAAGGAATAGCACTGATGAGATCTATGGAAATGTCTTTGCAATTGTTCAAGGACTACCTTGGTAAAGCCTTTCTAAAGAATGATTCCATATCTCAAAGAATCATCAATAGATGATGCTGGAACTGCTAAATGCCACTGAGCCAACCTGGGACTGACACATATTTTCCTCCCCACTCATGCAAATCTGATACATGAACACCGAAAACTTAATGCATGTGTTTGGCACATGCACAGAAGTTGTCAGTGTTTGCACATGCACAGATTTCACCGATTGCACATGAACGCATTAAAATCTCAGGACAAGGCTGCAAAATGCTGATTTCAGAAGTCTGCCACTGACTTATTGAAAGAGCTGAAGAAACGTTGATGTTGGTGTCAAACGCTGCTGGTTGGAATGAATAAGATTAAATTGAATGTATCAAAATATTTTCCAGACATTGATCATAAACAAATTAATTGTTTTGCATTTTTGCCATTGTTTTAATCTCATACAATGTATTTTGCTTTTCTTGTTTACACCTTTATTCCTAATAATTTAAACTAATCTAAATTTAATTTCAGTTTTCCTTACTAAAGTACTTAGATCTTGATTGAGGAAGGCAGCATCCATACAAATAAAAACAAGCTCAGGAACAATATTGCTCTTCAGTGACATCACATACATAGCCTCCCTTTTCTGTTCTTTTCGATGGACATTGGTACTGGGATGCAGTTATGCTGAGGACTACAGTACATATTTAAGGGCTCTGTTTACAGATAGGAAATGTGGTTAGGACTTGATCAATTTTCTTTTCCTGCAACTTATTTTTAATTGTACCTTTCAATACTTGCCCTCGTTTTGAAATCTAATGTTCTGTTTTAATCCACTGAAAATTTGTCTTCCTTTCTTCTCTTCCACTATGCTGTGCTGCCTCAATCTTTGTGACATTGAACTTTATCTCCAGACTGGCAGTTTGAGGGTAAGATGGTGAAGTTACATAAGCTTAATGTCTTTAAATGTTCTTACTTGGCTAATCTTAATATTTTATATACTATGCCTTAAGTTAATCAGTTTAATTTAAATTGGTACATAGTGATTGTGCTCAATTAAAATTTGTGTGCATATAAGGACAGGATGGGGAAAGAGAGAACAGTTACAGAATATAGCCAAACTCTAACTTTTACAAATTGTGTTTTCCAATTATTGATTCTGTATGAGACCTGCTTCAACTGAAATGCAATAAAACTTGTTTCAGCCCTTTAAAATTGTGTGAATACTTGAGCTTAGATAAGCAATGGCGAACATTTAAAGAAATATTTCATAATTCTCAATGAAGAGGTACAATTGAGAAATAAAAACTCCACGGGAAAAGTGATCCATCTGTGACTAACTAAAGAGGTTAAGGATAGTATTAGATTGAAATAAGAGGCTTGTAATGTTGCCAAGAAGAGTAATAAGCCTCAGGATTGGAAGAGTTTCAGAAAGCAGCAAAGCATGATGAAAAAATTGATAAAGAGGGAGAAAATAGAATGAGAGTAAACTAGCAAGAAATATAAAAACAGATTGTAAGAGCTTCTATAAGTATGTAAAAAGGAAGAGAGTAGCAAAAGTAATCATGGGTTCTTTAGAGGCTGAGGCAGAATAAATTATAATGGGGAATAAGGAAATGGCAGAAACGTTATACAAATATTTTATAACTGTTTTCACAGTAGAATACGCAAAAAACATACAAGAAATAGTGGGGAACCAAGGGTCTAATGAAAGTGAGGAACTGTAGGAATTAATAAGCAGGGTTGGGGTTATTGTCTCTGGCCAGTCAGAAGCCTCTGAGCTGCTCCACGGACCCCGTGCGGTTTCGAATCGCTCCCCTATTCCTGGTTCTGACCGCCGGACTTATTCGGTAGCAATGTAGACAGAAGAATGTGACTCGTGGTTGGGTGCAAAACAGGCCAGTATTTATTGAAACAAAAAGAAAGAAACAACTTAAAAATCATCGATACAACACACTTATGCCTGGTACAGCACTTTACTTCTCACAATACACTTTAGTGTCTACTACCGCATTCGTTTGCTTAATAGAACACTGTTACTTAAATGCAGCACTTTACTTCTTAGTACAACACTGTTACTTAGTTACAGCACTTTTAATACAGCTACTTAGTGTTCACTACAGCACTTTTCTGCTTAGTGCAACACTGTTACTTAGATACAGCACTTTTAATACAGCTACTTAGTGTTCACTACAGCACCTTTCTGCTTAATGCAACACTGTTACTTAAATAGGGGAGGAAAAAACGGACACAATGAGGGAAAATTGACTAAAATTACAGTTTAACAAGATTTCCCTTAATTCCCACCCTTATACCTATTCTAAGTTGCCTTGTAATGGGCCAGAAAAAGTATGCTCACCAATGAACGCCTGCCCCGTGCCTTTGCGGTCTTAGATTCTTCACCACCCTGAAGATAGAGATACCCCAGTGTTTAAAAGTAACTGCTGGTATTCCACTCCCTTGGGCGGGCTCCCAAGTTGTAGAGGGCGCGGAGGCGAGGCTGCAGAGAGAGAGCGAGGTGGCTTCTTGAGAAGCTATCTTATACCCCATTTGGGGCTGAAATCTTCCCGCCCAAATCCGGATGCATCTGGGCTAAACAAAAGGGATCCAAACTGTCCCCATTGACTATGATGGGTTTTGGATGAATCACGCATTCATTGTGATGGGTTTTTGAATGCATCCCCATTCTTGTGATGGGTTGAATGAAACTGTCCCAGTTTGAAAAACCATGGCCTAGAAATTCAGTTGGTTGCGCCAGCAGTTAGCGCCTTAAGAGAAGTGAATTTCGGGCGCTATGCGTGTAGCACCCGGGCGCAGCGCAGTTTGCGCCTCGCCCCAAATTAAGTTGACCCTTAGCGCCGGCGCAAAGTTTAGCGCCCGCCCGGCTGCGCGCGCAGAAAATGATGTCACATCCTCGTGCAACGCCCTTTGCGCGCCCCGATTCCAAACTTCAGTCGGACCGCCCCATTGTGCGGCTGGCTGCCAGAGCGTTTGTAAAATGGAACGCAACACAGCCGACGCGGGCCCCGGGGAGTGCAAATTAAAGGGCACGTACCCTGCAGTATAAAGGGCAGCCATTTTGCAGCAAACACTCTTGTGCAACGGATTTCTGGACACACAACAAGGAGGAGAGCTAACTGGTTTCGCGCAGCAATAGCTCAGGTATTTTTGGACTCAGGCCAAAGCGCTGCAAGTGCCCTGTTGGAAATTTGACTGTTTGCCAGCATTTGATGGGGGTTGCATGGGGTGCCAACGCGGAGTTTCAGCGCCATGTGCGTAGGGCTCGCAGACGCGGGGTCAGAGGGGCAGCCCTGGCTAGAGGAAAAGGGTCAACAGGCGTCGGCAACATAGGCCTTACCCAGTCAGGGTATACCGCCAGCAGCGCTCCTACCTCACCATGAGTGGCGCGCGATGTGTAAGAAGGCTGAGATTCTGAAAGGAGGTGGTTGCAGAGATCTGCCACCTGCTTCGCAGAGATCTGCGTCCAAAGCTCAGGTGCAGGACGTCTCTGTCGGTGGAAGTGAAGGTGACAGTGGCATTGAACTTCTATGCCACCGGCTCCTTCCAATCCGCTGCTGGGGACATAGCTAACATATCCCAGTTCGGCGTGCATCGCTGCATCCACCAGGTGACCGATGCCCTTTTCAGAAGGAGACGCCAATTCATCTCCTTCCCCATGGCCCTGGAGAGCCAGCATCAGCGTGCAGTGGGATTTGCAAGACTCGCGGCCTTCCCCTTGGTGCAGGGCGCCATTGACTGTACGCATGTGGCTTTGCGGGCACCTCTGGAGCATGGCGAGCAGTATCGCAACCGGAAGGGCTACCATTCTCTCAATGTGCAGCTGGTGTGTGACCACAAGCAGCGCATCCTGGCTGTCAATGCCCGCTTTCCAGGCAGCTGCCACGATGCCTTTATCCTGCGGCAGAGTACTGTGCATGACATGTTCGAGGCACAGCCTCCCCCAAGAGGATGGCTACTCGGGGACAAAGGCTATCCTTTGTGTACCTGGCTCATGACCCCGCTCCGCGCGCCCAGGACCGCTGCTGAAGAGGCATACAACGAGAGCCATCAAAGGAGCAGAAACATCATCGAGCAAACTATTGGGGTCCTCAAGCAGCGGTTCCGCTGCCTTGATCATTCCAGCGGATCTCTGCAGTATTCGCCGCACCGGGTCTCCCAATTTGTCGTAGTTTGCTGCATGCTACACAACCTGGCTCTCCGCAGGATTCAGGCACTGCCACCTGACATTGGACCACCACCTCAGGAGGAGGAGCAGGAGGAGCAGGAGGAGGAGGAGGAGTACGTTCCCAGGAGGGAGCGACAAGGTCCAAGGGCCGTCCGTCGCCAGCTTATTGAACGTAACTTCTAAGCCCCCTGTCAGGGAATGCCTTGTGGCCATGAAGGAAGATGAATGCAGCCGCTCCGCAAGCACTCAGCCGGCGAAGGCAACAAAGACTAACAAGAACAACCATGGACACTGTCTGAATAAAGATAAATTTATATTTGACAAAAATGAAACCCCTTCCCACATGAATCCCAAAAACAATCAACGGCCCCCACAAAAAGTGCAACAAATGAGTCACTCCCACAACCTGGGAAGGAGTAACTCCACATTTGAACAAACCAGGCCTCAACCTCGGCCTTAACGCAAAAAACATACCCATAAACAAAACAACCATGGCCAAAATAAAGATGTCCACCGCCATATAAAATGAAAGCTGGCCACACCCTCTACTTAGTGGCCCGCCAGGGCAAGACCTTGTCCAGCCTTTTGGCGCCCCTGCCCGGCCTGCTGCTCCTCCGCAAGCTCTGCCCAGTGGCTGCTGCGAGGCTGGGGGAAGGCGCCTGAGGGTCAGATGTCCTTCCGCCAGATGGCCTTGGGGGGCGGCCTACACGGGCTTTGGGCCTCGAGGGGCCGGCTGTTGATTGGCGCACATGTGCCTGCCCACCATCAGCTCCAGCCGCTTGCCGTTGACGCTCCACTGGGGGAGTGGCGGCGACGGATGGCGCAATGTGGGCAAGCTGGCGTATTGGAGGCGCTGGCTGGTGATGTCGCACGCTGGCACTCGCCCGGGCCCGCACTGCAGGATCCGCACCAATCAGCCGAAGGGCGGATCGCTATGCTGCTGCAGCGCGGCGGGTGTCCTGGCGATGCCTGGCTGAGGCAGCGCGTGTGGCAGCAGTGAGTGCCCCTGTTGCCCTGGTCTGCGCCCGCATCACATCCGCCACTGACTTGACGGCATCAGCCAGCGACTCCATCGCCGGAGCCATCCGTTCCACTACCTCCATCATCATCCGGCCACTCTCGGCATTTGATGCCCCAAACTCCCGCACACTGGTCACCAGCGACTCGATGGCCTCAGGCATCCGTCCCACCACCTGCATGAGCCCTGTGTGGCGGCGGTCTGAACCCTCGGCCATTTTGTCCAGCTGGCGCGCCTCCTCCGAGGTGAAGGTGGCCGGACTGGAGGCGGGACTCTCCCGCTGGGGAGCAGGGGTCCG
Organism: Somniosus microcephalus; assembly: GCF_052327205.1. Classification (NCBI taxonomy): domain Eukaryota; kingdom Metazoa; phylum Chordata; class Chondrichthyes; order Squaliformes; family Somniosidae; genus Somniosus; species Somniosus microcephalus. Next base: position 75,914,536 of record NC_140994.1, on the reverse strand, counting down.
AGCTAGGCGACCCTTGCCACGTTGCTGGCGCCGAATGTGCGCAGCAACTGCACTCCCCTCCGATCCTGGGGGGAAGGCCGCGGCCCACCCGCAGCCCTCCTGGGTGGCTGGACGCCACTGGTCCCAGCAGCTGCACTCCCCTCCGAAAGTTGCTCCAGGCTCTCGTCCAGGGAAGACGTGTCCAACACTTCGCCCTCTGCTGCGGGACCTGAGTCCTCCCCTGATGGTCCGGGTTGCTCTTCCTCCTCCTCCTCCTCCTGTTCGGAGGGGCTGTCACTGGCAGCTTCAGGGAGCTCTTCGTCACCAGCTGAAAGCAGGAAGGCACAAGAGTAGCTTCAGAGTGAGGAGAGGGTGTCAGCGAGGGAGTCATGACTGGTGGCATTCAGCGCATTGGTGGCATAGTGGCAAAGGAGGTAGCTCGGATGCGCAAGTGCGACGAGAGAGGGCCAAAAGGCGAGGTCCTTACCATTGCCGGGCAGCGGAGGGTCGGCTTCTCCGCACGCTCTGGGCACAATCACCCGGCCTCCCATGAGGCCACTCACGCGCTCCTCCAGGGGAGTGAGCTTCTGGAACTTGGGGCGGCCTTCCCCGGTGATGTCGCGGCGCTTGCGATTATTCGCAAGTTTAGCCTGCAAGAGAAAGGACGGGCTCTAAGTACGGTGTGTAGCCGTGACGTAGTGTGCACTGCCTCCCATGGTGGAATAGCTTGGCCAGAATGTAGCCCTGATCTAGTGTGCACTGCCTCCCATGGTGGAATAGCTTGGCCAGAGTGTAGCCCTGATCTAGTGTGCACTGCCTCCCATGGTGGAATAGCTTGGCCAGTGTGTAAAGTGCAGAATGTGCAATTGATGCTCATGACCGTCCCAAAGCTGCTGGCTGAGGGCTGCCCATTAGGCCTTTCAGGTCCCTTTGCCCATCATGTCAGATGTACATGCAAGAATGAGGAGGAGAGTGGAAAGGGTACTTACCCTGACAATCCTGGTCAGGTCATTGTATTTCTTCCGACATTGCACCTTGTCCCTGGGGGCATCGCCGTAGGACGACACCCTGGTGGCGAACTCCCTCCAGGCTTTGGTGTAGACGCGGTGGGTGGGATTCCTGCCAGTGCCTGGGAACAAGATCCTGCGCCTCTTTTCCAATGCTGTCAGCATGATATCCAGATCACGCTCTGAGAAGCGCAGGGCACGCTCACAGGCCTTCTCATGCGTTGCCATGGCTCCTTGTGCTCAGCAGCAGTGTTGAGGCCTAGTTTGAAAGCTGCAGTGTGCAGGGCGTGGCAGCAGACCAAATCGTCCCTTCCCCCTTTAAGAGCTGGCCAGCGCCACGGGGTCTGCTGTCAATCAAAAAATGACCGCACCCGCGCTGCGCCCCGCCTCGGCGCTATCCCTCTGCACCGCCGGCTTAGCGCCTAAAGATAGTCGTGTAACGCCTCTTTTAGCGCTCCAGCAACCTCTTAGGGCGAAGCGACTGAATTTCGGCGAAGGGGGCGCAACTTTGGGGCGGGCGCTAAAGTTGGGCGGGCGCTAACGTTAGCGCCCCAAAACTGGCAAAACTGAATTTCTAGGCCCATGTCTATTTCCTTAATGGCTGAGTAAACAGCCCTTGGAGGTTAGTGTAAACAAACTGATTGTCCTGTGGTCACGCCCAACCGCAATTGATTGGCAGTCTCAAGTGGTTCAACATTGTAGCAGGTTAGTGTAAACAAACATGGATTGTCCTGCAGGGAGGGAAACTCCCTTAACTGCCTTTGATTGACAGTTTAACTACTCCATTGCTTCAAGGGCTGTTTTTTTTCTTCTAAATCCTTTGTCAGCCATCTTTGATTTTCCCTTTTCATATGCACACAGTCTGTGTGGTGTCTCCTGCCACGAGGTCGGACAGCCACCTTTGATTATCCTTTCTCACAGACAGACACAGGCTGCCTTTTCAGTCCTATTTGTCAGCCCGTGCTTTGAAGAGAGACTGTCCTTTTGTCTTCTGCCACGAGGTCTGATGGCCATTTTGATCCCTGGATTTTTAAAGCTATATTCTACCCAGGTATTTTTTAATCAAAAAATCAATCTTCGGAACTGTAGGAAATTTCAAAATTATTGCGAAATCCTACAGTCCCCCATCGGATACTAAAACTTGCTTGTAGTATCCTGTCCAAATGTGAGCAATAATTTCTGACCCCCCACAAACCACCTTCCCTTAATACTTATCTAAATCTATCTTCGATCCCTGACATATCCATCTCCCCTACCCAGAGAGAATCGCAGTACACGTAGGCATCTATTGACAGAAAAACAAGATTAATTAAATAATCAATACACGGAGGGGTCCAATGCCCCTGCACCACTCGTATTTACAATAATTCAAGCATGGAGGGGTCCGATGCCCCTGCACCACTTGTGACATAATTTTAACAAGACACAACATCTTTAATGGGACTGTCACCCAGCCAACATATCTGCTAAAAATACACATGGAAGAAAACGAGCTTCCCCCTTTTTTTTATTACAATGCAATTGCCTGACACTTTATTAAATGGCACTATTCTTCAGCCATAAATGTATTTTGAATTTTCACCATCTGCAAGCACAATTCCTAAGCATATGCAATTTGTTCCCTTAACTCCAAACAAGCAGTAAAATAATTAATAAGCTTTTGTAAATTCTTAATCTTAATTGAATTTCCAATAACAGTTTAAATGTTGTGGGCATCTGCCTCCTGCAGACCCCTTCCTTCGTGGGCTAGGAGTGCTCCTTCTTTGAGCATCCAACGACACGCTGGTCCTCTGTGCCTTCCGGAACTCTGAAAAGGACTAAAAAAAAATCTAGCCAGGTCCCCTGGCTCGGGGGGGGGGGGGGGGAGTGTAATCAGGCCCCACAACCACGATCCACAATGCAATTCTGGAACGGTACCATACTTAAAACTTATACACTAATAATAATTGCAATATAAAATCTAAAATTAACACGCACTACTTTAATCCTTTATTGCACATTACTTGCACAAAGCTATATACAAGCGCCGCCCGTCTCCAGGCGGCCAGCCTAATCCCTGTTTGGCTACCACAGGTTGCCCCCTGCGGCGTGGCTGTACTGGTTCCAACTTCGAGTGCCTCGCAGCTTATGGCTGCTGGTTGGGGACTTCTGCCTTTGGCTTCTCCCTGACTCGGGAGACCGCCCTACTCCACTGGAAAGTGGGTGACCATACTTTCTTGGGCTGGGGTACCCGAAGAGATCTCCTAGGGAGTGTCGCTGGTGGGGCTACCCTGGTGAACAGACCCTTAGCTCGGGTCACACTCCCTGCTGGCTGGGGATCTCCTCCTTTGGGTCCCTCCCTTCCTAAACCTGGGTAGGGGACAGGCAATCCCTTGCCACCAGCTGCCGGTGGCTGAGAGCCTTCCCTTTCAGGTCTAAAACCTGGTTCAAGCTCCTCCCCGGAGTCCCACAAGAGAGGGGGAATCACTAGGGCCAAGTGCTGGGGGACTTCTCCTCTCATACACGTGACTGCGCCTGCGTGAGCAGTCTGTATGTGTGTACGCGCTGCAGGCTGTGGATTTCTAATCTCAGGCACAATCCCAGCTGCCTGTTCCCTTGCCCCTGCTTAAACAACCTGCATTGTTTGATATAACTGGCTGCCTGCCAGTAATCCTGTTCAAAATCCTTTTCCCTCACCAGGGCGGCTTTAAATGTGGAATCTTGGGCCTGGACCTGCTTTTGGTCTGGGGCCAAAGCTATCCCCTGTTTGCCCCCCTTATCCCAGATTGTTGCTACCGGACCTGCTCTACAGGGGTCCCAGAACTCTACTTTCCTGTTCCCCTGCTTAAACAGCTCACACTGGTCATGAATAGCTCCTCCCCTAACACAAGCCACAGCACCTGCCTGTGCAGCCTGTGAGCTTGTACCCGCTGTGGGCTGGGGATTTCCGTCCTCAGGTTCACTCCCAGCTGCCTATTTCCCTGTGGATCCCATTAAGTTAAATGGGACCTGGTTAGACCGGGGGGAATTGGTCAGGTCTTCCGAGTGGACCACCATGCTGGAGGCTCCAGTGTCCACCGAATATCTCCCCTGCACCATCTTCACCCCCATCTCAACATAGGGCCTGTTCACCTCAGCACTTTTGCGGGGACACAGGTCAACAGGTTGCGCTGGCTCCAGCCATTGCTGAGAGTGGGATGGGGCAGATGGGGTCAAAGCACCGGTGGTGGCTGCTACGCTCCCCTAGCCAGTCAGAAGAGACCGCACTACCTCCAATAGTGACTCGACCCAGGGGGGGGAAATTCCTGTCTCTACCACCTCATCCTCCACCCCCCTTTGCTGCCAGAGCTCCTGAAAGCTCGGACCTGCCTTCGGGCTGATCAGACATATCATCCCCTTTGCCCTCTTTAACGCCATATTCAAGCTTTCTATCTCTGCCCTACAGGGGCCATGATCTGCTTCCTCAAACCCTATCTCACAGGCCAGGTTATATGCTGCCTTTACCTCCCTAACCTTTTCCTCCTGCTCTTTTATTTCTTGTATGAGGCGAGCGTTCTCCTCCCGCACCCTCTTCTCATTGCTCTTGCCCTCTGCAACTAGCCACTTCAGGTACTCTGACTCGTGCCTCGTGTGGCTTTTGCACTCACTAAACTGGACCACCAGGTGCTCCATCTTGGCCTGGTATTCTTCGACCTCCCTTTCCCTATCCCAACTCTCTGCTCTAGATTCCCTAAGCCAGCGGGTAACTTCCCCAAGCCTGCGGGCACCTAACCACAAACAGACCAGTGGGATAAAAAGCAAACCAATAACTGCTGCTCTCTCCAGACCCAAACCACCATCTGCCACATTGCACGCCGTTGCCGACGCTCCTGCCACGGTCGCCATTTTGTAGGAATTAATAAGCGGGGTTGGGGTTATTGTTTCTGGCCAGTCAGAAGCCTCTGAGCTGCTCCAGGGACACCCATGCGGTTTCGAATCGCTCCCCTATTCCTGGTTCTGACCGCCGGACTTATTCGGTAGCAATGTAGACAGAAGAACGTGACTCGTGGTTGGGTGCAAAACAGGCCAGTATTTATTGAAACAAAAAGAAAGAAACAACTTAAAAATCATCGATACAACACACTTATGCCTGGTACAGCACTTTACTTCTCACAGTACACTTTAGTGTCTACTACCGCATTCGTTTGCTTAATAGAACACTGTTACTTAAATGCAGCACTTTACTTCTTAGTACAACACTGTTACTTAGTTACAGCACTTTTAATACAGCTACTTAGTGTTCACTACAGCACTTTTCTGCTTAGTGCAACACTGTTACTTAGATACAGCACTTTTAATACAGCTACTTAGTGTTCACTACAGCACTTTTCTGCTTAATGCAACACTGTTACTTAAATAGGGGAGGAAAAAACGGACACAATGAGGGAAAATTGACTAAAATTACAGTTTAACAAGATTTCCCTTAATTCCCACCCTTATACCTATTCTAAGTTGCCTTGTAATGGGCCAGAAAAAGTATGCTCACCAATGAACGCCTGCCCCGTGCCCTTGCGGTCTTAGATTCTTCACCACCCTGAAGATAGAGATACCCCAGTGTTTAAAAGTAACTGCTGGTATTCCACTCCCTTGGGCGGGCTCCCAAGTTGTAGAGGGCACGGAGGCGAGGCTGCAGAGAGAGAGCGAGATGGCTTCTTGAGAAGTTATCTTATACCCCATTTGGGGCCGAAATCTTCCCGCCCAAATCCGGATGCATCTGGGCTAAACAAAAGGGATCCAAACTGTCCCCATTGACTGTGATGGGTTTTGAATGAATCACCCATTCATTGTGATGGGTTTTTGAATGCATCCCCATTCTTGTGATGGGTTGAATGAAACTGTCCCAGTTTGAAAAACCATGTCTATTTCCTTAATGGCTGAGTAAACAGCCCTTGGAGGTTAGTGTAAACAAACTGATTGTCCTGTGGTCACGCCCAACCGCAATTGATTGGCAGTCTCAAGTGGTTCAACATTATAGCAGTTTAGTGTAAACAAACATTGATTGTCCTGCAGGGAGGGAAACTCCCTGAACTGCCTTTGATTGACAGTTTAACTACTCCATTGCTTCAAGGGCTGGGTTTTTTTCTAAATCCTTTGTCAGCCATCTTTGATTTTCCCTTTTCATATGCACACAGTCTGTGTGGTGTCTCCTGCCACGAGGTCGGACAGCCATCTTTGATTAACCTTTTTCACAGACACACACAGGCTGCCTTTTCAGTCCTCTTTGTCAGCCCGTGCTTTGAAGAGAGACTGTCCTTTTGTCTTCTGCCACGAGGTCTGATGGCCATTTTGATCCCTGGATTTTTAAAGGTATATTCTACCCAGGTATTTTTTAATCAAAAAGTCAATCTTCGGAACTGTAGGAAATTTCAAAATTATTGCAAAATCCTACAAACTTAAAGTAATTAATATTAGTAAAGTAAAAGTACTGGAGAAATTAATGTGACCAAAAGTAGACAAATCCCCTGGACCTGATGTTTTACGTCCTAGGGTTCTAAAAGAGGTGGCTGCAGAGATAGTGGATGCATTGGTTATGATCTTCCAAAATTCCCTTGATTCTATAACGGTCCCCATGGATTGGAAAGTAGCAAATGTAACACCGCGATTCATGAAAGGAAGGAAGAGAGAAAATGGGGAACTGCAGACCAGTTAACATGACATCAGTGGTTGGGAAAATGCTGGAATCCATTATTAAGGAAATGGTAACAGGGCACTTAGAAAATCATAATATGATCAGGCATAGTTAACATGGTTTTATGAAAGGGAAATCGTGTTTGACAAATCCATTAGAGTTTTTGTGGATGTAACTAACAGAGTAGATAAAGGGGAACCCAATGGATGTAGTATATTTGGATTTTCAAAAGGCTTTTAATAAGATGTCACATGAAAGTTTGTTACACAAAATAAGGCTCATGGGTTGTGGGTAATATATTAGCACAGATAGAGGATTGGTTAAAGGAGAGAAAACAGAGTAGGAATAAACGTGTCACTTTCAGGTTGGCCGGCTGTTACTAGTGGGGTGCTGCAAGGATCAGTGCTATTTACAATCTATATTAATGACTTGGATGAAGGGACCAAGTATAATGTATCCAAGTTTGTTGGTGATACAAAGCTAGGTGGGAAAATAAGCTGTGAGGAGGACACAGAGTCTGCAAAGGGATATAGACAGGTTAAGTGAGTGGGCAAGCAGGTAGCAGATGGAGTGTAATGTGGGGAAATGTGAGTTTATTCACTTTGGTAGAAAGAATAGAAAAACAATTAAATGTTGTTGTTCAGAGGGATTTGGGTGTCCTTGTACATGAAACACAGAAAGTTAACATGCAAGTACAGCAAGCAATTAGGAAGGAAAATAGTATGTTGGTCTTTATTGGAAGAGGGTTGGAGTACAAGGGTAAGGAAGTCTTGCTACAATTGTACAGGGCTTTGGTGAGATCACACCTGGAGTACTGTGCACAGTATTTGGTCTCCATACCTTAGGAAGGACATACCTGCCTTAGAGGGGGTGCAGCAAAGGTTCACTAGATTGATCCCTTGGATGAGGGGGTTGACCTATGAGAAGTGATTGAGTAGAATGGGCCTATACTCTCTGGAGTTTTGAAGAAGGAGAAGTGATTTCATTGAAACCTATAAGATTCTGAGAGGGCTTGACAGGGTAGATGCTGAGAGGCTGTTTTCCCTGTCTGTAGAGTCTAGAACTAGGGGGCATAATCTCAGAATAAGGGGTCGGCCATTTAGGACTGAGATGAGAAAGGTCTTCACTTGGAAGGTTGTTAATTTTTGGAATTCTCTACCCCAGAGGGCTGTGGGTGCTCAGTCGTTGAGTATATTCAAGGCTGAGATCGTTAGATTTTTGGACTCTAAGCAAATCAGTGGATATAGAGATTGGGCGGGATAGCTGAGTTAAGGTTGAAGATCAGCCATGATCTTATTGAATGGCAGAGCAGACACGAGGGGCTGTGTGGCCTACTCCTGCTCCTATTTCTTATGCTCTTATGTTCTTAACTTTAAGCATCTAAGATGTGGCCTTTATTAAAGTATGTGTGTGTTTATTTATATATATATAATGTTTTTGTTGCTACTGACAGATTGCAAGCTGGCAAGATCAGGTCCTCCAGCAACAATAGTAGCCATTGATGAAGAAAGCCGAAATGGTGAGTAGCATTTTACGTTCGAACTTATTCAAATCATTTGCAAGTTTGATTTTGACAGCTTGAAGCAGAAAAAAACATTGTGGCAAAAATCCTGTAATGGAAATTATTGTTGACTTTGAATAATCTAAATTCAAGCGTGTAAATTGAATTTAATTCAGTGGGTTATGCATGTAGAGCTATGAGTCATGAAGCCAGAAGTTTCTGTTGATGATAACAGTTGACAAATGCTTAACATGTTTGTATGACATTTATCTGTCCACTATTTTAATAGAGGTATTAGCCCAACATTAATTTCTAGCCTGTAATGATTCCAGGCCAATAGTGCAGTCATCTTCTGTTACATGACAATGAAGCTATACCAACGCGACATGCCTTGGAGTGTGCATCTTTCGTACTTAAAAAAGAAAATGATTCTCGAGTATTGTGGCATGAATAGTTGGCATTTTTGAATGATTTCGGGTCACAAATGCAGTCACTTTTTGCACATATTGCATTACAGTGAAGTTAAACCAACAACAAATTTCTTGACATGCACTTAACTAAGGGAAGGTGCAGCAGACAGATCTAGGATAAAAAAATATTTCCATGTATAGTCTATTTCTGAAACTTCAGTCATTTGTACATTAAAAAATTGAATTATGTAACAATTTAAATTTAGCAATGCAAATAGCAGAGCAAAGTGGGAATATAGTGCAAAAAAATGGAATTATGAGAGGATTTAAATCAAGTGGTGGAGACTATAATCTGGCATGAAGAGTTGCATTAGCAAATGATTGTGATTATTATTCTGAAACACCAGATTCCAGGATGGAATATGTGTGATTAGTACTCAATATTAGGACGTAAGAAAAATTTGCAGGGCTGTGGGGAATGAGCAGAGTAATTGGATTGGTCGTTCAAAGAGCCAGCATGGGCACGATGGCCGAATGGCCTCCTTCTGTGCTGTAAGATTCCATGGAGAAAGAAATAACTTGTATTTATATAGCAGTGTAGGAATTAACGAATTCCTACGAATAACGGAAATCGACACAAGAGAACAATCAAACAGGTCTTTACTCAACGGATATGCCACAAGGACTCCCTGGGCAGTCCCGTAGTTTGCGACGTGATGTCATCGCGTTTGCCTGCGTTTTCCCGTGCTCTTAAAGGGGCCACGCCCCGTACATGCAAACTCTATGTACAAAACACAGTAATGCCTAACACAATGGTACAGGTTTAGGCTGGTGTTAGAACATCGTTAAAGAGAATTATATACAGTTAGCCAGAGTCATTCAGTGGTTCTGCCACATGCGCCCCCCCCCAGAATTCGCTTTAACGGACAAAGTCAAACAGTGAGGGGGTCTGACGAGCCTGTCAGAACGACTCCTGTACTCTCGAGGCGGAGGCTGCAGGGCGGCTGGAGGTCTGGCGGGCGGTCGCACTTGGTCTGCCGTAACGACGATGGGTGGCCGACCCCGTCTCGGCGGTTGTGCTGTCTCGACGGGGCGGTCGAGGTCCAAATGTGCTGGCTTTAAGCGGTCGACCGAAATGTGGTCCGGTTTACCACCGACGTCTACCATCAAGGTTTTGTCCCCTGCTTCCAACACACGGAAGGGACCGGTATATGGGGCCTTGAGCGGATCCCTATGTGCGACATGGCGAATAAAAACGTATTCAGCCTTGTGAAGCTCTGTGGGAACATGTGACCTCTGCAGTCCGTGGTGCGAAGTGGGCACCAGTGCAAAACATCTGGCCGCCTCTTGGTGACTAGCAAGCTGGGCATACGTGGACCAGAGCTCCGTTGATGTTGGTAGGACGTCCCCCGGGACTCACAGCGGCTGACCATACACAAGCTCCACTGATGAAGAGTGAAGGTTTCCTTTGGGGGCCGTGCGAAGGCCCAACAGGACCCACGGTAGCTTGTCTGCCCATCCAGTGTCCTGGAGGCTGGCCCTCAGGGCGGCCTTCATTGAGCAGTGGAAGCACTCGCAGAGGCCATTCGCCTGTGGGTGGTGGGCTGTGATGCGGTGTAATTTGACACCGAGTCCTTGGGCCACTGCATTCCAGAGTTCGGAGGAAAACTGTGGTCCCCTGTCCGACGAAATATCTGCGGGCACTCCGAACCGGGCGGTCCAGGAGGAAATGAACGCCCTGGCCACGTCCGCCGAAGTAGTGGATGACAGGGGGACCGCCTCTGGCCATCTGGTGGTGCGGTCAACCATGGTCAGGATGTGTGAAAAACCATGGGAGGGTGGGAGTGGTCCTACCAGGTCCACGTTGACATGGGCAAAACGTCGCTCCGAAACTGTGAAGGTGGCCAACGGAGCTTTGATGTGGCGCTGTACCTTGGCCTTTTGGCAGACCACGCAGGTTTTGGCCCAGTCGCGGACACCTTTATGCATGCCATGCCATACAAATTTCGCTGACATCAGTTTCTGAGAGGCCTTCATTCCAGGGTGTGACAACCCATGTATTGCGTCAAACACTTTGCGGCGCCAGACGACCGGCACGACAGGGCGAGGATCCTATACGGAGACGTCACACAACAGCGTGGTACCTGCCGAATGGAACTTGACGTCGGCCAACTGGAGGCCAGTGATGGCCGTTCTGTAAGCTTGGACTTCCGGGTCTGAGGCTTGATCCGCTGCCATGAGGGTGTAGTCGATGCCCAAATGAACCGTATTGACGAACGCGCGGGAGAGGCAGTCTGCCACCAGGTTGTCCTTACCGGCCACGTGCCGTATATCCGTGGTGAATTCGGATATGTAGGTCAGTTGACGCTGCTGATGGGCTGACCACGGTTCGGCGGTCTTGGACATTGCAAAGGTCAGCGGCTTATGGTCCACAAAGGCGGTGAAAGGACATCCTTCCAGACGGAACCGAAAATGGCGGATGGCCAGAAAAAGGGCGAGCAACTCCCGGTCGAACGTGCTGTATGATCTCTCGTTCTGCCGTAGTTGACGGCTGAAGAATGCCAATGGCTGCCACGTCCCGTTCACCCACTGCTGTTGCACGGCACCGACTGCGTAGTCCGACGAATCGGTGGTGAGGGCGATGGTGGCTCCTGGCAGCGGGTGCGCCAGCATAGTCGCGTTGGCTAAGGCGCTTTTGGTGTCGGCGAATGCTCGGGCCATGTCATCCGTCCAGTCTACCGGGTTCTTGCCAGTCTTGCCCTTGAGGGCCTTGTACAGGGGCTGCATGAGTAGTGCCGCCTTCGGCATGAAACGGTGGTGAAAGTTTACCATGCCTAGGAATTCCTGCAGGGCCTTTATGTTCTGCGGGCATGGAAAGGATGTCACCGCCTCTACCTTCGAAGGTAAAGGAACCGCTCCCTCTGAGGTGATGCGATGCCCCAGGAAGTCAATTTGGTGCAGGCCAAACTGACACTTGGCCAGGTTGATAATCAGGCCGTGTTGGCTGAGGTGTCGAAAAAGGGTGTGTAGGTGACAGGTATGTTCTTCCTTAGTAGGACTGGCAATTAGAATGTCATCCAGGTAGACGAAGAGGAACTTGAGGTCCCACAGCACGGAGTCCATCAGGCATTGGAAAGCCTGGGCGGCGTTCTTTAACCCAAACGGCATTCGTAAAAACTCGAAGAGGCCGAATGGGTTGATGACTGCAGTCTTGTGGACGTCTTGTGGATGAACTGGGACCTGGTGGTAGCCCCGGATGAGGTCAACTTTAGAGAACACGGTGTTCCCTGCCAAATGGGTGGAGAAATCCTGGATATGGGGGATCGGGTACCGATCGGGAGTGGTGGCGTCGATAGGCGCCGCATGGCCGCCATCCGCCGCCAGGCTTCGGGACGATATGGAGGGGTGAAGACCAGGGACTATTCGACCGGCAAATAATCCCTAACCATTCCATGGGTGCGAACTCCGCCTTTGCGACCGCCAGCTTGCCAGGTTCCAGGCGCCGGGCCCGTGCGTAGACCGGGGGGCCGTTGGTGGTGATGTGGTGTTCCACACCATGTTTCGTGGCTGTGGAGGAGAATGTGGGTCTTGTCAGGTCGGGGAATTTGCCGAGCAGGCGAGCAAACTCATCAGGAGTCGGGAACGCACAGGAGACAGTGCGTGATGTAGTGTTACTGCGGTAACACGGAAGAGAATTAAAAGTTGCTGCGTTGATCAGCCGCTGGTTCCTGATGTCGACCAGGAGGCTGTTGGCGCACAGGAAATCCGCGCCGAGGAGGGGCTGGGAAACTTTGGCCGTAAAAAATCCCAGTGAAAACGTTGCCCCCCGAGGCACACATCCACTCGTCGTCTGCCGAAGGTCCAAATTGCTCCGCCATTGGCCGCTTCAAGGGTGGGGCCGTGATTCCCCGTCTGCACATCCAGGGCGGACGCAGGTAAAATGCTGCACTGCGCTCCGGTGTCGCACAGAAAACGACGACCGGAGAGAGTATCGGTGATGAACAGCAATTTTCCCGCGTTGCCAATCGCCATCGCAGGCGCGGGGTGCCCGTTAGGCCCATTCCTCGGTGGTCGCAGTTGTTGTTTTTTTTGGGGTAAACTGCAGGGAGGGCGGCAACGCTTCGCCTTCGCGCCGAACTGCGCGTGGTAGAAACACAGTCCAGCAGGCTGACGAGCTGGGGCAGTATCTGCGAGGGATGGGTGCCTCGTGGCGGCGCAGTACTACCGAGTTACAGCGAAAATTTTGTCAGCCTCCGCAGCGAGTGTTGCGCAGTCTTCAACTTCAGATCTGGCCAGGGCAGCTTGTACCTGTTCAGGCAGTTGGCTGAGGAAAATCTCGCGGAATAGGAAACATTCCCGTTCTGAGCCCAGGAGTGTTAGCATTTGGCTCATCAACTCTGAAGTCTTGGAGTCCCCGAGCCCGGGCATAGCGAGTAATCGACGGGCGCGCTCCGATTTCGTGAGTCTGAAAACCTGCAGTAACTGCGCTTTGAGGGTTTCATACTTGCGCTCCGTTGGGGGATTTGCAAGGAGGCTGATGATCCGAGAGGCGGTAGAGCTGTTGAGTGCGGAGACCATGTAAAGATACTAGGTCTGATCCGCATCGATGTTCCTCAGGGCGAACTGGGCCTCGACCTGAATAAACCACGAGGGCGCTTGCTGCCCCCAGAACTGCGGTAGCTTCAGCGAAACGGCATTTGCTTCCATGCTATGCTCTTCTTTTGTGAAAACGTTCAAAAAAACAGGGTGACCAATGTAGGAATTAATGAATTCCTACGAATAACGGAGATCGACACAAGAGAACAATCAAACAGGTCTTTACTCAACGGATATGCCACGAGGACTCCCTGGGCAGTCCCGTGGTTTGCAACGTGACGTCATCGCGTTTTCCCGCGCTCTTAAAGGGGCCATGCCCCGTACATGCAAACTCTGTATACAAAACACAGTAATGCCTAACACAATGGTACAGGGTTAGGCTGGTGTTAGAACATTTTTAAAGAGAATTATATACAGTTAGCCAGAGTCATTCAGTGGTTCTGCCACAGCAGCTTTCTTATCCACTTTTGGAGTGTATTCACTGTTGTAATGTAGGAAAACATGGCAGGCAGTTTAAACACAGCAAGGTCCCACAAACAGCAATGAGATGGGTGACCAGTTACTCTGTTTTTGGAGTGTGTGAATTGAGGGCTAAATGTTGTCCAGGACACACAAAATTAATAGTGTCATTGGCTATTTTACATCCAACTGAGCAGGCAGATGGGGCTTTGGTGTACCATCTCATTCAAAAGACAGTGCAGTACTACCATAGTGCTTCTCTGAAATGCCAGCCTAAATTATGCGCTTATGTCCTAGACGGGGGCTTGGACCCACAACCTTCTGTTTCAGAGGTGAGAGTGCTACCAACTGAGCCAAGGCTGAAACCTAAATGAAATTTTCAGCTGTGCTGGTTATGCAGCAATGCCAAATGCAGCAACTCGCTAAGTACAAGATTAATATCTGAATTTTCAAATATGCAGTTATCAATCACATTGGCTTAAAGTCGATAGCAGCAACATAATTTATGTACTCGACACAAACATCTAAGTAGTTGCATAGTGAAATTACATTACCATATCGATAATTTTTAAACAGCAGACTACCCTTGGGCTACAATACATGTGGTCTGCTTGGCTGCAAGGCCTAGTATTTCAGTTTTGCAACCAACTTTGGACTCTCTGGATGTTTGAAACAATAAATGGCTCCCGTGGGTAGAATAAATACCAAGACTGCCGGCAGACACATGCATTAGTGCACAGGAGACATTATTTACTGAGTGCACTTGAGGATTGCTACACTTACTGCTATTATGCTGCAGTCAAAACCTGAACATATGGATAAATGCACTACCTCCTGCTTAATGGTCTTCTGGGACTGGAGACTTTCTTACAATTAAGCAAGTTACGCAAACAAATAATTGACATTGAAATAACCGATTAGTTACACTTTACATTTCCTTTTAGTAGAAAGATTTAACTTTCTGTATTTGGTCTGTTGTTTTAACTCGCCCTATGGCTTCGTGCACAAAATACTGAAAGAAGGAAACAAACTTCCCCAGAGCGCGGGGGGTTTAGTTAAAGATGGGTTCTGGTCACCACACTTCAGGAAGGATGTGAAGGCCCTTGAGAGGGTGCAGAGGAGATTTACCAGAATGGTTCCGGGGATGGGGGATCTTAGCTACAAGGACAGGTTGGAGCAGCTGGATTTGTTTTCATTAGAGCAAAGGAGGTTGCGGGGTGATTTGATAGAAGTGTACAAGATTAAAACGGGTTTGGATAGGCTAGACGGGGAAAGGCTGTTCCCACTAGTTGATGGTACAAGGACTAGGGGGACACAGATTTAAGGTTTTGGGCAAGAGATACAGGGGGGATGTGAGGGAAAACTTTTTTACGCAGCAAGTGGTGAGGACCTGGAACTCGCTGCCGATGGAAGTGGTGGAAGCGGAGACACGCAATGTTTTCAAGGGGAGACTGGATAGGCACCTGAGGGAAATAAACTTGCAGGGCTACAGGGATAGAGTGGGGGAATGGGACTGACTGGATTGCTCTACAGAGAGCCGGCACAGACTCAATGGGCCGAATGGCCTCCTTCTGTGCCGTTATGTCTCTATGACTGAGGCAGCGACTTACCTCCTCTGATCCCACTGCCTTCCTGCCATGTCCCAATATTAACCTCTGTTTTGAGCAGGCAATTGGGACACCTGCAGGAAAGAAGTGAGGTGCTGGTCATGGGGACCCAATCTGCAATTTTAGTTGGAGGCCTGAGTGGGGGGGCAGTGTTGCGCGCACCGTACCTGCTCCCCCTTTAAAATCGGGGCCCAAGATTCTGATTTGACTTTGTTGAAGCTTTTACACGTTGGTGTGTTCTGCTGAGGTGTTTGACAGACCGTTGATGATTTTTATTGATGCTGCT
Organism: Somniosus microcephalus; assembly: GCF_052327205.1. Taxonomy (NCBI): domain Eukaryota; kingdom Metazoa; phylum Chordata; class Chondrichthyes; order Squaliformes; family Somniosidae; genus Somniosus; species Somniosus microcephalus. The sequence goes on along the minus strand of NC_140994.1, from coordinate 75,899,044 downwards.
CAGCTCAGTTGTAATGAATTATTATGGAACTAAACAAGCCAGAATTAATCTGAAGGCCAAAGCTGAAGCAAATAGGCATGAAGGTAAATGTATTCAATTATGTTGGTTAATTTAAAAAAGGGATGGTTTTGAAGAAGGCCCCACACTGACTCCACCCCAAATTATTTGTTCAAAATATACATTTTTAAAAAATGTTGGGTTTTTGTTTTAACTCTTTTTACTCTTTAGAGTAATGAGAGGTATGAATCAACCAAGCTTTAAACTTTTCTAAAATAATGGTTTGATTAACATTAAAATACAACAAGTTTTAAAGATAGAGGGGGAGAAATTGAGTATAACTTTAGCGATAATGAAAAAGTAGCGCCGGGTGCTACGCCAGTGAATCCGACGTGAACTTCAGGGTTAGTGCTCCAGGAAGGAAGTGCAGCGCTAAATCAAGTGTTACCGCTTCACTTGGAGCGCTGAAGTTCAGCAAGAGGGGCGGTAGCTATGCAGTGCTGCCAGGAACGGAGGCTCCTTCCCTCCCTTAAAGGGAAGGGCCATTGCTGCAGGCACTGCATTAAATCGATGTCCCTCGTCGCCGACAGCAGCCACGATCCACGACGACCAGCCCCAAGCACTCTAACAGAGCGCAGGGCTGATCAATCGCGGCATAGGAAAAAGTTGAAAAAACAATCTTAAGGGTGAAAACAAATTTTTCATTGACACAAGCGGCCTTACCTTTAAATACCACTCCCCAAGCAGCCGGCCTCCCGAACAACGGTGCCTGCAGCTGTCGGTGTTATCGCCCGGCGATGCTGCAGTGGGCGGAAGCAAAGTTCGGATCCAGGGCGCTGTGTAGCCGAATGATGTCACGATCTCCGGGCGCAGGAGATTGTGGCGCTAATGGTTATTGCCGCCGCAAACCTCCATGTCAATTTCATGGGCGTTGGTACTATTACTGCGCTCGGTTACAAAACCGGTAGCGCCCTGTTATCGCCCCCCCCCTCCCCCGAGGCGCTAATGGGAGGTGCAAAGGAGACAAATTTCTAGCTCTCTAGAGATTCATACACTCTTAATTAGAAGTACAACTTGAGACTCAGAATGGCCAATTCTTCTGCTTCGGGAGACTGAGGTTAGTAATCCATTAACATCCTGCATGGTTGTTCCTCTGGACTGTCTCTGGTCGGTCTTGTGGACAGTCTCCTCTTTCACTTTGGAATGGCTGTTCTTATACCGTTCCTGCTGACAAAAAGATGCTTTTCATTAACTTTCAATTCTCTCTCACATGGTTACACAGACTGATGCTGCCAAACAGCACCTGGTGTTTACGACGGTTTCCCACAATCTCTCAAGACCTCCTCATCTGTAGCCTTCCAGCCACAGTAAATAATAATTCTAAAAGGTCTAAGAGTGTTAAAAAAACAAGCCTGAAGGCTTTGTGTCTTAATGCAAGGAGCATTCATAATAAGGTGGATGAATTAGCTGTGCAAATAGAGGTAAATGGATATGATATGATTGGGATTACGGAAACATGGCTCCAGGGTGGCCAAGGCTGGGAACTCAACATCCAGGGGTATTCAATATGCAGGAAAGATAGGCAAAAAGGAAAAGGAGGTGGGGTAGCATTGCTGGTTAAAGAGGGGATTAACACAATTGTAAGGAAGGATATTCGCTCTGATGATGTGGAATCTGTATGGGTAGAAGTGAGAAATACCAAGGGGCAGAAAACATTAGTGGGAGTAGTACATAGACCTCCAAACAATAATGCAGAGGTTGGGGATGGCATTAAAAGGGAAATTAGAGAAGCGTGCCATAAGGGCACAGCAGTTATCATGGGTGACTTTAATCTACATATAGATTGGGCTAACCAAATTAGTGACAATACTGTGGAGGAGGAATTCCTGGAGTGTATACGGGATGGTTTCCTGGACCAATATGTCGAGGAACCAACCAGAGATCAGGCCATCTTAGACTGGGTATTGTGTAATGAGAAAGGATTAATTAGCAATCTTGTTGTGCGACACCCCTTGTGTTGGAGCGATCATAATATAGAATTCTTCATTAAGATGGAGAGTGAAGTAGTTGACTCAGAGACTAGGGTCCTGAATTTAAAAAAAGGAAACTACGATGGTATGAGGCGCGAGTTGGGTAGGATTGATTGGGGAATGTCACTCAAAGGGTTGACGGTGGATAGGCAATGGCAAACATTCAAAGATCGCATGGATGAACTACAGAATTTGTTCATCCCAGTTTGGCATAAAAATAAAACAAAAAAGGTGACTCAACCGTGGCTAACAAGGGAAATTAGGGATAACATAAGATCCAAGGAGAGGACATATAAATTGGCAAGAAAAAGCAGTAAACCTGAGGATTGGGAGCAGTTTAGGATTCAACAAAGGAGGACAAAGGGATTAATTAAGAAAGGGAAAATAGAATATGAGAGTAAGCTTTCAGGGAACATAAAAACTGACTGTAAAAGCTTTTATAGATATGTGAAGAGAAAAAGATTGGTGAAGTCAAGCGTAGGTCCCTTGCAGTCAGAATCAGGGGAATTTATAATGGGGAACAAAGAAATGGCTGACCAATTAAATACATACTTTGATTCTGTCTTCACAAAGGAGGACACAAATATCCTCCCAGAGATGTCGGGGAACATAGAGTCTAATGAGAGGGAGGAACTGAAAGAAATCAGTATTTGTAGGGAAATAGTGTTAGGGAAATTGACGGGATTGAAGGCCGGTAAATCCCCAGGGCCTGATAATCTACATCCTAGGGTACTTAAGGAAGTGGCCCTAGAAATTGTAGATGCATTGCTGGTCATCTTCCAAAATTCGATAGACTCTGGAACAGTACCCATGGATTGGAGGGTAGCTAATGTTACCGCACTATTCAAAAAAGGTGGTAGAGAGAAAACGGGGAATTATAGACCGGTAAGCCTGACATCGGTAGTGGGGAAAATGCTAGAGTCCATTAAAGCAGATGTAATAGCAGAGCACTTGGAAAACAGTGAAAGGATCGGACAAAGTCAACATGGATTCACAAAAGGTAAATCGTGCTGGACGAATCTACTGGAATTTTTTGAGGATGTAACTGGTAAAATAGATAAGGGAGAACCAGTGGATGTGTGTATTTGGACTTTCAGAAGGCTTTCGATAAGGTCCCGCATAAGAGATTAGCGTGTAAAGTTAAGGCACATGGGATTGGGGGCAAGGTATTGACTTGGATAGAGAACTGGTTGGCAGACAGAAAGCAAAGAGTTGGAATAAACGGATCTTTTTCCGAGTGGCAGGCAGTGACTAGTGGGGTACCGCAGGGATCGGTCCTTGGACCCCAGCTATTCACAATTTATATTAATGATCTAGACGAGGGAACTAGATGTAACTCCAAGTTTGCAGACGACACAAAGCTGGGTGGGCGTGTGTGCTGTGAGGAGGATGCTGAGAAACTCCAGTATGATCTGGACAGGTTGGGTGATTGGGCAGAAGCATGGCAGATGCAATATAATGTGGATAAATGCGAGGTTATCCACTTTGATGTCAAAAACAGGAAGGCAGATTATTATCTGAATGGCAATAGATTGGAAGAAGGGGAAGTGCAACGGGACCTGGGTGTCCTTGTGCAATAGTCGCTGAAGGTAAGCATGCAGGTGCAGCAGGCGGTTAAGAAGGCAAATGGTATGTTGGCCATCGTAGCGAGAGGGTTCGAGTACAGGAACAAGGATGTCTTGCTGTAGTTGTACAGGGCCTTGGTGAGACCACATCTTGAGTATTGTGTGTAGTTTTGGTCGCCTTATTTGAGGAAGGATGTTCTTGCCATGGAGGGAGCGCAGCGAAGATTCACCAGGCTGATACCTGGGATGGCAGGAATGACGTATGAGGAGAGATTGGGTCGATTTGGCTTATACTCGCTGGAGTTTAGAAGAATGAGAGGGGATCTCATTGAAACTTATAAAATTCTGACAGGACTAGACAGACTAGATGCAGGAACGATGTTCCCGATGGCCGGGGAGTCCAGAACCAGGGGTCACAGTCTAAGGATAAGGGGTAAGCCATTTGGGACAGAGATGAAGAGGAATTTCTTCACCCATAGTGTGATGAACCTGTGGAATTCTCTACCACAGAAAGCAGTAGAGGCCAATTCATTAAATATATTCAAGAAGGAGTTAGATATATTTCTTAAGGCTAAAGGGATCAAGGGATATGGAGAGAAGGCAGGGACAGGGTACTGAATTTGGATGATCAGCCATGATCTCATTGAATGGCGGAGCAGGCTCGAGGGGCCGAATGGCCTACTCCTGCTCCTATCTTCTAATCTGCATAACACTTTGCGAATTTCGTCAACATTCCCAGCATGCCTTCTTGAACAGTCAGTTAAAAGGGTTAAATTAGGAGGACAGGTTGCATAGACTAGGCTTGTATTCCCTTGACTTGGAAATATATCGCTGTTCCTTCATCATCGCTTGGTCAAAGTCCTAGAACTCCCTCCCTAACAGCACTGCGCAGTGCTTCAAGATGGTGGCTCACCACTACCTTATCATGGGCAATTAAATCAAACAAGATCATCTACAATTCTTTTTAGATCACTATATTTTAAGTGTTATTTTATCCTATTGACATTGGTGTACAAGAAAGCAAAGCCAGGAAGGCTACATATTTGATTTGTTTACCTGCATGCTATTTATTGAGTTTTTGTTTCCTGTGTTACAATCTTTTTTTTAAATGTTTTTACTTCCAACGTTCTTCCCTCCTATCCTGAATGTAGCGACTTTAAAAAAATTAATTCTTGGGATTTGGGCATCGTTGTCAAGGCTTGCATTTATTGCCCATCCATATTCGCCCTTGTGAAGGTGGTGGTGGGCCTTCTTCTTGAACCACTGTCATCCATGTGGTGAAGGTACTCCCATAATGCTGTTAGGTTGGGTGTTCCAGGAATTTGACTCATCCAACAATGAAGGAATTACTAAGTGTCAGTTTGATGTGTGGCTTGGAGGGGAACTTGGAGATGGTGGTGTTCCCATGCACCTGCTGCTCTTGTCTTTCTAGGTGGTCTAGGTCTCGGGTTTGGGAAATGCTACTGAAAAAGCCTTGGTGAGTTGCTGCAGTGCATCCTATTGATAATACACACTGCAGCCATGGTGCACTGGTGGTGGAGGAGGTGGATGTTTAAGGTGATGGATGGCATGCTGAGTCACCATCCCACAGATGCCCACAGCCCTTTGGTGAATCACTCACGTGTTCATTCTTATTGTCTGAGCTGATAGTGAGTGTCAATCATGGAGGGAGCCACTAGATATCAATCAGAAGTGGGGATACTAACTGATACTTTCCTTCCTGATTTCTTGTCAGTATGGCTCAGTAATGATGCATTCTTAAGATTGTTTGTAATAAAATGCATTGGGCCTGAATTTGCAGTTGGAGGCTTCCCATGGGCGGATGCCTCCGAATGGCAAAAAATCTGTGCTCCTACCTGATGGTCCTGGATCCGCGGAGACTCACGCTCATGGGCCTCCATGTGTAGAGGCCCACATGCCCCAGGGGCGCAGGCAGTTCGCAAGTGCCCCTGGGATCACGTGGGCCAACCCAACCAATGAAAGAAGGGAATCCCCATTCATGCTTATGACGATATACGAGAGCAGATGACTGAGGTACCGAATGAGTAATTTGCATCTGTTTTCACAAAAGAAGAGGATGAAGTTAATGTTGCAGTAGAAATGGGGGTGGGGGTGTAGAGATATTTACTCGGATAAAAGTAGATAGAAAGGGGGTGCTAAATAGGTTGGCATCACTTAAAGTTAACAAGTCACCCTGTCCAGACGGGATGCATCCTCGGTTGCCAAAGGAAGCTAGGGTGGCGATAGCAGAAGCTCTGACCACATTCTTTCAATCCTCCTTGGATATTGGAGTGGTGCCAGAGGATTGGAAGACTGCAAATGTTACACCCATGTTCAAAAAAGGGGAGAGGGATAAACTTGGTAACTACAGGCCAATCAATCTAACGTCAGTGACGGGATTGTCAAGGATCAAAATTAATTCTCACTTGGAGAAGCATGGGCTAATAAGGGACAGCCAGCATGGATTTGTTAAAGGCAAATCATGTCTGACTAACCTGATTGAGTTCTTAAATGAAGTAGCAGAGAGGATTGATGAAGGTAGTGCAGTAGATGTATATATAGACTTTCAAAAGGCATTTGATAATGTACCACATAACAGACTTATTCGGAAAGTAGAAGCACAGTGGCAACTTGGGTACGTAGTTGGCGAAGGGCTAGGAGGCAGGGTATAGTGATGAACGTATGTTTTTTTGACTGTAGAGAATTATGCAGTAGGGTCCCCTAGGGGTCAGGTTTAGGACCATTGCTTTTCTTGTTTTATATAACTGCCCTGGACTTGGGTATCGGGATTACAATTTCAAAGTTTGCGGTGATAAAAAAAACTTGGCAGCGTGGTAAATAATGAGCAGGTTAGCAGCAGACTTCAGGAGGACATGGACAGACTGGAGAAATGAGCAGGCACATGGCAGATGCAAATTAATGCAGTTAAGTATGAAGTGATGCACTTTGGGAGGAACAGCATGAAGAGGCAGTATAATCTAAATGGCACTATTTTGAGGGGGAGGGGGTGCAAGAGCAGAGGGACCTGGGGGTCCATTTTCACAAATCTTTGAAGGTGGCAGGGCAAGTTAATAAGGCGGTTAAAAAAGCATATGGGATGCTTGGCTTAGTCAATAGGGGCAATGAATACAAAAACAAGGAAGTCATGCTAAACTTTTTTAAATCACTGGTTAGGCCTCAGCTGGAGTATTGTGTACAATTCTGAGCACCACAATTTTCAAAGAGCCAACACAAACACAATGGGTTAAATGGCCTCCTTCTGTGCTGTAAGATTCTATGATAACCTTCCTCCTCATTCCCTTGGTGACAGTTTTAAACTGACAATCCCTCATCACTGAATTTTCAGTCAGAAGAAATAGTCTTTCCCTGTTCACCCCATCAAAACCCTTCATAATTTTTTTAAACTTCAGAGTCAGATGATACAGAGTTCAGTTCTACTAAGACAACATGCAATTTTCATCGGCATATCAATAATCAACTAATCATACGAATGATGGAAAAATGATAAAGATCACTTTGTTGTTGGTTAATAATTTTCTGTCAACATGCCACATTTTTTCTTGAATGTTCAAGAGCAGTATTGAAAACGAATATGACCCTAAGAGCTTTTTGTTATAACTTTAATATAACAGAAGAAACTCCTACTTTAAACCATAATTAATGTAAATTCCAATCACTTTATTCTCACGTTTAAGTTGAGAAATTCATATCTGCCCTGGCTTCAATTTTAAATCAACAGTATGAATTGGGAAGGAGGGTTTGTTATTTAATTATCATAACACTGGAGGACTGGCATGGTAGTTGGCAGCAACATCTGAGTGGAATGCACTTTGGTCTGAGTACTATGGCCTGATAAAAGGAATCGGGGTCTGTTTATTCGCGACAAAATTGAGCTATCTTGCGATCATGATTTTTCTTTTTTATAAGTATTGTTTACAAAATTGTTTTTCTCTTTATTTCAGTGTTAAGTGGAGAAAGTGGATTTTAAATTCAAAACCTGATAGCTTGTGGTTTGTCTCTCCGTTGAAGTACAACTTTAATCTAAGATAGAAAATGAGACCAAGTCTGAACTTGGTAAGATGCCACTTAATGTTGGAATGTCACCTGAACAAAGCCCTGTCCCAAAGCCCTGTCCTGGGAAAAGAGTATTCCCGAAGCAACAGCACCATCCAAGATGCACTAAATGTCCAAGTTTGGTGGTAAATCTTGGATACTAATGTCAGAATCCCACGACGTCATTAAATTGCTTATGATGCCCTGGCGCAACTTTTAGGCTGGACTTAATGTGCATGTTTTGGAAACTCAAACAGATATGAGTTGACCTCCTGGAAGGGGGTCTCAAAACTCAAGCCTTAATTGTATTTGGTGGTCTTCTGTGTTTCTCTGTCACTTTTGCATTGATAGCCTTCGGAAATCACTTTGCACCAACCTAAAAGTGACAATCTAAGTCTCATACGAACATACAAGAAAAGCTGGTCCATCAAGCCTGCGCCCCGCTCATGATGTCTGGAGCATCATGACTAGACACTTCCTACCACCACCAGCCCCGACCCCATCCCCCACCCCATCCCCTTCATTAATGCATGCAGTGATTCGGAGCACCAGTTCCTATTAACACAAGCTGCAGAGGCACAACAGCAGAGCGGCTGTAACTACATGAGAGTGAATAAGAGAACTCCAATGTGTTAAACCATGGCAGAGGCAGTTAGTGCCCAGAATTTTGATGATGCAACAGCTAAGAGGCTGGGGAGGGGTTGTTGCTATTCTGCAATCAGCCCGAATGTATTCTCTAGAGCTCTGTTTTGATATTGCATTATTATTTTGAACTCTGCAGTCTTGAAAAATCAACATATGTAATGAAATCAGTGAAATGTTTACCCTGAACGAGAAGGGTTATAATTTTACAGTGGTATTACACTCTGTTTTTTAAGAGATTTTGTACAACGTCATATTGTACCATGCAGCTCCAACTGAGGCAGATTGGACTGGATACGTGTCTCAATTTAACAGTGTTGGCTAGCTCCCTCAATATTGCTTTATCTATCAGTACCTCTGCTGCTGGACTGTATTTGATTTTAAATCAGCACCAGTAGCCAATACTGAAGTCAACAACAATAGCTTGCATTTATATAGCACTTCTTATATTAGAATGCTTAAATCAGAGTCCTGAAGGATCCTGGCAATAGCTGATAGGAATGTAATACCTGTACACCCCTCCCACCCAACTCCTGACTTCAGTCCAAGTTTTTGATGTGAAATCTGGATAAGGGCAGACACAGAGAAGGAGGTCATTCAAAAATGAGCAGTGGGAACCTGGACTAAAGTTGGGACAGAGAACTGTCATTTAAATATCTCATCATTGGGACTGTATTTCTATCAACTGGAACTGTTCTGTTCCTCTTGCACTTCTCACCAAGGGAGTAATGTTCCGATCTCTCGATTATGGTTTGTTATCATTTGTCTACTTTGCTGGGCCATGAATGGTTCCTTGCAAAGGAGGCAAATAAAGAGGAGAAAAAACTGGAGAAAAGGATCAGAGCAATTATCAGGTTTGGTGGCACTTTTGGAGCAGGACTTAGACCCTGCCTTTGAGGTCCAGAGGGGATGGCTGGAGGCCTGGGACACACATCAGAATTCTATTACAAAAATGTGTGTGTTCGGAAAAGATTAAATACACAGAAAAAGGCCACTCATGCCAAAATTTTGATCCCTATATAAAATGAGAGTTAACATTACAAAGCTTCTATCCAACAAAATTTACATTTTATTTCATGTTGGATGACATCTACAAATACATTTCTTTCTCATTTCAGACAAGATACAGCATTCCTATTGTGATGAAATATGCCATTCATCAGGCACTGTATTCCCTGTGTTTAGTTTAGTTTCAGTATCATTTCCTTACCTCTATTGTATTGTGTGTAGGGCTCCGCCCATACCTGGCCCCTACTTAAGCAAGCCCCAGCATGTCTCACAGCAGTACAGCAGATCTCTGGATGAGAGACACTTCTCCAATGTGTATTACTTTCTGAGTTAATAAAAGCCTTGCTTTGCTCCGTTAACGTCGAGTCTCGGATTCATTGAGGCACATCAATTTTATTAACTCAATTTTCAACGCAATGGACCAACTCTTGAAACCCGAACGTTTGGATTTGGACCCGCATGCTTCGGACGCATCGGCACGATTCGGACACTGGTTTAAGTGTATGGAATTCTTCCTGGACAATTCCGCAGCCATCACAGGCGCTACGGACGCTGAGAGTATGAAACTCGGAATCCTGCGGAATTGGGTAAGCCACCGGGTTTACCCCCTCATCCAAGATGCCGACACGTACCCGGCCGCCTGCGACATCCTAAAGGCGCATTACCAGCAGCCTACGAACGAGGTGTACGCTAGGCATCTGCTCGCTACTCGCACACAGCGACCTGGGGAATCGCTGGATGAGTTCCTAGTCACCCTGAAAACGCTTGGCAAAGACTGCAAGTGCCAAGATGTAAAAGCCGCAGTGTACACTGACGAGCTTGTTCGTGATGCCTTTATCGCAGGCCTCAGCTCCACTTACATCCGGCAGAGACTACTGGAAAAAACGGGATTGGACCTGAAACAGGCTGTGGACACAGCGCGATCCCTGGATGTGGCCAAGAGAAACTCAGACGCCTACTCTTCGGCCCGCGCCGCCCACGCCGCCACATGTGCACCAAGGGCGCCACCATCTTGGAAGGCATCTTCCCCGCCCGGCAGCCCGACACCGTCGGGGCCCCGCTCTCCCCCCAGAAGCCCTACGACAGCCGCGACGCGTCGGGGCCCCAACTGCTACTTCTGCGGGCAGCCGAAGCACATCAGAAACCTGTGCCCGGCGAAAGGCACCATCTGCTTTAAGTGCAGTAAGAAGGGGCACTTCGGGAAGGTGTGCAGAGGGAACCCCGCTGGAAAACCCGCCACCGCCGCGTGTGCGCCGTGGGAGCGGCCATCTTGGATGCCATCTTGCCCGACCTCGTGGGGTCCGCCATCTTGTGAGCAGACAGCGTGGACGCCATCTTGTCTTGATCAGGGCCCTACAGTGGCATCGGTCACAGTGGACCAGACCAGACCGCACCCGCTATCCAAATCAATGGTGGACTTCGAGGTAAACGGGTGCGGGGTTAAATGTTTAATTGACAGTGGAAGCACGGAGAGTTTTATCCACCCTGAACTAGCACAACAACTCTCTCTAACAGTGGTCCCTGCTCGGGGCACCATCTCTATGGCTGATAAAACCCAGACATCGACCATTATGGGTTACTGCGCGGTACAATTGTCCGTTAACGGAACTGTATACGATAATTTTAATTTACTAATCATGAAGAATCTATGTGCGAGCGTGATCTTGGGCCTGGATTTCCAGTGCCACCACCAAAGCATCACGCTCAATTACGGTGGGTCCCAGCCGCCCCTCACAGTGTGCGGTCTGGCTACCCTGAAGGTAAAGCCGCCTTCGCTATTCGCGAACCTTACTCCCAACTGCCAGCCAATAGCGACCAAAAGCAGGAGGTACAGCTGGGAGGATAGGCGGTTTATCGCGACCGAGGTAGACAGGCTCCTGAAGGAGCGCATTATCGAATGCAGCAACAGCCCGTGGCGCGCCCAAGTGGTGGTGGTGAGGGGTAGCGAGAAGAAGCGGATGGTGATAGATTATAGCCAGACGGTTAATCTATACACCCAGCTAGACGCCTACCCGCTACCCCGCATATCCGAGATGGTGAACCAAATCGCCCAATACCGGGTGTTCTCCACCATCGACCTCAAGTCAGCGTACCACCAGCTCCCTATCAGACCAGAGGACCGCCCGTACACTGCCTTCGAGGCGAACGGACGCCTCTACCAATTCCTCAGAGTCCCCTTTGGGGTGACGAATGGGGCCTCGGTCTTCCAGAGGGAGATGGACCGCATGGTCGATGACCACCACTTGCAGGCAACCTTCCCCTACCTCGACAACGTCACCATCTGCGGTCACAACCAGCAGGATCACGACTCGAACCTCGAGAGGTTCCTGAAAACCGCACAAAAACTCAACCTCACTTACAACGAGGACAAGTGCGTTTTCAACACCACGCGCCTCTGCATACTAGGCAGCGTGGTGGAGAATGGGGAAATCGGACCAGACCCCGACCGATTGCGCCCCCTATGGGAGCTCCCCCTGCCCAACACTCCCAAAGCCCTGAAAAGGTGCCTGGGGTTATTTTCTTATTATTCCCAATGGGTCCCCAACTACTCCGACAAAGCCCGCCCCCTCTTGAAAGCATCCTCTTTTCCGCTCTCTGCTGAGGTCCACGCCGCCTTCAAAAGCATTAAGCGGGATATTGAGCGGGCCACGCTACAGGCAGTGGACGAGAACACTCCCTTTCAAGTGGAAAGTGATGCGTCTGACTTTGCCTTGGCGGCCACCCTCAACCAGGCGGGGCGGCCCGTAGCTTTCTTCTCGAGGACCCTCCAAGGGCCCGAGATCAGACACTCCTCCGTGGAAAAGGAGGCCCAAGCCATCGTGGAGGCAGTGCGCCACTGACGGCACTACCTAGCCGGTAAACGCTTCACCCTACTTACCGACCAGCGGTCAGTAGCGTTTATGTTCAATAATAAACAGAGGGGGAAGATTAAAAATGATAAGATTCTTAGGTGGCAGATCGAGCTCTCCACCTTTGAGTATGACATCATTTACCGGCCAGGGGCCCTTAACGAATCCCCCGACGCCCTCTCACGAGGGATGTGTACCAGCGCCACCGGGGATTGGCTACAGACGCTCCACAACGACCTCTGCCACCCAGGGGTCACACGGCTGTTCCACTTCATAAAGTCCCGCAACTTACCCTACTCGATTGAGGAAGTTCGGTCTCTGACCAGGAACGGCCGCACTTGCGCTGAGTGCAAGCCTCGGTTCTACCGCCCAGATAGAGCCCACTTAATCAAAGCTACACGGCCCTTTGAGCGGCTCAGCTTAGATTTCAAGGGCCCCCTCCCGTCAGTCGACCGCAATGTTTACTTCCTGAACACTGTGGACGAATACTCCCGTTTCCCATTCGCCTTCCCCTGCCCAGACATGACCAGCGCCACGGTCATTAAATGCCTCAACAGCCTGTTCTGCCTGTTCGGTATGCCGAGCCACATCCATACGGATAGGGGGGCGTCCTTCATGAGTGAAGAGCTACGCCAGTACATGCTGTCCAGGGGGATCGCCACGAGCCGTACCACCAGCTACAACCCCCAGGGTAACGGCCAGGTGGAGCGAGAGAACGGGACAGTATGGAAAGCAGTCACTCTAGCTCTAAGGACCAAGGGCCTCCCTATCTCCCGCTGGCAGGAAGTCCTCCCAGACGTGCTCCATTCGATACGGTCGCTATTGTGTACTGCCACTAATGCCACGCCTCATGAACGAATGTTTGTCTTTCCCCGGAAATCCACCTCAGGCGTATCCATGCCGTCATGGCTCTCCACCCCAGGTCCGGTATTTGTACGAAGGCATGTGAGGGGCCACAAGACGGACCCCCTCATGGAGTCAGTGCACCTACTCCACGCCAACACGCGTATGTCCGGCACGCCAACGGAAGGGAGGACACCATGTCCATAAAAGACGTCGCCCCAGCCGGTAACGACAACAACCACGACAACAACAGCAACAACGATCACAGCAATTCTTACCCACCCACTATCCTTTCACCACCCCCGGAAGAACATCGACCAACGGTGCCCCCACCAACTACCCCTTCAACAACCCTGGCGGCGCCCCCGGCAGAGACCCAGGAGGCCACCGGGGACACCCAGCCGACACCCGCGGCACCACAACAGCTACGTCGGTCACAGAGGACTATCAAACCCCCGAACAGACTAAATCTGTAGAAGGGGTGAATGTGATGAAATATGCCATTCATCAGGCACTGTATTCCCTGTGTTTAGTTTAGTTTCAGTTTCATTTCCTTACCTGTATTGTATTGTGTGTAGGGCTCAGCCCATACCTGGCCCCTACTTAAGCAAGCCCCAGCGTGTCTCACAGCAGTACAGCAGATCTCTGGATGAGAGACACTTCTCCAATGTGTATTACTTTCTGAGTTAATAAAAGCCTTGCTTTGCTCCGTTAACGCCGAGCCTCGGATTCATTGAGGCACATCACCTATCAACTGCTGTCAACGGTTGTTCTGCTTGACTCCTAAGGTGCTGTTATATTTAAATGGCAGCTCTCACTCTTACTTTCAGTTCCAGCTCCTACTGCAGACATAAATCATCTCTCCCTGTACCTATCCATTCAATTTTAAATCAGCACTGGAAGCCTGAACTAAAATTGGAAGGGGGAGTTTTCATTTAAATATTGCAGTACATTTGTTGAGTGCAGCTGCAACAACACTCAAGTAGCTCGACACCTTCCAGGACAAAGCAATCCACTTGATCGGCAGCCCATCCACTACCTTAAACATCCACTCCCTCCACCACCAGCGCACAGTGGCTGCAGTGTGTACTATCTACAGGATGCACTGCAGCAACTTCCCAAGGCTTCTTGACAGCACCTCCCAAAACAGTCAACCTCCACCACCTAGAAGGACAAGAGCAGGAGATGCATGTGAATGCCATCCCCTCCAAGTTCCCCTCCAAGTCACACAAAACTGATTTGGGCAAATATCCCCATTCCTTCATGGTCGCTGGGTCAAAATCCTGGAACTCCCTGCCTAATAGCACTGTGGGAGTACCTTCACCATGCAGACTGCAGCGGTTCAAGAAGGCGGATCACCACCACCTTCTCAAGGGCAATTAGGGAGGACAATAACGCTGGCCTTGCTAGCGATGCCCACGTCCCAAGAATACATTTTTAAGAAGTAATTTCACTGTTGCTTCTCTGCTCCAGCACTTTGATCTTTAAGTGGCGACTCTACCTCCCAAGTCTAACTTCAGTCTTGGCTTCCACTGCTGACTTAAAATCTGACACAGCCCAGTAGGACAGGTACTAGTACAAAGAGCCTGCTAAAAGTCGTGAAGAAGCTTTGTTTAAATAATATTGGGGGAGTCATGTATCCAATCAAGCTTTTCAATTGATGTTGTTTGTTACTGGACCTGTGAGCATTCGGGAGGGAGGGGGTAACATCCTAGTGTGATGAGCGGCATAGGCAGACCCAGACCTGGCAGTAGTGAGGAACAGAGCAGGAAATAAAGGGTGGGACAGAACACCAAATGGCATCAGCCCAGACCCTCTTTACTCACCACCTCCCCAAGAGCTGCCAGGTCCCAAGGTGCTTGCTCCACTCTCAAACTCCAGCCGGAGCCCCAAGCTGCCCCCAGAGTCCCCACCTCCAACCCAGTACATTTTGCTGCAAATTAGCATATGGGATTGGAACTACCGCTCGTGTGGAGGATGAACACCAACACGGACTGGTTGGGCTGAATGGCCTGTTTCCGTGTTGTAAGTCCTACATAATTCTGTGTAAAATAGAGAGATACAGACACCACAATAAGAAAAAAAACATGCAACAGGTAGAAGAAGAGAGAAAAGATGAAGAGAATGACACAAAATATTAGAAGATGGGTCAGAAGCAATGAAATAGATCAGGGAGATAAACTAAATGTAGGTAGGCAGCTTGGTGTGACCATAATATGATCAGGTTTAAGATCCTAATGGAAAGGGAGAAAGTCGGTACAAAAAACACCAGATTGGATTAGGGCAGGTTTTAGAAAGATAAGAAGTGAGTGAGCTAGCTGAGGTGAGGTGGAAGGAGAAACTAGCACGCAACTGTAAAGCAACAATGGAACGTTTTAAACAAAATTGGTTAAGGTCAATTTTAATCGTTCCATCAGCCGATTGGCTGTCCGTTTTACACTCTGCTCCATTTTCCTTTCCATTGAAGTCAATGGAAAGGAGAATGGGGCAATGTGAAAAACATGGCAGCTGATCCTGCTGGGCAGGAAGGAGGTGGCAGTGGAACAGTTAAAATCGATCCCCAGAATAAGTATATTTCATTTAAAAAAGAAAGGAAACCACAAGTAGTTTTAGGATGCCATGGATAAGTAAAGAGGTTAGAAACCAATTTAAATTGAACACTAAAAAGAATAATGATGATGAAAAAACTGAAGAATACAAGCAAAAAAGAAAAGAGTTTAAGAATGGGATAAGGAAAGCTAAGAGGGAGTATGACTAAAACATCAAAATATTTTATTGTTAAAAGTAAGGTGGAACCCTCGAGAGAAAATAAATATTAATTTGTAGATGATGATCAAAATATGGTGGAGGTACTTAATAAGTACTTTGTTGCAGTCTTTATAAAGTGGATGTTGAGAGAGGAGGTGATTCCTGAAGTGATTAAGAGTGAGATGAGTGATGTTATGATGGATAAAAAGAACATTTTAGGTAAGTTAGTTAGGCAAAAGAAAGACAAAGCGTCAGGGTTTGATGGGACACATCCTCAGATCCTGAGGGAGATGAGGGAGGAAATTGCAGAGGCAATAGTAATTATATTTGAGGGCTCTGTTAAGTGTGGATGTGTGTAGGAGGACTGGAGATTGGGCAATCTAGTACCGAATTTTAAAAAGTGAGACAGAGCTAAACTGGGTAATTACAGACGAGTTAGCTTAACATCTGTGGAAAATTTTTAGAGTCTTTAATTAACGATGAAATTAACCAATAGCTAGATAAAGATAAAGCAAAAGTGGCTTGCACGGATTTCAAAAGGCTTGAGGTTGAGGCAGAAACGATGTCAAAACTCCAAGATTAGATTGGATAAGGGGATGAAGGAATACAGGGACAGGGTGCAACAGGATGATTAGGACTGTTTGCTTGCATGCAGGGTAAACACCGACACAGGCTAGTCAGACTGAATGACCTGCTTCTGTGTTGTAACTTGTATGTATTTCTATGTACACTAGAAAGACAGTGGGCTAGAAATAGGTTCGCGCCGGCCTACCTCTTCTTTCTGCCTGCACCAATGTGGCAGGTGGCGCACCTCTGGCGGGTAATGAGCACATGTGCCTCATCTGAATTATTAAATGCTTAGGTGCTTGTTTTTGCACTGGAAAAACGGGCGCAGCGCCATTGGATTTCTCGGTCAGTTACTCAAAATGACTAATAATTTTTTGTCCAAGACAAATGCCACTGGATATCCATTAGTAATAATTTATAATAGTTATTGATCTATTTGCTAGAATATTAGATATTTTCTATGCAAGTAAAAAAGATTTTGTCCACAGTTGGCTATCATGCTCTACATGATCACTGAATGGTTACCAGGCACACAGAGCTCCCTGGAACCAACCGCTTTGCTCCCAATTCAACTATCGCTCTGCAACCAGGTCTTGGTATTGGTCTTCAGAATGTGTTGGCCATTTAAATGTTGATAGTAACCACTGTAGGCTGTGTTCTTGCAGAACCTCTTACCGATTGAATCATTTTGGCTCAGAGAAGCCTGGAATTTCCTGGAAAGTTTTGGCATAATTACAGTGCTGCGCTGAGCAAATTAGCGCAGAACTAATTTACGTGGTTTTAACACTGAAACATAAATACACACAAATTTCCTTGATCGTTTAGGCTGCTTCCGAGAAAATGTCCACCAAAACTCTCTGCTGTTCATTGAAAAAGCTCTGCACTCCATGCAAAGGATCAGTTCATGTGACTTTCTGAGATTTATATGTGAATAAAGCGCTGGCATAGATCTAAGCCCCCAAATTTTGGCACAGCACAACCCAATTCACTAACATTGGTGTAATTGAGATTTAAGGAGTTTGATAGTGATTATTTTTTTTCAAATCATTCTTACTAAGACCCAAACTATATTTAACCAAAATGCCGTCAGTTTCAGTGTACCCTCCCGCTTCCACACGTGTTCAGAAGGACTAAACTGCAGGAATGGCCTTCCCAATGGTCAAACCCCTGTTCTGTATAATAATGCAATAGGAAGAGGAGCAGCAGAAGCAAGATGCTCTGCGTGTGAGGCACTGTGGCAGAAGGTAGTGACAATATGAAATCACTAGCACAGCAACACAGTGGCCATGAAATTCTTCAGAGCTGCTCCTGCTCCGACAGCGTTACGTGTATAAACAGGGGTTCTTCCGCAGTGGTTTTATCCCAGGACTGCGGGGAGAGCGGAGTTGGGATAAAGCGGGGAGAGCGGAGCTCGGATAAAGCGGGGAGAGTGGAGTTGGGACAAAGCAGAAGTTGAAAGAGTGACGTCAGAACCATCGCAGAGATAAATTTAGTTTAAAAAGAGCGGGCAATGAAGCTAACGTAAGGGAAAATCTGAAAAAGTGACATCACGGCAAGCACGGAGGAGGAACTCTTAGGGTGAGTAAACCGTAAGTTATTTGTTTTTTTTAACGAAAGCTGTCTACTTAATTTTAATTCAAGCTATCAATACACAAGTAAATAAAAAAGACCAGAGCTGGCAGGGCAGGCTGTATGTCGGGACTGCAGTATGTTGGAGTTTGTGGACAGCAAGACTGTGCTGGATTCCCACATCTGGGAAAAAAGTAACACAGCCATCAGTAAAACAGAAATAGAATCCATGTGGATAGAGATGAGATATAAAGGATCAATCACACTAATTGGGGTAGTCTACAGACCACCTAATAGTGGAAGGTTAGTGGAGGAAGAATTATGCAAAAGCATTAGGGAAATGAGTACAAACATAGAATAATAATCACGTGGGATTTCAATTACCCTGAAATTAATTGGCCAGAAGAGGTAGGCAAAGGGGATACGTGAATGGAGTTCCTACAATGTGTACAGGACCCCTTTCTATCCCAGTATGTAAGAAGCCCAACAAGGGAGGATTCGCTACTGGATCTGTTAATGGGGAATGAACCAGGTCAGATAAAAAAAGTAAAAGTAGGGGAACACCTAGGCAATAGTGACCATAATATAAAATGCTCAGGATAATAATTGAGAAGGACATAAGCATGACAAATACCAGGGTAATAGATTGGAGAAAATCTGATTGAGGGGCTGAGAATGGAACTTGGGAAAATAAAATGGACAACAATATTGGCAAACAATGATGTAGAACAGCAATGGGAAACATTTAAAACAGTTTTCAACAGAGTGCCGGAAAAATATATTCCGCTAAAAAACAAGAAAAAACTAAACACTAATGGGACACCATGGATGAACAAAGACATCAGGGACAAATTGAGGGGAAGAAAGGGATATACACTAAGTACATGGACAGCAAGGAGAGCATGACAAGGGAGAATACAAAGAGACCAGGAGAAAAGTTAAAACAAGGAAGGCAAAGAGGAACTATGCAATTAAATTATCAAGGAACATAAAACAAAATAGTAAAATATTCTACAGACATATACATAAAAAAAGGAAAGTTGTGATGGGAATTGGGCCACTAAATAACAGACAGGATAAAATCACAGGCAGCTATAGCGATATGGCAGAAACATTAAATAATTATTTTGCTTCAGTATTTACCAGGGATACAGATCAGGTGGATGTGACATCGGAAGGTGAGATTAGAAATTATATAACCGCATTTAAAATAAAAAGAGGAAAAATATTAAATTAATTAATCAAACTCAAAGAGGATAAAACCCCTGGTCCGGATGGATTGCATCCACGCATTTTAAAAGAATCTAGGGAAGAGGTAACAGAGGCACTGTTACACATATTTAATCATTAATAAGAAAAAGGTTTAATGCCAGAGGACTGGTGGATAGCTAATATTATACCTATAATTAAGAAGGGAGATAGAACATGTCCATAGAACTATCAATTGTAGGAAAAATTATGGAATCCCTATTAAAGGAGAAAATAGAAATCATCTAGAAACCAAAAATATAATAATGAATAATCAGCATTGATTTCAAAAGGGAAAATCTTGCTTGACCAGCCTCACTGAATTCTTTAAAGAGGTAACAGAGAGAGTAGACAAGGGTAATGCAGTAGATGTAATTGATCTAGTTCTCCAAAAGGCCTTCGATAACGTACCATATAATAGATTAATGAATAAGGTCAGAGAATGCAGAGTCGGGACAATTAGCAGAATGGATAGTTAGCTGGCTGAAAGACAGAAAGCAGAGAGTAGGACTAAAGGGTAGTTAGTCACAGTGGCAGAAGGTGGGAAGTGGGGTCCCACAAGGATCAGTGTTGGGACCACTGTTGTTCACAATTTATAGTAACGATTTGGAATATAAAACACAATTTCTAAATTCGCGGATGACACCAAACTGGGAGGGATTATCAACACTGAGGAGGACTGCAACAAATTACAAAGACATTAGTAAACTTGGAGAATGGGCATAAAATTGGCAAATGAATTTCAACATTGATAACTGTGAGGTATTACATTTTGGTAAGAAAAATAACAAGGTCACATATTACTTGGAAAATAAGAATCTAAATGGGGTAGAGGAGCAAAGGGATTTGGAAGTACAAATACACAAATCACTAAAAGTTGTGATGCAGGTCAATAAGACCATAACAAAAGCAAACCAAGCACCAGGGTTTATTGCTAGAAGGATAGAATTGAAAAGTAGAGAAGTTGTGCTAAACATGTATTGAACCTTGGTTAAACCACACTTGAAGTACTGTGTGAAGTACTTCAAGAGTGGTTTAACTTAGGTTCAATACAATAAAAAGGATATAGAGGCACTGGAGAGGGTGCCATAAAGATTTACAAGGATGATACCAGAACTGCAAGGTTATACCTATCAGGAAAGGAGGAGGCAGCGGGGTGAACTAATAGAGGTCTTTAAAACTATGAAAGGTTTTGATGGAATAGACACAGGGAGAGGGTCTCCACTTGTGGGGAGGAGCAAAACTAGAGGCCATTAATATAAGATAGTCACCAAGAAATCAAATAGGGTATTCAGAAAAAACTTCTTTACCCAGAGAGTGGTGAGAATGTGGAACCCACTACCACAGGGAGTAGTTGAGACGAATAGTATAGATGCATTTAAGGGGAGGCTAGACAAGCACAAAGGGAGAAAGGAATAGAGGCTTATGCTGATAGAGTTAGATGAGGAAGGCTGGGAGGAGGCCCAAGTGGAGCATAAACGCCGGCATGGACTGGTTGGGCCAAATGGCCTGTTTCTGTGCTGTATATTCTTTGTAATTCTATGTAAAACTTGTGGTGAAGTAACTCTAGTAGATTGGGAACATCTCAAAGGAATTTTCTGGCCAATATCACTCAAAAGTAAAACTACCTCTGGTAGGGATGTTAAACTCAGAAGGTAATTCTGAATAATTCAGGCTTTAACAATAATAACAGTGGCTTTTTGATGCTGCTCAAATTGACATGGTGGTGAAAGTGTGCAAATGTATCTTTGTTATTGGAAATAGCAGTGGAGCCACTGCCTTTTCAGTTGCATGTAGAAATGAGAGGCTAAAGCAGAAATAAGTTCCTGTCTAGTGGGCTTGGTGATAACATGTCAGGGGGAACTATGAGTTCAAACCCAGATTTTATTGATTTCATACTTTTGTCTCTAATTTATGCAAGTTTTGGTCATTCTTGTCAGACCATTAAATGATGCAGCACTGCTGCTGTGAAGCATCAAGGCACTCTATTTTACACTCCACACAAAAGAGAGACTAGCATTTATATGGTGCCTTTCATGACCAAAAGTGCTTTACCACTAAACAGCAATAAAGACACATGCAGTAAGTCATTATTTTCTGAGTGGAATACAACATTTTTAAAATAGCATCTACAGTTGTAACACAAATGGGCAACAATTGGCTAAGCTGTATTTGCACTTGTCTTATGTTCCGGTGCAGGGAAATGAACTCCGCACCAAATTTTGGCGTAAGTTATTGCAGGCAAGATCGGCGTGAAAACTGATGTAAATTTCAGCATAATTTCTGTGCAAGTCCATTCCAGGAAATTCAGGCAAGAGGGTCCAAATGCAGATTTTCCCTCCTCCCACTGGACTACCAGGGGTTTCTGGCTAAAAACCATCACAAAAAACAGCTGTAAAGCATTGATCCACCAATACAAAATAAAACTTTTTTATTTAAAAAAAAAAGTTTGCCCTGAATTTCAGCTACTGTTGTTTGAGGTCAGGTAACCATTTTCTTTTACAATTTCAAAGGTGAAACTAAAGGGTAAATTCACCGATTCTTTGCTCTCAGTGAGTAACTGTGCTCAAAGGTTGAAGATGGGGCTGCAACACTACCACTGATTCTCCGTCCCACATTATCTTCGAGCTGAGCTCCCTCCTGGGAACCCCAAAATGGTGGGATCTACCCTTGAATTTTAATGTTAATCCTAGTTTTCATTTTGTATTGAGCTGGAGGAGGAAATAATGATTTTTAGTGCTTCATATTTGATTGAGATTTAGCTGTTCAGTTCAAATCATTATCTGTGAATGTGATCACGCAGAATTAATGATTTTGAGCTTCTAACAGGATTAGTTGTGTGCTCACTGCACTGCACATTAGCATTTCAATAATACTATGGCCAATGGTCGTGGTACCTTAATAATCTGAATAATGAAAACCCGGTTTTAAAATGCTCATTAAATGTGTTTGATGAGTATTCCATAACCTAATCATTTATAAATTGAATTACACTATGGCCACAATCTTGTGTGACTGGCAGGGTTTGTACTCCTCTGATGAACATCAGAAAAACAACTGAGGGTTAAGCCAGTAACGGAACATTTCAAGGAATAATTGGACGATTCCCATCTTCATTGGTCGACAAAGAAAATGCAAGAACAGCCTTTCAAATCAGTTGAAAGCACTTCAGATTCTGTTCTGTCTGAACACCACTCAAAGAAGCCCGTGTGCCTTTATCCACATTTTCAGTATAGTGCTATATATTTGAACAGCCTAGCAGTGTGTTTGAGATACTGTGGAATTGTATGCAAAGTCGAGAGTAACACACTGAAAGACAATCATGTGCTTGGCAAATACTCAGCAGGTCAGACAGCATCAATGGAGAGAGAAACAGAGTTAACGTTTCAGGTCGATGACCTTTCTCATCGACCTGAACTGCCAACTCTGTATCTCTCTCCACAGAGGCTGTCTGACCTGCTGAGTACTTCCAGCATTTTCTGTTTTTATTTCAGATTTCCAGCATCCGCAGTATTTTGCTTTTGTATTAGAACTCTCTAGGATCTTGCTTAAATCTAGGATCCGCTCTCCAACAGAGGTGACTAGGCTTGCTGGTAAACTTAGTTGTTTATGCACATGGATCATAAACTTACCTTTCAGATTATATGGGCCGCAGACCAAGCTGTCATTTCTTGCTGTTGTGGTTTCTTGACATACCAGTCATCTGTGAATCATTTTTACTGGAGTAGTTAGGCAATGAGGCAGTGGCAGTCTCTGCTATCATCTCTTTCAGTGGGACCAGGATTGTCGGAGCATGCTTTTTGCTACGTGAAATCATTGACTTGCCCAATTACACCCTAATTACTATTTGTGCAAGTTTATCTATGCTCTCAATAACCAGCAGGGTCAAATTTGAGAGGCATCTCTCCTGGTCCCTTTCTGCCTCTATCAAAACAAAATAAGCAGCGGATCAAAGCCCTCACCTCATGCTGCGACAGTTTCCTCTCCTGTCTGCCATATTTTATAAAGCTCCTCAGCAGTGAATAATTTTATCCTTTGCTATATAAAAGTCCTGGTAGCTCAGGTGACATTTAATACTTTCTACTGCGCGCTGTAATCCTGGAAATGCAGTGTAATAGAATCCATCTACAATCGAATACATCACTAAAACCTGTGACCTTTTGACTGGGAACTGTATTTAACTTTTGGAGCTGTTGAGCTGCTATTTAGTAAATAAATATGATTTTTTTTTTCTCCCACCATTTTTTTTGAATCAGTGATGCGTATATAAGAAAATTCTCCTGTAACTGTTTTATTTATTTAGCATTCAAAGCAACTATATAAATTATGTAGTGTTAGCTTTACACTATGAGGCTCTATTAACATCTCCAAACTAAACATGGCAGCTTATGCACATGTTTAATTCACAGCCCCATATCTTTATCAAAATAAAAATGACAATTTCAGATTTTTGTTTCCTGTGCAACAGATAGTTGTCTTTGTTGTGAGCTTTTAGTCATGCCATTTTATCCGCAAGAACAAAAACTTATCCTATTACAAGTCTTGAAATTACTGGAAAAAGCAAAATACCCACAGGCAGGCAGCTGCATATGTGACCATGTTTGTCCTTGTGCACAACTATTGGCTCCACCGATACTATGCTTTGCTGTAATTGTCCCTCGTGACATGCTGCAGGCAATTTACATTTTACTGTAAGCGGACTAAAACTACAAGATCTGACCCAACTGTGACCTATCCAGTGCTTATCAGGGACATAACCTAATGTAACAGGCTTATTATACTATGTATTTGAGCGAAATTGGAAACCTGATTTAAAATTCAATGTCGATAGTTTGACATTGCATAGTTAAAAAATATGCATGTAGATTAACAATTCCTGATCAATTATATTGATATATACTGGTGAATAAAATAGTCCTTTCAACCTGTAGATTGAGTGCCATTGAAAGAACAGGTGAAACTAATTTAATTTGGCTTAATTCCCAAGTGGTTCTTGCACTGTACCAGTACTATTTATTAGCTAATTTTAACATGCTGTTTTTGCTTATATTGGGAAATGAGGCAGATCTATAAAAGGAATGTTGCTATGTCACAGATATTGAATCTATTCATTAATTTTAAATAACTGTCAGGAATGATTTAACACCATCAGAGTGTAGTTAATCTTGTATCATGGTATGTCATTTTTCATTTAATGCAATTTTGGTTGTTTTTGTTTCTTTTACGGCACGTACTCAGCTTATATTTCTCCTGGTTTTATTTTTTAAATATATTTACGTTGCTGGTGTTGCATCGATCCAATGCCTCCTTTTGGCTGAACTAATGTAATTTTTTTTAACTTTCTGAACTCATCTAAATCTTTACACCAAAATTATATATTTTCTGAAACACCATCAATGTTTCTATAGTGTCCCCTACGTATAGAAAGATGTCTTGAAGCCCTTCAACAGAGTACTGGCAAACAGTGA
Source organism: Somniosus microcephalus (assembly GCF_052327205.1). Taxonomy (NCBI): domain Eukaryota; kingdom Metazoa; phylum Chordata; class Chondrichthyes; order Squaliformes; family Somniosidae; genus Somniosus; species Somniosus microcephalus. Next base: position 75,874,457 of record NC_140994.1, on the reverse strand, counting down.
ATACCAGAAGAAGGAAAAATGGGAAAAGTTGGGGTGGGGGTGGGGTTTATTGGGAGGGGAAGGCTAGGACACGGTCAAAGTGAAGGGTTTTTTAGGAAGTTTCCAGAAGCAGGTCGGGGAGGTGGCAATGTGGAGGGATTTAGGGTGGCAGTTCCAGTGGGCAGGACTGCAGTGGTTGAAAAGGTGGTAATCAATAGTGGAACAGAGGGAATGGGAAATGAGGAACGATGAATAAACTGATGTTCGAGGGACGAAAGGTGCGCGTAGGTACGTACATCTGGAGGAGGTCAGTGCGGTAGCGTGTTTGGAGGCCCTGGAGAGATTTAAAAGCAAGGATGAGCATCTTAAAAGTCAATTCAATAGGTTAATGGAACCAGTTGAGCTTTGCCAGGATGAGAGTAAATGTGAGCACATTTATGGTGCAGACCACAACAGAAGTGCTGTAATGGATGAATTCCAGATTCCTCCAATTGTTGCACTGAATATTTCAAACCAACACTACTGCTCCTGGGAAAAAATAATTTAAGTTGTCTTGTACTTGATTTAATTTATACCAGTAAAAATGTGGGCCACAGCATTCTGAATGAGGTGGAGATGGGGTATACAGCAAAGAAAGCCGAGTGTTAAGGCGATGTAGGCAGCACTGAGGCAGCACTGAACAAAAGCAGTCCTAGTAACGTAATGTTAACAGGCAGTTAATTGGCTGTAATGCCCTTCCCGCCTCGAGGGGATAGATCCCTGCGCGACTTGGGGACCCGCCTCCTGGGAAGATGGCACGGAGATGGGTTGGGAGCGGAGTTGGTACCTGCTCCCAGTTTCTGCCATTTTCCTGGCAGTCCCACCTCCATACCCGCCTCCCCAGGAAAATTCCCCCCTATGTGTCAGCCTAGATTACGCACTGAGGTCCTGGCGTACGTCTTCCACCCGCAACCCTCTGAATCCAAGGTAACGCTGCACCGCTACCCACTGAACCAAGCTGTCATTCAGTTATGATAAATATAACAGACAAACTATTAAAATTCAGCCTTTGAAATGTTTTCATTTGCCTCGAAGGAACTTTCAAATGCATGCCCAGCTGATGTGTTATGTGAAGGTTTGTTTTCTTCAAGACTGGTTCCAGCTACTTTGAGAGAAACGGATGATGTTCCCTGGCTAAAATCTATGAATTGACTTTGTTTGAAACTGTCACTGCACTTGCATTATTGAAAGGGTTTAAAAATAGAGTAGGGTTGGAGTGGTGATGCGTTTTACTTAGTGTAGAAAGTTAGAGAATTCCATTCAGATCTATAGTAGGCTCCAAAATGCTGGAAAATCAGATGTCAAACAAATCTAAATTTCTTAGGAGGGTGCATGCCCCCAAACATCCCTGGAAAGCAACTTTCATTTTATCAGCAGTCACGTCTCCCTTCAATGAGTCTCTCTGTCATCCAATGATGGCAGGAACTGATCCTTGGATATGCATGTTCTTTTTCCAGCCTTCCAGCAACTGCCTTCCCAAGCTTTAGAATTTGCTCATAGGCTATACGATGGATATCTTGTTCCAGAATGGTGGCATGGCCCGCAGAGGACGGCTGTAATGTGCAACCCACCTGGATGTTTAAGAAATCCAAGCCCAGTGTTTTGTATCAGATTTTTCTGTCACAGCTGCATAAACCAGGTCCTTGTGTGTGAGGGGCTTGGCAAAAATATCTGCAAACTGTGAAGCTTACTTCTCCTCAGGAATATTGAGCACCAGTTTGATGTGGGCCAGAGTCCTTCCTAATTGCAATTATCTATCGTTCTGCCACAACTCACAATCACATCATAGTCCTTCATCTTGCACATGGGTCAAAGGAAGCCTTTCTAATGTCTAAACCATAAAAGAGAACAGTTTAGAAACTTTTTTTTAATGTCACAAGCTTAACCCCTATTGGGACTATGCTGTCATTGGAGTAAGATCAGAGCCCCTTTAACCCTTCTAAGTGTGATCATGAAGAACTATGTCCAAGATCAATTTGGCATCCACCAGAACCTTTGACATTTGAGAGAAAGCTCTTGAATCGCCCAATCAAAATCTTTTGAGATCCCCTCTTGACCATGCAGTGTCATAATACTGCTTTGGGGGCACCCACTACCATGTAGCATTGGTTAGCCCATTGCTCAAGATCACAAGTATATTGCACTAAATCCTCTGGCGAGTCCACTGACAATAAACTATCATATGAAAAAAGAGGCACGACAATTCCTTTAAAAAAAATGCTTGGAACCAATGTCCTGAAGCTGTCCCTTAAGGTACATTCCAGCCAAGTCTTCATCAATGATGTGAAAAGGATTGGTGATGGTGGAAACATTGCTTGATTCCTCTTTGAGAGAAGTAGGTTTAGTGAATTGCCAATCCACCCTTGCATGAATCCTAAAGCTGGTGGTTTAGCCATGTGTCCCTATAGCTTCCTGTTTCTTTATGTAGAATCATAGAATGGTTACAGCACTGAAGGAGGCCATTTGGCCCATCGAGCCCGTGCCGGCTCTCTGCAAGAGCACTTCAGCTAGTCCTACTCCCCCGTCCTTTCCCCATAGACCTGCAAATTTTTTCCTTCAGGTACTTATCCAATTCCCTTTTGAAAGCCACAATTGTGTCTGCCTCCATTGCCCTCTCAGGCATTCCAGATCATAACCACTCGCTGCGTAAAAAAGTTTTTCCTCATGTCGCCTTTGGTTCTTTTGCCAATCACCTTAAATCTGTGTCCTCTGGTTCGCGACCCTTCCACCAATGGGAACAGTTTCTCTTTATCTACTCTGTCCAGACCTATCATGATTTTGAACACCTCTATCAAATCTCCTCTCAACCTTCTCTGCTCCAAGGAGAACAACTTCAGCTTCTCTAGTCTATCCAGATAACTGAAGTCCCTCATCCCGGGAACCATTCTTGCCAATCTTTTCTGCATCCTCTCTAAAGCCTTCACATCCTTCCTAAAGTGCGGTGCCCAGAATTGGACACAATACTCCAGTTGAAGCCGAACCAGTGTTTTATAAAGATTCATCATAACTTCCTTGCTTTTGCACTCTATGGGCTCGATTTTCCAAGCCCCGAGGAGGCGGGTTTGGAGGCGGGAGTGGTGGGAAAAATACAGAATCGGGGGGCAGGAACCCATCCCGCCCCCAACCCACCCCCGTGCCAATGTCCCAGGAGGCGGGTACCCGACCTGTGCTGGGAGCCGCCTCCCCGAGGCGGGATGGGGATAAGTGCCAATTAACTGCCTGTTAACAGGTAGTTAACAGGCAGTTTGTTGCCTAATCCCTATTTTTAGCCCTGAAGTGTGGGCTGTCCAACGGCTCCAAATCACGCCAAGTTAGCGAGGTGGACCATCGGTCTGCAGGGGTTGGCGGGGTCGAGATGTCCGTTGTGCAGGTGAGTGATGGGTGCATGTGTGCAGAGGTAAGTGTGTGAGGTAAGTGTAAAGTGTTTTAATAAGTTTTACTTACCTTTACTTTCTCCTGCAGGCTTCCTTCCTTCAGTTCTCGGGAGTCCCTCAGTTCACCGGCACAGAAAGCAGAATGGCCGCTGAACTGTCAAAAGCTGCAGCCTCTGCTTTCTGGTCTGGAGAGCTCTCTAACTGAGTCTGAGTAGAAGGACTCAAGTTAGAAGACAGACTGTCAGTGTTTGACACCTTCACAGAGCTGTCAAACGCTGAGTTTTCATCTATCAAAAGCTCTTGACAGATGAAATGTCAATTGTTGACGTCACCAGTAACCAGGTGGCCCTTAATTGGCCTGCTGAGCCCGCTGGGCGGGCTTAACAAGGTCAATCAAGGGAAAATAGCATGGGTTGGCCACAAGTCGATGGAGGCAGGACTACAACCCAAAAAGTGGGAGTCCCGCCTCCAAAAGCTCCCCATTGACAAAATTGAGCCCTATGCCTCTATTTATGAAGCCCAGGATCCCATTTTTTAACCGCTTTCTCAACCTGCCGTTCCACCCTCAACAATTTATGCACATATACCCCCAGATCTCTCTGTTCATGCACCCCCTTTAGAATTGTACCCTTTAGTTTATATTGCCTCTCCTCGTGCTTCCTACCAAAATGTATCATTTCGCACTTTTCTGCATTAAATTTCATCTGCCACGTTTCCACCCATTTCACCAGTCTGTCTATGCCTTCTTGAAGTCTATCACTATCCTCCTCACTGTTCACTATACTTCCAAGTTTAGTGTCATCTGCAAATTTTGAAATTGAGCCCTGTACACCCAAGTCCAAGTCATTAATATATATCAAGAAAAGCAGTGGTCCAAGTACCGACCCCTGGGGAACACCACAGTACATATTCCTGCAGTCCAAAAAGCAACCAATCACCACTACTCTCTGTTTCCTGTCACTTAGCCAAATTTGTTTCCATGCTGCCAATGTCCCTTTTATTCCATGGGCTTCAACTTTGCTGGCAAGCCTATTATGTGGTACTTTATCAAACGCCTTTTGGAAGTCCTTGTACACCACGTCAATCACATTACCCTCATCAACCCTCTCTGTTACCTCATCAAAAAACTCAATCAACTATAACTTCACTCTGGAACACTAAGCATGTGCCTGCCTAAAATGCTCCAATCTAGAAGAACAGTTCCAGTGGCAGTTCCTGGCATTGACCTTCAAGATTATTGCCATTCTCCCACTTGCCTAAAACAAATTTTCAGAATTTGGCATGAATATCTTCCACATCTGCATCCTACCAGTGCAGAGTCTAATTCCTCTCAGAGAACTAATTCATTGACGTAAACCTGTCAGCTTTTCCAATCTTCATGCAGATTGGCCCTTACTGTGGCTCATTGGTTTTGACGCCAACTTTGTATAATGCTGCCTCTAGTTCCCAAGGATGTCCTGACAGGTTTTTTTTGAAGAACAGTGAACTTGTTAGTATTTGCCATGAGCTAAAATGAACCTTTTCAGCCATGGTTAATGACAGAAATTAGCCCTGACTTAAGATCATTTTTGTGTAATTGTGATCCCTTGTAATGTACTGATGACCCTCTTAGCTTGATGATGCACTGCATCATCATCTACCTTCTAAGCAGCTTTCAATTGCTCTGAAGAGACTTGGGGAAAAAAAGACTGTTGCTTTTGTCTAACCTTTCGCAGTTCCATACACAGGACTCTGTTTAGTGGATGAGTGGCTCCAGCTTCAGTATTTATGGCTCCAGATGCAGGAGGAAGAAAATCACAGGGCAAACTCGATGATGTGGCTAATCAACAGTCACAAAATAACTCATGGCCAAGGTCTCTGTGCACAGCAATATCCTTCTTGTGGCTGAGCACCTTGGCCAATGTAGTCATTGCATATTGACCATCGTATATTCCAACTCAGCAGTCATTCCTTATAGTCAGCATCATGCCCAAAACACGAGAGCTGCCCTCTTGATGGGGAAAAGCTAACCAGCTAATGGTCTGAGATTTCCTCGCAACAAAGCAACTGGAGAGTGAAGCACTATTCACAGATACATAATCAATTGCTCTGTCACTCCGATCCCCATGCCAATGTCACAGTGGAGGGATGCATCCTGATTCCCTGGTGGTGAAGGAGGGCAGATTTAATGTTTGGATTTGACCCAGTGCATAGCCATTTTTATGACCCATGAAGTTGTATCTCTGAAGAGCCTAAATTTCCATTTGTTACAAGCGCACTGCATATTTGTCAGCACACTTGTGGCGTAAACAACACTATCACATAAATTCATCAATAAATATTGTGAGCTTTGAGATATCTCAAAGCTCACAATATTTGTTGATGAATTTATGTGATAGTGTTGGGACAGAATTGTTGAGGCAATATTTTCAACTAGCAGTTTTATAAAAAAAATAGGGGTGTTTGTACCATGTAGGGGATGTCATCAGGGTCGCTAATTTACAGCGACTGAATAAGTCCATTTTTTTAATATACTCTGAGATTTATACTCATGCTTTGAGGATTGAATTTCACAACTGTCCATTATTCGGTGCAAACTAAAGCAGTGATCTACATTTCTTCCTTTACTTGTATATGTAATTTTTTATCTCTTACCATGTTTAAAGCTGAGAATACACAGCAAGATGGATGTACAGTAATATGCACCAATTGGACAGAGATATTTGACATTTTGCAGTATTGGGGATGGGGTTTAGCTGTGCTTGAGGTTAGTCCAGGGCTTTGGTTACAATGTGGGCAGGCTTGGGTTTTGGTAGCACTGGTGAATGGTCCTGGGATTTGGCAGAACTGGTATGGAGGCCCTTGGGTTTGACAGTAGTTCAATGGGGCTGCAGATATTTTGCAGAATGGAAGGGGTCCTTTGATCTGGCATCAGTGTGGCGGGGGTATCTGGGGTTTGGCACAACTGTGGAAGATGAGTATGAGGTTTAGCAATTCTGGTGGTTGAATATTGGATTTGGCTCACTGGATTCCTGGTGTCTAGCTGCAGGAGCTGATGAGGGCAGGGGCTTGACAGTATTGGTTGGGGGAATCCCAAGTCTTGCAGCTCTGGTTTACAACCTTCTCAGGGATCTCATGTAAACGTTGATTTGGGGGCTTTATGATTAGTTCCTGGAAATGTATCTGTATCTCCATCTGTATCTGTACCTCTTGCTCCCTCTGTCTGTATTTCTCTTTCTCTCTACATCTGTCTGTTTGTCTCTCCTTCCCCCCTCTCTGTTCCTTTTCCTCTGTCTTACAGCTAGAATGTGTGTGTGTGTGTATGTGTGTGTATCTCACAGCTATAAGAAAACATAAAGGCCTAGAAATTCAGTTGGGCGCGCCAGCCGTTAGCGCCTTAGGAGGAGTAGATCTCGAGCGCTAGGCGCTTAGCGCCCGGGTGCAGCGCGATCTGCGCCTCGCCCCAACTTCAGTACACATTTAGCGCCGGCGCAAAGTCTTAGCGCGCACGCCCTGCTGCGCGCGCAGATCATGACGTCATTTACTAGTGCAACGCCCTTTGTGCGCCCCGAACCGGAACTTCACTCACGCCGGGCCATTGTGCGCCGGGCGGCCCTAACGACTGTGAAGTGGAACGGTACACAGCCGAGGCGGGCCGCGGGGAGCACTAATTAAAGGGCACTTACCCTGCACTATAAAGGCCAGCCATTTTGCAGCATTCACTCTTCTGCAACGGTTTTTTGGAGAGAGACCAAGGAGGAGAGCTTACTGGTTTGGACCAACACTAGGACAGGTATTTTTGGCTCAGGCCAGAGCTTAGCAATTATCTTTGCCTTCATTGAGAGCTCAGTGTTTGCCAGCATATAATGGGGGCTGCATTGGGTGCCAACGCTGACTTTCAGCCTTATGCCAGAAGGGCTTACAGATGCCGTGAGAGAGTGGCAGCCCTGGCTAGACGCAGAGGGGGCAACAGGCATCGCCAACTGAGGCCTTACCCACCCAGGGTATACCGCCAGCAGTCCTCCTATCTGACCATGTCTGCCGCGATGTGTGTAAGGAGGCTGCGATTCAGAAGGGAGGTGGTTGCAGACATCTGCCAGCTGCTTCAGAGAGATCTGTAGCTACAGCTGATGCGCAGGACGTCTCTGTCGGTGGCAGTGAAAGTGACGGTGGCTCTCAACTTCTATGCCACTGGCTCCTTCCAATCCGCTGCTGGGGACATCGCTAACATCTCCCAGTTCGCCGTGCATTGCTGCATCCGCCAGGTGACCGAAGCCCTTTTCAGAAGGAGACATCAATTCATCTCCTTCCCCATGACCCTGGACAAGCAGCAGCAGCGTGCAATGGGATTTGCAAGAATAGCGGGCTTCCCCATGGTGCAGGGCGCCATTGACTGCATGCATGTGGCTTTGCGGGCACCTCTGGAGCATGCCGAGGATTACCGCAACCGGAAGGACTACCATTCCCTCAACGTACAGCTGGTGTGTGACCACAGGCAGCGCATCCTAGCTGTCAATGCCCGCTTTCCAGGCAGCAGCCACGATGCCTTTATCCTGCGACAGACAACTGTGGCTGACATGTTCCAGGCACAGCCTCACCCACGACCCCTGCTGAAGAGGCATACAACGAGAGCCATCAAGCGACTAGGAACATCATAGAACAAACAATCGGCGTCCTCAAGCAACGGTTCCGCTGTCTCGATCGCTCCGGGGGAGCCCTCCAGTATTCGCAGGAGCGAGTCTCCCAATTCGTCGTCGTTTGTTGCATGCTGCACAACCTGGCTATCCGCAGGACTCAGGCACTGCCACCTCACGTTGGACCCCCACCTCAGGAGGAGGAGCAGGAGGAGCATGAGGAGGAGGAGGACGAGGAGTACCCGCCCAGGAGGGAGGCAGAAGGTCCAAGGGCCGCCCGTCGGCGGCTTATTGAACATCACTTCTAGGCCCCCTGTCAGGGAATGGCTTGTGCCAATGAAAGAACATGATTGCAGCCGCTCCGCAAGCCCTCAGCCGGTTAAGGCAACAAACACTTCAAAGATCAAACATGGACAATGTTAATAAATAAAATGCTTTATTGTACAAACTCAGGGCCCTTCCCACATGAAAACCAAAAACAGACGAAACCCCCAAAAAACACTCAAACACATTACTCGCTCCCACAACCTGGAGAGGATTAACAAAACAGTGCAACTAAAATGGCCGTCATCCTCGGCCTTCGTAAAAAACAAACATCACATCCTCAGCCTTCAAAAAACAAACATCCAATTCTCGGCCTCAAAAAACAAACATCCAATTCTCGGCCTCAAAAAACAAACATCCAATTCTCGGCCTCAAAAAACAAATACAACTGGCCACACATTCGACTTTTTGGCCCGCTAGGGCGATGCCTTGGCCATCTTTGTGTGGCCCCTGCCCGCCCTGCTGCCCCTCCTCAAAGTAAGGCCATTGGCTGCTGCAAGGCTGGGGGCAGGCTCCAGAGGGGCACATGTCGTGACGGCAGATGCCCTTGGGGGTCGGCCTAGTTGAGGTCTGGCCGTCGAGCGGGCGGCTGTTGAATGCTGCAGCTGTGGCTGGTCAGCATCAGTTGCTGCAGCAGCTCCTGGCAGCTCCACTGGGGGAGTGGCAGTGGCGGCTGGAGGAATGGGGGCAAGCTGGCGGATGGCAGGCGCTCGCTGGTCGCCTGAGACACTGGCACTCGCCCGGGCCAGCACTGCAGCATGCGCACCAATCTGCCGAGGGACACACAGCTGTGCTGCTGCAGCGCGTCGGGTGCCCTGGCGATGCCTGGCTGACACAGCGAGTGTGGCAGCAGTGAGTGCCCGTGTTGACCTGTTCAGTGACCTCATCAGAGCACCCAGTGACTGCACGGCACCACTGATCAGCTGCCCACTCGCTGCCTGAGCTGCCCCGAATGCCGCCCGACTCGCTGCCTGCTCTGCCCCGAATTCCGCCAAACTGATGGCCTGTGAGGCCCCGACGTCGGTGACACTCTGAGAGAGGGACTCGATGGCCTCAGGCAACCGTGCCACTACCCCCATGAGCTCCGTGTGCCGGCGCTCCGAGTCCGCGGACAAGTCCTCGAGGCGTTCCATCTCCTCGGCGAAGACCATCTCCGGACTGGAGGCCGGAATCTCCCTCTGGGGAGAAGGCCGCCGAGCTGGCCGACCCTTCCTGCGTTGCTGGACGCCGCTGGGCCCAGCAATTGGACTCCCCTCCGACCCTTCCCCCCTCTGGGGAGAAGGCCGCTGAGCTTCCACCCCCCTCCCGCGTTTCTGCAGGCCGCAGGTCTCATGAGCTCCCCTCCCCTCCGACACTTCCGCCACGCTCCCCTCCAGGGAAGACGTGTCCCCTACATTCGCATGGGTTGCCGCGGATGAGGGTTCCCCTGATCGTCCGCCTTCCTCTTGCTCCTCCTCCTCCTCCTCTTCTGAGGGGCTGTCACTGGCAAGTTCAGGGACCTCCTCCTCACCATCTGAAAGCAGGAAGGCACAAGAGTAGCTTTAGAGTGAGGAGAGGGAGTCAGCGAGGGATGCATGAGTGGTGGCATTCAGCGCATTGGTCGGACAGTGGCAAAGGATGTAGATCTGATGCGCAAGTGGGACGAGAGAGGTCCAAACGTTGATGTCCTTACCATTGGTGCCCAGAACAGGGTCGGCATCTCCACATGCAACGGGGCCAATCACCCGGCCACCCATGATGCGCTCCACGCGATGTTGCAGCTCGGTGAGCGGCTGGATCTGGGGTCGGCCTCCCCCGGTCGCAGTCCGGCTCTTCCTATTATTGGCCAGCTTGGCCTGCAAGAGAAAGGACGGCCTCTAAGTACAGTGTGTAGCCCTGATCTTGTGTGCACTGCCTCCCATGGTGGAATAGCCTGGCCAGTGTGTCGCCCTGATCTTGTGTGCACTGCCTCCCATGGTGGAATAGCCTGGCCAGTGTGTCGCCCTGATCTTGTGTGCACTGCCTCCCATGGTGGAATAGCCTGACCAGTGTGTCGCCCTGATCTTGTGTGCACTGCCTCCCATGGTGGAATAGCTTGGCCAGTGTGTTAAGTGCAGAATGTGCAATTGATGTTCATGCCTGTCCCATAGCTGCTGGATGAGGGCTGGCCATTAGGGCTTTCAGGTCCCTTTGCCCATAATGTGAGGTGCACATGCAAGGATGAGGAGGTCACTGGAAAGGGTACTCACCCTGACAATCCGAGTGAGGTCATTAAACTTTTTGCGGCATTGGACACCGGTCCTGGGGACCTCGCTGTTGGCTGACACCTTGCTGGCGACATGCCTCCAGGCTCTCCGGTAGACGCGGACCGGCGCCTTCCTGCCATTGTCCGGGTACAAAAGATGGCGCCTCTTCTCCACACCACCAACCAGCACACTCAGATCACGCTCTGAGAAGCGCTGCGCTCGTTCACGGGCCTTCTGCATGGCTTCAGGCGCTATTTGGGTCCAGCAGCAGTGTTCAGGCCTAGCTGGAGGGCTCCACTATCCAGGGCGTGGCAGCAGACCAAGTCGACCCTTCCCCCTTAAGAGCTGGCCGGCGCCAGGGTGTCTGCTGTCAATCACGAGATGGCCGCACCTGCGCTGCGCCCGGCCTCGGCGCTCTCGCTCAGCACCTCCGGCTTAGCGCCTAAAGAGAGGCGTGCAGCGCCAGTTTTAGCGCTCGAACAAACTCTTAGGGCGAAGCTAATGAATATCGGAGAAGTGGCCTCGATTTGGCGGCGGGCGCAAACTTTAGCGGCCGCCCGACTTTACCGCCCCAAAAGTGGCTACAATGAATTTCTAGGCCAAAGTTTCTAATTACAGTACTAACTTTTAACAAAACATAAGTGGGAATTGGAGCTTTCAAAATTCAAATCATTTGCATTTTATTTGAAAAAAGTAAATGGGGAAAGACAGCTTCTCTCTCATTGTCTCTGTGTCTGACAGCTATTAGACCTGTTAGTCGAACATCTGTTGTGGGGAAGTTATTGGAATCTATAATTAAGGACAGAGTGACTGAGCACTTAGAGAAATTTGAACTGATTAGAGAGCGCCAACATGGATTTGTAAAGGATAGGTCATGTCTAACAAAGCTCATTGAATTTTTTGAGGAAGTAACTAAAGTAGTCGACAGGGGAATGTCAATGGATAAAGTTTATATGGACTTCCTGAAGGCATTCGATAGGTTCCACATAAGAGACTGTTCGCTAAAATTAAAGCTCATGGAATTGAAGGCAAATTATTGACCTGGTTAGGAGATTGGTTAGGTGGTTGAAGAGAGAGAGAGAGTAGGAATAATGGGTATGTACTCGAATTGGAAGAAAGTGACTGGTGGTGTCCCACGAGGATCTGTGCTGGGGCCTCAACTATGCACTATATTTATTAATGGGCCAGAAATTCGTGGCCAAAGGCGTGAGTATGGTCGGGGTACTCACGCATCTGGCCGTTGGAAATGCCGGCGTTCAGCATGCACAGCGCATGCGGGGAACGCCGGCATTTCCAGACCCGAGGTCTAGGCACAGCGCGTGCAACTGCACAGGCAGCGCTTGCGCAGTGAACTTTGTAGATTTCATTCATGGATTCAGTGAGGGTAAGTCCTTACAAGTTACACTTGAAAAAAGCAGGTGTAAAGTTGTTCCAAGGCTGCGGAGGAAGATATATTTTATCGTGGAGCTTCTGAAATGCAATATTTTTGTTTGGGAAAGGGAGGGAAGTTATTTTAAGAAATTTTAAGTAAGTTTTAAAGTTTAAATTTTTTTTTTTAAACGGGTTTTCAGAACGGTAGGTAGAAGGAGCAATTGTGGCTGTGTGAATGGAATGTGAGAATGAGTTATGTATGTATGTCCACATATATTCCTTTACGTATATGTATGTATGTTTTATATTCCTTTACTAATGTGTATGAATGTATGTTTTTAATTATGATTTTCCAATAAGTTACTTTCTCTGAAAGTCATAATTAAAAAATACATTCATACACATAAGTAAAGGAATATATACATAACACGGAAAGCAATATATACAGACATACATACTTTCAGAAGCTCCACGATAAAAAATATCTTCCTCCGCAGCCTCTGGAGCAACTGTACCCATGCTTTTTTCATGTGTAAGTTGTAATGACTTGACCTCACTGAAAGCATGAATGAAAGCGGCGAATTTTACTGCGCACGCGCTGCCTGTGCAGTCGCACGCGTTCTGCCTCTGAACCCCTTCGTTCAGAGGACAGGAAATGCCGGTTTTCCCCACATGCACTGTGCATGCTGAAAACCGGCATTTCCTCCGGCCAGACGCATAAGTACCCCGACCGTACTCGCGCATTTGGAAGGGAATTACTGGTCCAACATTTCACATGTCAATAAAATGAAAAATTTAACAATTGCACGATTTGCCCCCTCGCATCTGCGACTGAGGGTCCAAGGAGGTGCATTGCGCAAGAGGTCATCGTCGTACATATCCTCACACTGTTCCCTTTTGGGAACTGTATGAAGTGGTGGAAGGATTTATGGCCATGATTAACGCTCATTCCGTGACCGTAACCATCTTTGAACCAGCCATTAGGGTGGTTAGTCCTATGGCGTGAGGGTTTTACGGGCTCCCACAACCCATCTGAGGGGGGGGGGGCCACTCACACCCACGGACGCAAGTATCCCGCTGGATGTCCACCCAGAATTTATAGTTGGAGCTCCGACTCCACTTGCCGGGACTGTCTGGAGTGGGGTTCGAAACCCTACTCCTTCTGGCCCAGCGGCGGGGATGCTTACTGCTACGCAAAAGGCCCACTCCGCACAAAAGGTGACACCCATACGTTTCCTGTGCCTTTTCCCTCCCCGTGACTGGAGCCCTATGCTGCCACTTGAAAGACCAAGCTATCATCTGCCCTTTTTGCGGCGCCTTTGACTTCTCATTACCAATGATGAGCAGGCGCTGCGCCTCCACCTCCTTGAGGAGATTGCTGAGGTCATCATCAGTTCAATTGTGAGTTCTTTTAATGCCGTGAAGTGTGCTCATTCCAGCCATTTCACGTTGCTAATCGGATTGGGCCTTTGGCATAGCGGTAGGATCCCCGCCGCTGGGCCAGATCAGGGTAGGGTTTCGAACCCCGCTCCAGACAGTCCCGGCAAGTGGAGTCGGTGCTCGGGCTCTAAATTCTGGGTTGACATCCAGTGGGATATTTGCGTCCGTGGGTGTGGGTGGCCCCCCCTCCTTGTATAGTTTGTGGGAGCCCGTAAAACCCTCCCGCCATAGGACTAACCGCCCTAATGGCTGGTTCAAAGATGGTTACGGTCACGGAATGAGCGTTAATCATGGCCATAAATCCTTCCACCACTTCATACAGTTCCCCAAAGGGAACAGTGTGAAGACACGTATGACGACGACATTGCTAAATAAATAAATGGAATTAAAAAAATTCTTTTAGGGCTTTTAAAAGTCTTTAAATTGCTTTAATCTGTTTAAAACTACTTCAGATTCTTCAAAATAATGTAAACGTTTTTAAAATTTTATAAAAGTTCACAAAACATTCATAAAATAGCAGATAACTTACTCTCCCTGCAGCTGTGTAACTACAAAGTCCTCTGCAGCTGCTTGGAGAGAATGGGGGCGTGTCCTGCTACAATGAGACCTTAAGGGGCGTGTCTCACTTGCACTGCATGCTCCAGGCTTCGCGCTGGCTGCACTCCTGGGTGGCGTGACGTCATACGCTGCCCGGGATTCTTCTGTTTGAAACACCAATTCCAGGCGTCCCTGGAGCTGATCGGCAGGAGCGCAGGGTAAGTGCATATACGGGGCTTGCACGCGCGGCAAGCCCCGTTCACGAATTTCTGGCCCAATGACTTAGATAACACAATAAAGAGCCATATATCCAGTTTTGCCAATGACATGAAGATTGGTGGTTTACTAAGTAGTGTAGTCGGGAGCATAAAATTACAAAGAGACACTTATAGATTAAGTGAGTGGGCAAAACTGTGGCAGATGGATTTCAATGCAGGTAAGTGTGAGGTCATCCATTTTGGACCAAAAAAGGATACATCTGAGTATTTTTTTAAATGGTGAAAAGCTCAGAACACTTGTGATCCAAAGATATTTAGGGATCCCTGTACACAGATCACTAAAATATAGTGATCAAGCATAATAAATAATCAAAAAAGCTAGTGGAATGTTAGGCTTTAAATTAGTGGGCTAGTATATAAAGGGAAGGAAGTTTTGCTGAAGCCCTGGTTCAACCACATCTGGAGTACTGTGTACAGTCCTGGACACAGCACCTTAAAAAGATATATCGGCCTCGGAAGGAGTGCGGCACAGATTCAGCAGAATGTTACCAGGGCTCCAAGGGTTAAATTCTAAAGAGAGATTACATAAACTAGGCTTGTAATCTCTGGATTATAGAAGGGTGATTTGATTGGGATTTTCAGGATTTTGAAAGGAATTGATAGGGTAGATAGAGAGAAACTTTTACCGGTGGTGGGGGAGTTTAGGACAAGGGCCTTAAGTTCAGAGCCAGGCCATTCAGGAGAGAAGTTAGGAAACACTTCTTCACACAAAGATCAGATGAGATAATTAGAGACTGTGTGCTTCAAACATTCAAAATTCAACTTTTTTTCAAAAAAATGAACTCGCTTTATAATGAGGTAGGGCGCTCTCTTACCATAATATATTTTCTGAAGTTTATAGAACACAAAGCAAAACCTACAACAGGTGTCTAATCAGTAATTTTTGAGGATGTAACTGGTAAAATAGATAAGGGAGAACGAGTGGGTGTGGTGCATTTGGACTTTCAGAAGGCTTTTGATAAGGTCCCGCATAAGAGATTAGCGTGTAAAGTTAAGGCACATGGGATTGGGGGCAAGGTATTGACTTGGATAGAGAACTGGTTGGCAGACAGAAAGCAAAGAGTTGGAATAAACGGGTGTTTTTCCGAGTGGCAGGCAGTGACTAGTGGGGTACCGCAGGGATCGGTCCTTGGGCCCCAGCTATTCACAATATATATTAATGATCTAGACAAGGGAACTAGATGTAATATCTCCAAATTTGCAGACGACACAAAGCTGGGTGGGCGTGTGTGCTGTGAGGAGGATGCTGAGAAACTCCAGGATGATTTGGACAGGTTGGGTGATTGGGCAAAAGCATGGCAGATGCAATATAATGTGGATAAATGCGAGGTTATCCACTTTGGTGGCAAAAAAGGAAGGCAGATTATTATCTGAATGGCAATAGATTGGGAGAAGGGGAAGTGCAACGAGACCTGGGTGTCCTTGTGCACCAGTCGCAGAAGGTAAGCATGCAGGTGCAGCAGGCGGTTAAGAGGGCAAATGGCATGTTGGCCTTCGTAGCGAGAGGGTTTGAGTACAGGAACAAGGATGTCTTGCTGCAGTTGTACAGGGCCTTGGTGAGACCACATCTTGAGTATTGTGTGCAGTTTTGGTCGCCTTATCTGAGGAAGGATGTTCTTGCCATTGAAGGAGTTCAGTGAAGATTCACCAGGCTGATACCTTGGATGGCAGGAATGACGTATGAGGAGAGATTGGGTCAATTGGGCTTGTACTCGCTGGAGTTTAGAAGAATGAGAGGGGATCTCATTTAAACTTATAAAATTCTGACAGGACTGGACAGGCTAGATGCAGGAAGGATGTTCCCAATGGTTGGGGAGTCCAGAACCAGGGGTCACAGTCTAAGGATAAGGGGTAGGCCATTTAGGACAGAAATGAGGAGGAATTTCTTCACCCAGAGAGTGGTGAACCTGTGGAATTCTCTACCACAGAAGGCAGTAGAGGCCAATACATTAAATATATTCAAGAAGGAGTTGGATATATTTCTTAAGGCTAAAGGGATCAAGGGGTATGGGGAGAAAGCAGGGACCGGGTACTGAAATTGGATGATCAGCCATGATCGCATTGAATGGCGGAGCAGGCTCGAGGGGCCGAATGGCCTACTCCTGCTCCTATCTTCTATGTTTCTATGTTTCTATGTAATCTTTTCTGTCATTCATTCTCATTTAAAATCACAAACACAGTTTGCAAAAAAAAATACTCCATAGAAATTTTACATGAATAAAGATTTTGAAATTTGTCCTCGAGTTTTTCTTGAAATAATTTAAGAAATACTTTTGAGCAGAAACCGCTAGAATAATCCATCAGTACAGCTGACTGAACTGTACTGATGCATCCTGGGAAATTAGGCAGACTAGACAATCTAGCCTAGACTTGATAAGCTGATAGGGTGAGATGAAGAGGGCTGGAAGGAGACTCATGTGGAGCATAAACACCGGCATAGACCAGTTGGGCCGAGTGGCCTGTTTCTGTGTTGTAAATTATGTAATTCTGTGTAATCCAAATTCAGCTCAGAGTCATAGCTCTGGTCAAAAAAATTGCTAAATACAAACCTAGGCTTTAGGGAAAAGTTGAGGCTTTCAATGAAAACTTCAATGAAGACACTAAAATCAGAAAAGATAATTCAGTGGATAAATGTAATAATGTTATTGTGAAGTTTGATTTTTTAAACTCTCATTTTGGACACTAGAAAATTTAGGGCTGGATTTTCTCAATGGGGAGCTTTTGGAGGCGGGACTTCCACTTGTCGGGTTTTCGTCCCGCCTCCATCGACTTGTGGTCAACCCACGCTATTTTCCCTTGATTGACCTTGTTAAGCCCGCCCAGTGGGCTTAGCAGGCCAATTAAGGGAAAGCCGGTTACAGGTGACATCAGCAAGTGACGTTTCATCTGTCAAGAGCTTTTGACAGATGAAATGTCAGCATTTGACGGCTCTGTGAAGCTGTCAAACACTGACAATCTGTCCTCTAAGTTGAGCCCTTCCACTCAGGCTCAGTTAGAGATCTCTCCTGAGCAGAAAGCAGAATGCTGCAGCTTTTGGCAGATCAGCGTCCATTCTGCTTTCTGTGCCGGTGAGATGAGGGACTCCCGAGACCTGAAGTGATGAAGCCTGCAGAAAGAAGTAAAGGTCAGTCAAACTTATTATAACACTTTACACTCACCTCACACACTCACCTTTCCACACTTGCACCCATCACTCACCTGCACATTGGACATCTCGGCCCCTCCAACCCCCACAGACCGACGGCCCACCTTGCTGACCCTGGTGAGGTTTGGAGCCATCGGGAAGCCCACACTTCAGGGCTGAAAATAGGGATTCTTCAAAAAACTGTCTGTTAACTACCTGTTAACAGGCAGATAAGTGGCACTAATCCCCATCCTGCCTCCAAGGAGACGGGACCTGGCGCGGGTCAGCTACCTGCCTCCTGGGAAGATGGCACGGAGGCGGGTTGCGGGCGGGATTGGTACCCGCCCCAGATTCTGCCATTTTCCCGGCAGTTCCGCCTCCTTACCCGCCTCCCCAGGGCTGGCAAAATCGTCCCCTTAGTTACTGAGAAAATGGCATTAAAAAAAAATTCAGAACACACTTTGAGTGAATTGTGAGAAGCTGGTGACCAAATTATGCAATCACAGGGTGATATACTCCCACTATAAAATAACAGTTATTGTGTATCACACAATGTGGCACCTTTAATATTCGAACTTCCTATTGCAAAGCCACCTATAGGAGTAGCAGGCATTGCAGGTATTTGTAATAAGTTCTGAATAAAACACACTCTCCATCTATAAAGTGCGATATATATAATAGATGGATATTTGAGGATTTTTAATTGTAATATGTTAGGCTTGTCACACTTTCAGTACTGCTGCCACAGCAACAGTATCAAAAAAGGTGAGACTCACTTAAGTATAAATACATCATGACATTTTTTTAGATCTATCAGGACTTCAGTATGCAAAACAATATTTAACTCTGACATAATTATTCCATTGCAGTTATATTGATATACCTGTTGCATATCAAAATGTCATTTGGGTGAACGGCTTAAAAAAAATAAGGCCAACTTTTCTCCCTCAACTCCTCCTGCAGTATATCTGAGGTGCCTTGCACCGGTTAAAGGAGCAGAGCAGTGGAATTTCCTGGCCTGAGCCATTAGCATGGCCTGGGCACCCTTCTATACATGCGTGCCACTGGTCGGAGCCTTGGGGAGGGCAGAAATAGAAACACAGCTGTAAGCTGGGGAGAAGCAACCCGTGAGCTCCATGGACCCCGCAGACCCTCCTGCACTGGCCCATCACCAGCACTTTGGAGCTTAGTGTAATGAAGAGGAAAATCGCTGATAGCAAGTGAAAAAGCAATTTACTATGCAACTGTTTGGGTTTAGTCACAAAATGGAGTGTTTGGACATGTGTTTGTGACTAATTCCTCGGGCAGGGAATGTTTACTGCTTCTGGAAACCAGTGTTGATCTAGTTATTTTTTTTAATGGTAACAAATTGAAATGCTAATTAATTTTGTTTTGTACTGGGTAACTTTGTTCTATAGGTGTTCATTCATCGTACTGATATACATCTGGCTAAATAAAACTCTCCTGCAGTGATAGCCACTTAAGTAGTCAAGTAATGGCCAAGGACATTAAACCAGCTCTGGAGACTCCGAAGCTGTAGGAAATTAAGTACAGCAACGATTTGTTCCACTGGAGTCAGTGCCACAGCTATTTCTGGACTTTGGAAGATCAATATGTAGTACGTTTAGTAATATATGTATTTATAACATCAGAGCCAATATATCTGCTCTTGAATGAGGGACTGAATTTTCAAATTGGAAACAAAAGGTAAATTACAATTCAGGCTTTAAAAAAATGTAGGCATTATCTGCTTGTGCATTTTATGTTCAGAATTGCATTTAAATTAATATCTTGGTTAGCTCTTGCCTTTTGTAAGTACTTATAAGGTAAATTCTGTGCTCCCAGTGGGAAGCCAAGCTCGAAAGGAGAACGGACTATAACAGTTTGCACTGATCCTCTCACCCATGCCCCCATGGGATAAATTAGTCCAATTGCCCATAAATGAGAATTAAATATATAGCTGAGCTGCACAGCAGGGTTTTTAACTGGCTTACTGCTCAGCTGTTAAAAGTACTGGTGAGTGTGTTGTAAACCGTAAACCGTTTAAAAGCTTCAGTGGTTGTTATTCGGATGGGTACTCTGCCTCAAGAGCTCCTAGGGCACAAATTCAACATTATTGCACCTGATTTATGGGGGTACAATGGGCTCAATGATGACAAACTTACCAGAGCGACAGTTTGCGCCCGATCTGCACGTGCGTTCAGGCCACCTCTAATTTTGTCAGGGCTGTGCAAGCTCCGACTAGTTTTTCATCTTGGCAAAAGAACCAGAGAAGGCCATTCAGCCCATCATGTCTGTGCCAGTCAAAAAAGAGCTATCCAGCCTAATCCTACTTTCCAGCTCTTGATCCGTAGCCTTGCAGGTTACAGCACTTCAAGTGCATATCCAAGTATTTTTTAAATCAGATGAGGGTTTCTGCCTCTACCACCCTTTCAGACAGAGAGTTCCAGACCCCACCGCCCTCTGGGTGAAAAACTTCTCCTCAACTCCCTGCTAATCCTTCTACCAATTAGTTTAAATCTATGTCCCCTGGTATTGACCTCTCTGCTAAAGAAAATAGTTGCTTCCTATCTATTCTATCTAGGCCCCTTATAATTTTATACAACTCAATTAAGTCTCCTCTCAGCCTCCTCTGTTCTAAAGAAAACAACCCCAGCCTATCCAATCTTTCCTCATAGCTAAAATTCTCTAGTCCTGGCAGCATCCTCATAAATCTCCACTGTGCCCTCTCTAGTGCACTCACATCTTTCCTGTAATGTGTGACCAGAACTGTATTCTAGCTGTGGTCTAACTAGTGTTTTATACAGTTCTAGCATAACCTCTCTGTTCTTATATGTCTCAGTTAATAAAGGAAACTATCCTGTATGCCTTCTTAATCACCTTATCTACCTGTCCTGCTACCTTCAGGGATCTGTGGACACACACTCCAAGGTACCTCTGCTCCTCTACATTTCTCGGTATCCTACCATTTATTGTGTATTCCCTTGCTTTGTTAGCCCTCCACAAATGCATTTCCTCACACTTCTCCAGATTGAATTCCATTTGCCACTTTTCTGCCCACCTGACGAGTCCATTGATATCCTCCTGCAGTCTACAGCTATCTTCCTCACTATTAACCACACGGCCAATTTTTGTATCATCTGCAAACTTCTTAATCATGCCCCCTACATTGAAGTCTAAATCATTGATGTATACCACAAAAAGCAAGGGACCTAGTACTGAGCCTTGTGGAACCCCACTGAAAACAGCCTTCCAGTTACAAAAACACCCTTCCACCATTACCCTTTGCTTCCCACCACTGACCCAATTTTGGATCCGACTTGCCACTTTCCCTTGGACCCATGGGCTTTTACTTTTTTGATCAACCTCCCATGTGGGACTTTGTCAAAAACCTTGCTAAAATCCATGTAGACTACATCAAATGCATCAATCCTCCTCATTACCTACTCAAAAAATTCAATCAAGTTCGTCAGACACGACCTTCCCTTAACAAATCCACGCTGACTGTCCTTGATTAATCTGTGACTTTCTAAATGACGATTTATAATGTCCCTCAGAATTTTTTCCAATAATTTTCCCACAACCGAGGTTAGGCTGACTGGCCTGTAATTACTTGTTCTATCCCTTTCTCCCTTTTTAAACAATGGTACAATGTTAGAAGTCCTCCAGATCTCTGGCACCATGCCTGTAGCCAGAGAGGATTCACAGTAGAAGACACAAAAAGCATCCGAATAATAATTGATAATCAAGGGGCTTATAGGGAGGGAGGAACTTAAAACAATCACGATCACTAGAGAAAAAGTACTAGGCAAATTAATGGGACTAAAGGCTGACAAGTCCCCTGGACCTGATGGCCTGCATCCTAGGGTCTTAAAAGAAATGGCTGCAGAGATAGTGGATGTGTTGGTTGTAATCTACCAAAATTCCCTGGATTCTGGAGAGGTCCCAGCGGATTAGAAAACCACAAATGTAACATCCCTATTCAAGAAAGGAGGGAGACAGAAAGCAGGAAACTATAGGTCAGTTAGCCTAACATCTGTCATTGGGAAAATGCAGAAATCCATTATTAAGGAAGTAATAGCAGGACATTTAGAAAATCATAATACAATCAAGCATTGTCAACATGGTTTTATGAAAGGGAAATCGTGTTTGACAAATTTATTTGAGTTCTTTGAGGATATAACGAGCAGGGTGGATAAAGGGGAACCAGTAGATGTAGTGTATTTGGATTTCCAGAAGGCATTCAATAAGGTGCCACATAAAAGGTTACTGCACAAGATAAGACCTCACAAGTTTGGGGGTAATATATTAGCATGGATAGAGGATTGGCTAACTAACAGAAAACAGAGAGTCGGGATAAATGGGTCATTTTCAGGTTGGCAAACTGTAACTAGTGGGGTGCCACAGGGATCAGTGCTGGGGCTTCAACTATTTACAATCTATATTAATGCCTTGGATGAAGGGACCGAGTGTACTGTAGCCAAATTTACCTGATGATACAAAGACAGGTGGGAAAGCAAGTTGTGAGGAGGACACAGAGTCTGCAAAGGGACATAGATAGGTTAAGTGAGTGGGCAAAAATTTGGCAGATGGAGTATAATGTGGGAAATTGTGAGTGTACTGTCCTCCCTACGTGTATGTGTCTGTACGCAGTTAGACAGCCAGCCAAACTCCTTTCAATAACGACATGGGAGTCAGGATGTAGCGTCCAAGCTCCGGTGTTTAATAATGCCACACTTGCATGAGGCCAATGAAACAATACAAATCAGTTGCATTGGGTTGGAGTAAAACTGAGAAAGAAAAAAGAAAGAAATGCACCTTGTTACATACATGAGATATAACTAACATTTAAACATGAATATGCAATGAAACCATTCAACTCACAGGCAATGCTTTCGAAGGCGTAACAATGTAGGATTACAGCGGATTAACTTGCAGCACACTCCATGCTGATATGACCTCTTTGTTTTGCTATCACTATACTACTTCCTGTTGAGTGACCCTACTGGCCATTTCCATTTACTGCCACCTACTGGCGGCAACAAAACGAAACTCCTGCAATCATAAGGCAGCACACTCCCCGCCTGGCGTCTATTAGATGCCACTACTTATAAAACATACAGAACTGTGGAATCAATAACACTCAGTCCTCCTTAGGTAAGAGGAGTACGACCTCTGAGATGGGTCTGAAGAACTTTTTGACCGTCCCTTGAACTGTGGCCTTCACACCTAGTTCTGGGCT
Source organism: Somniosus microcephalus (assembly GCF_052327205.1). NCBI lineage: Eukaryota > Metazoa > Chordata > Chondrichthyes > Squaliformes > Somniosidae > Somniosus > Somniosus microcephalus. Next base: position 75,851,911 of record NC_140994.1, on the reverse strand, counting down.
GACGAGTTTGAATGATTCTTGTGCCGTATGGTCAGCTTGGTCAGGTTTGTGTAAGAAAGCTGGCCCGGTAAACCACATTGTATTGGAGAGCTGGAAGGCAGGCACTGACCTGGTGGCGAGGTCAGCTGGATTCAGCTCTGTGGACACATAGTGCCACTGGTCGGGGCATGTTGATTGTCTTATTTGCTGAACTCTGTTGTGTACATATATGAAGAAGCTCTTTGACTCATTGGAGATGTAACCGAGCACAACTTTGCTGTCACAGTAGAATTTTACTGCATCAAGCTTGAAATCTATCTCATTCAGGGTGAGATCCGCCATCTCCACCGCTAATACTGCAGCGCATAACTCCAGGCATGGTATGGTGGGCTCTGGCCGGGGTGTCAACTTCGCCTTTCCCAGGACAAATCCCACGTTGCTTTGGCCCTCATCATCCAGGGATCTCAGGTAGGCTACCGCGCCAATAGCTTTCTCGGACGCATCTGAGAATACACACAACTCGGTGTGTTTGGATTTGGAGAGTGTGTCTGGTGAGTAGGTGCGTGGGATATGAAGATTTTTTAGATTTTTGAGAGACTTTCTCCATGTCTCCCATTCTGTTAACCTGCCTTCGGGGAGTGTAGAGTCCCAGTCGCTCATGTCTGTGCAGAGTTCTCGTAGTAGGGCTCTTCCACCATGCCGAGAGGGTCAAGGAGCGAGTTGACCATTGACAGCACTCCACGGCGTGTAAATGGCTTGTCACCTACAGACACTGCAAAGGTGAAGGTGTCAGATTCAATTTCCCAACGTAAACCAAGGCTTAGCTGGGCTGGCATGGTTTCGTCGCTGAGGTCTAAGTCTTTAATGCCCTTGGCGAGATCCTCAGCTGGAAAGGCCTTCATCACTGCTACACTGTTTGAGGCAATGATGTGCAGCCTCAGGTTGGACTGTGCTAATGAAGCTTGCGTTCGCTTCAGCAGGTTGATGGCTTCTGCTTCTGAAGGTAATGATAGGAGGCCGTCATCAACATAAAAATGTCTCTCCACAAACTGTCTTGTGTCTTTTCCATGCTCGTGTTCTCCCTCTTTGGCTGCACTTCTGAGCCCATAGATGGAGACTGCAGGGGAGGGGCTGTTACCAAAAACGTGGACCCGCATCCTGTATTCAGTGATGTCCTTTGACATGTTGTTGTCGCGATACCAGAAGAACCTCAGATAGTTCCTATGGTCCTCTCTCACTACAAAGCAATAGAACATCTGTTGGATGTCTGCGGTTACTGCTATGAGCTCTTTCCTAAAGCGAATCAGCACGCCAAGGAGGGTGTTGTTTAGGTCTGGACCCGTGAGCAGAACGTTGTTGAGTGAAATGCCACAGTGCTGAGCGCTGGAGTCGAAAACTACTCTTATTTGACTAGGTTTCTGGAGGTGATAAACTCCAAAAATCGGGAGATACCAGCACTCTTCTCCTTCTTTGAGTGCAGGTGCTAATTCAGCATGGTTACTCTCGAAAACCTTTTCCATGAAGGCAATGAACTGTTCCTTCATTTCGGGCTTTCTATCTAATGTGCGCCGCAGTGATGCGAGGCGTGACAGTGCCTGATCGTGATTGTTAGGCTGAAGAAGCCAGGGTACCTTGAAGGGGAGAGGCACAACCCAGCTGTTCGCCTCATCTTTGTGAAATTCTTTCTCCATAATATTCATGAAAGCTTCGTCTTCGAAGGAGAGAGCACTTTTGTTGTCATCTTTTGTCTTTTCAAACACGGTGTGCCCCAGTTTGTCGACAGCTCTGGTATCAGCCGAGCACCTCCATGCTGTGTGAGAGAAATCACCTTGTTGCTCCCCGCCGTAGCTCTCTCTCTCTTTCAGGTGGATGTGACTTGGGCAGGGCGTGAGGAAAGAGGGTCGTCCGCTCTCTAGCACGTTGGTCTTAAAGGTGCTTACGTTGGGTTTGTGAGCTTGGCCTAGGCACACTTCTCCCACGAGCACCCAGCCTAAGTCGAGTCTTTGGGCAAAGGAGGCATCGTGTGGTCCGTTAACTTGCTCTCTCACCTTATGCACCTTCACCACATCTCTCCCGAGCAGGAGGAGAATCTGGGCCTTTGGATCCAATGCTGGGATGCGTGATGCTATGGGCTTTAGGTGGGCATGGTGAAGTACTGTCTCAGGCGTTGGTATCTCCGATCGGTTGTTCGGGATTTCACTGCACTCTATCAGTGGCGGTAAGTCTATGCTCACCCCTTCACTCACTGCCTCGGCACAGAACCCATCTGCTTTCCTTCCTGCCATCTCCAAGAGTCCGGCACAGGTTCTCAGTGAGTAAGGGACTGGGCTACTCTCGACGCCAAATATGTCAAACAAGTCTGACCGTGCGAGTGACCGGTTACTTTGGTCATCAAGTATTGCGTACATGTTAACTGAGCGGTCACGCTGTCCTTATGGGTAGACTCTTACAAGGCATATTTTGGAACACGATCGTCCTGTGAGGCCTTGGCCACACACCTCAGTGCATATGGAGCTCACCGTTGGTGCAGTGGTAAGGGTTCCCTTTCTCTCGTCTCCGGGCTCAGAGTCTTTGATGGTTGGCTTTTCCGTTGTGGGGGTAGGACCTGGGTGCATAGCTGTGCTGTGGCGGTCACTCTCACACTCCCTGCATCTCAATGCTATCCTACAGTCTCTCGCAGTGTGGGAAACGGAGGCGCAACACCTAAAACATATCCCATTATTATCTTTGAGGTAGGCTCTGCGTTCATCTATGGTCTTGTTTCTGAAGCCTCTACATTTTGCGAGCGGATGAGGCTTATGATGGATGGGGCAGTGTTTTCCGGGATCGTCTTCATTCTTTGCTGCATCTATGCTGATGTCGGTCTTTGCAGTGACATCCGTCTTATGCACAGATATAGGCATTCTTGTGCCTACGTACTTTGACATGGGCTTCTCATACTTTGAGGGTCCACTACAGTAGCTGGACAGGGCAAAGCATGGATCATTTCTAATTCTGGCCTCTCTGCAGATAAAGTTCACAAAGAAGGAAAATGGGGGAAACCACATGTGGTTGTCTTCTTTGAATTTTGAGCCTACGTTGATCCATTTTTCTTGGAGAGGGTGGGGCAACTTCTCCACTATTGGGTTGATGCCGCGAGCAGTATCTAAATAGGAGAGCCCAGGTAAGTATCCGTCTGTTTTGGCTGCCAGTAACTCCATTAAAAGGTCTCCGAGTTCTCTAAGCTTAAGGTAGTCTCTGTTACCTATTTTAGGAAAGTTTTCCAGCTTACTGAAGAGGGCCTTCTCTATCACCTCAGGAGCGCAGTAACACTCCCTGAGTCTTGCCCAGACCATTCTAAGGGCTGTGCTTGGGTCATGTTCTGATGATTCTTTGCCCAGCCATGATGACAATAAATCCAACTCCTCACTAGCACTCAGGCTCAAGCTGCCAGTGGCATTAAGGAAGGATGACTGCCATGCTATAAAACTCTCTAGCTTGTCGTCAAATTTTGTGAGACCTGTCCTTACAAGTTCTCTACGTGCCAAATATTGGGCAATGGCTGTCATATTAGGAGTCTGTGCATGGGTTGCCAGAGTATGATCGCATCGGAAGGGCTGCGATTGGATGGGAGACTGCCATGCCGGGTGACCTGTTCTAGCCTTTAAAAAGGGTTCTTTTTTAAAGTGAGGAATTTTGGCATAAGTACCTTCCAAGTGGTTGGGAGCGGCGGATTGAGGCACAGGTTTCTTCAGGAGCACTGCAAACTCTCCTTCGTGTGACCAGTCGTCAATAACAAGAAAGGGGTCGTCATCAGTGTAGCGTGAATGATCCACCTGAGTGACCTCATGTTGGGCTGGTGATGGCGATTCCGTGTTCTCGTGCAATGGTTCAAAGTTTGGGAAGGAGGAGATGTCTGTGCGTGTCCTAGCCTGCTCCTGGACATAGTCGCTTGTCCGCCTCTCAGTGCTTTGAGGTGATGCAGGGCGAGCAATGCTGCGGTGCTCTCCCACCTCTGCTTCTAGTGCCGCTTCCCATATCTCCGCCTCAGCAGTAGCAGCAGCTGCTTCTTTCTCAATGTGTAGTGCTTCCAGCGTGGCATCCAATGTAGCAGCCTCTGCTTGTAGTCGGGCCTTCTCTTTCTTCACAGCCAGTTCCTGTTTAGCAAAGGTCACGCGAGCCTGGGCCGCTTTAGCTTTAGCCCAGGCTCTAGCTGCTGCTACACTGGCTGTTGATGATCTAGATGAGCGTGTACTTCTTGAGCTGGTCACAGATCTCTGCTCGTCTTGGAAGCTCTTGCCGTTCATGATTGCACCGTGCTGCACTGCGAATGTTGCTTGTTGCGCCAGCTGATGACTTGCCTTTTTACTGTACTGTCCTCCCTATGTGTATGCGTCTGTACGCAGTTAGACAGCCAGCCAAACTCCTTTCAATAACGACATGGGAGTCAGGATGTAGCGTCCTAGCTCCGGTGTTTAATAATGCCACACTTGCATGAGGTCAATGAAACAATACAAATCAGTTGCATTGGGTTGGAGTAAAACTGAGAAAGAAAAAAGAAAGAAATGCACCTTGTTACATATATGAGATATAACTAACATTTAAACATGAATATGTAATGAAACCATTCAACTCACAGGCAATGCTTTCGAAGGCGTAACAATGTAGGATTACAGCGGATTAACTTGCAGCACGCTCCATGCTGATATGACCTCTTTGTTTTGCTATCACTATACTACTTCCTGTTGAGTGACCCTACTGGCCATTTCCATTTACTGCTACCTACTGGCGGCAACAAAACGAAACTCCTGCAATCATAAGGCAGAACAGTGAGGTTATCCACCTTGGTAGGAAGAATAAAAAAGCTAATTATTATTTAAATGGAGAGAGACTACAGAATGCTGCTGTACAGAGGGATCTGGGGGTCCTCGTAAATGAAACACAACAAGTTATCATGCAGATACAGCAAGTAATTAGGAAGGCAAATGGAATATTGGCCTTTATTGAAATGAGGATGGAGTATCAAAGTTGGGAAGTCTTGCTACAACTGTACAGGGCGCTGGTGAGACCACATCTGGAGCACTGCAGTTTTGGTCTCCTTATTTAAGGAGGGATATACTTGCATTGGAGGCAGTTCAGAGAAGGTTCACTAGGTTGTTTCCTTAGATGAAGGGGTTGTCTTATGAGGAAAGGTTGAGCAGGTTGGGCCTATACTCATTGCAGTTTAGAAGAATGAGAGGGGATCTTATTGAAACATATAAGATGCTGAGGGGGCTTGACAGGGTAGATGCAGAGAGGATGTTTCCCCTCATGGGGGCATCTAGAACCAGGGGGCATAGTTTCAGAATAAGGGGCCGCCCATTTAAAATGGAGATGAGGGGGAATTTCTTCTCTCAGAGGGTTGTGAATCTTTGGAATTCTCTACCCCAGAGAGTTCTGAAGGCTGGGTCATTGAATATATTTAAGGCGGAGAGAGACAGATATATGAGCTACAGGGGAGTCAAGGGTTATGGGGAGTGGGCGGGAAAGTGGAGTTGAGGCCAAGATCAGATCAGCCATGATCTTATTGAATGGCGGAGCAGGCTCAAGGGGCCAAATGGCTGACTCCTGCTCCTATTTCTTATGTCCTTATGTTCTTATTGGAAAATTATGGCCAGAGCCTCCGCTATTTCCTCCCTTGCCTCTCTTAACAGCCTGGGGTACATTCATCTGGGCCAGGTGATTTATCTACTTTCAAAGGTGCTAAGCCTCTTAATACTTCCTCTTTCTCTATGTTTATCCCATCTAATATTTCACACTCCTCCTTCTTAACTATAATGTCTGCATCGTCCCTCTCTTCTGTGAAGATAGATGCAAATATTCATTTAGAACCATATATCATTGGGGATCTCATTGAAGCATACAAAATTAATACAGGGCTTGATAGGGTGGATGCTGGGAGAATGTTTCTCTTGGCTGGGGAGTCTAGAACCAGGGGCCACAGCCTCAGGATAAAGGGTAGGCCATTCAGGACTGAGATGAGAAGAAATTTCTTCACACAGAGGGTGGTGAATCTTTGGAATTCTCTACCCCAGAGCGCTGTGGAGGCTCAGTCATTGGGTATATTCAAAAGAGAAATCGATAGATTTCTGACTAGTAAGGGCATCAAGGGATATGGCGATAGGGCCGGTGAATGGAGTTGAGGCAGAAGATCAGCCATGATCTCATTGAATGGCGGAGCAGGCTTGAAGTGCCGAATGGCTTACTCCTGCTCCTATTTCTTATGTTCTTATATGTTCTTATATGGATTTTGCGGGGCGTCAGCGGGCGCGATCGGTGGCAGGTCAGGTGGGAAAGTATCTTTTTTTCCCCAGCGGGTCGGGACGCCGCTGTGAACCCAACACCACGCGCCATTTCGGGTCTGTCAGCACTGAGCAGGCCCGACGGGCAGCGACGGGTTCACAGCAGGGGATGCAATTCAGGTAATTAGTGGCTTGTTTAGAGCCACTTAAGAATAAATTTCAGCTCATCTCCTGCATTTGACAACTCGCCCATGGGGTCCACGCTGATCGTGGATGACGTCTGTGAAGCTGAAGCGGGAGTTCAGTGGCCATTGAATCAGCTGTTGAGTTGACAGCTTCAAATGTACAGTAAAATCTCCCACCTTACAGATATCTTCCCTCAGCCACAAACTCTTCATTACTGCATTTCCACAACAGATTCACCATGCTGCAAGTCTTTACACAAGTCTCCATCCAGTCTGACCTCATTACCTCTCACCATTGGCAGATCGCTTCTGTCATCCCTACGTCACCTGCTCATCAGCATGGGTGCCCTTTAAACTCTCTCACCTTGGTCTTCAGAATTCCACCATGATCAGCCCCCAACACCAGCAGCACCAGGCACACCAGCAACACCAACAACAACACCACAAACCTTCTCCGCAATCACCTGATGATGCACAGAACAGAGGGCATCAGCACATTGCTGCCCAGGAGGCCAGGGATGACCTCATCATGGCCAGATTTACTTCACTTGACACTGTACACCCTGGCTGCCACATGATGCACCAGGTTGGCACCACCCCACACCAACACCATAAAACATCCCTACAATACCCAAGCCATTCTTTTCACATTCATGACCATTGTGGGGGGTACCGTTATGTCTCACCATTCACTGCAACTCACTGCAACCACTTTCAAAGATGCACACAAATCTGTCCAAGAATGCAAAGTGTTGAAAATAAAGGTTTCAATGTTTGACACCACATTAACAGAAACTTTACATGAACATTGCATAAAACACCCAAGTGGCTACCCTTGTGTGTTAGTTGGTATGATTGCATTAGGATGAGGGTGAGTGTGAGGGGTGGCTAGTGAGTTGGGGACGTGATAATGTAGATAGAGAGGGATGGGTGGACGTGCAAGGTAAGTTGGTGTGAGTAAGGATGTGCAGGAATAGGGTAGGGAAGGCAGAGTGATGGGGATGTGATGAGAGGCACAGCAGGATTAGGTTGAGTATGGCTTTGTACTAATGTTTTATGATCTACTGAGATCATTGAAATGTTTGCGGCACTGCACCCAGGTCCTCCTGACCACATCCCTGCTTGTGCCCTCCTGTGCAATGTGCAACCCGGCTGTGTTAATCTCCTGGGGAGGTCTCTTCCGCCCATGTGAAGGGAAGAGGACCTTCGTGCGTGCTGCTACTCCCTCCATAAACATAAGGAGGGAGTCATGGGAAAACAAGTGCAGTCATTGTCAGTGTTTGCAGCATCTCAGTGCTGTAGAACACTGACAGCGCAAATGTCAAAATAAAGTTGGCCATGGTCCCTTTAAGGAACTTGCTGATGACACATCATCAAGTTACGTCACCAGACCGCTTCCTCTAATTGGCTGGTAAACGCGCTGGACTGGCTTCACAAGCCCCATCAAGGTAAATTCATTTCAGAGGCCAGGATGGAGCCAGCAACGGGGTCGGGACCCGCCACTGACATCACCCGCCCTGGAGTCGCCGAGGTTAGCAAAATTGCGGCCCACGTCTTCTGCCTCCGCACATAGGTTACATTTTTGGTCTCTAATAGGCCCTACCCTTTCCTTAGTTATCATTTGCTCTTTATGTATTTATAAAACATCTTTAGGTTTTCCTTGATTTTACTTGCCAATATTTTTTCATGCCCTCTCTTTGCTTTCCTAATTTCCTTTTTAATTTCACCCCTGCACTTTCTATACTCCTCTCAACTTTCTGTAGTATTGACCTCTTGCTATCTGACAAAAGCTTCCTTTTTTTTCCTTATCTTACCCTGTATGCTCCTTGACATCCAGGGGGCTCTAGATTTTGGAGCCCCACCCTTTTCCTTTGTGGGAAGATATTTGCCCTGGACCCTCACTATCTCCTCCTTGAATGCTTCCCACTACTCTGACACTGATTTACCTTCAAGTAGCTGTTTCCAATCCACTTTTACTAAGTCACATCTCAGCTTAGTAAAACTGACCTTTCCCCAATCGAGAACTATCTTTGTCCTTTTCCATAACTATGCTAAATCTAACTGGTAGATCCTTTAAATAAATATTTTTTATCTGTCCTCACTATAGAAGACACAAAAAGCACATCAAAAATAGTGGGGAACTAAGGGGCTTATAAGAGTGAGGAACTTAAAGTAATTAATATCAGTAGAGAAAAAGTACTTGAGAAACTAATGGGACTAAAAGCTGACAAATCCCCTGGACCTGATGGTCTACATCCTAGGGTTCTAAAAGAAGTGACTGCAGAGATAGTGGATACATTGGTTATGATCTTCCAAAATTCCCTAGATTCTAGAACGGTCCCAGCAGAGATTGAAAGGTAGCAAATGTAACCCCGCTATTCAAGAAAGGATGGAGAGAGAAAACAGGAAACTACAGTCGTCGGGAAAATGCTGGAATCCATTATTAATGAAGTGGTAACAGGGTACTTAGAAAATCATAATATAATTAGGTTTTAATATAAATGGTTTTATGAAAGGGAAATCGTGTTTGACAAATTTATTAGAGTTTTTTGAGGATGTAACTAGCAGGGTAGATAAAGGGGAACCAGTGGATATAGTATATTTGGATTTGCAAAAGGCACTCGATAAGGTGCCACATAAAAGGTTGCTACGCAAGGTAAGGACTCATGGGGTTGGGGATAATATATTAACATGGATAGAGGATTGGTTAACGGACAGAAAACAGAGAGTAGGGATAAACAGGGGTTAGGCAGGCTGTAATTAGTGGGGTGCTGCAAGAATCAGTGTTTGGGACTCAGCTATTTACAATCTATATTAATGACCTAGATGAAGGGACCAAGCGCAGTGTATCCAAGCTTGCCGATGACACAGAGCTAGATGGGAAAGTAAGCTATCACGAGGACACAAAGAGCCTGCCAAGGGATATAGACAGGCTAAGTGAGTGGGCAATAAGGTGGCAGATGGAGTATAATGTGAAGAAATGTGAGGTTATTCACTTTGGTAGGAAGAATAGAAAAACAGAATATTTTTTAAATGGTGAGAAACTATTAAATGTTGATGTTCAGAGAAACACAAAGTTAGCGTGCAGGTACAGCAGCAATTAGGAAAGCAAATGATATGTTGGCCTTTATTGCAAGGAGGTTGGAGTACAAGGGTAAGGAAGTCTTATTACAACTGTACAGGGCTTTGGTGAGACCACACCTGGAGCACTGTGCACAGTTTTGCTCTCCTTATTTGAGAAAGGACATACCTGCCTTAGAGGCGGTGCAATGAAGGTTCACTAGATTGATCCCTGGGATGAGAGGGTTGTCCTATCAAGAGAGATTGAGTAGATTGGGCCTATATTCTCTGGAGTTTAGAAGAATGAGAGGTGACCTCATTGAAACATATAAGATTCTGAGGGGGATTGACAGGGTAGATGCAGAGAGGTTGTTTACCCTGGCTGGAGAGTCTAGAATGTGAGGGCATAGTCTCAGGTTAAGGTGTCAGCCATTTAAAACTGAGATGAGGAGCAATTTATTTACTCAGAGTTGTGAATCTTTGGAATTCTCTACCCCAAAGGGCTGTGGATGCTGAGTCGTTAAGTATATTCAAGGCTGAGATAGATAGATTTTTGGACTCTGGGGGAATCAAGGGATTTGGGAATCGGGCGGGAAAGTGGAGTTGAGGTCAAAGATCAGCCATGATCTTATTGAATGGTGATCAGGCTCGAAGGGCCGTATGGCCTACTCCTGCTCCTAATTCTTATGTTCTTAAGTTTAAATTCTCTCCCACTGATATCCCTTCTGTTATGTATTGTGTGTTCTCCTCCCACCTGTGGTGGCGCTGTCACAGCAGATAAATGGTTGGGTGTTCTCTTTGGTTAAGTTTAGCTCTCTTTGTTCGGAACTGCCCAGAACTTCCTTTCCTTCCAATAAAGCACTTCATGTTTGAATCTCTGAGTTCTGAGTCCTAAATTGTGTCTAGGTAGAAAGGTACCGACACAACAAGTGGCGACGAGGATGGGATGAATCTGTGTTGTGGGAGCTTTCTTGTTTTCGACTACAAAACACTCGGAACAGAGATTGCAGCATCACATTAATGTTACGGCAGTGAGTAAACAGAAATTTTAATTTGAAACGTGAGATGGCTACTATATTAGGAAACATCGGTGATTTTGATGAAAATGTGGAGCAATGGAGCGCATATATGGAACGTTTTGACTATTTTGTATTGGCGAATGCGGTGGCAAATGAAAAGGTCATGCCTACCTTTTTGAGTGTAACCGGGCCGAAGACATTTAATTTACTTCGCAGCCTCGTGCAGCCAGATAAGCCAGGAACTAAAACATACAAGCAACTAGTGGAAATTCTTGGAGCACTTTTTTCACCAAAACCTCTGGTTATTGCTGAGAGATTTAGATTTCACAAACGGAATCAAGAGGAGGGGGAATCCGTGACGATGTTTATTGCTGCTTTAAAAAGGTTGTCAGAACACTGCGAGTTCAAGAAGGTGCTGAAGGACACCATTAGAGACAAACTGGTGTGTGGTCTGCAAAATGCAGCCACACAGAAGCGCCTTCTTACTGAGGACAACCTTACTCTTGAAAAGGCCATTGAAGTTAGTGTCTCCATGGAGATGGCGGAAAAGGAGGCTCACCAGTTGAGTTCAACAGGGAGAATTCACAAGGGGTCGTCTGAGCCTAAAGGTGCGCGGAACGGCACATGTTACCGTTGTGGGAAAACGGGCCTTCACGCTAATGACTGCTGGTGTACGGAGCTGGAATGCCGAAATTGTGGCAAAAAGGGTCACATTAAACACGCCTGTAGAGGTAAAAAAAAAGAACAGACAGAGCTGGGAAGCATGAAAGCAAAATGTCTGTATTTGGACAAGAGAGGAAAAGGAGTGTTCATTCAGTGCAGTATGATGGAACAAGCAAAACAGAGGGAAGCGACACCTCTGAGGAGGAAGAGGTGCACATATTGACGGTTGCAGGTGGTTCAAATGGCTACTGGGTATCACCACTGGTGGAGGGACAATCAGTGCGGATGGAGGTGGACACAGGCGCGGCTGTGTCCCTTGTTTCAGACACTGTCTACAACAAAATGCGAAAGCATCTTAACTTCAGCCAAAAAAAATTGTGCTAAAGACGTATACCGGCGAACCTGTGGCCATGAGAGGCGCCATTGAGGTGACAGTTAAATTGAACGGACAGACTGCGAAACTGCCACTATATGTGGTAAAGGGAAATTACCCATCGCTACTGGGACGTGCGTGGCTAGAGAAAATCACGCTGGACTGGCCTGCAGTCCGCATGATGTCAAAAGGGGAGTCAGGTCTGACTGCAGTGTTAAACAAACATGCAGAACTCTTCAATGGGGAACTGGGGAGCATGAAAAAGACCAGCGTGAGACTGGACATTAAACCTGACAGCAAGCCGAAGTTTCACAAAGCCCGACCTGTACCCTATGCAATTAGGCCAAAAGTTGAGGCTAACTTGGAGGCCTTAGTCGAGAATGGAGTCCTAGAGCCTGTGAGCGTGAGCAAATGGGCCACACCCATTGTTGCTGTCCTGAAAAAGGATGGATCTGTTCGAATCTGCGGGGATTTTAAAGTGACTATTAACCCGGTGCTGTCTGCGGAACAGTACCCTCTTCCCCTCATTGATGATCTCTTTACGGGCCTGGCCGGAGGGCAAAAGTTCAGCAAAATAGACTTATGCCAGGCTTATCTACAAATCGATGTCGATGACAAATCAAAGGAGCTGCTGACAATTGTGACACACAAGGGGCTATACAGGTACTGCCGCCTTCCGTTTGGAATTACGTCGGCCCCTGCTCTATTCCAAAGGGCAATGGATCAGATTTTGAGTGGACTGCCGGGAGTCCAGTGCTACCTGGACGACATCCTTGTCACTGGGACAAATGAGGATCATCTTCTGAACTTGGATGCGACACTACAACGACTGATAGAATACGGACTCAGAGTTCGTAAGGACAAATGTGAATTCTTTCAGTCTTCAGTTGAGTACCTGGGGCATGTGATTGACGCTACTGGCCTGCATAAGGCGCCATCAAAGGTCAAGGCGATCGTGGAGGCCCCAGCACCCCAGAATGTGAGCCAGTTACGTTCATTTCTGGGGCTGCTTAACTACTATGGGAAGTTTATTCCAGACTTAGCAACATTGCTGAAGCCGTTACATCAATTGCTATGTCAAGGCAAAACATGGAAATGGACTGAACTGTGCAACGAAGCTTTCGCCCAAGCAAAGAAAGCATTGCTGAAATCGGAGGTCCTGACACACTTCGACCCAAAGCTACCCGTGCAGCTAGCATGTGATGCGTCACGATATGGTGTGGGAGCAGTCATATCCCACATCATGCCTTCTGGTGAAGAGAAACCTATCGCCTTCGCATCACGCACCTTGAACAAGGCCGAGAGTAACTATGCACAGATTGAGCGCGAGGCCTTGGGAATCGTTTTTTGAATTCGAAAATTTCATCAGTACCTGTATGGGAGAAGGTTCACACTCCTGACGGACCACCGTCCGTTGACTTCAATCTTCGGGCCCCACACCGGAATTCCATCTCTTGCTGCAAGCAGGATGCAAAGGTGGGCTTTACTGTTGTCGGGACACACATACGACATCAAATATTGCAAATCAGGCTTGCACGGCAACGCAGACGGTCTCTTGCCTGTTACTCCCCCAGAGCCTCGTCAGATAGACATCTTCTACTTTAGACAAGTGGAGGGAGCACCTGTCACGGCAGTTCAGGTGCGAAGGTACACCCGCAACGATCCAGTCCTGTCTGAGGTAATGGACAATGTCATTCGAGGGAGAGCTATAGGAGATTCTCCTAGTTTGAAACCTTACGTTTCAAAAAGAAATGAGCTCTCCGTCCAGGCAGGTTGTCTTCTTTGGGGACACCGTGTCATAATTCCGCCACCTCTGAGGGAACCTATACTGCAACAACTTCATACAGGCCACAGTGGGATGGTTCGGATGAAGGAAATGGCAAGAAGCTACTTCTGGTGGCCAGGTCTCGATGGGAATATTGAGGAGAGAGCCAAAACATGTTCCCCATGTCAAAGGGTCCGGAATGTTCCACAGCTGGCAACCCTACACCCCTGGGATTGGCCTGCAGAAGTGTGGCAGCGAGTACATGTGGACTTCGCCGATCCTTTCGAAGAGCAGATGTTTATGGTGGTTGTGGACGCTCGTAGCAAGTGGCCGGAGGTCGCTGTGATGAGGTCTACCACGGCAGAGAAAACAATTGAGAAACTTGGTGAGATGTTCAGCTGTTATGGCTCGTAAGTGACAATGGTCCACAATTTGTATCACAGGAGTTTGCAACCTTCCTGCACGTGAATGGTGTCCAACACATCAGGTCTGCACCCTATCATCCCTCTACTAACGGCCAGGCAGAAAGGTTCGTGCAAACTTTGAAGCATGCCTTGAAGGCATCGCAAGGTCAGGGCTCAATCCACCAACGTCTGAACAGCTTCCTGTTGTCCTACAGGAACGAGCCGCATGCCACAACCAAAACTTCCCCCGCTTCGCTCATGATGAAGAGGCAGTTGCGGACAAGTTTTGACTTACTCAAACTTCCAAGGGCAGAACTGGTTGTCCATTGTCAACAACAAGCTCAAGTTGAAAAGAGAGAGAAAAGAGCCAAGGAGAGACGGTTTCACCCTGGAGAGCACGTCCTAGCTCGAAACTACAACACTGGACCGAAATGGGTTCCTGCTATGGTGATCGCGCAGACAGGCCCTGTGTCTTACACGGTTGAGACTGCCGAGGACGTCGTCTGGAGAAGACACACAGATCAACTGTTGCTAGGAGCAGAGACAGCCACAGAGGCTCCAACGGCTGGTTGGCCTGAACTGTTTACGGATGATACCGCAAACCAGCATCCTTTGCCACAGTGCTCTTCTCCAACACAGGAAGTCATCAAGACTGTTCCACCTGTGCAAACTCCTGACTTTCGACTGACACAGGCACCTTCTCCATCCAGGCCTGTGTCAATGCCTACTGCTGTGGAAGCCAGCGATGACCGCCGGTATCCTGTCAGGGAGCGGCGGCCTCCAAGACGCTTGGATCTGTAGGCTTAGTGACTTACCCACAAGACTGGGGCAGAATAATCCCCAGGGTAAAGTCAGGGGTTGAGGCAGTCTACCTCTACCCTTGGTCAGTGAGTGCATTGAAAGTAACTTACCTGTTGAGGAATAATGTGGACCTTTCATTTAAGAGGGGAGGAATATGTTATGTATTGTGTGTTCTCCTCCCACCTGTGGTGGCGCTGTCACAGCAGATAAATGGTTGGGTGTTCTCTTTGGTTACGTTTAGCTCTCTTTGTTCGGAACTGCCCAGAACTTCCTTTCCTTCCAATAAAGCACTTCATGTTTGAATCTCTGAGTTCTGAGTCCTAAATTGTGTCTAGGTAGAAAGGTACCGACACAACACCTTCCACCTGCCCAGCTTCATTCCCCAAAACTAAGTCCAGAACTACCCCCTCTCTTGTTGCACTTGTTACATACTGGCTTATAAAGTTCTCCTGAATGCATTTTAAGAATTCTGCCTCTCCATACTTTTTACACTAATTCTATCCCAGTTAATATTAGGGTAGTTGAAATCCCCTATTACTACCCTATTGTTTTTGCTTTTCTCAGAAATTTGCCTACATATTTGCTCTTCTATCTCCCTCTGACTGGAGGTCTATAGTACACTCCCAGCATTGTGATTGCCCTTTTTTTGTTCTTCAGTTCAACCCATATGGCCTCTTTGATGATCCTTCTAACATATCATCCTTCCTCACAGCTGTAATTGTTTCTTTAACCAATATTGCGACCACCCCCCACCCTTTTGATCCCCCTCTCTATCTCATCTGAAAACCCTGTGGCCAGGAATGTTGAGCTGCCATTCCTGCCCTTTTTTAAGCCATGTTTCAGTAATAGCTATATCATACTTCCACGTATCTATCTGTGCTTTCCGCTCATCTGCCTTGTTCACTAGACTCCTTGCATTGAAATATATACCATTAAGCCCTGCCAAACTCCTTTGTTTTCTATTTTCTAGTCTTTGCTTCCTCTGCCTTCCAAACTCACTTACTAATTTACTGCCTTCCATTTCCAGCTTTGATTCTCTCCCTACTAAATCTACCCTCAGATTCCCATCCCCCTGCCAAGCTAGTTTAAACCCTCCCCAACAGCAATAGCAACCCCCTCCCCCAGATCCTGCCCCAATGCTGCAGGAATCTAAAACCCTCCCTCCTGCACCATCTCTCCAACCACGCATTGATTGCTACCTTTGAGGTTCTACTTACTAATCTTTTTCCTAACTCCCTAAATTCTGCCTGTAAAATCTCATCTCTCGTTCCACCTATGTCATTGGTACCAATATGGACTACAACCTCTGGCTGTTCACCTTCCCCCCTCAGAATGTCCTGCAGCCGCTCAGTGACATCCTTGACCCTGGCACCAGGGAGACAACATAGCATCCTGCAGTCACATCTGTGGCCGCAGAAACGCCCAGGATCCCATACGCTTTATTAACTGCTTTGTTAATCTGTCCTACCACCTTCAACGATTTGTGCACAAACACCCCCAGGTCTCTCTCTTCTTGCACCCCCTTTAAAATTGTACCAATTAGCATATATTTTCTCTTCTCATTCTTCCTACCAAAATGTATCACCTCACACTTTTCTGCAATGAATTTCCATTTGCCCACCCATTGCACCAGCCTGACTATGTCCTCTTGACGTCTATTATTCACTGTTTACTACACTTCCAAGTTTCATGTCATCTGCAAATTTTGAAATTGTGCCCTGCAGCCCCATGCCCCAGTCATTAATGTATATCAGAAACAGCAGTGGCCCTAGTGCTGAACCCTGGGGAACTCCACTGTATACCTCCCTCCAGTCCAAAAAACAGCCATTCACCACAAAACTGTACTTTCTATCCCTTAGCCAATTCTGTATCCACGCTGCTATTGCCTTTTTTATCCGATGGGCTTCAATTTTGCTATGTGGTACTTTATCAAACGGCTTTTGAAAGTTAATATACACAACATCAACTGCACTGCCCTCATCAACCCTCTCTGTTACTTCATCAAAAAACTCAATCAAGTTAGTCAAACACGATTTGCCCTGAACAAACCCGTGCTGGCTTTCATTTACTAGTTCATGCTTGTCCAAGTGGTTGTTAATTTCTCCCGGATTATTGTTTCTAAAAGCTTCCTCACCACTGATGTTAAACTGACTGTAATTGCCAGGTTTATCCTTCTCCCCTTTTTTGAACAAGGGTGTAACATTTGCAATCCTCCAGTCTTCTGGCACCACCCAAGTTCTTTTTTCCCTATACTGGAAGAGGCATGACCAAGTCACTAATCCACCCTTGCAGCTGGGGATTGGTATATGATTTGTCACAGAATGTTTTAAACAAAAAAGGGAAGAATGCAAAAATAAGTGATCAGTCATTAAAGTGCTCACATAGCTAGCTTAAAGGTTCTTAGCTAAATCTAAATACATTATCAATATTCCTTACAGGCACTCTAAAGTGTATATTTTAATTTATTTTGTGTACCAGTAACAGGGCACGCAAAGCAATCACTGCATTTTAACCATGAATGCAAATTAAAATTGCTTATATTTTTGATTGTTTTAATAATTGTGATTACTTATTCTAATGCTCTACTATGACATAATTACATAAGTATTACATTTATTTTAAAGGGTTCATCCTTTCATCATCAAAGTGCCAACTGAGGAACAATAAATTACCAAAATGATAGAGAGAGTGCTGAAAGCATACTTCAGATGCTAATATGAAACTCATAGTAGCCCATAATGTTGTTTTCACACTGGCATTTTTATTTCAAATGGTTTTTCAATGTTCTGTCACCATTGATGAGAAATAAATATATGGGATCCCAGTGAGCACAGTGGCATTTGATGATTCATATCAGTCCTTGGCTTTGTTCCACTTCTGGACTGAGAGTTTATGTATTCAAGTTGAAGTGCTTGCTAGAATTTGAATAACTGGTCTCAAAGGATGAATGGCAATTCAGCAACAGCTTAATGGGAGACTGGGTTCACCAGATAAATATTCGACAAACCTGTTTCACTTCAAAACGCATGGGGTTGGGATGGATAACCTCCTTTCTACTATTAATGGGGTGGGTGCTAGGTTTTGTCCATGCTATGAGAATGAACAGGTACAGTGCATGTTAATACACTAACATGCTCATTAAGGGCCAACTAGAAACTATGGCCTAGACATTCGATTAAGTCCGAATACAGGCAGAGCCACCGCAGGCCAAGGGAAGGTCCATGACAGGGTGAAGGGCAGGAGTGATTAAATGACAAATGCAATGATGGTGCAATGCAAAAATGTGGGGGGGCGGGGAGTTGGGGAGTGGTTGGTGTGCGTGGTAGGGGGGCGATAATAGAACAAGTATAGAAACAAAAGATGGGTCCAGAGGAGGTGTAAATGGTTACAGCAGAATTGCAGAGGGGGAGGGCAGCATGGAATAGGCAAAGCAAAGAGGGTTGCATGGCCTGGGAATGAGGCAGAAGAAAGGCACGCAGACCACCCTGCCAGTCAAGTACTGATAGGGGATCTCCACGCCAAGCATCAGCCCACACCTCCTCCACTCCCAGTGGCGCTGGTGCAACCATCCTCCAGCACCTGCTGTCTGAGAGAAACTGAGAGCGGTGGTTAAAATCTAGAGAGAATGCATTGCTCTCCTGGCTTTGTCAAACAATTTTCCATGAAGATATCACCCCTTTAATTATGAGCAATACAGCTCATGAGTGAACTTTACTGTTGTACTTTGAAGGAAAGAATGGTGTTTCAAGTTGAATTTCAATTCTTGTTTGCGTTGTTCAAAAATGTTCAGAAGTGATATATGAACCAAAAAAATGTATAACTGATTGCATGCTTTCTGGTGAGCGCTCACTGCACAGATGCAATTTGGGAATCCGGGGTTCACCAAATATTCATCTGAAAGAAAAATTTGATGTTGCTGAGAGAGGAATGTTGCCCAAAACACTGGGAAGAATTCCTGCTCTTCTTCCATTAATACTGTGTTGATAAACAGGCAAAGGGCAGTTGTTTGCATGAACCCTAAAGAGCTTTTGTGTCTCATCTGATGGACATTAAACATTCCATCAGTACTGTACTGTACTGTGAGCCGAGATTATGTACTCAAGTCCTGGGGTAAGGCTTCACCACACAACTTTCCAACTTAGAGAGCTACCAACTAAATCAAGCAGACATAACATCTGGCAATGTTAAAATTGTTTTGCATTGATTGATGCATTTTTATCACTAGTGAACAGAATTAATCTTTGTTATTGCTAGCCGTGCAACTGACATCGAGATCAAACCTTGGTCGGAGTGCAAATGTATCTTTGAAACACCAGCATTTCCTTGCTTTTGAAGTAGTCTCCTGTAATGTATTATCACCTGGTTTGGTATGAGCATGCTCAGTTCGCTCTGGCCTAGTAAAGCAAGCACATAGACTCAGCAACTCATCGTGTCTCTGTCCTTCATTTGTTCTACCCACATATATTACATCTCCTGACATCAAAAAATGCATGATATTCTGGTTCACCACAACTCTTTTCAGCTTTGCCCCATAGAGTGGCTAGCAGGAGCTAAGACTGAAGTGGGGGGGAAGTTGAAAGACTTTTTTCATCTTTCCCAGAGATTAAATTTATGAAGTCACATGTTACTTTGCCTTGCCTGCCTTAGAATTAACAAAAATATGCCAATTTAAGCAGGTGAATCTGAGTAACAATCAGCCCATGTGACCTGGTTAAAGATGGAGTGCTGAGACATTTAAGTCACTACACTGCTACCTGATCCAAGTGACTTTTGTTTGATTTTGTACCTTGGCGAATGGTTTGTTCACATTTCTGTGTCTGATAATTACCTTTATTTGTCATATGGTCCGGTTTGGTATTTTCTGATGTGAGCAAATCTACATTTTGGAATGCGAAGCCAGATTGCACCCGTACTTTTTTTTTAAATCAATAAAGAAAACTATTAACACACAGTTCAACAGCAAACTACGTTTCCCTTAAACCATTTGTTCAAAAGGCATTACAAAATACCAATATATAGATAATCACTTATGTCAGAATTTAGATAATTTGTTCATATTTGCCAACAAGATATCATCTGGCTTGATGAGCTATGGTTAGATAGGCATATCCATTTGGGAGTAAGTGCTACATCTAAATCCCAAGCAAATTTAATTTACATAGTAATGTTAAGTAATATTGAATTTGTGTCGTGGTTTGCATACATCAGTGTCACATTAGACTGTTTAAAAGTTAAAAATGAAAAGTCAAAATTAGAAATGATTTTATATGGAAAAATAAATAAATGGAAATGGATAAAAAAAGTATCATAATTTCTACAAACAGATGATGATCTGAGCTAAGCAAACCAATTCACTGAAATACATAGACACCATTGCGGGGGGGGGAATTTAACCCCAAAAAACAGGCGGGTTTGTGTCAAGTGAGAGGTTAAAGTGTTAAAAATGTGAATCCTGACCCCAAGCCGCCTCCAGCCTGCCCACTTCCGGTTTTAAAAGAGTCAGGTCGGACAGCCAACCCACTTCCAGGAGGCGGGGTGGCACTTTAAATATGATAATGAGGCTGGAGGCCTCAGATTTAACCTGCTTTGCAGGTTTAACTGTGGCCGGCCAGGGTTTCTGGGCCTTGGGATTCCCGGCAGCTGCAACGAGGTGAGGCCAGTCTCGGGGAGCACTCCTTGTGGGTTGGGAGGAGCAGGAATGCTTTGCCCCGGCCCCCCAAGCTCCCCCACCATCAGCCCCCTCCTGGGATTGGACCATCCCCGGGCTTGGACCTACCTGGTCCTACGGCCACTTCTTCAGCATTCCCCGCCCGACTGGAAGCCAAGCCTGTCCATCAGGCTGACCTCCCCAGGGTGCGGGGAGACCCGGACTTCTGTGGATCCCGTGTGCTACCGGGCCCCCACCCCTACCCCGCGGGTCCAAAAGTTAAAATATCCCCCCCATATCCTTGACGTATACTTACGGCTTAAGTCAACGGGAATGCAAAATAGAATCTTAAAGTTTCACTTAAGTTTATGAATGATGCAAAGACTTCTTCAACATAATTTGAGTAACTCAGTTAGTGTCATAGTGAATCTTTGAATGTCTACATATTTCCATCATTTACATTAATCGATTATGACAAAGTATCTATTTATATTTAAGTTATTGATATGTGATGGAAAATTCATAGATATTAAAAACTTCACTGACACTGACAAAGTTAGTCAAATTATGTTGAAGGATTCACTGGGGAAGGCAATAAATTGTATATAGTGTGCACTTGTAGGACATCATCTCATATGTTCTTCCAGAGAACTATCCCTGTGCTGCCCTGACTTGTACTTACTTGGCTAGGCTTTGCTGCCTATTTTTTTCCCCTTATTTCATTTGAGTTTTAATCAATTTTTTGCCTATTTCAAACTATGTGGTGGGTGATATTGGTCCTTTGAATATCCCTTCTGTGAACTTCGGGTTTTTTTTCTTCTGAAAATGAGCTAATGCTTTAATATGTGCTGAGTGATCTTTTGACCAGACTTTAGCTTGGGCCCTATTTTCCTCTGATTTGTTTTTAAATTAATTTTTTGCTTTATTGCTGCGCGTTATTATTAATCCTTCAATCATTGCTTGCATGTGTTTTGGAGGCACAATCTTCTGCCAATTCACCTGTTTATCTATGTTTCATGTGACCTTTGACCTGATCCTAGATTACCCTCCCCCATGTCCGCATTATTATACAGTTTTAGTCATTGTTACTGATGTGCTTTGGAGAACATTCTTCTGAAAGTTAACTTATGCTTATGTGTGTGAGGCGACCTTTGACCTGACTAAGATGTAGAATTTGGACTGTGATGGAAATGCAGGACTATTAGTTCTAGAATCACATAAGAGGCTTGGAAGGGTGACCTGATGGACTAATGGTCTTATCCTGTCCAAAAACATTTCTACGTTAATACAACTGTTACAAATAACTTGAATGCAAAAAAAAATCACCAGCTTGTTAACCAAATCTTTATACTGACCAGTTTTATTGAAAATTAACAGGCTGTACTAGAAAAATTCTATTGTATTGAAAGGTTTGTGATCGGCATTCTGCCAGTGAACCACTTTGAAAGCGTATAGAGGTCAGCTATTTATAACTCTTACATTTTATACATTGTTGGCAAGCATATATATTTTATCATTTGTTCACGACAAAAAAAAATTCAGGCACCTGCACTCAGTTGCTAATGGGAATCATTTGTGTTGTAGCTAAACTTTTCAGTACATTGTTTCGTGAAAGCAAAAGATAAATCCTCAAAAGATAAAACAAGAGAATGTTTTATACATTGGTAAAATAGAGATTTCTAGCAGAGATAAAACAACTTCCAATTATAGTCACCTGGTAAGCTACTGTGATTGATAGCCTGTATCTACAATTTATGAAAAAAAAATTCAATATATGAAATAATTTCTTACTCTATAGATAAGAGATTTATCTCCTGTATTTCTGACCCACGCTGTTGGAATGAAAGAAAATTGGATTAGCGATTTTGTGATTACAAACACCTCAAAGAATATCTTTCTCTCTGCCCCTCCCCCCTCAAATCCCCGATAGTTCTACTGGTAAGAAATCTGTGACATTGGTCCAGATTTTCCTGCAATGGGGAGACCGGTGACGTACGCCGTAAATCTCGCCGTCTCACATGCTGATCTCACCATTACCAACTTGCTCCAATTTTCTGTTGTTCTGATTGGAATACGCTGCTGCGAGCACAGCGACGAATCAGGCACTCAGCGCTGATCTAAGAGCTGAAGTGTCAGCACATTCGCCACCCGAAGCCGCTGGGGGGGTTTAAGTGAATGGAAGTGTAACTTAAATAAAATTTAATCTACAATTGAGATTTGCATCAAACACTGATGATCTGCTAAAATACTCACGCTCACGTGCTTGTGACAGAAAGATTGAGAAAAACAATTAATCCGGCTAAATAAACAAATGAGTAAAAACTGCTTTGCTTCCTTTTGTGATTTGAGGCAGATGAAGGTGTCGCCTATTTAAGACAGAGATGAGGAGAATTTTTTTCTCACAGAGGGTCGTGAGTCTTTGGAACTCTCTTCCTCAGAGGGCAGTGTAAGCAGAGTCTTTGAATATTTTTAAGGCAGAGGCAGATAGATTCTTGGTGAGCAAGGGGGTGAAAGGTTATCGGGGGTAGGCGGGAATGTGGAGTAATCAGATCAGCCATGATCTTATTGAATGGCGGAGCAGGCTCGAGGGGCCGAGTGGCCTACTCCTGCTCCTAATTCGTATATTTGAAAAGTACCCAAGATACTTATCATAAAATTATAGCAACAAACTTCCAACTGCACCACTAGCGTCACACATTGCTCAATGCACGACCCCCAATCACTGGGGCGGAGGTGGAAAGGGTGGCCAGCTTTAAGTTCCTCGGAGTCCACATCACGGAAGACCTCTCCTGGTCCCTCAACACCTCCTCTCTGGTGAAGAAGGCCCAGCAGCGCCTATATTTCTTGAGGAGGCTGAAGGGATGCAATCTGTCACCCCTGATCCTCTCTAACTTCTACCGCTGCACTATAGAGAGCATCCTGACAAACTGTATCACGGTATGGTACGGCGGCTGTAGCTCCCATGACCGGAAAGCCCTGCAGCGGGTAGTCAAAACTGCCCAACGCATTACCGGCACCCGGCTACCGACCATAGAACATATATATCAGAAACGCTGCCTACGGAGGGCACGGACCATCATCAAAGACCCTACTCACCCCAGCCACAGTCTGTTCGCCCTCCTACCATCTGGAAGACGCTACAGATGCATTCGCACCCGTACGACCAGATTTAGGAACAGCTTCTTTCCCAGGGCTGTCATCCTACTGAACTCCACAAATAAACACTAAAGCCTGCACATCTGCTGATGCACTTTATTCACTTTATTATGGTCATATTTATGCTAATATATATGTACAAATGTATGTTGAAATGTTTAAGTGTCCTAATCCAAATTGTACACTCTCGGGAGCCGCAAGCCTACATTTCGTTGTACTGCACTTGTGCACTAACACTGACAATAAAAGGTGATTTGATTTGATTTGATTTGATTTGATTTGATTAAATGATAAATAACAACGTGGAATAAAATTTGATTTTGGCTCTTTCTGTTTTCTATAGCAATCTTGGTGCAATAAATCACAGCGCTGTCAGGCCACCAGCACCATTATTTTTTAGGTGGCAGCGGTGTGAAAATTGACTTAAATACAGGAAACTAGCAATCTGCATTTATTTTAATAGGGGTGGGGCTATGATAATTACCGCCGAACTGCTGTCAATGAGGCTAACGGCACAAAAGTCCCAGACAAATAAGGAGCGGCGTAACTATGGGCGTAAGTCACTTACTCCACAATTTCCTCTCTTGCACTGTTCAAGAGTTGCTGCGATGTAAAGTCCCCAGGAAAATTTGTTGTAAAATGGCATTTTAAATCCACAACCACATCTGATTCAGGTGGAAGCCTCATGAATTTATGTGAATTGGGGTCCCATCGCTTAGACAGGGCTTTGATAGCACTTAAAAAGCCATTTTAAAGGCCTACTAATGGCAGTAGAGATGGCCGGATACCCAGTGGAGGCACCAAAAGGTAAATCCTGGCCAATATTTATTCCCTCAATCAATACAACAAAAACAGATTATCTGGTCATTATCACATTGCTGTCTGTGGGAGCTTGCTGTGCACAAAGTGGCTGCCGCATTTCCAACCTTACAACTGGAGTTAATGGCCATCGAAAATGGCTGCCACACTAACCAGGCAAAATTAGTTTGAGGGGCTGAAGATAGTTGGCGTAGCGCTTACCTGCCATGCAATGCCGTCCTGGTGGCATTGCTGGAGGCATCCGAGATGAAGTTTCTGTCCAGGTGCGGCATTCGAGCTTTGCACAGCCTCTAGAAGTAAGGCTGTGGTGCTCGCAAAGAATTGTGGGTAATGAAGAGGTCTGAGAATTAAAGGGGCCATGCACAATGAAGCAACACAAATTAAAATGAAGTGAAACAAAGGAGTTTTCAGCCCTTACTGCCTTTTAAAAAGTATTTAACATTAAATAGAAATCTCAAATGTGAATATTCAGCTGTTAATGCTGAATTACCTTCCTAACCTGTAAAAATGGGAAAAGTGCCTCAGCACTCACACAAATGGCTCAGCAAGTCAGGGAAGGGGCACCCATCATCTCGCACGCAGCACTCCAGCTTTCACCGAGACCATCAGTGCCAGCAGTGTCACCCCCACCATCTGGCTCCAGTTCCCAAAGAAGCTTCATGACCTCAGACCACTGTTCAAAATCAGTGAATGCATCTTCAAAAGCCGCCTCCTACCAACTGCACCACTAGCGTCCCACATTGCTCAATGCACGACCCCCAATCACTCACATACCAACAATCTGCACTAATCACGAGGCACATCTTCCATTACTAGCCTCATCTCACCCCCTTGGAGGAGACGGTGCAGGCCATTCTTGGCAGGGGCATGGCTCAGCCATTGGCCAGCGGCGGGGCTGAAAGGATACAAGATGCTGGTATCCTCATACGCTATCCTTCTTCTGGCATGTACCTCATGCTTTCCTGCCCTCCTGTCACCACAGCTCCACCCTTTTGCCTTCCTCATTTCACACACCCAAGAAATGCAGCCTGCCCAGCCAGTGGGTGACCAAGAAGAGGGAGAGGAGAGTGAAGAAGAACAAGAGCAGAGGAAGATTGATTTGACACTCCCAGCCACCAGCTCCTCAAGGCCCACCAGCAAGGCCATTTGCAGTGTCCCTCACTGAAAGTCAGCAGCCTCCCACCAGCCATGCTGCAGCCACTGGGGTAGCACTGCGTGACATCAGTAGGGTAGGCAAAGGCACACACAAGACAGTCACTAAGAGAATGCATGAGGGCGATGAGTTGATTTCTTGATGTCACATTGGATGGCTAGACATATATAGGTGGATTGGAAAGTTTGCTTTGTGGTAGATTTTACTTCAGCATCGTTGCCAAGAGGACATTGTGATGGCCAATAGCAGATGGAAGGTAAGGTGTGGGACTACTGTTGAAAGGGGAATTGGAGTTGTGGGCACTGGTACCGCAGGAGTTGTGGTCACTGGTACCACAGGCGGGTGATTCCATCCCGGATATCCCGGCCACAAAGCGGCTATCTGGGATGCATCCTTCCGTCTGCTTCCTCCTCTTCTGCTTTTCCTCTTCGGCTTCCTCTCTTCTGTGCTTTCCTCTTTCCTCTGCAAGCGGATGCTGTAAATGTGAAATGAGAGCATAAAATGCTGGAAATACTGAGCTGGTCCGGCAGCATGTCGACCTGAGACGTGAACTCTGTTTTTCTCTCTACGGATGTTGCGTGACTGGTTGAGTATTTGCAGTATATTCTGTCTTCTCAAAGGCCTTCACTTACCATCTGAGTCTTTACAAGCATCCAGCAGCACTCCCTGCACACTTAAAAAGCTTTTCACATCTATTGCAGGAAGCCACCACTTCAATAAAATCAAAAAAAAACAGCCCAAACCCCTAAGTTCAAACTTACCTGAACGATGTGTGTGTTCCTTTAAGAGGTGCAGACATTGCCACTGTCAGCCTGCTTTGCTTAGGACCCAGCACTAGGGTCGAAGTTCGCGTTGGTGACGTTAAGTCGGCGTTGCATGCCGTTTGACGTCATCACGCCGCCATTTATTCTTTCAGGATACTACCAGTTACCGGCAGCGCAAAGGAAGTGAGGAATATGGCGGCTGCCGCGGGACCCGCCACCAGCTGGCGAAAGAGCGGCGGCCACCATTTTATTGCCATTTCATGGCACTATGGAGTGGTGGTAAGTAGATGATTTTCTAGCCCCTAATCTCTTCCTTTCTGGCTCCATGTTCATTTTCATTGCTCATGTTCTGTGAAGTGCTTTGGAGCATTTTTTACATTAAAGGTGATATATAAATTTCAGTTTGAAATGCTTTTCTAAAATTTCAAGGCTTTTTTATGAACAACAACTACTTGTATTTATTTATATATATATATAGCACCTTTAATGTAGTAAAACGTCCCAAGGCACTTCAGAGGAGTGTTATAAGATAGAAAATTGATGCTGAGCCGCATAAGAAAGTAGGGCAGATGTCCAAAAGCTTGGTCAAAGAGGTAACTTTTAAGGAGCATCTTAAAGGAGAAAAGAGAGGTAGAGAAGCGGAGAGTTTTAGGGAGTGAGTTCCAGAGCTTAGGGCCTTGGTGGCTGAAGGCACCGCCACCGATGGTTGAGCGATTAAAATCAGGGATGCTCACTGGGTATCAAACTCAATTATAATTTTTAAATGGAAGATTGCATCTACTTTGACATAACTGTCAGAAGTTTGACAAAACCCCACTATGCATCCCTCGTTCATTATTGCCTGAGTAAATTATTCTCTCCTGTGCTATAAACAGCAATTTTCACACTTTATATCTGGCAAAGTGTATGCATTTGTGCTAGTGTTATTTAGTTTTCCCTCAGTGGGAACAATTGTGTTGTTTATATAGAAATGAGTAAATGATGCAGATGTGGAACAGATGCAGCACTTAGCTGTTATTTTGTGTGTACTACCTTTTAAGAAGTCGGAGGTGATTTTATTTATGCTCGGTATACTTACCACTGCACCCTTAAGTTTAAAGTGACACTTTTCAGTTTCATGAATGATTTAGGGGCAAGGGTTTCACTTCTGCAATATTCCCATCTTTCTGCACCAGTGTGAAATTGTGCCTCGTATTAATAATCCTTAATATATCTGAATATTATTTGTATTTTCAATATAATTAAATTCAAGCTGACATCAGCACCAGTACTTAATTTTTTCAGAAAGTCTGTTTTGATTTTGTGGGGATTAAAATGTCGTCAGCAAATCTTTTTTTGAAGTTTATTAATTGTAAAATCAAGTAATCGCCTGCTGTGGCCACTTGACGGAGCAGAGTGGTATAACAAGAAATTGTAAAACTGGTCCTGCAATAAACATAGTCATGGTTTTCAGTTAGGCTGTTGTTACCTTTTGTCCAATTTTTGAAATTTAATCAAAGCCATTATTTGAATTAATGCTTCAGTATAAGGCTCTAATAAGGTTTTATCCTGGAGGTTGATTCAGTTTAATGGTTGGTTAAAGTCTCCTGTGTTTCAGCTGCATCAGTTTTAATTATTGTTTTGATAGCCAATTAAATGATGTAATGTTGGACAGTTATATTGTGCAGTCTTGTAGCACTGCCTAATTCAATAAATCAATATCTATATATTTTTTTAAAGAGCCTAGTTATAAAATTTCTCTTTTTTTTAATGTTGGCTGTTTTAACTATTTACTGGTATATATTGCTGCCGTGTGGCTCAGCAGCCCTATCAGCTCTGATAGTTTTGGTCCATTGCACCTTGCATGGAGACTGGGGTTCTGAAGCACGACTTTCCAATGCCCCGCTGAATCCTTCCACACCCTTCTTGTACAGCAGCTGCTCAGTTTGCTGTTGAGTGCGTTCACCGACCGCTCAATTACTTAAAGCCATTTTCAAAGATGTCCTTAGGTTGAAATCAAAACATTTCAATAGAATCTGTTAAAATGGGGCCCGCTACTTTGTTGCATTTATGACATTTTGTGCCTTCAGCGGGAAACCTCACCCAGCGGAAGTGCACATCGGAATCTCGGACGTAGACTACGCATGATTTTGCTCAGAAAAATCATACACACATGCTCAGATTTCTGATATGTGGTCCTGGCAGGCAAGGATTCCCATCCAGGAGGACAGATTTGGAAAATTTTCCCTGAAATTCCACAGGGATTCGACTGGTCTCCTGCCAAGTTATGGCGGGAGACTGGTAAAATTCTGTGGAATTGCAGCGTCATAATCAGTGTCAACGAGAAGACAAGGAATAATGAATTTGCAATAGTGTGTGCATTGTAATAAAACAGACTTGAGGTGTGGGAATGTTCAACAACAACAACAACTTGCATTTATATAGCGCCATTAATGTAGTAAAGCATCCCAAGGTGCTTCACAGGGGCATTTATAAAACAAAATTTGACACCGAGCCACATGAGATATTAGGGCAGGAAAGAGGTAGGTTTTAAGGAGCGTCTTAAAGGAGGAAAGCGAGGTAGAGAGGGGGAGAGGTTTAGGGAGGGAGTTCCAGAGCTTAGGGCCCAGGCTGCTGAAGGCATGGCCACCAATGGTTGAGCGATTAAAATCAGGGATGCTCAAGAGGCCAGAATTAGAGGAGCGCAGATATCTCGGGGGTTGTTGGGCTGGAGGTGATTACAGAGATAGGGAGGGGTGAGGCGCTGGAGGGATTTGAAAACAAGGATGAGAATTTTAAAACCGAGGCATTGCTTAACTGGGAGCCAATGTAGGTCAGTGAGCACAGGGGTGATGGGTGAACAGGATAACTAACAACTGAGATGTGGTGGGCAGCGTCTGCATAATGCTCTTTGCCAAATGCACAGTTAGTGTCAACAGACACCTGGGATCGTCATGTTTTCTATAGCTTCTGGAGTTCGAGGTCACGTCTACATAGTTAAAAGTCTTTTGCCCAGTGCACCTACGTCATGTCACATTTATCAAAGGCATCACTCTTGGAAATGTGGGTTCAGGGCAATGTTCCCTCTAATTTTCTTTGTACTGAGCGGGCCACAAACTCCTTTCAGCGCGACCTTTTCATCCGTGGGCAAATTTTCAGCAACAACAACCACTTTTACAACAACAACAGCAACCACTTAAAAGCATATATACAGTAATGCCGTATTGCCACCCCACCGTCTCAAATCATGAGACAATCAGACAAGGTTCTATACAAGTTTAACATAACTTCTCTGCTTTTGAATGCTATTCCTCTACAAATGGACCCCAATGTTTTATTTGCACTTTTATGACTTTTTTACCTGCATTGCTACTTTTAATGATTTGTGAAGCTATAGCCCTAGATCCCTTTGCACCTTTACTCCATTTAGACTCTTATTTTCCAAGGAGTAGGTAGCTTCCTTATTCCTCCTACCAAAATGCACCACCTCACACTTACCTATATTGAAATTAATTTGTCATTTACATGCCCATTCAGCAAGTTTGTTTATGGTAGAATTAATTAAAAGCTTTTAGTTCATCATCAACAAACTCCACTTTAAAAATAAATTTACTTATCAGAAATGACTGGGATATAAAAGAACTGCATAATAATGCATTAACACTTCAGAAACATCATTCAGTTACACGGTTATGCATCGACAAACAATCCAAAAGCCCAAGGTGAGCTGAAAAAGGCATATCACAGAATCACAGAATCACAGAAACCCCACAGTGCAGATAGAGGCCATTTCGGCCCATCGAGCCTGCACCGACACATATCCCACCCGATCCCCATAACCCCTACACCAACACATATCCCACCCTATCCCCGTAACCCCACGTATTTAATCCCCCTAACACTAAGGGTCAATTTATCATAGCCAATCAACCTAACTCGCACATCTTTGGACTGTGGGAGGAAACCGGAGCACCCGGAGGAAACCCACGCAAACACGGGGAGAATGTGCAAACTCCACACAGACAGTCGCCCGAGGCCGGATTCGAACCCGGGTCCCTGGTGCTGTGAGGCAACAGATTAGTATTAAAAGAACTGAACAAAAATGGGTATCCGTATTTTCACCTCCTATCACTTCCATTAATAAATGTCGTCTTGAACCAGCACACCCCCCATGTAACATGTCAGAAATGCAGCACTTATTCACAAGTGCAGAAAAATACATATGCACTTTGTGTCACTGAATTAAAAACAAAAAGCAGGAAAATCTATGATTTAACAGAAATAAACATTCATCTTTCTTCCTGGACAGGAGAACCAATCAGACTGACTGGAAATGTTTACTAATATGGTGACATAAAGATGTTAATTTATGAATTTCGCTTCTAATATTCCTCTCTTTAACATTCTCCACACTATTAATCCCTGCTCTTATCATGAAAAGTGTTGAATTATTTTAGTTACTTCACAATTAAATAGCAGGAAACAAACTACATTGTATTCTCAATTTTTAATCTCCTATTTCAAATATTTATACCATATCGAAATTGTATATTATCGGATTAATCAAGTATTTTCTATGCCTTTCTCAATAAACAAATAGTGCTTTCTTCTAAAGTAGCTTCCTGCAATTTTTATACATCATTACATAATTCTTTTTTCTATTAACACTCCACTAAACATTTAAGAGGAAATCTATATTTACATTATTCCTGGGACTTGTTAGGACTATAGAACAACAGACAAAGTAAAATGGTTTGTAATTTTCCCCTTTTTTGGTTCTTGTCCTAAACGGCTTAATGATATATTTTTTAAAAGTCAATAAAAAAAGTAATATGTAACCCCTACAAATCCTCCCCACTCTCCCCCTCCCCCTCCTCAACAACATGGTTGCATGTTTGTGTAAAGCTACTCACTTCACTCAATTGCTGAAAATCAAATATTGAGAAATTTCAATTTTAAAACATTTAAAGCATTTCAGCGCCTCTTTAAAAGCATTTAGACTTCAAGACCTGGCTGAAACTTGTTTAGATGAGGGGAAAATTGATTGTTGCTTGTTTCTTCCACAATCATATTCGAAACTTAGGGGGGGAAAAAATGTTTTTAACACTCATTTTTTGTGAAACGTTCATTAAAAATCTTTAAATTCTTTCAAGTCTCATTGCAGCTTTGACAGAAGAAGTTGCTCCAAGTTTCTCTTTCCGTCTTCAACGCTGTCATTAAACATACAACAAAAAAAAACTTCTAATTCCAAATGGAGCTCAAATAAGAAAGTGAATAAAGTGGTTAAACACCCCAATCCTAAGAAGATGGTGAGGTTATCTATCCGCAGCCTTGGCGATGAGTTGGGATCAGTTTTGGAGAAGTTGTTTCCTCTTTTACTGCTGCCGTTCCCTCCGTCTCTCAAAACAGGTGCACAAACATTTTCACTTCTCTCACAACATGATTTAAATAACCTTGATAAACTCTTTCAAAAAGGGGGAAACACCTTGCAAAATTTAACTGGTACTTACCGCAGGACATTCAACATCACTTTCTCGTATTTTTTTCCGTCTTTAAACAATTTTCTGAATTTTTACATTTTTTTCCTCTTTTTTTGTTTCACTGGCCTAAAAATTGTTTGCTTTAGCCTCCTTCCAGTGGCCATTGTACACGTGCAGAGATGAATTTTCCAGATTTTTGTTCCCTCTAATTGCCCTTGTATTTTTATTTCGGATTTAACCTCTCACAGGAGATTATATGGACTTGGGTGGGTAAGGAATAGCGTAATCGTGAAGCATAAGGCATCACGACTGTATGGGACAGACTGGATGGATTAGCTCAATAGCAAAATACTGCGGATGCTAGAAATCTGAAATAACAACAGAAAATGCTGGAAAAGGCCAGTTCTGATGAAGGGTCCCAGACCTGAAATGTTAACTCTGTTTCTCTCTTCATGGATGCTGCCTGGCCTGCTGAGTGAGTGCTTCCAGCATATTCTGTTGTTATTTTGAATGGATTAGCTGGTCTTTTCCTGTCTGTCATTTTTCATACGCTCGTATGTAACAGGCTAGAGTGTATTATGGACAGGATAATATACAGGTTGGAGTGGATTATGGGGAGGATAATTCAGACTGGATTGGATTATGGACAGGATAATGTACAGACTGGAGTGTGTTTCACACAGTATAACACGTGGGCTTCAGGTTCCTGAGAAGATTTTCAGGGAATTTTTTTCTGTTTTCAACCCATATATTTTCATGACTGAATACAGCGATGACATTAGAGGGGAGGGGATGAGGGTACAACTTAGTTTACTTTGCTTGCTAGTAAAAAGAAAGACACGGGTGAGTCTACATGTCTCAAGCTTATAGTAGTCAGGCCAAGTTACCAGAGACTTCACTGGGTTTGTTTTGGAGGAGTGTGTATCGAAGTGACCAGTGATTAATCGACAGAACTGAGTCGTGAGTTGGACTTTTTAGCACAGTAATAAATAATAAAGTCCACACGAGACGGGTACGATTGAGGCTCCCGAGTGCCTTACGTCTGGTAGTTCCCCCTCCCCAGGCCTAGATTTGCCCCTGCCTCGTTCTTGCATCCTTCCCTCGTTTCCTACCCAAATAGAAGAACGATGATGAGTGCGCAGTGTGCAGAGATGGAGGTGATCTGATCTGCTGCCCTCGTCACCATGGCAGCCGGCTGAGCAGTTTCGGGGCCAGTGATCTCCAAGGTGAACTAAGTTGATCTGGCGCGGGCAGGGTCCAAACCTGCGTGGTGAGTTAGGATTTCCAATCAACACCTTTACCACTCGGCCACCACAGCTGCTGGGAGCCGGCTGAGCTCAGCTCCTCTACAGTTTCTGCCTGCAGCACGTGGAAATTCCCAGAGGGCGACACAACCAACATGTCACCCACTCCCTCATCATATGACCACTGCCCCAACTCTTTTGTTAATTTCCAATTGGGTTCGGCTCTGAGGTCGCAGGACTCGCAAACGACTCTGTCTGGATTCCGGGCCGGCTGCCATTGTCCATGCCGGCTCTCTGTAGAGCAATCCAGTCAGTCCCATTCCCCCGCTCTATCCCCATAGCCCTGCAAGTTTATTTCCACTCAAGTGCCTATCCAGTCTCCCCCTGAAAACATTGAGTGTCTCCGCTTCAACCACTTCCGTCGGCAGCGAATTCCAGGTCATCACCACTCGCTACGTAAAAAAGTATTCCCTCACATTCCCCCTGTATCTCTTGCCCAAAACCTTAAATCTGTGTCCCCTAGTCCTTGTACCATCAACTAGTGGGAATAGGCTTTCCCCGTCTAGCCTATCCAAACCCATCATAATCTTGTACACCTCTATCAAATCACCCCTCACCCTTCTTTACTCTAATGAAAACAAATCCAGCTTCTCCAACCTGTCCTTGTCGCTTAGATCCCCCATCCCCGGAACCATTCTGATAAATCTCCTCTGCACCCTATCAAGGGCCTTCACATCCTTCCTAAAGTGTGGTGACCAGGACTGAATGCAATACTCCAGTGGTGGCCTAACCAGCGCTTTATAAAATGTTCAGCATAACTTCTCTACTTTTGTACTCAGTACCTCTATTTATGAAGCCCAAGATCCCATATGCTTTGTTAACCACTCTCTCAATATGTCCTGCCACCTTCAGGGACCTATGCACATTAACTCCCAGGTCCCTCTGTCCCTGCACACTCTTTAAAACTGTGCCATTAAGTGTATATTGCCTCTCCCTGCTCCTTCTGCCAAAATGCATCACCCCACACTTCTCTGTATTAAATTCCATCTGCCACTTGTCTGACCATTCTGCTAGCCTTTCTATGTCCTGTTGGTATCATCATCACTGTTTGCCACACCACCAAGTTTGGTGTCATCGGCAAATTTAGAAATTCTACTCTGTATTCCAATATCCAGGTCATTTATAGATATCAAAAAAAGCAGTGGCCCCAGCACTGACCCTTGGGGAACACCACTGTCTACCATCCTCCAGTCTGAAAAACAGCCATTTACCACCACTTGCTGTTTTCTGTCCTTAAGCCGATTCCTTATCCAAGCTGCCACTGACCCAACTATTCCATGAGCCTCAATTTTGTGGTACTTCTATGTGGTACTTTGTCAAACACCTTCCGAATATCCATGTAGACAACATTCATTGCATTTCCTTCTTCAATCCTCTCTGTTACTTCATCACAAAATTCAATTAGATTAGTCAAACACGATCTGCCTTTTACAAATCTGCGTTGGCTCTCCTTAATTAGCTTAAACCTCTCCAAGTGCCCGTTAACTTTTTCCTTGATTATTGTTTCTAAAACTTTACCCACCACTGATATTAAACTGACTGGCCTGTCAGTAAGGATCACAAGGTAGATTCAGATGAAGCAGGCCATTCGACACATCATCATTGAGAATTTAAAAAATGTTCATTTTTAACCCCAATTGTGTCACCTAACTGTATCTGGGAGGAATCTACTGTCTTGCACTGTCCTTCTACAAAGGACCATTCCAAGTGTTGATTGTTCTCTATGATGA
This sequence comes from Somniosus microcephalus, assembly GCF_052327205.1. NCBI lineage: Eukaryota > Metazoa > Chordata > Chondrichthyes > Squaliformes > Somniosidae > Somniosus > Somniosus microcephalus. The sequence goes on along the minus strand of NC_140994.1, from coordinate 75,817,370 downwards.
AAGTCTCTTTGATCTGAAAGTGAGCATGTGGGCTGGAACTTGCTGTGTTCAGCCACAGCATAACTAAAAACAGCAAGAGATAAAGAACTCAGTGAGGGAAGGACCTTGGGCAGGTCTGGGCAGCTGAGCAACAAGTTTGGGCACATCAGGACCTTTTAAAGGGCTTCAACGATACTTGTACAAGCTCTCTTTAAAACATTAAAAGGTTTTGATGGGTGGCTTTCTCTCAGTAGACCAGGAATTTACTCAGACTCAACTGCCCTATTTACATGGGGCAGGGTCCTGGTGGCTTCTGCTCCAAATTCCTACCCGCCAATTAGGTGGAAATCTCCTCTTCTGCTCCCACCTCCACCCTAGGAATTTCAGTCCGCAAGTTTATTATTTTTGTCTAGAGCAATGCCCGGAGTTTTAAATAATATTCAAATGATACAATTAATAAATAAAGAATGCCAAATTGTACAGTGGTGCATGATTTGTTCAACAGTGAAAAATTAATCATCGTTACTACAGACAGTGGATTAATTTATTGAGAGCAGGGGGAATACAGCAGATCCAGGTGATTAATCTTAATAAGAATTGAGTCATTTTTAAAAGTAACCAAGTAACAAACATAATCACCTTTTAAATCACTCTCAAAACTTTCTATCGTTAAATAAGCTGAACTTAATGTGATCATTTGTAGCATGTTTTTTTCGAATAGCAGAAAGTCCAGCACACGTCTTCAGCGTGTAAGGCGACAGACTTCCTTTGATCTTGAAGATGTTGAAGAACTCGGATCTTGCTAGAGAACGATTGCTTTGTTCATCTAGTATGGCATACATCTTTTCAGATTCCTGGCGACGTCCTACAGGGTACACATTAACGAGGCATATCTTGGAGCATGCTCTTGCACTCACTCCTTCGCCACACACCTCGGTGCACCTGGATGTAATCTCCGGACTGGCAGCTCCCTCTCTCTCCCCGCCGTGCTCTGAAGCGGGAGGAGGCAACTCTGACTTCCAAGGAGCTGGGCCTGGGTGGAGTGCTGAAATGTGCCAATCACTTTCACATTCTGTGCATTTTGCATCTACCTTGCAGTTCTTGGCGAGGTGGCTCGTGGAAGAGCAGCACTTGAAACATATAAAGTTCTCTTTAAGATATTGTTTCCGATCTTCCAGGGGCATCTCCCTGAAGCCTCTGCACTTCTTTAAAGGATGGGGCTTGTTGTGGATAGGGCATTGTTTGCTCATATCCTCAGGTTTCTTCTGAATCTTTGTGTTCCCAGTTGAGGACACTTGCATTTTGTGGACAGATATTGGTGTCTTTCCATGTCTGTCAAACTTGTCTCTTCTGGCAAGTGCTGGGTGGGAGGAGAAGAGGTTGAAACTGGGGTCGTTCCTGGCTTTGGCTTTTTTACGGATGAATTTGGCAAACGCAGAGAATGGTGGGAAGGCCACGTTGTGCTTTAGCTTGAACTTTGATCCAAACGTTATCCACTTCTCCTGCAGGTTAGATGGAAGCTTCTCAATGATGGGACTTACCCCTCTGGAAGTGTCTAAGTACGATAGACCGGGTAGGTAGCCGTCCTGCTTTGCGGCTTCGAGTTTCGACAGCAGATTTCCAAGGTCGCGGAGCTTCTGGGGTTCCTTACTCGTCAACCTCGGAAAGTTCTACAACCTGTCAAAGAGAGCCCTTTCAATGGCTTCAGGCGAGCCGTAGCTTTCTTCCAGCCTCGCCCATGCCGTCTTCAACCCCTCTGGCAGATGTCCCACATTGGCCGCTTTTATCTTGCATGCCTGTCCGGCGGACTCTGGGCCGAGCCATTTGATAAGGAGGCCGAGCTCTTCTCCTGCCGACAGGTCTAAGCCCGATATGGCATCGTGGAAGCAGGACTTCCAAGCCCGATAATTCTCCGGCCTGTCATCAAACTTGGTTAACCCTGTAGTCACCAGCTGGGTGCGTGCAAGGTATTTGGCAAGGTCGTAGGTACTGGGACCTGTGCCAGGGTTGCCCTGAATAGGGGTTCTGTTGGGGGTCTCAAGGAAACGAGAGGGGGTTCGCTGCTGACTTTCTCTATCCAGCGTTCTATTCCTCTGCACCGTGTCTTCCGTCCTGCTGGGGGAGACTCTGCAGCTTGAGGCACGCTGTCTACTTTGACCTTGGTTGGCAACTTGGGGCATGTTATATGAAGTGCTTGCATCTGTAGAGATGTGCGGGCCTTCATCCCTTTCTCCTGTAAACTGTATGTCGGCATGGTCGCTCACGTAATCTATGGTGCACTGTCGTTGACTCTGCCGCGAAATGGGAATTAAAGTTTTGTAAGCTGTCTTGGGATCAGCTCCCTCCAAAATTGCCTCGAATACTTGTGTCTCAGCTAATGCAGCATCTATCTCTTTTTGTTGCAGAGCGTCTAATGTGGCTTGGAGTCGGGCCTGTTCAGCTTGGAGTCAGGCCTGTTCAGCTTGGAGTCGGGCCTGTTCGGCTTGGGGTTCAACTTGGAGATGAGCCTGTCTTACTTTTATTTCTATTTCACTGTTCGCATGCGCAGCTCTGGCTTGAGCTGCTACTAGCTTAGCCCGTGCTCTGGCGATGGCCACGCTTACTCTAGAACCACCTGATGACCGTGAACCAGCTTGCGATCTGAAGTAACCGGAGCTTATAGACCGATTGTCACATTCTACAGTTTCGTCTGCCTCTTTAAGGACTTCTCCTCGCTGCAAAGCATTTTCGTTATTATCTTCTGACATGTTGATGTGAGGTAGGTGTGGTCTACGAGGTTAAGGCTCACTCTGAGTTCCTGCTGCTCCACTCTTCACAGATAGCCGTATTGCTATCTTTTCACTGTACTGGCCTCGCTAGACGTGCTCCTATCTAGTTATCCAGCAAGTTAAACACTTATTCAAATAATTCCTCGTGAAGCCGTTTCGCTGTTTGAAGCTTTACTTGAACAAATTTGTGAAACTGTAAACAAAGACAAAGTATGTTTTGTACATAAACTGAGTACTATACATTCGATATTACATAAGATATAAACATATTTACAACAGTAGCATAGACTAATTGTATAACTAACTAACATTTGGACTGTACTTCTGTAAATATCAACTATTACTTCTCATAAACATAGTATTGTCAAAATACTACACTGACAAAGTTGCTATTATGCTAACAAACAAAGATATTCACAGATATTGCGCCTGGCCTAACATATGAGATCAGATTACACTGGATTGCGAATCCCTCATGAAATTCTCCATTACTCAAGTCAGGTTCTTCCTGGAATTCTACTTCCTGGGTCAAACAGGAAGAAAGGTAGAAAGGTCAAATGACCTCTGCTACATACAAACACTGCTAACACAACCAACACCAGAGGGTGCTATCTGCATGTAAAATGTCCATAATGTCCATAAGTCCAGAACAACAGGGGAAGCACCATGTAGGAGCACGCATAAGAGGAAGTTAAGGCACTAACAGTCACAAGGATAGTCAATTGGGTGTTTAAAAGTGTTGTTAAATATTGAGTGTCATCCTTTTGTGATGTAATTAAATAAAAGTGATGGCAAAGAGTTGAGGTTCTGGCTTATGTGTTCTGGGAAATGGAAGATCAAGAATGAGGGCTCAGGGCTAATTCCATTTATAATGATGGTGGTGAGAGTGAGCGGAAATCACCGTTTATTGGACAGATGATGCATGAGGTTTTGAGAATGTCGGCCTTATATTCATCTCCATCTGCCAGCCACCTGTGTTTGAAGCATAAGCTTATGCGAATCTGGCATGGATGAGTGCTTCCCTTGCCAGATGGCCGGCAATGTGGTCACATGCGGTTGCATTGGCCACATCCGGCCCCGCAATGTGTGGCTCCCCGTCCTTCTCCTCATGCTCCTCCTCATCCTCCTTCTCATCCTCTTCCTCTTCTTCCGAGGAGCGTGTGAGCCACTTGTTCGTCCGGCAGCAATAAGCTGCGATGTTGTGCAGGGCACAGCAGACCACAATGATTCTGGACACCCTGGCTAGTGCATACTGCAGGGCTCCACCAGATCTGTCCAGGCATTGGAAATGCATTTTGAGCCTGCCGATGGTTTGCTCGATGATGCTTCTGGCTGATAAGTGACTCACATTGTAGCGCTCCTCAGCCTCGTTTGTTGGCCTCCTCATCAGTGTCATAAGCCACTTTTTCAGGGGATAGCCCTGTCGCCAAGTAGCCATCTGCAAAGTTGGGTTGGCGAATGGAAGAGCTGAGGCACAGTAGACTAGCGCAGGATGAAGGAGTCATGGCAACTGCCAGGGCATTAGTGCAAACATGCTTGATGATCTTCCTGTGGTTACACACCAGCTGGACGTTCAGGGAGTGGAATCCCTTGCGGTTGACAAATATAGCTGGATTGTGATAGGAGGCCCTAATAGTTACATGTGTGCAGTCTATGACGGCCTGCACCATTGGCAAGCCTGACATATTGGCAAAGCCAACCGCACACGCTCCATGGGGAAGTGGATGTACTTGTGGGCCTTTGCAAAGAGGGCTTTGGTGACCTGCGTGATGCAGGTGTCTGCAGCCAACTGGGAGATGCCGCTGATGTCTGCAGCTGACCCCTGGAAGGAGCCCGAAGCAAAGAAGTTGAGTGTGGTGGTGACTTTGACAGCCACTGGTGAGGAGTGTCCACACGCTCCTCTGGGCTCCAGGTCTTGCTGCAGCATTGCGCAGATGTCAGCGACGACGTCTCGTGAAAGTCTCAGCCTCCTTTGGCACTGCTGCTCACTCATGTTGAGGAAGCTCATCCTCTGCCTGTAAACCCTGTGTTGGGGGTATCTCCTGCGGTGACGTGCAGCCCTGCACTGACACCCTCCGCACTGTGCAGCATCAGGTGGGTGAGGAGGCGGTTGGCACTCCTGGTGTTGGTGTTGCTGTTGTGACTGGTTCTGGTGCTGCCGTGGCTGCTCTTCCTCAGAATCTGACGACCAAGATGAGAGGATATAAATGGTTCCCATACCGTTGCTATAGATTTCAGTTGAGGCAAGAAGCTTGCAAGCGCACAGTCAAAGTGGCCTGAGATTATTCCAATCAGGTCACACTGCAGATGGCTGTCAGCTTGAATAGTCACAAGGTCAGTAGAGTTGCAAAATCTTATCCCAAACCTCCAACAACAAAGTTGTGGCATTTGAATGTCAGCCATGTTGCAGGAGCACTTTTAAGCGACTGCAGCAATTGACAACAAATCATGTCCTCGAGAAACCCGACTCATTGCAACTGATGTGTTTATCGGAAGACAGGAAACAGGAGCCAAAAGCACCAAAATCGGAATCGCAGATTAAAGTAGGATTAGCAAGGCAATGACAGGCTGTTAACTGCCTGTCCCGCTGTTTGGTGTCGGGTCAGTTCGGGAGCGGCTGATCTGACGCTTATGTAATTAGCGTGGGGGCGGGTTCACAGCCGACCGGCATTTTGTCCGATTTTTGCTGCCAACTCACCTCCAAACCCGCCCTCTGAGGTCCATTAAAATCCAGCCCTCAGAGTTCCTTAAGTAAGTGTCGTTGGGAACAACACAAGACATGCTTGTATTGTTACATGACTAACTATTTATCTTTGTCAGTCTCCGTAAATAAAAGTATTAAATCTAGTGCATCCATTGTATCATGCTTTTTAAGCCTGAAAGTATGACCTCAAAAGTGCCACACCTCAAACCGGCATAGGGCAAAATTGAGTGATTAGCTGAAATGAGCACTTATTTTTAAATTACTAATCCAGCATCCAATTAAATAAAACATAGTTCAGTTCAGTCAGCAAGCACCAATGAGGAATAAGTAAGCAACAGTCATATCACTCATTCTTCATCTCCCCACCCGCCTCCCGGCAAAGTTACCAATCCAGGCTGGCAAATAGTGGAATGGAGTGGGGCAGAGACAGAGTACAAATAAAGCACAGGTTACAATAAAAACTGGCAGTCAGAGGCCAGTGAGCAGAGCTCCACCCATGTTTTTAAGTCAACGTGTTTGAAATGCAAAAGTAATGTAAGTGGGTAATATAACCATGGTAGTCTGCTCATGTTTTTGAAAGGGAATTTGATGCTGCATTCCTAACATAGTAGTGAAGGTAACTTTAAAGCTGTTATGACATGGACTAAAGAAGTACAAAGGGAATACTGAGAATAAGGCTCTCACAAATAAATTGCGAATAACAGCAGGAGCATAAGAAATAGGAACAGGAGTAGACCATTCAGCTATTCAAGCCTGCTCCACCATTCAACAAGACCATGGCTGATTTTCTACCTCAAATCCACCTTCCCACACTATCCCCATATCCCTTGATTCCCTTAGTATCCAAAAATCTATCGATCTCTGTCTTGAATATACTCAATGACTGAGCAGAGCTGCCAAACAATGACATTTCTTCTTTCAAAAGTTCTTGACAGATGGCACGTCAGGCGTTGACTTGCTCTGTCACTGACTTCCCCCTAATTGGCCTGCTGAGCCCACCGGGCAGGCTTAACAAGGTCAATCAGGGGAAAATCCTGCTGGCTGGCCAGAAGCTGATGGAGGCAGGACTGAAACTCGACAAGTGGGAGTCCCGCCTCCAAAAGTTTTCCATTCAGAAAATCCAGCCCAAAGTATGTGTTTACTTTCTCTGCCATTTCCTTATTCCCCATTATAATTTCTCCTGCCTCAGTCTGTAAGGGACCCACATTTACTTTCACTAATCTTTTCCTTTTTACATACGTATAGAACCTTTCACAATCTGTTTTTATGTCTCTTGCTAGTTTACGCTCATTCTATTTTCTCTCTCTTTGTCAATTTTTTGGTCATCCTTTGCTTAATTCTAAAATCCTCCCAATCCTCAGGCTTACTACTCTTTTTTGCCACATTATAACCCTCTTCCTTTAATCTAATGCTATCTTTAACTTCTCTTGTTAGCCATGGTTGGACCAAATTTCCCGTGGGGTTTGTATTCCTTAAGGGAATTCGTTGTGAATTATGAATTGTTTCCTTCAATGTTTGCCATTGCTTATATACTGTCATATCTTTTAATCAAGTTTCCCAATCTACCTTAGCCAACTCGCCCCTCATACCTGCGTAGTTTGCTTTGTTTAGATTTAAGACCTTCGTTTCAGACTTAATTAATCACTCGGAAACTCAATATAAAATGTTATCATATTATTATAAAATTCTATCGTCTTATCACTCTTCCCCAGAGGCTCCTTTATGACAAGGTTATTAATTAACCCTGTCTCATTGCACAATACTAGATCTAAAATAGCCTGTTCCCTAGTTGTTTCCTTGATATACTGATCTAGAAAACTATCTTGAATGCATTCCATGAACTCGTCCTCTGCACTGTTACTGAAAATTTGGTTTGCCCAGTCTCTATGAAAATTGAAGTTCCCCATGATTACTGTATTGCCCTTGTTACATGCACCTCTACTATCCTGATTAATACTGTGCCCGACACTACAACTACTGTTAGGGGGTTATAAATTACTCCCACGCATGTTTTCTGCCTCTTGTTATTTCTTAGCTCCACCCAAAGTGATTCTACACCTTCATTCTCCGAGCTAAGATCCTTTCTGTCTTTATCCCATCCTTTATTATCAGGGCTACCCCCCTCCTTTTGTATTTTGCTTATCTCTTCTAAAAATCAAGTATCCTCGAATATTTAGTTCCCAACCTTGATCACTCTGCAACCATGTCTCCATAATGGCTATTAGATCAAATGCTTTTATTTCTATCAGCGCCATTATTTCATCTATTTTGTTTTGAATGCTTTGTGCATTCAGATATAGTGCCTTTAGCTTTAACGTTCTGTTTTTCACTGAGTTCATCGTCAGGGTTAAGGACATCTCTTCTGGGCTGGAAAGAAACTTGGAGTGGGAGGGGGAGGATCCAGTTGTCGTGGTCCATGTTGGTACAAATGACGTAGATAGGACAAGGAAGACGGTTCTGTTAAAGGAGTATGAGCAGCTAGGGGTCAAATTAAAAAACAGAACCTCAAGGGTAATAATCTCTGGGTTATTACCTGAGCCACGAGCGAATTTGGCTAGGATAAATAAAATTAAAGAGTTAAATGCGTGGCTCAAAGACTGGTGTGGGAGAAATGGGTTTTGCTTCTTGGGACACTGGCAACAGTACTGGGACAGGAGGGAGCTGTTCTGTTAGGACGGACTCCACTTGGCCAGTGCTGGGACTAGAGTCCTGGCGAATCATATAACTAGGGCTGTAGAGAGGGCTTTAAACTAATTAGTGGGGGGGAGGTTTCTAGAGAGCAAATAATAGAAATGACAACAGAGAAGGTCATAGACTTAGGTAGCAGTGGGGGAATTAAAAAACAGAATGTGTCAGGAAGGGAGAGAAGGTATGGAGTAAAAAGTAAAGTACTAAAAAGGGAAAAAACAGGAACTAAGTGTTACAAAACATATTTGAAAGTTCTTTATCTGAATGCACGTAGCATTCGTAACAAAATGAATGAGTTAACGGCACAAATAATGACATATGGGTATGATCTTGTGGCCATTGCAGAAACATGGCTGCAGGGTGACCATGACTGGGAATTAAACATACCAGGTTATTTAACAATCAGGAAGGACAGGCAGGAAGGGAGAGGAGGTGGGGTGGCTATGTTAATAAAGGAAGGAATCACTATAATACAGAGAAATGATATTGGGTCAAAGGAGCAGGATAGTGAAACAGTTTGGGTGGAGATAAGGAATAATAAGGGGAAAAAAACACTAGTGGGTGTAGTCTATAGGCCTCCGAACAGTTGCAACTCTGTTGGACGGAGTATTAATCAGGAAATAGTTGAGGCTTGTAATAAGGGAACAGCTATAATTATGGGGGATTTTAATTATCATATTAACTGGACAAATCAAATTCGGCAGAGCAGCCTTGAGGATGAGTTTATTGAGTGTATTAGGGATGGGTTTCTTGAGCAGTATGTAACTGAACCGACCAGGGGGCAAGCAACCTTAGATTTGGTCCTGTGTAATGAGAGAGGATTAATTAAAAAATGTCCTAGTAAAGGATCCCCTTGGAATGAGTGACCATAACATGGTTGAGTTCCATATTCAATTAGAGGGTGAGAAGGTTGGATCTCAAACAAGCGTGCTGAGCTTGAATAAAGGAGACTATGAAGGTATGAGAGCGGAATTAATTAGAGTGGACTGGGAAAATAGATTAAAGGGTAAGACGGTACATGATCAGTGGTGTACGTTTAAGGAGTTATTTTACAACTTCCAAAAAAAATATATTCCACTGAGGAAAAAAGGGTATAAAAGAAAAGATAGCCATCCGTGGCTAAGTAAAGTAATTAAGGATAGTATCCGACTAAAAACAAGGGCATATAAGGTAGCCAAATCTAGTGGGAGGATGGAAGATTGGGAAGTCTTTAAAAGACAGCAAAAAATAACTAAAAGATTGATTAAGAAAGGGAAGATAGATTATGAAAGTAAATTAGCAAAAAATATAAAAACAGACAGTAAAAGTTTCTATAGTTATATAAAAAGAAAAAGGGTGGCTAAAGTAAATGTTGGTCCCTTAGAGGATGAGACCGGGAAATTAATGGTGGGAAACATGGAGATGGCAAAAACACTGAACAATTATTTTGTATCAGTCTTTACAGTAGAGGACACTAAGAATATCCCAACACTGGACAAACAGGGGGCTCTAGGGGGGGAGGAACTAAATACGATTAAAATCACTAAGGAAGTGGTACTTGGTAAAATAATGGGACTCAAGGCGGATAAATCCCCTGGACCTGATGGCTTGCATCCTAGAGTCTTGAGGGAAGTGGCGGTAGAGATTGTGGATGCATTGGTAATAATTTTCCAAAACTCACTGGACTCAGCAAAGGTCCCGGCAGATTGGAAAACTGCTAATGTGACACCCTTATTTAAAAAGGGTAGTAGGCAGAAGGCTGGAAACTATAGACCTGTTAGCCTAACATCTGTGGTTGGTAAAATGTTAGAGTCCATTATTAAGGAGACAGTAATGGGACATTTGGATAAACATAATTTAATAGGACAAACTCAGCATGGTTTCATGAAGGGGAAGTCATGTTTGACAAATTTGCTTGAGTTTTTTGAGGAAGTAACATACAGGGTGGATAAAGGGGAACCAGTGGACGTAGTGTATTTAGACTTCCAAAAGGCATTTGACAAGGTGCCACACAAAAGATTATTGCTCAAGATAAAAAATCACGGGATTGGGGGTAATATTCTGGCGTGGGTGGAGGATTGGCTCTCTAACAGAAAGCAGAGATTTGGGATAAATGGTTCGCTCTCAGATTGGCAACCAGTAACTAGTGGTGTTCCGCAGGGGTCAGTGCTGGGTCCCCAACTCTTTACAATCTATATTAACGATTTGGAGGAGGGGACCGAGTGTAACATATCAAAGTTTGCAGATGATACAAAGATGGGACGGAAAGTAGTGAGTGAGGAGGACATAAGTAACCTGCAAAGGGACATAGACAGGCTAAGTAAGTGGGCAGAGATTTGGCAAATGGAATACAATACTGGAAAGTGTGAGGTTATGCACTTTGGCAGGAAAAATCATAGAGCAAGTTATTATCTTAATGGCAAGAAACTGGAAAGTACTGCAGTACAAAGGGATCTGGGGGTCCTGGTGCACGAAACTCAAAAAGTTAGTATGCAGGTGCAGCAAATGATCAAGAAGGCCAATGGAATGTTGGCTTTTATTGCTAGGGGGATGGAATATAAAAACAGGGAGGTATTGCTGCAGTTGTACAAGGTATTGGTGAGACCGCACCTGGAATACTGCATACAGTTTTGGTGTCCATACTTAAGAAAAGACATACTTGCTCTCGAGTCAGTACAAAGAAGGTTCACTCGGTTAATCCCGGGGATGAGGGGGTGGTCATATGAGGAGAGGTTGAGTAGATTGGGACTCTACTCATTGGAGTTCAGAAGAATGAGAGGCGATCTTATTGAAACATATAAGATTGTGAAGGGGCTTGATCGGGTGGATGCAGTGAGGATATTCCCAATGATGGGTGAAACTAGAACTAGGGGGCATAATCTTAAAATAAGGGGCTGCTCTTTCGAAACTGAGATGAGGAGAAACTTCTTCACTCAGAGGGCGGTAGGTTTGTGGAATTTGCTGCCCCAGAAAGCTGTGGAAGCTACATCATTAAATAAATTTAAAACAGAAATAGATAGTTTCCTAGAAGTAAAGGGAATTAAGGGTTACGGGGAGCGGGCAGGAAATTGGACATGAGTCTCGGTTCGGAATGGTCATGGCCCTGTGGGTAGTGGAGTGGGCCCAGGGGCCGTGTAGCCTGGTTCTGCTCCTACTGTGTTCTAATTCTGTGTTAGATTTCAGGAGATGGTTTTATTCCTGATCCTGGCTGGGGTGGAGATCGCCTTTACAGAAGGTAAGTACTGTAGAAAATATAGGGACAGAGTGATCTCCTGGAAGAATTTCGATCGCCTAGATGGGTCGGAGAGGAATTTCCCAGATTTTTTTCTCCCAAATTGGCCATTGGGTCTTTATCTGGTTTTTCGCCTCTCCCGGGAGATCACATGGGTTCGGGTGGATGCAGAGTGATAGAAGATTTGAGGTTAGGATCAGATCAGCCATGATCTTATTGAATGGTGGAGCAGGCTCGGGGGGCCGATTGGCCTACTCCTGCTCCTATTTCTTATGTTCTTATGTTCTTATCGCTGATGCCCTATTACCTTTGTTAAGCTCTCTGTCCCCTCCTGACCCACTCTGCTTACTTTTACCCAAATCGCTACTCTGCTCTACGGTACATTTCTTGTACTGCTTTTGAATTGACCTTTTCCTGTATCCTCCCACCGCGCCCGCCCCCCCACCCCCCGCCGATAGTTTAAAGCCCTATCTACCTCCTTAGTAATTCGATTCGCCAGGATATTGGTCCCAGCCCAGTTTAATCGGAGCCTGTTCCAATGGAACAGCTCCCTCTTTCCCCAGTGCTGGTGCCAGTGCCCCATAAAGTGAAACCCCTGCCTCCCTTACCATTCTTTTAGTCATGCATTTAACTTTCTAATCTGTTTGTCCCTATGCCAATTTGTGCGTGGATCAGGTAACAATCCAGAAATTATTACCTGTGAGCTTCTGCATTTTCATTTCAACCCCAGAGCCTCATTCCTAGTTCTGCCTATGTCGGGAAATTTTATTATGTTAAGTGTGGTCTATAAATGTAAGTTGTTGTTGTTGGTTCCTACGTGGATCACCTGGATCCTTTCCCTCCCATGCCAAGTTCTTCTCCAGCTGCGAGGAAATATCCTTAACCCTGGCACCAGGCAGACAACACAACCTCCGGAACTCCCAGTTGTGGCTGCGGAGAACAGTATCTATCTCCCTGACTATATTGTCCCTTATCACTACAGCATTCCTTTTCACTCCCCCCACTTGAATGGCCTCCTGTACCACGGTGCCATGGATAGTTTGCTCATCCACCCTGCAGACTTTGCCTTTATTCACACAGGCAACAAGAACCTCATACCTGTTGGATAAGGGCAAAGGCCGAGGCTCCTCCAGCACTACATCTGGGGTCCCCTTACACACCTGACTCACAGTCACACCCTCCTGTCCCTGACCACTAGCCAGACCTGTACCACTACCTAACCTAAGGAGTGTGACTGCCTCCTTGATCAAAGTGTCCAGGTAACGCTCCCCCTCCCTGATACACCACAATGTCTGCAGCTTGGACTCCAGCTCAACAACTCTGAGCTGAAGTCCCTCGAGATGCAGGCAATACTGCAAACGTGGTTGTCTGGGATGCTGGAGTTGCGGCACACCACCTGCACTGCCATCCCTATCTAACTTTGTTTTACTTATTTAATGAATTAAAGTTTATGGGGGAAAAATTCGGTTGATTAGCGCCACCTGTTAGCGCCCTAATGGGGCACAAAGCAACTAGTGCCCGGGCGCGGCAATGTTTGTGCCACTCGCGAAATTGACCAGACATTTTGCAGCGGCGCTAAACACTACCACCACGATCTCCTGCGCCCGCAGATCGTGACGTCAGTCAAGCGTGCAATGCCTCAGTAGCGCCCCGGACCAGATATTGAGTGGCACCCCCTGCCTTTCCGCCTGCCGCAAACAACGACAGGTAGAGGGCAACGTTTTGCAGTCAGGAAGGGACTGGTGGAGCGCTATCTAAAGGCGGCCGCTTCCTGCCTTTTTTTGTCGGTGACATTTTTACACCACACATCCTGAGAGAGAGAGAAAAACTTCTGGAGAGATTCAACGCTGTGTGAAGGAGTTTTGGATACTGAGCAGCACTTTTCAGGTTCATTTTGATTTGACCTTCCTTGCATCGATTTAGAAGAGCCTATGCGGGCTGCACTCTGAGCTCTTTCCCTGGGCCTCGCCATTGTTCTTTCCAGCAGAATTGATGTACAGGTCTCTCCAGGCCAAGATTCAAGGCTGCAGTGAACAGGGTTTTGCTGGCGAGCAAGATCGAACCCCCCCTTTAAGAACTAGCCGGCGCCAGTGTATCTGTGTTCCATTGCTAACTGACATCACATGAGCTTTGCCAGCGCTCTGAGGTAGCACCTCACTCCTCGGCGTTAGCGCCTTAAGAGAGGTGTGCAGCGCCGGACTTTGCGCTCAAATCACCTCCAGGGGCAATAGAAGCCAAGTTTGCAGTCGGAGGCGCTAATTATCGCCAGGAGCTAAACTTTGCGCCCGGCCGATAATTGCGCTCCAAATGGGGAGATTCCGAATTTCTTCCCCATTATATATATCAACTAAGCATATAGGTTTTAGTTTTTCTTATCTAATTACTTGATCTAGTTTAATTTATAGGTAGATTAAATTAAATATTTACCTGTAACACGAACCACTGCAAGTATTGGAGGAAAAAAGGCAACACCTCCTTCCCACTCTCTCCAAATTCCCAACTTTTAGACTCTGCTTATGATATACCCCATTACTGACACCTCTGGGTGGATTCAACAGAAATAAACCAAAGGGGGAAGGAGGTATAAATTCATAAAGGGAATGTGAAGCTGCAAGATAGATCAAATGGAATGAATAGTAGGTGGAATGACAATGTGAATGGGTGTCGAAAAACACCGGAATCAGTAAATTGATAAATAACAACATAAAAGGGAGAGTAATGAAGATCAGAGTTGCATCATTCAAATCATTTTCATATCCATATAAATAATACAAAATTCACCAGAATCATGATTACTTGATTGTACATGTAATTTAAATATTTAGACAAAGATTTTAACTTGTTTGCAAAATAATTTCATGATGCATTTCTTATTGCTCAAATAGGTTAGCAATTTGTGGTAATTAAAATATTGGTAATTATCGCAAATGAGTAGATTTGCTTGTTGCATTTTTAAAATTATTTTTGTGCTCATCATGCTCTCTGTGTTAACATCAAGCACTTCCAGGTTAGTTATAGCACAGCCTGATGGGGCAGCGTGGAGGGAGCTTTTTCCACAGGTGTCTCCAGTCCAATCTCAAAAGAACATTTCCTACTGCATGAGTGTGTCATTTTTTCCATACCTCACACCAGCCACCCTGTGAACTCTGAGTGAGATTTCCAATTAGTGCCAAAAAGGGTCAGTTTTGTGCTGTAGGCCCACTGCACCATCTATTTTTTAATTTGAATGAATGGTGTCTTGCGGTCCAAAAATCAGTGGGTTTTTTTTCTCATTGATTCATTAATGGGAGCTTAGTAATTGCATTTTATCTTGACAACCAGAAATATATTTTCCTGCTGTACGTAGAGTGAATCCGGTATAGCTGCATATTTGCATAATATATTTATTTGCAATAAAAACAGAAAATGCTGGAAATACACAGCAGGTCAGGCAGAATCTGTGGAGAGAGAAACACAGTTAACGGCCCAGAAATTCGGGTCCCAACGCGTGAGTGCACATTGGGTACTCACGCGTAGGCCCAATGAAAGTGCCGGTTTCGTGCATGCACTGCGCATGCGCGGGAAACCGGCACTTCCGTTCCCCTGAAAGAAGGGGTTGAGAGGTGGAACGCGTGCGCCGGAGAGGCAGCGCGTGCACATCGAACTTACGTTTTTTTTCCAGGTTTTTCTGGGAGGGTAAGTCTCCAGCAGTTACACTTTTAAAAAGCAGGTGCAAGGCCTGCTTTTAACAAAGTAAGTGGTGAATTAATTAAAATTAAAACATTTTTTCCACAGGTTTATTATTTTTAAATACTTTAAAGAAAGGTAAGTTTATTTTAGCCCCATTAGAAAATGTAATTAATTTTTTCAAAATTTAAATTATTGTTTAAAATAGTTATTTCATGTAATTTACAGTTATTTTTAAAATGTGATGGTTTTTTAAAAATGTGTTTGAAGCTTTAGTGATGTTTTGGGGCTTATAGTATTTATAGGTTTGACAGCTCTTCCTGTCAAACTTGTGAATGAAGCATTCCCTGCTACCATTGGCTCTCCATGGCCCACGTGAACCCAGGGGACGCATCGAACTAACTGCGCCCCTGGGATACGCAAGCACTGCGCGCCGGCAGTTGGAGCAGGCTCAGGATCGGAATCCCATGCGAGCCCACAGCTCAACGGCCGGCGCGCTAGCTAAGTGCAGGTCGGGGGCTTGCACCCGCGGGAAGCCCCCCGACCCGAATTTCTGGGCCAACGTTTCTGTTCGATGACCTTTCGTCAGAACTGGAAAAAGTTGGAGATATAATAGGTTTTTAAACAAGTGCAGGGGCAGGGAAAGGGGGAAGGGGAGGAAAGAACAAAAGGGAAGGTCTGTGATAGGATGGAATGCAGGAGAGATTAAGAGACAAAAGGGATGATGGTGCAAGGCAAAAGGAAATGGTAATGGAACAAGTTAAGAAACAAAAGATGATCTCTCCTGCCTTCCATCCTATCACAGACCTTCCCTTTTGTTCTTTCCTCCTCTCCCCACTTTCTCTGCCCCTGCACTTGCTTAAAAACCTGTCTCATCTCCAACTTTTTCCAGTTCTGACGAAGGGTCTTCGACCTGAAACGTTAACTCTGCTTCTCTCTCCACAGATGCTGCCTGACCTGCTGAGTATTTCCAGAATTTTCTGTTTTTATTTCAGATTTCCAGCATCCGCAGTATTTTGCTTTTGTATTAATATTTATTTGCAAGCTGCATCATGGATTGTCTATTTTAATGTGTGGTAATGTTTGTCTGAAACCCATTTTCAAGTGCTTAAAAACTGGAGTTTCAGAAGTTTTTTGGTTTTCTTTGGGATTCAGTTATGATATCAGACAAAGGTCATCACTTCTTGCTCTGCATGAGATGTTGCATTACAATACACTAGTTTTACAAGTGAATCCTCTCAAGGGTAATTGACCCATTACAGATTTTGTCGATTTATGTCATTTAGATATACAGGTAGACTATCCTTTATCCGAACTTCCGAAAACCGAAAACCTCTAAAAACCGAAAGTTTTTTCGTTCAGCGTAAGTCGTGCGCACGACATGACCAGAGTGGCGCACGACTTACGCTGAGCAGGGCAGAGGGTCACAGAGTTCCCTCCTGGGTAGGAGATTGCAGGCCGAGCCGGGCAGTGTGAAGGAGGTACCGGAAGAGTGAACCCAACAATACAGCGGCCCGTCCGATATTCTTTTCTCCCCCCGACCCGAACAGAACCGCGGCCCGTCCGATATTCTTTTCTCCCCCACCCGACCCCTGACCTGATTTGCAGGCCAGCTTAGGAGTCAGCCGATATCCGGCTTTCCAGAGAAGCAGGAAGGGGAATGAGACACGGAACAGTCGCAAGAGGTAGCCTGAACTTTTAAAATTTATATTAAATACAAATTTCCCAGTCTTATAATGATACCTTCTGAAATTCAAAAAATTCCGAAAACCGAAACTCAGCTGGTCCCAGGGCAGCACGGTGGCATAGTGGTTAGCATTGTTGCCTCACAGCGCCAGGGACCCGGGTTCGAATCCGGCCTCGGGTGACTGTGTGGAGTTTGCATATTCTCCCCGTGTTTGCGTGGGCTTTCTCCGGGTGCTCCGGTTTCCTCCCACAGTCCAAAGATGTGTGGGTTAGGTTGATTGGCTATGATAAATTGACCCTTAGTGTTAGGGGGATTAAATACGTGGGGTTACAGGGATAGGGTGGGATATGTGTTGGTGTAGGGGTTACGGGGATTGGGTGGGATATGTGTTGGTGCAGGCTCGATGGGCCGAAATGGCCTCTATCTGCACTGTTGTGATTCTGTGATAAGGGATAGTGTACCTGTATTGCACTTTTAGGATGTATTCAACTTCCAACTGTTGGTGGAAAGGGTGGAAGAAAATGACAGGGCCATAAAATTTGCTTTTACATACATAGGTTTATTAATACTCAATGCAGCATTGAAACTAATTTAAGCATTTTGAAATGGTGTGAAATTTAGCAATTATGTTGATGTTATTTTTTTGAAAGGTACATTTTACAATTTTGAGACACAGCCTCAATTGTCAGGAACATTTAGCACTATTTAATATAAATAGAAAGAAAGACTTGCATTTATATAGCGCCTTTCATGACCACCGGACGTCTCAAAGCGCTTTACAGCCAATGAAGTACTTTTTGGAGTGGAGTCGCTGTTGTAATGTGGGAAACACGGCAGCCAATTTGCGCACAGCAAGCTCCCATCAACAGCAATGTGATAATGACCAGAAAATCTGTTTTTGTTATGTTGGTTGAGGGATAAATATTGGCCAGAATACCAGGGATAACTCCCCTGCTCTTCTTTGAAATAGTGCCATGGGATCTTTCATGTCCACCTGGGAGAGCAGACGGGGCCTCGGTTTAACGTCTCACCTGAAAGACGGCACCTCTGACAGTGCAACACTCCCTCAGCACTGCACTGGAGTGTCAGCCACGCTTTATGTACGCAACTCCCTGGAGTGGGACTTGAACCCACAACTGTCTGACTCAGAGGCGAGTGTGCTACCAACTGAGCCACAGCTGACACTACATAGTCCTAATATACAATATTTAAAATTTGTTCTTGAGCCCAAGCAAGCTGGCTGTTTCTACCAAGAAGTTTAAGTTATCGTTGAGATTATATGAATGTGATGCCATCCACTTGCTTTGATTTTTTTTTAATCTGGAAGTACAATAATATCAATAATAGGTACGGTGGTAAATTTCCCAAGTTGGGATTCCAGCTGTGGAACCTTGCTTGACAGAGGGCAGACCAGACAATCGGGCATGGAGGTTATTACATCTGATTCACACCCCTCCCAGTTTTCCACTTGTTAATTTTAATGATTTGTTTGATCTGCCTTCCTGCTGTGTGAGGCTCCATGCCAGGAGCACTAACTCAAAAATAACTTTGCCCCTCCAATAAGTTTTCATCAACTGTTGCGTAGTTGTCACTTACCCTATGATACAGAGAAGAAGCAAATCATTCATTAATCTTATTTCCTTCAATTCTATTTTTATCACTTGTTTTTAAAATTTCATTGTGTACAACAGGAACACTTCTGGTGGACAACTTGCAGATTACAGGTCATGCGGGTGGCTCAAGGCCTACTATCGCCTTATCGCTGAAAGGCAACAATGACTACTGGGTGCTTCTGGACGCTGTCAATCAAAGACTATATTTGAACAGTACTGGCCGAGTACTCGACAGAGATGTAAGTTGCATTCATTGTCCTACAACAAAAGTTTTTCTTTAGATAAAGGGGTTATGCTGTGTTGTACACGATGGGGGTAACTTTGTGAGGCCGTATACTGTTATAGCCCCATCTCTGATCTGTGCTCATGTCCAGCGAGGATCCTCTCAAAATTAACTGATTGTGTCAGTGTCTTTGCATATTTTTGCCTTTTATTAGTTTTATCACGGTTTTATTTTGTAAGAACCATGAATAAGCGTATATGTACCAGATACCCTTTAAAGTGAACTCATTCATGCTAACATTTAAAATTGAATTGCTTCACCTTTAATGCATCTATGTGGGTGTAAGTGTACTTCATGATTTTAAAAGTTTTTAACTTCAGTGTTAAGTTGTGATTTCTTGATGTTTCAAATTGTTGCCTTGGTTCTTCATCGACTGCAGTGAGTTTATTAAACTGTGATTTTTTCTTTCCTCCTTGTTGAGGTGCTACTTATCTCTAATGCTGAAGCACTGCTGCCTGTACCATTCCAGATGATTTAAGTGCAGTGCATACAGACATGTGTTTATTTTTATCCGATGGAGCCTTTTCTAAAGCAATACGATGGGCTTCTTTTATTGTCTTGCAAATTTCCCTATTTTGTAGTTTATTGACATTTATGTCTTATATTTTATGTTGCACTCCTTTCACCTATGTGAGGAGTTAAGGGCTTGAATCTCCTGGGCTACCATTCTTTCTGTGCTTTTTATTCTATTTTCTTCATCCATCAATCATCACGTACAGACCAGGTAATTTCTCATTTCCAGGGGGGGAAAGGTTATTCTGGGACACTGCCCCTTTGAGAATCTAGTATCATGTGCTTTCCACACTCGGCTATTATTTATTCAGTTCTCTTTCTCTTTATCATTAGAAAGAGTTTTAGCTGTTGAGGGCGACTTTCCAAGGTCCACCCTGTGGCATGGCACCTCACAAGTGGTGGGCAAGGGGTCAGAAGATGAAGCCCCTAACCTTGCATGCTTTGGCACAGCGAAAAGATGTGTGCAAAGGGGCAAGAGTTGGCTATAATGCTTCAAATGGTAACTTCCAGAGAGTGTGCAAATTCCCAACTTAGTTTGTGCCATGGTTGATGGCGCCCCACAAGAAATTCGAGAAAAACTGAGTTGTACAGCTACCTTTAGCTTCCTCTACCAGCAGTCAGCTTTCACGTTTGCACCAAGGATCTGTGTGATTGCAACGATTCAGCCAGTGGCCTCCCTCCATGCAGCTTGGACCTGAACATTTTGTGGAGGGTGGCCTCCAGCTCCAAATAAGGCCACCCTCATTCAGTACATCTACACAGCAAGACCTCCAATCATGTGGCATCAAATGTAGTCGTGGTGCAGCTGGAGTAAATGCTGTTTGCAGCTGCAGTTTACAAGATACCTTACTCTGAGCACATATCCACTACGAGTTAACTGCTCACCATGAAACCTGACTTTGTTCTGAAGCAGAAACAGAGAACCCTCGGTGTTAAAAAAAAAGAAGCTGAACAGTTTATTGTAAATAAGAGTTGCCACAGCTCCAGTCATGTTGCAGGTTCACCATGATGCCATCTCTAGTTCTGGCACTATTTTGATATATGCCTTCTGCACATTGTGATGCACAAATCAAAAAGAATATGTGATCACCTACCACAGGTATGATCCTCCTCATGCTTCAGGCAAAATCCAATTTCCGCAAACAAAGATAGCATTCCATCATACCCCGAGATCCTCTTTCTGACCTGGAGCTTGGGTTATTGACCTAATGCCAACCACCACTACACGCGTGATGAACTTAAAAGATCGAGTTGACAACAGAACTTGCTGTCAACACCTCGATTGGCTCTAAAGTGGAGTTAATGGAGCTGAAAGTCTACGGCCCTTTTCCTGCTCTCCCACCATGGTGTTAATGTGATGGAAGAACTGGAATTTGGGCCAGGACCTGGATACACTGAGTGCCAGCCATCCCCACGAGTTTCCACAGAGCCATGTTTAGAACAGAGCTGCCGCCTCGCCGCCAAGCAGCCGGGAGACAGGAGTCCCAGAGCGGATGCTTCCTTGTCCCCAGCCTGGTGGAATATTGGAAGGCCAGTTTGCTGAGTGAGAACTGAGTGAGCACCAATGTGTTAAACAGCAGATGTACGACCTATGAAGATTCATAAAGAGGGCCGATGGGCATACTGTGGTAATTAGTGGGGGGTGGGCACCAGCATTCCCTCGGAGGTAACGTCCAATGCTGCCTTTTTAGGCAGCTGGGCAACCGAGCTGCACCCCTAGTTCTCCAGGTGCTTGTCCAGACTATTTAAATTAGATGTCTTCTTATGGATTCGCAGGGTCAGTGTCTGAGGTCTCTGGCAGGTGGTCAGGATCATTGGCCCACAGATACTTGGGCCTAAATCATTACCTGGATTCTATTTTTTTTGCCTTGTTGCAAACTTCTTTAGGCTAATTAGGTTCCATTTGTTACATTACTAGGTTGAAATTTCTGATATGGGTGACATCCAAAAGTAACGACCTTAGTATTTGCTGCTTTTGTGCCTGGCTGACCTTTCAGGATTTATGAAGTTTGGCATCATTAGTTATTTGCAGCGACCGGATGCTCACGGTCTCTTTTAAAGGCTCCCAGCTGCTATTTAAAATGGATGCTTCATTGTTGCTGGGCAGGCAACGAAACATGGTTGGGTGAAGAGACAGAGCAGCTCCATTTTCAAATGGAGCTTTGGCAATGCGAACGGAAGGTATGCAGCAAAGGAGGATTGCCTCTTCGGGATCCTTTGCCATTGTGAAAACATACAGCTGGCTTGGCAGGAGGCTGCTGCCAGAGTAATTTCAGTTTGAAAAATGCAGAGGGCCTGGAGGCAAATGAGGAGAAAGCCTAATGGCTTCTAGAAGCCTGCCAAGGTAAGGCCAACACATATTTGATGGGTAAATTATGCATGGCATTAAGAATTTCTTCTTGCCCTGTTATGCACTGACTGGCGCTGTATGCCAAGCTTTCACAATACAGTTTGTTTCAGGCTTTACACAGCAGGCCAGGCTTTATTATCAATAAAAAGAAAGAAACTACAAATGCTGGAAATTTTAAATTAAAAGAAAATGCTTGAAATAAAGAGCTGGTCCACCAGCATCCCTTAAAAGAAAAGAAAAGTTAACATTTTGTGTTAGACCCTTCATCAGACCTGAGAAGTAGAAGATAAGTGAATGCTTTTATGCAGCTGAACAAAGTTGTGTGGTGGAGGATGAACAATAATGGGTAAAATGCCCAAACAGTTTTTTTTGATAAGCTGCAAGGAGGTGAAAACTGGTGGTGATCGCCTGAGCATTTTAAAAACATTGGTCCGTAATTTGCGGCCCCTACGCATTTTAAATAATAAAAATATTTTAATTTTTTTTTAAAGTTTGTTTATGATATTTCAGCTTTTACCTTAACCCAAGTACATGTCCCAATCTTTATTTTGCTCTTTGTAAAAGTTTTTAAAAATGAATTGATAATTCATGCTTTTTATTTCTTGGTTTGCTGCCTGTGAGAACTTTTCAATCTGATTGGCTGCTTAGACAGCTTGATGACAACACTGCTGCTCTACATTAGGATCCCCTTATTGACAGCGCTACGTTCAATTTAACATCGAATAAGCTTAAGTTTTCACCACAGAGATCATGAGATCTTTGTGGGCAGCCTTCTTTGAAGTCAGCGGCGATCGTTGTTGCTTCGCCGCTGACCGCAAATTCCAGGGCAATGTATCTTTTCTATTTGCAGATGCTGACAGGCAAACATTATTACAGATATTTCAAAATGGAGCTGACTATTTGGAAATGTGAACACATGAAGCAACCTTAACACACAACCTACCTGAATGTTTGTTCATTTGCACACAAGCTGGAATTCTTGGTGGGCATTTAGCTGTCAATATATTTATTTTTGAAACGTTCATCATCTCAACACTATTTCTCTCCTTGCAAGTCAGTACATAATGGGAGGGAGTAGAATCATTTGGGATAAGGACCATCGAATTTTATGCCCCACAGTCAATTTTAACAGGCTATTTTAAGCTCCAGGGAGGACAAATTCAGTTGGTTTGCGCCGTGCGTAAGCACCTTAAGAGGGCGCTAATGGGGCGCAAAGCAACTGGCGCCTGTGCGCGGCGATGTTTGCGCCGCTCAAGAAATTAACTAGACATTTTGCGGCGGTGCTAAACACTACCGTCACAATCTCCTGCGCTGGCAGACCGTGACATCAGTCGAGTGCGCAACGCCCCAGTAGCGCCCCGGACTGGATATTGAGTGGCGCCCCCTGCCTTACTGCCTGCCACTAGCAACGACAGGTTGAGGGGAACGTTTTGCAGTCAGGAAGGGACTGGGTGAGTGCTATTTAAAGGCGGCCACTTCCTGCATTTTTTTGTTGGTGACATTTTTGCACCACGCATTCTGAGAGAGAGAGAGAGAGAGACTTCTGGAGAGATTCAACGCTGTGTGAAGGAGTTTTGGGTACTGAGCAGCACTTTGCAGGTTCATTTTGATTTGCCCTTGTATCAATTTAGCAGAGACTGTGGGGGCTGCACTCTGAGCTCTTTCCCTGGGCCTCTCCATTGTTCTTTCCAGCAGATTTGATGTGCAAGTCTCTCCAGGCCGAGATTCAAGGCTGCAATGAGCAGGGTGTGGATGGAGAGCAAGATCAACCCTCCCCTTTAAGAACTGGCCGGCGCCAGTGTGTCTGTGTTCCATTGCTGACTGACATCACATGAGCTTCGCCAGCGCTCTGAGGTAGCACCTCGCTCCTTGGCCTTTGCGCTGTAAGACAGGTGTGAAGCGCCTGATTTAGTGCTCCAATCACCTCCGGGGCGATAAAAGCCAAGTTTGCAGTCGGAGGCAATAATTAGCGCCAGGTGCTAAACTTTGCGCACGGCCGATAATCATGCCCCAAACGGGGCGATACTGAATTTCTCCCCCCAGGAGTCTTAATTCATAGATGGAGAGTAGGCCAGGATGAAACTGAAGACAGTCCTGAAACATAGGGCTAATACTGTCCTCTTCTTGTTGTTCTCCCTCGA
The DNA here is from genome assembly GCF_052327205.1 of Somniosus microcephalus. NCBI lineage: Eukaryota > Metazoa > Chordata > Chondrichthyes > Squaliformes > Somniosidae > Somniosus > Somniosus microcephalus. Next base: position 75,793,767 of record NC_140994.1, on the reverse strand, counting down.
CTTACTATCTCACACATTACAGCATTACAGCAAAGCATCATGATACACACCCTTAGCTGTGTAGGGGGGAAAATTGGCTCGTGCCCCCTTTGAGGTGCTAACTTCGCCGGGGCGCTACTATTAGCACACCGAAAAAGTAAGCACCCCCGTGCTCGAAATTCAATGGTAGCACCCCAAGCAGGAGGCGGGGCGCTACTGGAAGCGCTCCCCCTCCCTCTTGGTGCGCTCCCATGGAATATCGTAGCGCTATGTGCAGGAGCTCCGTGCACGCCTCCCTCCCCTGATTAAAGGGGAGGGGCCTAGCGCAGCACGCACTGGGGCACTGCTGGGCCACCAAGATGAGTGCCGAGCTGATGGATCACGGCCGGCACCCTGCAGCAGAAGGCCAGAGGGGGCAGGTGCGGGCAGGCGGCCCCAAAAAAAATGGCCGCCCGGCATTTGCCCTTTAATTATCGCCGCCCCGGCCTCAAGAACCCCCCCCTGACCCTGTCGGACATAGCTTTCGGCGGTAGGTCAGGGGGTGTGAGCCAAGTTTGCGGCCGGGGCACGAAAGGGCGCTGCATATGGCGATGACGTCATCGCCGGAGGCGCAGCACTGTGGGGCACTACTGCCGCTGCTAACCTCCTGCTGAATTTCACGGGATGCATTAGAGGTGCCATGCCCGGACGCTAGTTGCTTTGCACCCCATTAGCACCTAACGGGAGGCGCAAAGCAACCACATTTTCCCCCGTAAGCTCTGTTTGAGGGGATGTGATGCTCTTTTTCTGCTGTAGGTATTTCCAAAGGACAAGGTGCAGGTACCAATGGTGCCCAAGAAGCCAGCACCTCTCGGCACTCTATCACCCAATCCCCCATTTCTAAGCACCAGCACAATACATCTACCCCAGAGAATTTAGTTAGTCAATTTGCTTTGGGTGTATGTAGAACATGAGTGAGGAGGAGAAGCTGGTGATTGTAGTAGAGGCAGGTCAGACCCAACAGAGGTGGTGGCACAGTGGTATACAGTTGGGTGGGAGTGGCCGTGCAAGTCCTCAACATTTATTCCGGACCCCATGAAGTCTTATGGCTTCAGGTCATACTTGGGAAAGGAAACCTCTTGCTGATTACCATCTACCGCCCTCCCTCAGCTGATGAATCAGTACTCTTCAATGTTGAACACTACTTGGAGGAAGCATTGTGGAAGTTTTGAGGCTGAGGTCCATCTCCAGTGTGACCTCCTGGGAAACCCCTCTCCCCACCTTGACTGAGCGCTTCCTCAACTGAGGTATATACCTGCAGCATGGGAACCATTTATTTCCTTTCCTCCTGGACATCTGATTTGGACGAAGACCAGCCGCCGCGGCAGCAGCACCTGGAACAACAGCAGGAGCAACAACAGGAGCGCCAAGCTGCTGCTCACCCACCTGAAGCTGCACAGGCCAGAAGGCGCCAGCGCATGGAAGCACATAGCCGCAGGAGATACCCCCAAAACAGTGTTTACACACAGAGGATGAGCTACCTCAACATGACTGAGCAGCAGTGCCAAAGGAGGCTCAGACTTTCGTGAGAGGTAGTGGGTGACATCTGCGCAATGCTGCAGCAACACCTGGAACCCAGAGGAGCAGGTGGACACCCCTTACCAGTGGCCATCAAAGTCACCACTGCACTCAACTTTTTTGCTTCAGGCTCATTTCAGAGATCAACAGCAGACATCTGCAGCAGCTCCCAGGTGGCCACACACACTTGCATCACGCAGGTAACCAATGCCCTCTTTGCCATCGCGCTCAATTACATCAACTTCTCCAAGGATCAAGCAAGTGTAACCGCATGTGCGGTTGGATTTGCTAATCTGTCAAGCTTTCCAAGGGCGCAGGGCGTCGTTGACTGCACACATATGGCCCTTAAGGCATCCCCTCAAAATCCAAGTATTTTTGTCAACCGCAAGAGCTTTCACTCCCTCAATGTGCAACTGGTGTGTGACCACAAGAAGGACATTTTGCATGTTTGTGCCAAGTACCCTGGCAATTGCCATGACTCCTTCATCCTGCGCCAGTCTACTGTGCTTCCGCTCTTCAGTCCGCCAGACCAACTTTTTGGATGGCTACTTGGAGACAGGGGCTATTCCCTGAAGACGTGGCTAATGATGCCATTGAGGAGGCCATCCAACGAAGCTGAGGAGCGCTACAACTCCAGCCGCATTTCCAACAGATCCATGATCGAGCAAACCATTGGCTTGCTGAAGATGCGATTCAGATGCCTTGATAGATCAGGCGGATCCCTGTAGTACTCAGCAGCCAGGATCTCCAGAATCGTCGTGGTCTGCTGTGCACTTCACAACATGGCACAGCATCGTGGCTTGCAGATGCCTGAGGTACAAGTGGTTCATCGCATAGTCTCCTCAGATAAGGATGATGAGGAGGAGGAAGAGGAGAAGGAGGGGGAGGAAGAGAGCGACAACGAACAGCTTGTGGAGGCATATCAACCAGCGGCAGCAGCACGTGAGCAGATTGCTGCCTGGGGTGCAAGGGACGCACTCATCTTCGCCAGATTTGCTTAGCCTGCCCAATCAAACACTTTTGCCTCGCACCTTCTTACCAGAGCATCGACAATGGCCAAGAACATGCGGATTCCTATCACTCTGACCACCATACTAACAATTGCAAGTCACCCTAAGCCCTCAATGTGGTAGTCCCATTTGCGAAATACAGGCCACAACTTCAACAGTTTGCGATCAAGTTTTTTTTAGCACAAATTCACAGATGGCTTTTCAAAAATAAACACAACAGAACATCCAAGTGACTACCCTTGTGACTACTTGTGCTTTATCTTCCACTTATGTGTGCTCCTACGTGGTGCTTCCCCTGTGGCTTCAGTAGATGTGGAGCCCCTTGTTCACTTTCTTGCTGCTCCTGCCTCAACACCTTTGGCGGGTGTCCTCTGGGGTTGCGAGCCTGTGAGGGCTCGGCAACAGTCTACTGCTCCTGCGACTGTGCAGGGGTTGAGACGCCGATCTCAGTTGGGTGAGGACTCTGGTGGGGCTCTGAATGAGGGCTCTGCAGTGACATGGTTGTGTGATGCTTGGAGAGGAGCCCCCACTTCCTTGTTCTCTGCCACCAACATCCCTCTCATGGGTCAGCCCCACTTCAGAGCAAGCAAGTGGCTTGACAACACCTTCCTGCACTTCAGGGGGGCCATGAGGACCCATTTCTGCACTGGAAGTCCTACTCCAGAGGACTCCCATGAAGGTCTGATTTCTCTGCTCAATAACTGACCATCGCTCCTCAAGAGATGTCAGTCTATTCTGAACAATGACCATGTTTTCAAGACCCTGGCGACTAAGCTCCTCCATGGCCGTGGCCATCCCCTCCTCTACCGTAGCCATCCTCTCCTCTACGGTAGCCAGCCTTCCAACTGAGTTTGCCATCCTTTCCGTGGTGATGCGTTCATGCGCCAATGTCTCCAAAAAGGCTCTGCTCATGTTAGCAATAGACTCCTCCATTCACTCTATTATGTCCGTGTATAATTGAGACACGGACTGCAGGAGTTGATTATAACAAGTCTTTACTGAACGGAGACAACCTGGAAACAAACTACAGAAGCCTGCTAGGGCCTTTTATACAGGGGTGGTCACTGCCGGTACTGCAGTCTGAGACCAGTTATTCCCTTAAAGGTACATACACAACAATTCCTCCCCTTTTAGATAAACAGTACATAACATTCATTTAACAACTAAATAATAACTAATTACAATTACAGTTGCTAGATACATTGGTTGAAGTTAAGCAATTAGTTCAGTCTTTGAGGAGGCTTCCTGATTCTGTCTGGATAACACCTCTTTGGGATATCAGGTTCTTCTGGCAAGGTTGAGTCGGGATCAATGTCGTTGTTTGGTTCGTCTGCTTCCAACATCACCGATTCTGCGGTAGATGCAATTGCTACTTCGGTTTCATCGCCAGGTGTATCAGATCGTGATGTGGAGTTGACGTTTTCCAGTGACTCTAGAATCTGGTCAGCATGGCGTCTTACAATGCTCTCTCCAACATTCACGGTATACATTAGAGGTCCTTGCCGTGTACAGATCGTTCCTGGCTGCCATTTCTCTGTGCGGTAGTCCCAGGCCAAAACTGGTTGACCTATCTTAAAACTCCTGGTCGGCCTTTCATTCATATTCTGAAACTGCCTGTTCTCCACATCTCTTCTGACGCTTGGCTTAACCAAATCCAAGTGGCATCGTAGTCTTCGATTGAAGAACATCATGGCTGGAGTTTGGTTGGTAACCGCATGTGTCGCATTCCGGTAGGCAAACAAGAAGTTATCCACCTTGTGTTGTAGGGGTATATCTTCATTACACATTGCCTTGATAGCCTTCTTGAATGTTTGAACAAACCTCTCGGCCAATCCATTAGTGGCTGGATGATATGGGGCGGATGTGTAATGCTTAACACCATTGTTCTTTAAGAACCTCCGGAACTCTTCAGACACAAACTGTGGTCCATTGTCAGAGCAAATCTGTTCAGGCAGCCCATTCCTGGCGAATATGGTTTGTAAGACTGTGATAGTTTATTCTGTGGTGGTTGAGGACATTTTTATTACCTCTGGCCACTTTGAATGTGCATCCACCGCAATTAAAAACATCGAGTCCATAAAGGGACCAGCAAAATCAATGTGCACCCTTTGCCATGGAGATGAGGGACACTCCCATGGATGTAGCGGGGCTTGTGGTGGGGCGTTTTGGACCTTCTGGCATCCTGTACAGCTCTTGGTCATCTCTTCGATTTCTCTATCGATTCCCGGCCACCACACAAACGCTCTGGCTAAGTTCTTCATTTTTACCCCTCCCAGATGACCTTCATGAAGCTCATTGAGCACTCTATCCTTCAATTTGGGTGGAATTACTACTCTGGATCCACACATCAAGGTTCCTCTGCACACTGACAGCTGTTCTCTTCTCGGCGAGAATGCTGGCAGCAGTGGTTCGCCATGTGCTGGCCATCCCTTCACCGTTAAATCATAGACCCAGGAGAGTGTCGGGTCATTTCGTGTTTCCTTTTCTATGTTTGCATTCGTCACAGGGAGACATTCGACTATAGTCGAGTGGAATAACTCCACTGGATCCACTGCCAGTTCTTCTTCCACCGTTGGCAACGGTAGGCGTGACAATCCATCAGCATTCCCATGCTGTTTAGTTCCTTTGTACTCGATGTCATATTGGTCTGCCCCTAGGAAAAGGGACCACCTCTGTAGCCGTTGTGCCGTCATTATCAGTACGCCCTTCTGAGGGTTGAAAATGGAGACGAGAGGTTGATGATCAGTTAGTAGAGTAAATTTCTGACCGTGCAGGTAGTGATTGAACTTCTTCACCCCCCACACCAGGCTGAGGGCCTCTCTGTCAATCTGGGCGTAGTTACGCTCAGCTGAAGTTAACGAGCGTGACGCAAAAGCTATCGGCCTCTCTGAACCATCAAGTAATTTATGTGACAGTACCGCCCCAACACCGTAGGGAGACGCATCACACGCCAGTCTTATCGGTAGTGATGGGTTGCAGTGAGCCAATACTTCTCTTGAAGTGATTAGGTCCTTACTCTTCTGAAAGGCCCGCTTACATTCATCGCTCCATTTCCATGCTACTCCCGTTCGTAGTAGGGCGTTCAGTGGATGCAGAATTGTGGACAAATTCGGCAAAAACTTATGGTAGTAATTCACCAATCCGAGGAATGACCTCAGTTGTGACACATTTTCAGGTGCTGGAGCCTTAACTACCACTTCAGTTTTGTCAGGGGACTTATGCAACCCCTCTTCATCAATCACGTGGCCACAATACGATATCTGTTTCTTAAAAAACTCGCACTTAGGGCGATTGGCTCGTAGCCCATGTTCACGTAGTCTAGTGAGCACCTGCTCTAGGTTGGCAAGGTGTTCACTGTCATCTTCACCTGTCACTAGGATGTCGTCCAAGTAACACTGAGTCCCCGGAATCCCTTGCAGGACTTGTTCCATCGCTCTTTGCCGTATCGCCGGAGCTGATGCTACTCCGAATACCAGTCGATTATACTGGTAAAGACCTTTGTGAGTGTTTATCGTGAGATACTTCCTGGAGGATTCTTCAACCTCCATCTGCAAATATGCTTGTGCTAGGTCAATTTTTGTAAAACGCTTCCCTCGAGATAGTGAGGCGAAGATATCTTCTATCCTTGGAAGAGGATATTGTACTGTGTGAAGGACTGGGTTCACCATCACCTTGAAGTCCCCACAGATGCGAACCTTCCTTGGCTCCTCAGACTTATTGCTTAACATTTTCTTCATGACAGGAACGATGGGTGTCGCCCACTCGCTCCAGTCTACCTTAGATAACACGCCTGCCTTCTCCAGATTCTCCAGCTCTGCGTCGACGGCTGGGCGAATTGCATATGGTACCGGTCTTGCTTTGAAAAACTTGGGAATTGCATTCTCTGCTATTTTTATCGAGGCGGTTACGCCTTTAAGAGTGCCCAGTTCTTGTTGAAATACCTCTTTGGCGTCAGCTAAGATTGTTGACAATCGTCCAGGAGTGACGTCGTCATCCTTTTTACCAGCCGCCGTCAGTGCCTGAATGGAGTGCCAGTCTAAACTTATCTTTCTGATCCATTCACGTCCCAATAACGGTGGTCCACCATCTTGCAGAATGTAGAGATACAATTTCCGTATTTTCTTGCCGTTGTATTCGACAGGCACCCTTATTTTTCCTTTGGGGTATACTTTTTGCCCTGTATACGTCTTCAAGACAATGGATGTCTCTCTCAAGGGTATGTGTGAGAATAGCCGCTCGTAGTCTCGTCGATTCATGACGGTTAGAGCTGATCCAGTATCCAATTCCATTTTGACTTGGGACCCTGCTATCGTGAGGGTGACCCAAATGGTTCGGTGATCCTCTTTTGCGATTACGTTGTGAAGTTTGAGACAGCTTAGTCTCTTGTTCCCGGATTCACTATCGCTCATCTGGTCTTCGGAACTACTGTCCGTCATCTTTTGTACTTTCCTGTACGGTTCCTTAGTAGCCTTTTTGTTGTCATTGGTCTTCTTCCCAGACCTGCAAGCTCGTGCAATGTGTCCCATCTTTCCGCATTGCCTGCATATTTTGTCCTTGGACCAGCAGTCCTTCTGGTCATGGTTTGTTCTGCCGCAGCGATAACATTTTGCAAATCCCCGTGTCATTTCGTGGGTGCCGTATTCCTGTGGCTTTTGTTGTATTTCCGCAGCTCCCCTTGCTGCTGCTTCGTACGATACTGCCACGCTGAAAGCCTTATCTAGCGTCAGCTCTTTCTCTGAGAGTAACCTCTTCTGAGTTCCTTCACTCAGGAGTCCACAGACAAATTTGTCCTGTAGGGTATCTGCCAGTCCTGCTCCAAACTGGCAGTGCTTTGATAGCTTGCATAGTTCCGTAAGGTAATCAGCATTGCTCTCATTTTTATGCTGATTTCTCCTGTGGAATTTAAATCTTTCTGCTATCAGCAGTGGTGTAGGATTTAGGTGTTCCTGTAGGATAGCAACAATTTCGTTAAAACTCTTCGCCTTCGGTTTGGCTGGAGTAATCAGGTCCCGCAATAGGCCGTACGTTCTTGCGCCCATTAAATTTAGCAATACCGATGCCTTTTTCTCATCGGCTATTTCGTTTGCCTCGCAATATACCTCGACTCTTTCCACATACGTGGTCCAGTCTTCTATTGCATTATCGAAGGCAGTGATATCGCCAGTCTTTGGCATCTTGAAAATCTAAGATGGCGCCTCCCGCGCTTTGCCTTTGTCCCTGATGGATCAAAATGGCACCTCCCGCTCTTTTCCTTCTTCCCCGCCGAGTTAAGATGGCGCCTCCCGCGCTTTCCCGCTGCTGCCGCTGCTGCCAATGCTGTTGCTGGCGATTATATTTATTTTTCTATCGCGCTTCAATATTTGCTCCGTTAATTGAAGAACCGTTCCCGTTGTGGAGCGGACCCTCTGGGACACTTCCCTCCCTCTTCTTAGGTCCGAACGCTGCCCGGCTGCGAAGCACCGGCCGCGCCCTGTGTGCTCCACCCTCTCTCTCTCTTTGCTTCCCGACTCGCTGCCCGGCCCCGTTGCAGAGCCACCCGATCGAGCTCTAGCCCGCCGCAGCCCAGGAAGGATCAGTGCACTTCCTGCCACCAGCCCGATTAGCTGGGAAATCACAGGCTGGAGACCAAGCCTGCCTCTCGACAGTCTCTCCTGCACTTTTCAATTCGATGATTTGGAGGGTGGTTGCCCACGGTCGACGCCCGTTTCTCGAGTTTCTTTGGATTATTTTTTTTTTCTTTCTTCTGGCTTCGACCTTCAATAACGTCGTCTGAGGTGCTGCCGAGTTGCAGGTAAGTTTGTTTCTTACTCGTCGCCAGTATTATGTCCGTGTATAATTGAGACACGGACTGCAGGAGTTGATTATAACAAGTCTTTACTGAACGGAGACAGCCTGGAAACTGAAACTACAGAAGCCTGCTAGGGCCTTTTATACAGGGGTGGTCACTGCCGGTACTGCAGTCTGAGACCAGTTATTCCCTTAAAGGTACATGCACAACACACTCCACACTCGCAGCGACCCTGGAGACAAAACCTGCCGGAGACTCCTGCACCTGTTCCTGGAGTTCCAGCACCGCTCTCCTTCTGGATGGACCCGGAGGCACAGGGTCAACATGCAGCTGAGCTGAGCTGGCAGAGTCCTGCACCCTCCAACGAGGACTCTCCACTGCTGTCCCTGTCTCCATCATCTGCTGATGCTCACTTGTGAGCTGTGATACACCAGGTGACAACACTACTCTATCTCCCGAAGGTGTTGGGTGCACTTAATTCTGCTGACGCTGCGCCCTCAGAGGTTGCAGCTTCCTCTGAGGAGTCTGGAGGCTCAGGCTGCTCCTCCTGGACAGTGGGGAGGGTGACTGTCGATGGTCCTGTGGGGGAGTAAAGGAAAGAGTTAGACATGTGAGATAAACGTTGCATGCACATTGAATATTGCAGATGATCATAAGTCAATCTGTTAGAGCATTAGAATCAAGATCAGTCACTCATGCAACATCAGTGAGAGAGATGAAAAACTATTCTGTCACCAGCTTGCTCTGATGCGTCCGTCTGTCTGTCCCCCACTTGCGCATCCTCCTTGACTCCCACGATCTCCAGGGCCGCCTCCTCTGCAGTGGTGAGCTGGGCTACTGAGGGTGGCCCTCCTCCTGCCTTCGCCCTTTCCCTCTTATTGTGGGCTCTCTTTTCCTGCAATGAGGGTCACAAGTGGAGTTTGAGTGAGAATGAGGGAGTGAGTGTAGAGAATCCATAGCTTAGATGCTTAGAAGGACACAAAGATGGAGTGAGGTGCCAAGACCAAGGGCCCTCCCTATGTGTTGTAAGTTGTTGTCATTGCATCACAGTGATAGCGAGTGTGAGAGCTGCATAGTCGAATAGTTAAGTGAATGCGAACATACAGAGAGAGGAATGGTTAAGGATGCAGGGATGTAAGGGTCAATTGGGATGTGGAGGAGGAGGTTGACAAAGCAAAGTGCTGGTAATGAGAGGTGATGGGGATCATATTGAGGGTCATGGGGATGGAGTACTCACTTTTCCTGTGCGGAGAAGGTCATGAAACCTCTTTCTGCATTGCAGCCAGGTTCTGCTGCACATTGAAATGGCATTCACCTCCTGTGCCACTTGCAGCCACAGAGCTTTGGTCTGTTGTGGAGGCTTTTTCCTCCCTGAAGAAGGAAACAGCACTTCCTTATTCGCTCTTGCTCCCTCCACCAGAGCTTGGAGGGAGTTCTCATCGAATCGGGGTGCACACTTTGGTCTGGTGCTAGACATGGTTGCAGCATGAATCCCTCAGAAGTATAATGCTAAAGTTGAAAGGCTGAAAAAGAACCAAGGCTGCTTGCAGGCCTTAAATGCAGCTGCATAGAGGACGTCATCGGAGGCGAGTTTCAGCATCAAAATACTCATTGGGCCAGGGGTTCCCACACGTTGGAAATTAAGTGCCCAATTAGGGCAAAATCGCTCATTTGTCCCGCCTCACATCGGATGCGGGGTCCGGACACGCAGACCACCTGACACGCCCCCAGCCCGCCCCCAATGACAAAATCCAGCCCAATGTTTCAGGTCAATGACCTATCATCGGAGGGAATATCTTACTTGACATCATCCTTATCCATCTACCTGTCGCAGATGCATGACAGTGTTAGTAAGAATCACCTCCGTACAATCCTTGTGGAAACCAAGTCTCATTTTCACACAGAGGACACCCTCCATTGTATCATGTGGCACTACCAACATGTTAAATGGGATAGATTAAGAACAGATCTAGCAGCTTAAAACTGGGTATCCATGAGGCGCTGTGGGCCATCAACAGCAGTACAATTGTATTCCACCAAAATCTGTAACCTCATGGCCCAGCATATCCCTCATTTCTCCATTGCCATCAAGCCAGATGACCAGTTCTGGTCAGTGAGGAGTGTACCTGAAAATGAGGTGCCAACCTGGTGAAACTTTGACACAGGGCTACATGCATGCTTAAAAGCAGAAGCAGCATATTATGGACAGAGCTAAGCGATCCCACAACCAACGGATTAGGACAAAGCTCTGTTGAGGTCCCCGCCATCACAGATTCCAGCCTTCAGCCAATTCAATTCACTTCGTGTGATATGAAGAAATGGCTGAGTGCACTGGATACAGTCCCGTCACATCCAGTCATGAATGATGGTGGACCATTAAACAACTAATGGGTGGCTCCCTGAACAGATAAGTGCAAAAGATAAGGCTGAAGCATTTGCAACCATCTTCACCCAGCAATGCCGAGTGGAAGATCCTTCTCGGCCTCCTGTTGAGGACCCGCCATCACAGATTCCAGTCTTCAGCCAATTCAATTCACTCCGTGTGATATCAAGAAATGGCTGAGTGCACTGGATACAGCAAAGGCTACGGGCCCCGACAACATCTGGCTGAAGACTTGTGCTCTAGAACTTGCTGCACCTCTAGCCAAGCTGTTCCAGTACAGCTACAACACTGGCATCTGCCCAACAAGGCGGAAAATTGCCCAAGTATGTCCGGTTCACAAAAAGCATGACAAATCCAATCTGTCCAATTACCGTCCTATCAGCTTACTCTCAATCATAAAGTGATAAAAGGAGTCATCAAAAGTGCTATTAAGTGGCATTTACTGGCCAATACCATGCTCACCGATGCTCAGTTTGGCTTCCACCAAGGCCACTCAGCTCCAGACCTCATTACAGCCTTGGTCCAAACATGGACATGAGCTGAATTTCAGAGAGTGGATAAAAATTGCAATTTGTTTTAAAAAATGTTAAAAATAAAGTTTGTTCATGATATTTTAGCTTCTAACATAACCCCATGTGAATGTCCCAGTCTTTATTTTGTTTTCTGTAACATTTTTAAAAAGTGCAGATAATCAGTGCTATTTTATTTCCTGGTTTGCTGTCTGTGAGAATTCTTTAATGGGATTGGCTGCTTGGGCAGCTTGATGACATCACTGCTGCACAACAGTAGGACTCCCCTATTGACAGCGGTACAATCAATTACACATCGAGAAACCTAAAGTTCTCGCCACAGAGATGGCGAGATCTCTGTGGGCAGCTTTCTTCGAAGTCAGCAGCAATCGCTGTCACATCGCCGCTGACCGCAAATTACAGGCCGTTGTGACATTACACAGCCTACTACCACCAGTCTTCTGTATGACATAAGAATATAAGAAATAGGAGCCATTCAGCCCTTTGAGCCTGCCCCACCATTCAATAAGATCATGGCTGATCTTCTACCTCAAACCCACTTTCCTGCACTATCCCCATTTCCCTTGATTCCCTTAATATCCAAGAATCTATTGATCTCTATCTTGAATATACTCAATGACTGAGAATCTGGGGTAGAGAATCCCAAATATATCCTTCCTTAGGTAAGGAGAACAAAACTGTATACAATACTCCAGGTATAGTCTTACCAAGGCCCTATATAATTGCAGTAAGATGTCTTTACTCTGATACTCAAATCCTTTGGTAATAAAGGCCAACATACCAATTACTTTCCTAATTGCTTGCTGTACCTGCATATTAACTTTCAGTGATTCGTGTACAAGGACACCCAGGTCCCTCTGAACACCAACATTTCCCAATCTCTCACCATTTAAAAAATAGTCTGATTTTCTATTTTTCCTACCAAGGTGGGTAACTTCACATTTCTCCACATTATATTCCATTTGCCATGTTCTTGCCCACTTGCCCACCTGTCTATATCCTCTTACAGTCCCTTTGCTTCCTCCTCACAACCTACATTCCCACCTAGCTTTGTATCATGAGCAAACTTGGATATATTTCATCTGGTCCCCTCATCCAAATCATTGATATAGATTGTAAATAGCTGAGGCCCAAGCACTGAGTCTTGTGGTACCCCACTAGTTACAGCCTGCCAACCCGAAAATGACCCGTTTATTTCTACTCTCTGTTATCTGTCCATTAACCAATCCTCAATCCATACTAGTATATTACCCCAAATCCCACGAGCCCTAATTTTGTTTAATAAGCTCTTGTGTAGCACCTTATCGAATGCCTTCTGAAAATCCAAATATACTACATCCATTGGTTCCCCCTTATCTATCCTGCTAGTTACAACCTCAAAAAACTCTTAAAAGAGTGTGGGTTTGGAGGCGGGTCCACTGTCAAAATGGAAATGATTGACTGCATGTTGGGAACCCGCCGCAAACCCGCCACCATGTAAGTTTCCGACATCAAGCGGTGGAGGCATTTAAGATACTTAACTGCTTGTTAACTACTATTTTTCCATCCTTTTTCTATTTTACCACATTTTTAATGGGGTTCACGTCGTTCGAAGATCACGTCAGGTAAGTAGATCGGGTTCTCTATGTCTCCCTATTGCTATGAATAGGTGACAGCTGCAAAAGTGGTATGAAAGCTACCATTTCACAGCTGGTCAATTTCCCATGTCAGGAGCTTGAGCCTTCAGGACTTGGAAGACACTTTTGAGCTGTATGCAGTTTGGAAGTGTTTGGAGTAAACTCTCTATCCACTGTCACCTCCTTGGAGCAAGCTCTCTCACCATTAACAGATTGCTTCTGTCACCTCAACTTTAGCTGCCATCTATTCCAGCAACATCGGAGCCCTTGACAAAATCTCACCTTGCTCCACTGAATCCCTCCACGATCAGCCCCAATACCAACGTCACCAGGCACACCAACATCACCAACAACAATACCAACCTGACACAGGGCATCAGCACCCGACCACATTGCTGCCCGAGAGGCCAGCGATGGCATCACCATGGCCAGATTTACTGCACTTGATGCTGTACACACTGGCTGCCACATGATGCGCCAGGTTAACACCACCCCATACCAGCACCATAAAGCATTCCTGCAATGACCAGGCCATTCCTTTCACATTCATGACCATTGCGGGGGATAATGTTATGTCTCACCATTCACTGCAACTCACTAAGACACTTCCAAAGGTGAGCACAGATCTGTACAATAGGGCAAAGTGTTGATTATAAAGATTTCAATGTTTGATAAGACATTAACAGAAAATTTACATGAACATTGCATAAAACACCCAAGTGCCTTCCCATTTGTACTGTTAGTTGGTATGATTGCAAGAGGATGAGGGTGAGCGTGAGGGGTGGCTAGTGAGATGAGGAAGTAATAATGTAGATAGAGAGGGATGTGTGGAGGTGCAAGGTAAGTTGGTGTGAGTAAGGATGTGCAGGAGTAGGGTAGGGAAGGCAGAGTGATGGGGGTGTGATGAGTGGCACAGCAGGATGAGGTTGAGTGTGGCTTTGCAGTAATGTTTCGGGATCTACTGAGATCATTGAAAGGTTTGCGCCACTGCAGCCTGGTCCTCCTGACGACATCCCTGCTTTTGCCCTCCTGTGCAATGTGCAACCAGGCAGCGTTGGTGTCCTGGGGAGGCATCTTCCACCCTTGGACGGGAAGAGAACCTCCCTGCGTGCTGTGACTCCCTCCATAAGCATATGGAGGGCGTCATGGGAGAGCCTGGGTGCAGCCGTGCAGTCCTTGTCAGTGTTTGGAGCACCTCAGTGCTGCAGAACACTTACAGCACAACTGTCAAAATAAATGCGGCCATGGTCCCTTTAAGGAAACCGGCTGACCCGCTTCCTTTTAATTGGCCGAGAACCCCTATTAACGGAAAATCCTTTTCACAGAGCGGCTGCAGCCGGGAGCAGAACCGGAATCTGCCAACCACCTTTTCTGCCGCGATCCCGCCTCCGCTGGGGAAATCATGGCCAAAGTATTTGTTTAATTTCCCTGCCATTTCCTTATTCCCCATTATAATTTTTCCTGCCTCAGCTTGTAAGCGACCCCTGTTTACTTTCACTAATCTGTTCCTTTTTACATACCTGTAGAAGCTTTTACAGTCTGTTTTTATGTCTCTTGCTAGTTTACTCCCATAGTCTATTTTCCATTTCTTTATCAATTTCTTAGTCCTCCTTTACTGATTTCTAATATGCTCCCAATCCTCAGGCTTATTACTTTTTTAGGCAACATTATAGGCCTCTAATACTATCTTTAATTTCTCTTGTTAGCCATGGGTGGACCATTTTTCCCGTGGTGTTTTTATTCCTTAAAGGAATGTATATTCGTTGCAAATTATGAATTATTTCTTTAAATGTTTGCCATTGCTTTTGTACTGTCAGTGTTTGCAGCACTTCAATGCTGCAGACGGGGAACGGGAAAATGGCAGAGACTCTGAACAAATATTTTGTATCTGTCTTCACGGTAGAAGACACGAACAACATCCCAATAATGGAAAATCAAGGGGCCACAGGGAGGGGGGAACTAAAGACAATCACTATCACTAAGGAAATAGTACTTAGTAAAATAATGGGACTAAAAGATGACAAGTCCCCTGGACCAGATGGCCTGCATCCCAGGGTCTTAAAAGAAGTGGCTGCAGAGGTAGTGGACGCATTAGTTGCAATGTGCCAAAATCCCCTGGGCTCTGGAGAGGTCCCAGCGGATTGGAAAACCGCAAATGTAACACCCCTATTTAAGAAAGGAGGGAGACAGAAAGCAGGAAACTATAGATCAGTTAGCCTAACATCTGTCATTTGGAAAATGCTGCAGTCCTTCATTAAGGAAGCAGTAACAGGGCATTTGGAAAATCATAATGCAGTCAAGCAGAGTCAGCATGGTTTTATGAAAGGGAAATCATGTTTAACAAATTTGCTGGAGTTCTTTGAGGAGGTAATGAGCAGGGTGGACAAAGGTGAACCAGTGGATGTGGTGTATTTGGATTTCCAGAAGGCATTTGTTAAGGTGCCACATAAAAGGTTGCTGCATAAGATAAGAGCTCACGGAATTTGGGGTACTATATTAACATGGATAGAGAATTGGCTAACTAACAGAAAGCAGAGAGTTGGGATAAATGGGTCATTTTCCGGTTGGCAAACGGTAACTAGTGGGATGCCACAGGGATCAGTGCTGGGGCCTCAACTATTTACAATCTACATTAATGACTTGGATGAAGGGACCGAGTATAATGTAGCCAAGTTTACAGATGATACAAAGATCGGTGGGAAAGCAAGTTGTGCAGAGGACTCAAAGAACCTGCAAAGAGATATAGACAGGCTAAGTGAGTGGGCAAACATTTGGCAGATGGAGTATAATGTGGGAAAGTGCGAGGTTATACACATTGGCAGGAAAAATAAAAAAGCAAAATTATTATTTAAATGGAGAGAGATTACAAAATGCTACAGTTCAGAGGGACCTGGGGGTCCTTGTGCATGAAACACAAAAAGTTAGCATGCAGGTACAGCAAGTAATCAAAAAGGCAAATGGAATGTTGGCCTTTATTTCAAAGGGGTTGGAGTATAAAAGCAGAGAAGTCTGCTATAACTGTACAGGGTATTGGTGAGACCACACCTTGAGTACTGCGTACAGTTTTGGTCTCCTTATTTAAGGAAGGATATACTTGCATTGGAGGCAGTTCAGAGACGATTCACTAGGTTAATTCCAGAGATGGAGGGGGGTTGACTTATGAAGAAAGGTTGAGCAGGCTTAGCCCATACTCATTGGAATTTAGAAGAATGAGAGGTGATCTTATGGAAACATATAAAATAATGAGGGGGCTCGACAAGGTAGATGCAGAGAGGAATATTCCCCTCGTGGGGAAATCTAGAACGTGGGGGCACAGTTTTAGAATAAAGGGTCGCCCTTTTAGAACTAAGATGAGGAGGAATTTCTTCTCTCAGAGGGTCATAAATCTGTGGAATTCTCTGCCCCAGGGGTCATTAAATACATTTAAGGTGGAGATAGACAGATTTTTGCAACATAAGGGAGTGAAGGGTTATGGGGAGCGGGCGGGGAAGTGGCTTTGAGCCCAAGATCAGCCATGATCTTATTGAATGGCAGAGCAGACTCGAGGGGCCAAGTGGCCTATTCCTGCTCCTACTTCTTATGTTCTTATGTCATATTTTTAATCTATTTTCCCAACCTACCTTAGCCAACTCGCCTCTCATACCTACCTAGTTTGCTTTGTTCAGATTTAGGACCCTAGTTTCAGACATAACTAAATCACTCTCAAACGCAACGTAAAATTCTATCACATTATGATCACTGCTCCCCAGAAGCTCCTTTACTACAAGGTTATTCGTTTCGGACTTAATTAATCACTCTGAAACTCAATATAAAATTTTATCATATTATTATAAAATTCTATCATCTTATCACTCTTCCCCAGAGGCTCCTTTATGACAAGGTTATTAATTAACCCTGTTTCGTTGCACGACACTAGATCTAAAATAGCCAATTCCCTAGTAGGATCCTCGGCATACTGATCTAGATAATATCTTGAATGAATTTCACGAACTCTTCCTCTGCACAATTACTGCAAATTTGGTTTGCCCAGTGAAATGAAGAGTAGGTTGCCTTTCAAAAGCTAGGCTTTATTAACCTTAAAAACCAGCAGTACATCTTAAGCTCCCAGTCTCAACCAGACTGTGGAGAACTGAATTTAAGATGGCCACCACAGGTCACATGACATCAACTAACCAATAGGTTTACAGCATATATCTCAAGGCAGGAAAACAGGCAACCAATTACAATGCTTCTTATAAAACAAGAATAATCACCACATTCACCCCTCCTTTTAAAATATACTTCAACCCAGGTAGCCTTTACAATTTACAATTAGTTATTTATGACTAAAACAATACATGTATAATATTTCACCAATTTTAAAATTTTACTATCAAATTATTTTAAAAGTCCATTTTTAATCGGTCAACCGGATATCTTGTTCGTGTCGACCTTCTTAACCTTGGTAAAGTTCCTTGCCCTCCCACACCAGGAGACACAGAAATATCTTCTGCAGGGAGGCTATCAATATCCTGATTATCAACGGTTCCTGAATTGGAAGTCCCATTAGAAGGTAAACTGGGAGGGTCATGAACATCCATCGAGGGCAGACTAAGAGAATTGTAAATGTCTGCAATAGGATTGGAAATATTCGTAGTATCTGTGACGACATCAACATTATCTAAATTATGGCTATTGTTAATATCCTCAGAAGAGGGCTGGCCACCACAAGGAGCTAAGTCTTTAACTGAAACTGTACTTTCTTTCCCATCTTGGAATCGAATGTGAGCATATTGGGAATTTGCCTCCAATAGCTCCACCTCCTCCACTAAAGGATCATACTTTGACAGTCTAACATGGCATCGGAGCAGCACAGGTCCCTGCATAGTAAGCCATGAAGGTACCGAATATCCCGTAGTGGATCTCCGCGGATAGTTGAAGAGCCTTTCATGGGGAGTCACATTAGTAGCCGTTGAAAGCAATGATCTAATGGAATGCAGGGCATCAGGCAATACCATTTCCCACTGTGTATTCTCAAGGTTCCGAGATGTCAAAGCCAACATAACTGCCTTCCAGATCACCCCATTGTATTGTTCGCACTGTCCATTACCCTAGGGATTATACGGGGTAGTTCTACTAGTAGAAATTCCCCGACTCTGGAAGTATTCCTTCAACTGGGAAGACATAAAAGAACTTCCGTGATCCGAATGGATATACACAGGCATCCCAAAGATGACAAAAAGTTGAGTCAGACATTTAATAACTGTAGCAGCTGATACATCTGCACTAGGAAAAGCAAAAGGGAACCTTGAAAACTCATCCACAACAGTAAATATATATCGATTCTGAGTCATTGAAGGAAGGGGCCCCTTAAAATCAATGCTCAGGCGTTCAAAGGGAAAAGTAGCCTTTATAAGATGAATTCGTTGAAGCTTAGAGAAATTCGGTTTACACCGGGCACAAACAGAGCATGACGAAGTCATCCGCTTGACGTCTTCAACTGAAAAGGGCAATTTCTTACTGCGTACAAAGTGTATCATCCTCGTAACACCAGGATGGCACAAAGCATTATGAAGATTAATAAATTCTTTATCCTGACTGCTATACCTTCTTGACTTGGCAACAATTGGCTTACAGTCCGACATCAAATTGGTAAAAGATGATAATGGAGAAATGGATAAAGAAGTTGATCCACAAATAGACAAAGGTGGCTTAGTTCCTCCGAAAGAAAGACTGAGGGACTCATGTAATTGAAGCACATCATGACCAATCAAAATATCCGCACAAAGATTAGGCAGAACAAATAGGCGTATATCAGTATACGTATTACCTAAAAGAATTAATTTCACAAAGCAACAACCAGCTACTTGTGAGGTGAGAGTCGTCTGAGCCATACACACCTGATAGGAAACAGGCGAAATTTTCAAACGCTTCTCCCTCACAAACTGAAGACTTATAAAGCTCTCAGTACTGCCCATATCTATAAGGGCCTTCACTTCTAACCCATTAACTTGGGCCATAACTATAGCTTTGTTTAGGCCATGGGAAAAGGCGGCAGAAACTGATGCAATAAACGCCCTATCTAAAGGCTGAATGGTCGCAGAGGAGGCAACCGATTTACAAACACGTGCGTAATGACCTCCCTTCCCGCATTTACTACACACAGCCTCCCGGGCAGGGCACTTCAAACGGGGGTGCCGGGCGTTCCCGCAGAAATAACACTTCTGAATCCTAGAGGCAACAGCTGCCGAAGTAGAAACTGTTTCGGAATCTGGTAAACCACTCCTATTAAATCCACATAATTCCCTTTCATCCGGAACTGCCGAAACCACGGTTGCAGGCCGATCAAAGGGAGCATAAGAATCTGAACTTCTCTGAGCCAAATCCAATGTAGAGGCTTGCTCAAAAGCACTCTTAAGATCCAAGGTCTTATTTTCTAATAATCGCTGACGAATTGATCTAGACAGTAATCCATTAATAAATGCATCCCGTACCGACTCTTCCCTATATTCTTCTGCAGACACGGCCCTATAATTACAGTCAGCACCAAGGCGCCAGAGTGCCTGTAAATAGGCATCCAAGGATTCTCCCGCCTGCTGCCTACGGGCAGATAAAAGGTGACGTGCAAATACCTCATTTTTGGGTTTAACAAAAATCTTTTCCAACGTAGCAATAACCAATTCATAAGTTTCACAATCCAAAATATACTTGTACACATCCGGAGCAATGTAATTGATTAGTATATCCAACTTCAAAGATTGCTGATCCAACACACCCAAAAAGTTTTTAAATGTACGATACCAATGTTTCCATTGATCATCCACTCCTGCAGAATTAGGGTCAGCATTAAATCGTTCCGGTCGAAGATATTGTTCCATTATAGCAAAAGGTTAATAAATTGAAATGAAGAGTAGGTTGCCTTTCAAAAGCTAGGCTTTATTAACCTTAAAACCCAGCAGTACATCTTAAGCTCCCAGTCTCAACCAGACTGTGGAGAACTGAATTTAAGATGGCCACCACAGGTCACATAACATCAACTAACCAATAGGTTTACAGCATATATCTCAAGGCAGGAAAACAGGCAACCAATTACAATGCTTCTTATAAAACAAGAATAATCACCACACCCAGTCTATATGAAAGTTAAAGTCCTCCATGATTACTATATTACCCCTGTTACATGAATCTCTACTTTCCTGATTTATACTCTGCCCGACACTGCAACTATTCTTTGGGGGCCTATAAACTACTCCCACGAGTGTTTTCTGCCCCTTGTTGTTTCTTAGCTCCACTCAAACTGATTCTATATTTTCCTTTTCTGAGCCAAGATCCTTTCTCTCTATTGTCTTTATCCTCTCCTTTATTATCAGGGCTACCCCCCCTCCTTTTCCATTCTGCCTGTCTCTTCTAAAAGTCAAACATCCTGGAATATTTAGTTCCCAACCTTGGTCACTTTGCAACCACGTCTCTTTAATAGCTATTAAATCAAACCCATGTATTTCTATCTGCTATTAATTCATCTATTTTGTTGCAAATGCTTCATGCATTCAGATATAGTACATTACCTTTAACTTTTATCTATTTTTCCCTGATGTCACTTTAGTCACTGGTGCCCTATTACCTTTATTAACCTCTCTGTCCCTTTCTGACCCACTCTGCTTATCTTTACCCAGATCACTACTCTGCTCTACAGCCTTGACATTTCTCTTACTGCTTTTGAATTTACCCTTTTCTGAATCCTCCCACCCCCCCTTCATTAGTTTAAAGCCCTGTCTACCGCCCTAGTTATTCAATTCGCCGGGACACTGGTCCCAGCCTGGTTCAAGTGGAGCCAATCCGAACGGAACAGCTCCCTCTTTCCCCAGTACTGATGCCAGTGTTCCATGAATTGAAACCCCTTCCTCCCTCACCACTCTTTGAGCCACACATTTAACTCTCTGGGCTGGATTTGGCCAATGGGGAGCGTATGGAGACGGGACTCCCACTTGTCGGGTTTTAGTCCAGCCTCCATCGAATGCTGGCCAACCCATGCTATTTTCCCTTGATTGACCTTGTTAAGTCTGCCCAGTGGGCTTAGCAGGCCAATTAAGGAGAAGCCGGTTACAAAGAACGTCAGCATATGACGTTTCATCTGTCAAAAATTTTTGACAGATAAATTGTCATCGTATGACAGCTTTGTGAAGCTGTCAAGCACTGACATTCTCTGTTGTTTGGTGAGTTCTTGTATTCAAGACTCATCAAACCTCTTTCTTTAGCAGAAATTAGATGGTTGTTGCATTGGAGAATGAAGCAGCCACCTGTCATCTCTGCCGCAGAGATGTGAGACTTTCCGCTTCCCCAACGATTGAAGCGTGCAGGAAGAAACAAAGGTAAGTAAACTTTTTCTAACATTTTCCACTTACCTCACATACTCACCTCTCCACACTTGCACCCATCACTTACCTTCACAGCGCACTTTTGCACCCCGCAGACCCACTGCTCGCCTCGTTGGCCCTGGCGGAGTTCGCAGCCTCCAGGAAGCCCGCACTTGTGTGGGTAAAATGGGGTTAATCCTCTTATCTGCCTGTTAACTACCTGTTAACAGGCAGTTATGTGGCTGTAATCCCCTTCCCGCCTCCAGGATATGCTACCCGCCTCCTGGGAAGATGGCACAGAGGCGGGTTGGGGGCGGAATGGGTACCTGCCCCCAGATTCTGCCATTTTCCCGGCAGTCCCGCCTCCAAACCCGCCTCCCCAGGGCTGGCAATATCGCACCCTCTGATTTGTCAGTCCCTGTGCCAATTTGCACGTGGTTCAGGTCACAATCCAGAGATTATTACCTTTGAGGTTCTGCATTTTAATTTGGACCCTAGCTTCTCAAACTCCCTCAGCAGAACCTCATTCCTAGTTCTACCTATGTCGTTGGTTCCTATGTGGACCACAACCACTGAATCCTCCACCTCCCACTACAAGTTCCTCTCCAACTGCGACGAGATATCCTTAACCTTGGCACCAGGCAGGCAGCACAACCTTCGGAACTCCTGGTGGTGGCTGCAAAGAACTATACTATCCCCCTGACTATACTTTCCCCTACCACAACTACATTCCTTTTCACTCTCCCCCACTTGAATGGCCTCCTGCACCACGGTGCCTTGGTCAGTTTGCCCATCCTCCCTGTAGTCCTTGTTCTCAGCCACACAGGTAGCAAGTACCTCATACCTGTTGGTCAAAGACAAGGGCTGAGGCTCCACCATCACTAAACCTTGGGTTCCCATACCTTCCTGACTCACAGTCACACCCTCCTGTCCCTGACCATTGACAAACTCTAAAGTATTACTTAACCTAAGGGGTGTGACTGCCTCCTGGAACAAAGTGTCCAGGTAACTCTCCCTTTCCCTGATGCATCGCAATGTCTGCACATCGTACTCCAGCTCAACAACTCTGAGTCAAAGTTCCTGGAGCTGCAGACACTTACCTCAAGTGGTTGCTCGGGATCTCGCTGGTCTCCACAAACTCCCACATGCTGCAGTTATGGCACACCACCTGCCCTGCCATGTCTGTCTAACCTTCTTTATTTCTTTGATTAGTTAATTATTTTATTATTTTTTCAAATCAAGTTTTTAGTTTTATTTCTTAATTGGTTTATCTAGTTTTAGTTACTAATTTAATGGCATAAATCAACTTCAGAAAAGTACTTGTCATTGCTGTACCTAAGGTGCTGCTATACCCTATGTGCAAGATCAAAATTTGGGGAATCCTGACTGTGTCAATGTCAATTATCCACATGGATGCCCCCTTCCATTGTGGTGGATAATTGAGGTTCCTTTGTAATTGTGAAATTCAGTCACTCATCTGGAATTGAATGAGTTGATCAAATATATTTGAACATATGCAAATTCAAGCCACAATTTCACTCCTTAACCACGAGATGAGATGTGTGTTTCCTTTGTCTTGGGATTAGCATATTATTATTAGGAACATTGTCTGACTGCAAATGTTGGTGGAGGGAGGGATGAACAACAGAGCTCTCTGTGTATGCAGCAATGAGAAATAGTATGAATTTGCTAGTATTACTTGAGCTGGGAAGAGGTTGGAAATTCAGACTCCAGCAGGCTGGGGCTGAGAGGGGGTCTCAGGCTGCAAAGAACGATTGATCCATTTAACAGAGCAGAGAGGAGTACCTATCTGTCGGGGGCACAGTTACCACTCGGGCACAAACAGGAAGAAACAAATTAGAAACAAACAAACAAACAAAGATTTGCATTTATATAGCGCTTTTCACGACCACTGGATGTCCCAAAGCGCTTTACAGCCAATGAGCTACTTTTTGAAGTGTAGTCACTGTTGTAATGTAGGAAATTAAGTCAACTGGGTACGGGCGGGGGATGTTGCAGCAATAATGTTCTGGGCAAAGAGCAGTAATGTCGAGAAAAAAGGCAGAAAATACTTGCAACGTTGGCACATTTATTAAACTCTTCAGTAAAGAATAACATTGAATTCAAAGATTAAAAAATCGCTGCACGCAAAAAAATGCAGAAAAGGAACAAAAACATAATTAAACTAACCAGCTTCAAAGCACAATAGATGTAGAACTAAATATGAGACACTTAATAAGGTGGATCATTAATCCTCATTCTTAGCTCAAATGTTGTTAACAATGCAGTGAGAAAGAAAGAATGCATTGATATAGAATGTTTAAAATCCTCAGAATTTCTCAAAGTGCTTCAGCCAATTACTTTTCAAAGCTGAGTCTCTGTTGTAATGTGGACAAACGTGGCATCCAATTTGCATATAATAAGGTCCCATAAACAGCTATGAGATGAATGACCAGGTAATCTGCTTTTGATGGTGATGGTTGAGAGAGTTGGGCAGGACATCGGGAGAACGCCCTGCTCTTCAGTAAATAATGGCATGGGATCTTTTACGTCCACTTGAACAGGCAGATGGGTCCTCAGTTTAACATCTCATCCCAAAAGCAGCACCTCTGACACTGCAGCGTTCCCTCATTACTGCACCGAATGTGCCAAAATTTTGAAGTGGGGCTTTTAGATCAATAAAATAAAAGAAAGAAGGTAAAAAGAAGGAAAGAAAGACTTGCATTTATATAGCACCTTTCACGACCTCAGGACATCCCAAAGCGTTTTGTAGCAAATGAAGTACTTTTGAAATGTAGTCACTGTTAGTTGTAATGTAGAAAACATGGCAGCCAATTGCACACAGCAAGCTCCCACAAACAGCAATGTGATAATGACCAGACTCCGGCTGTTTTTGTTATGGTGATTCAGGGATAAATATTAGCCAGGACACCGGGGATAACTCACCTGCTGCTCTTCAAAATAGTGCCATAGGATCTTTTACGTCCACGTGAGAGAGCAGATGGAGCCTTGGTTTAACGTCTCATCTGAAAGACAGCACTTCTGACAATACCACCACAATCTGTAACTTAATGGCCCAGCTCGTCCCTCAGTCTTCAATCCAAGCCATGAGACTAAGCCTGGTTCACTGGAGAGTGTCAAAAGGCATGCCAGGAACAGTTCCAGATATATCTTAGAATTAGGTGCAAGCCTAGTGAAGCTACTACACAGGGCTACCTGTATACTAACTGTCAAAAGCAGCAAGTTATAGACAGAGCTTAGTGCTCCCACAACCGATAGATTAGAGCAAAGGTCTGTAGCCCTACCACACTCAATTAAAAATTATGATGGACAACAAGGCATCAAACAGGAGGAAGAAGCTCCAAGAAGATCCCCATCCGCAACCATCATAGAACTTAGCACACGACTGTATGAGACAAAACTAAATTGTTTGCAAGCGTTTTCAGCCAAAGGTGCCAGGTGGATGATTTTGCTCAGCCTCTTCCCAATATCTTCCCCATCCTAGATGCCAATGTCCAGCCAATTCCATTCACGCCACATGACACCAGAGCTAGCCTCTCTGCTAGATAACTGTTCACATACAATATGATATTGGCATCTGCAAGATAATGTGGATGATTGCCTGGGTGTATCATATCCATAAAAATACAAGATGAATCTAATCCAGCCAGTTACCTACTATCAGCCTGCTCGTAATCATCAGCAAAGTGATATTACGATTCATCAATAGGGCTATCAAACTGCACCTCCTCACCAACAACCTGATGCTCAGTTTGGGTTTCACCAGAACCACTCAGTTCCAGATCTCAAATAAAAACAGAAAATGCTGGAAATGCTCAGCAGGTCAGGCAGCATCTGTAGAGAGAGAAACAGAGTTAACGTTTCAGGTCGATGACCCTTCGTCAGAACTGGAAAAAGCTGGAGATGTAAAAGGTTTTTAAGCAAGTGTAGGGGCAGGGAGAGGGGGGAGGAGATCTCAGTACCGCCTTAATCCAGATTATAGATGCAAGGGCTGAATGGCAAAGGAGAGGTGAGAGTTGAACCATCTTCAGCTGCTTCATCAATGAACTTCCCTCCATCCTAAGGTTTGGAGTGAGACTGTTTACTAACTATTCCACAGTCTTTAGCTCCATTTACAAGCTCTCCAATAATGAAACTGTCCATGCCAGCCTACAGCAGGACCTGGACAACATCTCCAGGCTTGGGCTAACGGGTGGCAGGTAACATTCACACCACCTAACTGGCAGGCAGTGACCATCAGAATCAAGTGAAAGCCCAGTGACTGCCCCCTGACTTTTTAACAGCACAACTATTGTTGAGTCTGTCACTGTCAACATCTTGGAGGTCACCTTTGACCAGAATCTTACTGGACCAGCCATATCAATACCATGGCTACAAGTGCAAGGCAGAGACTGGATATTCTGCAATGAATGGTTTAGCATCTAACCTCTCAAAGCCTCTCCATGATTTCCAATGCTCAAGTCAGGAGTGTAATGGAATACGTACCACTCACCTGCATCGATACAGCTACAAGAGTGCTTAAAGCTCAGTTTCATCCAAGACAGTGCAATTCACTTGATTGCCACCACTGTCACCGAACTCAATATCCACATCCTCCATCACTGATGCACTGTGGCTGCAGTCTGTAATGTCTACAAGATGCACTACAGCAACTCATCAAGCTTACTTCAACAACAACTTCCTCCCCTGTGACTTCTGCCACCGAGAAGGACAAGAGCAGCAATAAGTTGGGAACACCATCCCGACTTAGACATATATCACTGTTTCTTCGTGCTTATAACCTGGAATTCTCTACTTGACACCATTATGGGAACACCATCACCTTCCAGGGAAACTAGAGATGGGCAATAAATTCGGCCTTGCCAGCATCATCCATATCATTTTTTTTTTAAGTTGCATGCCTTATACTTACTTCTGCATAATTTGCATCATACATTCTGCTCCATCTCACCTATCACATTGCCCATTGCTACTAATAGCCTCTTCAACTAGCTCAAGGATGGACAAAAGATCCAGAGGGAAAGGAAGAAGAAATTTGCATGTACCATTTTACATCACTTCTGATGCAGGGCTAAATTACAAATGTGTATGACGTCCTTTACTGGGTATTCATTTGTCACTTTAGACCCTTAATTCAAGATAGTACAAATGCCAGTAAATCATTACTGCCTGTCCAATTTTACTTTAAAGATCCATTAAAGTAATGCATTTTTAGTTATAATTCTATTGGTTTGAAGCTTTATTTAGGACTGACCTTTCATACTATTTGAATGTTGCTCCCTACCAGCTTCACTTTCATTCCTGTTGTTGAAAATTAAAGGTGTTGTCGTACTGCCACTTCCATGTCCTTCTGCATCAGTTTTCTTGAATGTTAATGCAAAAGTAGTACTGTAACTCAGGAGATTGCCATGCACACTAAAGCCATGAGGTATAAAAACCCCTGTAGATGTGTTGTTCACACTGGTTTGAGTTGGCACCGAGTGCATTATAACTCCAGCCTAACTGGCAGGCTAGCTTTGGCGTAACAATCATAGGTTAGAAACTGAAAAGAGATAAAATTGTAATAACGATAATCAGGGGACCAATGAGTGGACACAAGTTTATACAGAGAATGAAAAATCAGCAATGCAGAAGCTGACCACTACTGCTTTTCCAGACCACTGATCTGTACTGCCGAAACATAAATTTGATCATAACAGATAGGACAGAGGCTATTTTACAACAAAAAGCCTTCAGCAATAATGATATGTTGACGAGGAATGGAAAAATGAAACTACGTAGTTTCAAATTAGAATTATATCATGAGTTTAACCAACAAATAAAGATAAGTGTGCTGCAGCCCTCAGAATATTCATGAGATCCAGAATTTGTATTACATAAAGGTCATATTTTCTTAACAGATAATGTCAAAATAGCCACTAGGTTTTTGCACTGAGGTGTTACTAATGGCATATGAATAACTTCAAACAGTAGATATTTGCATCTTTTTCATTAGTTATTATACAGCATAACCAGAATTTTTCAATGAAATTTGTATCAGGGAAACACATCTTATATATTATTGACTCTGAAATATTCATTTTTTATTTCATTATCAATAGCCTCCCTCAAATATCCAGTCCATTGTGGTTGTGCTCGATTGCATGAACCTGCGTGTTGGAAGTATCATCAAACATGAAGTGCGAATTATAGTAAGGGACCGAAACGACAACTCTCCATCTTTTCAGCAATCACGATACTATGTGGAAATTAATGAGGTTGGTGTGCAAATAATGATAATGGATTTAACAGAATGCAGTTTTAAAAATATGTTTTTAAATTTGTTTAAATATCCATGAAGTTAATATTTGCAGGAGTAAGCAATTCTAGATTCTGAATGCTTTGTGTATTTATTTCAGTACGTTGCAGACTCGATCAGGCAGTTTACTATTCCACTTGAAAAAGCATGACTATTAAGACTAATTAATTCTGCCCACTAAAACAATTCATGAATGAATATACTGTGCTTGTATGTCTGGAAGTAAATGAACTCAATCTTTGAAAAGTATTGAAAATGCTTCTGCTGTGCTGGAAATTATTATTTCAGACCTTGAAACAAGCTGTGACATAAAGCAATGACGTGGTAGAAAGTGTGAACAATTGATGAATTACTGAAGTTACCTTTTGAAAACTAAAATTCATGAAACATTCTAAAGATCTTTGAACTACCATTTGCTCCTGAATTGAGACATGGCCCTAGTCCTGTTTGAAACAGTTCGGGTGTATTTACGCACCATTTTTAGTGATGTTTCCTGCTTCACCGTGATATTAAAGGTGGGGCATAAACCGGGTCAGATTGTCAGACTGATCTGATCTGTAGACCCAAAAGTTGAACCTTCCCCTGGTGGTTTGAGATCCAAGCCACAGTTCATAGATTGCAGTGTGAACATGCGGCAGGGATTTCCTCTGGGGTTGTCCTGATCGGTCCGCCGTAACTTCAGCAGGAACCTCGTTTACCTGCATAAAATGGGGTTTCTGCCGCACTTGTGCTGAAGGTGCAGGAGATCCTGCAATTAAATTAACCACATGATCTTTTGTGGTTCGTTTCCTAAAGGACAAAGTTGAGCATAGGGGGTGGGGGAAGGGGTGAAAAAAATGAATGGTGCCTAGATTCGTTTCTCAGTTGTTTATCTTTTCTGAGGATTCTGTAACAATATTTTGAATAGCACCAAAGTTAACCTAGCTGTATTGTGTGCCTGCACACATACAATGGCCAGACTTTGCTGGAGCAGGACATGTAGCGGCATCTGCCGTTAGTTAGACTTGCCCCCTTCACCCTCCAGCTGAGAAATGTTTTGCCCACAAAATTGCTGAAAGTGCGAGCTGATAACCGTACAGCGAGGGAAACGGAGCACCTGGAACCTGAGTGAACAGGGAAAGCAACAGGGTAAGCTCCTTAACCAATGAGATTTGAGGATTGGGAAATAAACACAAGCAGGGCTTCGAAGGAGGGTGAATTCAATGTCAAATCAGATACAGAAAGAGAAATAAAGAGAGGGAAAGAAAGATTGGATTAAGAGAGTGAGAAAAGAGAATGAAAGAAAAAATAATAATTTTTTAAAAATTGACTTTTTAAATCTCCCCCAAAAATTCAAAATCTGCAGGAGTGAGACTCCACATTTGTAATAGTTAATTTTCAGTGCCAGAGAGGTTTACTGGCAGTGATTAACACTCATCGCATTGTTAAAAGGGTATTTGTGCTTCTAATGAGAGACTTAACTTTCAGTGGTGTGTTTAAAGATCAAATACTGTGAGTTCCTAAAAAAACACATGGCGGCTAAGGGCAAGATATCATTTTCCTGAATCTAATGGCAGAGTGGCGCAACCTGGATAGCAACTTTTTGAATAATCACATT
The DNA here is from genome assembly GCF_052327205.1 of Somniosus microcephalus. NCBI lineage: Eukaryota > Metazoa > Chordata > Chondrichthyes > Squaliformes > Somniosidae > Somniosus > Somniosus microcephalus. The sequence continues at coordinate 75,764,655 of NC_140994.1, read as the reverse complement.
TAACCACTCGTCTGTTCCTCGCCTGAAGTTGCTGTACCATTTACGCATAAATTACAGTGAGCGCCATTAGCCGTGCTGTTTTTTTGACAGCAAATTATGGTCCAATGATGCCACCGTTGAAATGAAACCCTTTGAACTCAGATCAGATATTGGAGGTGCCATTGTGAATTGACCCTCCAAACCCAAAGCAAACTTAGGAGCAATTCCCGGAGTTTGATTGCTGCCATGTGAAAGCGCCATTAAAAGAAAGACTTTGTGCAGGAATTTAACTCAGGAGTCGGGTTGGAGGTGGGACTACAACTTTCGGGGTTGTAGTCCCGCCTCCATCAAGATGCGGCCAATCCACGCGATTTTAACTTGATTGACCTTGTTGAGCCCGCCCAGCAGGCTCAGCAGGCCAATTAAGGGCCACCTGGCAACAGGTGACGTCACAGACTGAAATTTCATCTGTCAAGAGATTTTGACAGATGAAATATCAGTGTTTCACAGCTGTTTGAAGCTGTCAAACACTGACAGTCTTACTTCTAACCTGAGTCCTTCTCCACAGACTCAGTTAGAAATCTCTCCTGCACAGAAAGCTGCAGGCTGTCACTTGTGACAATTCGCAGCCAATTCTGCTTTCTGTGCCGGTGAGATGAGGGACTCCCAGGATCTAAAGGAAGGAAGGCTGAAAAGGTAGGAAAAAGTAATTTACACTTCTTTAATCACTTTAGACACACCAAACACACTTACCTTTGCACTCATGCACACATCACTCACCTGAACACCGACATCTCGACCCCTCCAAGTCCTTCAACCTGACGGCCCGCCTCCTCTAACTTGGCATGGTTTGGAGCCATCGGGAATCCCACACTTCAACCTTCTAAATAGGGATTAGGCTAAAAACTGCCTGTTAACTACCTGTTGACAGGCAGTTAATTGGCACTAATCCCTTCCCGCCTCGGGTAGGCGGGTCCCAGCGCGGGGCGGGTACCCACCTCCTTTGAAACTGGCATGGATGCGGGTTTGGGTGCGGGATGGGGTTGGGACCCCTGATTTCGGGATTTTAACCCCCCGCACACCTCCAATCCCGACTCCACGGCACAATGAAAATCCTGCCCTTTAAGTCTGATTTGAAGTCGCGACAACCCCCCCCCCCGCCACCCCCCCGCCTAATTCCCCGCCCCGTCCAACTTACACCCCGGCATTTCAATGTGACCCAAATCAGTCCCGCCTGCAGCAGGCGGGACTGGTCATCGGGAGCCTAATCACCAATAATTGGCATCTATAATGCCATTTTAAGGGGCCCTTGCTATTTTCAGCCTTTCCCCATGTTAAGCACGCCTGGTGGGAACACCGCTGATGAAACCTGACGTGAACAATGTCGGCTTGCTTACTTTCAGCTGCAGGTCAATCAGGAAAGAAGAGATTTAATCAGACAGCATTTGTAGGTTGCAGGACCTTGTTGTTTCAGGCTTGGGGCAACTTGTTCAAGGCTTAGGCACAGCTGTGGAAGGTTGGAGCCTCACACACTTCTCCAGTGTGAGCTCCTGGGAAGCCCCTCTCACCACCCTCACTCAGCGCTTCCTCAACAGAGGCATCTGCCAGAAGCATGGGAGGCCTTTTTTCCCTTCCCTTCTTGGCATTAGAGGATCTCCAACAGCAGAGGAGGCTGCAGCAGATCCAGTAACAACAGCAGCACCAACAACAGCAGCAGCAGCAACAGCAGCACCAGCAGGAGCGACAGGCTGCGGCTCACCCACCTGAGGCAGAAGGGGCCAGAAGGGGCCAGCGCATGGAAGGCCGTCGACGCAGGAGATACCCCCCAAACAGAGACTACAGACACAGGGTGAGCTACCTCAACATGACTGAGCAGCAGTGCCAAAGGCGGCTCTGACTTTCGCGAGTGGTAGTGACTGACATCTGCGCAATGCTACAGCAGGACCTGAAGCCCAGAGCACCAGGGTGACACTCCTTACAAGTGGCCATCAAAGTCACCACCGCACTCAACTTTTTTGCCTCAGGCTCCTTCCAGGGATCAGCAGCAGACATCAGCGGCATCTCCCAGGCGGCCGCACACACTTGCATCACGCAGGTAACCGATGCCCTCTTTGCCCTCGCGTACAATCACATCCTTTTCACCAGGGATCGCGCAAGTGTGAGGGCGCGAGCGATTGGATTAGCTCATCTGGCAGACTTTCCAAGGGTGCAGGGCATCATTGACTGCACACATGTGGCCCTTAGAGCACCCCATCGCAATCCAGAAGTTTTTGTCAACCGCAAGGGCTTCCACTCCCTTAACATTCAGCTGGTGTATGACCACAAGAAGGAGATTTTGCATGTTTGTGCCAAGCACCCTGGCAGCTGCCATGACTCCCTCATACCGCTCTAGTCTACTGTGCCTCCGCTATTCAGTCTGCCAGATGAACTTCAGGGATGGCTACCTGGAGACAAGGGATATCCCCTGCGGACTTGGCTAATGACGCCGTTGAGAAGACCAGCCAACGAAGCTGAGGAGCGCTACAACTCCAGCCACATTTCGACCAGAAGTATTATCTAGCAAACCATCAGATTGCTGAAGATGCGCTTCAGATGCCTTGATAGATCAGGTGCAGCCCTACAGTACTCAGCAGCCAGGGTCTCCAAAATCGTGGTGGTTTGCTGTGTGCTTCACAACATGGCACAGCGTCGTGGCTTGCAGATTCCGCAGGAACAAGAGGCTCCTCACAGAGCCGCCTCAGATGAGGATGATGCTGAAGATGATGCTGAGGAGGAGAAGGAGGCCGAAAACGAGCATCCTGCAGAGGCCCATCAACCAGCGGCATCATTACGCGAGAACATTGCTGGCCGGAATGCAAGGAACGCACTCATCCTGGCCAGATTTGCTTAGCCTGGTACATCAAACACTGTAGCCTCGCTGCTTCTTACCTGCCCATGGACAATGGCCCATCCCTGCGCATTTCTACCTATTTGACCAGCTTGCTGACAACTGCAAGCAATCTTAAGGCCTCAATGTGAAATCCCCATTCGCTAAATGACAGATGCCATAACTGCAGCAGTTGCCATCAGGTTTTTTATGTACAAGATACTGATGGCATTAAAACTATATACAAAACTTTTCACCCAAGTGACTACCCTTGTGATTAGTAGTGCTTTATTTTTCTCTTACGCATGCTCCTACGTAGTGGTACCCCTGTGGCTTCAGCAGATGTGGAGGCCCCTTGCTCACTTTCCTGCTGCTCCTGTCTCGACACCTTTGGCGGGCGTCCTCTGGGGTGGCGAGCTTGTGAGGGCTCGCCAGCAGTCTGCTGCTCCTGCGGCTGTGCAGGGGTTGAGACGCCTATCTCACTTGGGTGTGGACTCCGGCGGGGCTCTGACCGAGGGCTCTGAAGTGGCATGGAAGTGTGAGCGCGTGGAGAGGAGCCCCCACTTCCTTGAGGTGTGCCAACAACCTCCCTCTCATGGGTCAGGTCCCCCTCAGCGCCTGCAAGTGGCTGGAGAGCACCTTGCTGCACATAAGGGGGGCCATGGGGACCCGTATCTGCACTGGAAGTCCTGCTCAGAAGGACTTCCATGAAGGTCTGGTTTCGGAACTCAATAGATGCCCATCGCTCCTCAAGAGATGTCATTCTATTCTGAGCACTCACCATGTTTTCCATACCCTGGCGACTAAGCTCCTCCATGGCTGTAGCCCTCCTCTCCTCGGCCGTAGCCCTCCTCTCCTCGGCCGCAGCCCTCCTCTCCTCGGCGGTAGCCAGCCTTACCACGGAGGTAGCCATCCTTTCCATGGTGATGCGTTCATGCGCCAATGACTCCACTAAGGCTCTGCTCATGTTCGCTATGGACGCCTCCATTCGCTCCACACTCGCAGCGACCCTGGAGACAAAACCTGCCAGAGACTCCTGCATCTGTGCATGGAGATCCAACACCTCTTCTCTTGCAGATGGACCCAGAGGCATAGGGTCGACATGCAGCTGAGCTGAGCTGGCAGAGGCCTGCGCCCTCCGACGAGGACTCTCCACTGCTGTCCCTGTCTCCACAATCTGCTGATGCTCACTTGTGAGCTGTGAAACACTAGGTGACAACACTACTCTATGTCCCAAAGGTCCCCCCGAGGTGTGAGTGTCTGCGCTGGTACTGGGTGTGCTGAATTCTGCTGACACTGCGCCCTCAGAGGTTGCAGCTTCCTCTGAGGAGTCTGGAGGCTCTGGCTGTTCCTCCTGGATAGTGGGGACAGGTGCTTTCGATGGTCCTGTGGGGGAGTAAAGGAAAGAGTCAGAGATGTGAGGCCAAGGTTACATGCACATTGAATATTGCAGGTGATCAAAAATCAATCTGTTAGAGCATCAGAATCATTATCAGTGACTCATGCAATGTCAATGAGAGAGATGATAAACTATTCTGTCACCAGCTTGCTCTGATGCATCCATCTGTCCGTCCCCTACTTGCGCATCCTCCTCCTCTCCCACGAGCTCCAGGGCCGCCTCCTCCCAGGGGGTGAGCTGGGCTACTGGGGGCGGCCTTCCTCCTGTCCTCGCTCTTTCCCTCTTATTGTGGGCTCTCTTTTCCTGTAATGAGCGAGACAAGTGGAGTTTGAGTGAGAATGAAGGAGTGAGTGTAGAGATTCCATATCATTGATGGCTAGAAGGAGACAAAGATGGAGTGAGGTGGCAAGACCAAGGGCCCTCCCTGTGTGTTGTAAGTTGTTTTCATAGCATCACAGTGATAGGGAGTGTGAGGGCTGCATAGTCGAATACTTAGGTGAATGTGACCATAGAGAGAGAGGGAATGGGTAAGGGTGCAGGGATGTCAGTGTCAAGTGAGATGTGGAGGAAGAGGTTGTCAAAGCTGAGTGCTGGTGAGGAGAGGCAATGGGGATCAGATTGAGGATGATGGGAAAGTCATACTCACTTTTCCAGTGCGCAGAAGGTCATGAAACCTCTTCCTGCACTGCAGCCAGGTTCTGCAGCACATAGACAAAGAGTTGACCTCCTGGGCCACTTGCATCCACACAGCTTTCGTCTGCTGGGGAGGCTTCTTCCTCCCTGAGGAAGGGAAGAGCACCTCCTTATTTCCTCTTGCTCCCTCCACCAGAGCTTGCAGGGCGGCGCCATCGAACCTTGGTGCAGACTTTGGCCTATTGCTGGACATATTGGCTGGAGGAATCTATCACAGCAAAGGGCATAAGGTTTGCAGTCTGCAGAAGAAGCAAGGCTACTGCAGGCCTTAAATCCACCAGCACTGATGACATCATCGGAGGCGACTTTCCGGATAGAAAGACTAAGTGGGCCAGGGGTTCCCGCACGCTGGAAATCAATTGCCCAATTAGATGAAAATCGCATATTATTCCCACATCAAATTGGAGTCGGGTGGCTAACACGAAAAGTGGCTGACACGCCCCCAGCCCGCCCCAATGGCAAAATCGAGCCCTAAATGTCAAAATCACTTCATTGGGTTGAAATGATTTGGGACATCATCAGGTTGTGAAAGGCACTACATGAATGCAAATGAGTTCTTTCCTCCTGTTTCCTGAATACATTTACTAATGAAGGTATACAGTTCTAAAGATGCAGAAGCCCTATGGTACCACACCCAAGAGGCATTCTTTATATACAAGTGTCAGGAACTGAATTAATCCTGGGAAGTATCACAGTCAAGCCCAGCGCTGTCCTTATCTGCTCTTTTCCTCACCTGCCACTCATTTTGTACTAAGAATCACTGGGTAGCAATCAGGAGTGGAACTCTGGCTAATTTTTATTTCCTTGTCCAAGGACATTAAGGCTATTGTGATAACCCCAGCTAAGTCCAGTTAACTCAGCAAAGATGATAAATCCAACCTAGGATCTTCTTCATCTTTATGATTCCCCATCTCCCTAAGTAGTTCATGCAGTCACTGAGCAATTGGGACAGCAACAAGTTCATGTATATTTATGTAAAAACAAACACATCTATTGTATGTACAAGTATTGGTGTAAGTTAGTGTTCATTTTATACTATTTTTATTCAGCCTGGTCGAAATAGCATGCGTTTGTTGCCATGAACAATACTAGTCCATTTTGTGTTCAAATGAACCATCCCTTATAATTATCTTAATTGTGTTCCAGTCAGCTGGCACTCTTCAATTAGACTTGTATTTAATCTTATGTAGATGATGAAGAGTTGTGGTAATTACTGTAAATGTTGAATTAACCCCAGCGGTAACATCCCGTAATCAGTTGTAAATATACAGTAACATTATTCCACACAGAAGGACCCAGCAGAATTATGCATTTTTTATTTATCCTGTTTTCTCTCCTACATTAGGTTTCTATTTTACTTTGTCTTCTTTATTCTAGTTACCTTCATTCTTTTCGGTTGCACTTCGCTTTGATCTGTCATCTTTTTACTTCACTGTCTACTGTCTTTCAGAATCATTAAATATTTATTTCAGAGAGATCCTTTATGTGGTTTCTCAACTAATGAGGGAGATATAAACAATACATTATGATTTTTACAGCAGAAAGTGCTTTAATGAATTGCAACTATTTACTGTTCTATGAACACATACCATTTCACAAAGGTTAATCAACAGATTGTCTAACTGCCCCTGTCTAAAACAATGGAAGAGAACGAGACATCAATTTGATATTGACCCAATAGTCAGAGAAGGGTTAAAGCTGAATATGGCTAGGGTCTGACTGAATTAACCAATAGCTTGTGAATTTGAAAATTCCTTGTAGCATTAAAACTGAATGACAGCTAGGTGACATTTAATATATACTACCAGAGCTCATCAAAAGCTGACAGTAGTCTTCCTATCTGTTAGAGTCAGACTTGTATGGAACAATAGTGATTGCATGAAAAAAACAGAAACACAGGCCCAGAAAGCCATTTGGCCGATGATTTAGGAGTGCAGAACAGTGCTGGTGGGCAAAAAATCAGGATGCTGAATCTTGTTAAAATGCTTTAGTAAAAGCAAAGTAATAGGGCCAGTTCCATGCAAAGAAATGTGGAAATTGAACTCGCCTATATACATTTTTATTTGCCTTTGTGTCTGAATAAAATGGCAATTGCTGCTCTGAAGGAAGCTGTAATTCGGAAGTAGGGATGGAAGGTTCATATGATAGGGAGGACCTCATAAAAAGTGAAGGATTGACAACAATTACATTTTAAAAAAAATCTGTAACTAGTTCTCGGAGGCATGGCTTGACATTTAATGTGAAGATACCCTGCATTCGGTTGTTGAATTTAATGGAATTGTTGACATGGGCTATATGAAAACATTAGGGCTGTGAAATTCAGCACATTAGCGCCGGCTGTTATGGCAAGTTTCATCAAAAAAATAGCGGCTGCCTCGCTTCCGCCCGTTTCCGGCGCGTGCCACGTCAGCCGCCATTTTGTTGCCTGCGTGCTGCTGAAAAATTCAAATGAGGCAGATCGTGACATCAATCAGTGTGCACTGATTTGACGCACGACCTGCCATTCTGGATGTTGCCATTCCAATCAAGGCCCTCTCCTAACACATGCCTTCAGCTACACAAGGGACCCCCCCCCCCGCCCCACTGCCCCACCAGCGCTATTTAAAGGGATGCATCCAACTTGCAGGAAAGTTGTTTTTTTCCCTTGTACTGGCTCTTGCAGAGTTTATATTGATGCTGGCTTGTTGGAACACATTTATAAAGTTGGAAAAGTGTGCAGGGAGTTCTGCTAGACATTGGGAAGGTGTTGGCTGCAACTGGAAGACCTCTGGCTACAACACATGCTTCCAGTCATGGGGTCTCTACTTGCAGTCCCCCTCGCGCTGCAGCATGACAGGGAGCTGGAGCAGAAGCAGCAAAGACAAGCTGCTCACAGAGGGAGGAGAAGTGGGAGGAGGGCTCTCAGCAGGAGGACTTACCCACCTATGGTCTTCAGGTAGCACTTCTCCTACCCGCACTTAAGCCAGGAGAAGTGTATTCGGAGGCTCCGCTTCACCAAGGAGGTGGTCACAGAACTCTGCCACCTCTTGAAACCAGACCTGCAGCCTCAGAGCAGGGTGATGACGGCGCTGCCAGTGGCCCTCAAGGTGACCGTGGCCCTGAATTCTTTTGTCACCGGATCCTTTGAAGTTGGAGCAGGTGACATAGCTAACATCTCATGGTTCACCATCCATCGCTACATCCGGGAGGTCACAGCGGCTCTGTACGCCAAGAGAAAGGACTTCATTGTCTTCTGTCTGAACAGAGAGAAGCAGGAGGAGCGCGCATGTAGCTTTGCCAGGATGTCGCGCTTCCCTATGGTGCAAGGTGCCATCAACTGCACACACATGTGGCTTTGCGGACACCGCATATCAATCCTGAGATGTACCTCAACCACAAAGGGTGCCAGTCTCTTAATGTGCAGTTGGTGTGTGACAACGCCCAGCATATCATGATGACTTTGTCCTGCACCAGTCCGCTGTACCAGCAATCTTCCAGCCACCACGTCGAACCCAAGGGTGGCTGCTCGGAGATGAGGGCTATCCTCTCTACACCTGGCTGATGCCTCCCCTCCGCAACCCCACCACTAGTGGCCAGCTATCATATAATGACAGCCATGCTGCCACGAGGAACACACATTGAACAGACCATCGGGGTGCTCAAGCAGCCTTGACCATTTGGGAAGAGCACTCCAGTACTCATTTTGTGGTGGTCTGCTGCATCTTCCACAACTTGGCCATCATGAGGGTGCAGCCCTTGCCACCATGGGTTCTGCAACCACCTCAGGAGGAAGAGGAAGAGGAGGAGTAGGAGGAGGAGGAAGCGGAGGAGGAGGAGGAAGATAGGAGGCTGGCAGCAAATCCCTGTTCTGGATGGGCTGTCCGTGAGCGCTTCGTCAGACTCTGGTTCCAATGAATGAAACCCCAGATCCCCATTGCTCACCACTTCCCCATCTTACCATCCTTCTGTCGTGGAACATCACAGCATCCTCTTGGGCACAAAGCTGAAATGAAAGCCACCACCAAAAAAGCATTCCAAACATAATTTATAAATGATTATTTTGAATCTTACATAACAAAGTCAACTATTCACCCTTGCCATTCCATTAGTGTCTGTCTTTAGTGTTCCTTTGCATATTCTAGTGTTCCTACGCAGTGCTACCCCAGTGGCTGGTGAAAGGCTGCTGTCAGCTGTGGCTCAGTTGGTAGCACACTCACCTCTGAGTCAGAAGGTTGTGGGTTCAAGTCCCATTTCAGGGACTTGAGCACATAAATCTAGGCTGACACTCCAGTGCAGTGCTGAGGGAATGCTGCACTGTCGGAGGTGTCGTCTTTCGGATGAGACGTTAAACCAAGGCCCCATCTGCTCTCTCAGGTGGACATAAAAGATCCCATGGCACTATTTCAAAGAAGAGCAGGGGAGTTATCCCCAGTGTCCTGGCCAATAGTTATCCCTCAATCCACATAACAAAAACAGTTTATCTGGTCATTATCACATTGCTGTTTGTGGGAGCTTGCTGTGCACAAATTGGCTGCCGTGTTTCCCACATTACAACAGTACTCCAAAAGTACTTCATTGGCTGTAAAGTGCTATATAAATGTAAGTCTTTCTTTCACTGGGGGACACTGCAGATGGCCTTGCAGGACGACCTCGAGTAGCTCTGGGCCTAAAATGCCCGGCTGTAGGCTGCACCACCTCGGCATGGGCGGCAGCAGTCTGGGCTGGCTGACAGACAACTGCAATGGCAGTGATGGGGTGGGAATATGAATGATGTCATCCTGAGAGAGGACAGCAGGTTCTTGCTCCACGGAGCCACTGCCACTCCCCTGGGGCGGCTCCTAGCCATCTGTTGGAGGACAGATTGTTGGACTGCCGTGAGACCCTGCAAGCACCTTTCCACACTTGCAAACCCAGCCACGATGGCAGCAGTCTGAGCTTGTGTGGCAACAAGCTGAGACTGCATGAGAGCAGTTTGAGTTTCCACTGCAGCACTCAGACATTGGGTAGCTTATGTTTGTGCTGCAATGGAAGCTTCGACATCGCCCATCACACCCAGCATCATGGTTGGGTCCACAAGTGCTCTAATGGAGTTGCTCATCACTTCCATCCTGAAAATAATGGGCTCAAAGACCCGTGCAATGTTGGACTCCTCCATAATACTTGACAGTGAGAAGAGGCTTTCTGGCAGGCCTGCCATTGTAAAAAGCATTTGTGTGTGCATGCCCATCACCCTTCTTCTGAAGGCCACCCCATCAAAGTCCTCATCTCTGAGTCCTGTGCAGCAGAACTCGCATGCAAACTTGCCCTCTGGGGGCTGGCACGTGATCTACCCTCGCCCACTCGTGCCCACTGACTCACCACGTGCAGATCCCGTCCTTATCCTCTAAAGTACACACAGTGCCATTTTCTGAGCTGGTGCCTGGGAGTGTCAGATCAGGTGACGGTGCTTCTTCTTCTCCATCACTCCCCTCCTCTAGTTCTTCATGCTCTGGCTGGGCTGCTGGCAGTTCTTGGGTATCTGAAAGGAGAAAGGCACAAGGGTCAGATTGTGGTGAGAGATGGAGGTGGGGAAGTAAGGTCTGCATGCTTATAAGATCAGCAGCTTGTCATTGAGAAGAGATTGTGGTATGAGGGGGAAGTGGGATGTGAGAAGAAGGATTAGGTATGAGCTTACCACCATCATCAATGCTTTCAATCTTGCCGCTTGTCAGGGCCTCAGTGACAGCCCCTCCAATTATCTCCAGCACAAGGTGAGTGTGGTGCAATTAATTTGGGTGATGTGCCTGTCATGGTTGAATAGCTAACATTGGGTGCAAGGTGCGAGATGTGGGTGTGAGGCTTGCAGCAGTGGTAAGTGTGTGAGTGTGAGGCGAAACTATGATAGTGAGGTATGAGATGAGTCGTGATTTATAGATATTATTATTGGTAGGTGAGTGATGAGGGTGTGGTGCATTGAGCAGTGTGTGAGGTTGGTGGTCCAGCTGGCAGGATATGGCATTTGAAGATGCATTCCTGACCTTGACCACTCGTGTGAGGTCATTAAAATTCTTTCGGCACTGAATCCAGGTCCTGGCGGCAACACTGGTGGCATTGATGGCTTGCACAATCTTCTCCCACAGCCTTCTGATGGTGTGACTCGAAGGCTTCATGCTACCCTGCGGGTAGAGGACCTGTCTCCTTCTATATACCCCCGGAACAAGGCCTCCAGTGTTGTATCAGGGAAGCGAGGTGCCCTTTCTCTCCCCTGTTGTGCCATTGCTGCAGTTACAGTGACAATGAGGTACTTCTGCAACAAAGCATCTCCCCTTTAAGAAGTGCAGGCAGCCTAACACCCTGCAGGCAAACTTTAATTGGACAGCAGACTGCACCCGCTATTGGTCCCCCTGTTCAGCGCTGAGCCAACCAGCAGCTCGTTTAGTGCTGGGTTCAGCGCTGCAATCATGCTAATGAGCAGGCAGCACGAATTTTGTGTGCTGCCTGCACTACTTTCAACGGGCGTGGACAGATCATGCATCATGATCCTTGTGCCTGTTTTTGGGCCTAATCCAATTTCGCCCCCAAACTCTCCATTGGCTAGAGTCATACTTAACACAATGGATTGTGGTTGTCGGAGACCAATCATCTCAGCCCCAGGACATCGCTGCAGGAGTTCCTCAGGGCAGTGTCATAGGCCCAACCATCTTCAGCTGTCCACCAATGACATTCCCTCCATCCTAGGGCCAGAAGGGTGTGTTTGCTCATGATTGCACAGTGTTCAGCTCCATTCGCAGCTCCTCAGGTAATGAAGCAGTCCGTGCTTGCCTCCAGCAAGACCTGGACAACATTCAGGCTTGGGCTGTTAAGTGGCAAGTAACATTCGTGCCACATAAGTGCCAGGCAATGACAAACTTCTACATCTGCATCCTACCAGTGCGGAGTCCAGTTCCTCCTAGAGAACTAGTTAATTGAGGTAAACTTGTCAGCTTTTCCAATCTTCATGCAGATTGGCCCTTACTGTGGCTCATTGGTTTTGACGCCAACTTTGTATAATGCTGCCTCTAGTTCCCAAGGATGTCCTGACAGGTTTTTTTTTGAAGAACAGTGAACTTGTCAGTATTTGCCACTAGCCAGAATGAACCTTTTCAGCCATGGTTAATGACAGACTTTAGCCCTACCTTAAGATCATTTTTGTGTAATTGTGATCCCTTGTAATGTACTGATTGGGCATCATCTGCCCAATGACCCTCTTAGCTTGATGATGCACTGCATCATCATCTACCTTCTAAGCAGATTTCAATTGCTCTGAAGAGGCTTGGGAAAAAAAAGACTGTTGCTTTTGTCTAACCTTTTGCAGTTACCATACACAGGACTCTGTTTAGTGGATGAGTGGCTCCAGCTTCAGTGTTTATGGCTCCAGATGCAGGAGGAAGAAAATCACAGGGCAAACTCGATGATGTGGCTAATCAACAGTCACAAAATAACTCACGGCCAAGGTCTCTGTGCACAGCAATATCCTTCTTGTGGCTGAGCACCTTGGCCAATGTAGTCATTGCATATTGACCATCGTATATTCCAACTCAGCAGTCATTCCTTATTGTCAGCATCATGCCCAAAACACGAGAGCTGCCCTCTTGATGGAGAAAAGCTAACCAGCTAATGGTCTGAGATTTCCTCGCAACAAAGCAACTGGAGAGTGAAGCACTATTCACAGATACATAATCAACTGCTCTGTCACTCCGATCCCCATGCCAATGTCACATAATTGGTGAAACTTGGAAAGGAAGGATAGAGCACTGCTGGAGTGTAGAGAAACATGTACATCCTTATACCAATCAGTACAGTGGAGGGATGCATCCTAATTCCATGGTGGTGAAGGAGGGCAGATTTAATGTTTGGATTTGGCCGGTGCATGATCATTTTCATGATCCATGAAGTTGTATCCCTGAAGTGTCTAAATTTCCATTTGTTACAAGTGAACGTCATATTTGCCAGCACACTTGTGGTGCAAACATTCAACATTGTTCAATATCATTGAAACATTTAAAATTCTTACAGGGCTTGACAGGGTAGACGCTGGGAGGATGTTTCCCCTGGCTGGCAAGTCGAGAACTGCGGGTCACAGTCTCAGAATAAGGGGTCGGCCATTTAGGACTGAGATGAGGAAAAATTTCTTCACTCAAAGGGGTGTGAATCTTTGGAATTCTCTACCCAAGAGGGCTGTGAATGCTCAGTTGTTGAGTATATTCATAGAAACATAGAAATATAGAAGAAATAGGAGCAGGAGTAGGCCATGCGGCCCCTCGAGCCTGCTCCGCCATTCAATGAGATCATGGCTGATCATCCAAACTCAGAACCCTGTCCCTGCTTTCTCCCCATATTCCTTGATCCCTTTAGCCTTAAGAAATATATCTAACTCCCTCTTGAATATATTTAACTAGCTGGGGGTGCCCGGCATTGCCAGGGCAATTTTGGGCCGCGCGGTCTCCCTGCCCCTGTCTGTCCCCTCTCTCTGTGCCTCCCTCTCCCCCTCTCCTCTCCCTCCCTCCCCCTCTCTCTGTCCCTCCCTCCCCTCTTGCTGCCTAGCGCCTGAGGCCCGGTGCCATTGTGATACCGGCTGTGCGGGGCCTAGAGCTTCAGGCCCGGCCGGGCTCTCAGGCCGAGACGGAGCCCAGCTGAGCTCCCCCGTGGGTGGCGCGGTTGATGGCCGGCCGCTTCCGCTCCCCCGCCCGCTGTGTGTAAACTCACCTGCCGCTCCCGGGGCCGCAATGTGGGGGTTTGTTTGGCTGGTGCTGTCGCTGTGGGGATGAAAAAAATGGCGGCGAAGTTTCGGGAGACTGGAGGATTAGGTCCCGCCCGTGACGCAGTGATTGGTCAACCGTCAGGTCACTGAACTGTAGGATTGGTCAACCAGCACGTCACTCAATGCTAATGAGAGGTAGGATTGGTCAACCGCTAATGAGGGGAGTTTTGAGGATTTTTGAACGTTTTTTGTATACTGTCCGAACAATCTTTGTCTGAACAAAAAGTAAATATGCCTATGAGACTCCCCTAATGATAAGCTTTCTTTTGATATAACATGCGTGTAGGTACGCTCTATAACTTTTGATTGTATAGCCGGACAGACAGACAGACAAACAGACAAACTCTTTTATTTATATATATACTAGCTGGAGTGCCCGGTGGTGCCGAGGGTTTTTTGAGGGCATGTTGTTGTTGGAAGAGAGAGAGAGAGAGACTGGGGGGAGAAGAGAGAGACTGGGGGGAGAAGAGAGAGACGGGGGGGAAGAGAGAGAGAGAGACTGGTGGATTTAGTTCGGGATTAGCCTGGAGAGAGAGGGGTGGAAGGAATGCCTCAGGCCTGGCCCGATCGACCCCTGCAAAGGAAGGAAGGAAGGAAGAAGGCGAGCTCTCCCTCCCTGTCCCACCCCCTCACTCTTTCCCTCCCTCCCCTCTCCCTCCCTGCCCCTCTCCTCACTCTCCCTCCCCCTCTCCTCTCCCTCCCGCCCCCTCTCCTCTCCCTCCCTCCCCCTCTCCTCACCCTCCCTCCCCCTCTCCTCACCCTCCCTCCCCCTCTCCTCTCCCTTCCTCCCCCTCTCCTCTCCCTCCCTCCCCCTCTCCTCTCCCTCCCTCCCCTCCTCTCCCTCCCTCCCCCTCTCCTCTCCCTCCCCCTCTCCTCTCCCTCCACCTCTCCTCTCCCTCCCTCCCCTCTCCTCTCCCTCCCTCCCACTCTCCTCTTCCTCCCTCCCCCTCTCCTCTCCCTCCCTCTCTCCTCTCCCTCCCTCTCTCCTCTCCCTCCCTCCCCCCTCTCCCCTCTCCTCTCTCTCCCTCCCCCCCTCTCCTCTCCCTCCCTCCCCCCCTCCTCTCCCTCCCTCCACCTCCGCAGATCAGTGCCTCAGGGCCGGCCGGTGCGCGGCCTAGCGCGTGAGGCCCGGCCGGACTCACCTTAGCTATCTCCCTCCCTCCCCCTCTCCTCTCCCTCCCCTCACTCCTCTCCCTCCCTCCCCCTCTCTTCACCCTCCCTCCCCCTCTCCCTCCCTCCCCCCTCCTCTCCCTCCCTCTCCCCCTCTCCTCTCCCTCCCTCCCCCCCTCTCCTCTCCCTCCCTCACCCCCTCTCCTCTCCCTCCCTCCCCTCTCCTCTCCTTCCCTCCACCTCCGCAGATTAGCGCCTCAGGGCCGGCCGGTGCGCGGCCTAGCGCGTGAGGCCCGGCCGGACTCACCTTAGCTCTCTCCCTCCCTCCCCCTCTCCTCTCCCTCCCTCTCTCCTCTCCCTCCCTCCCCCCTCCTCTCTCTCCTCTCCCTCCCCTCTCCTCTCCCTCCCTCCCCCTCCGCGGTTCAGCGCCTCAGGGCCGGCCAGTGCGCGGCCTAGCGCGTGAGGCCCGACCGGACTCACCTTAGCTCAGGTCACGCTCCAGGCCGACGTTGACGCGCGCGCTGACTCCCGCCCCGCCAGCCTTTACTAAGATGGCGGCGATGGCTACGCTCGGCTCAATCCCGCGCCGCCAGCCTTTACCAAGATGGTGGCGATCGCGGGGCGGGACGGGCGGTGCCTAGCTCGGGCGTGGCTGGCGAGGCAAGGCCGAGGCTTCGAGGCCTGAGGCCTGCTGGCAGCTCATCCACCGCCGAGGGGTGGAAAGCCCGAGTCCCCTTTGCAAAAGGATTTTTTTTTCTTTTAAAAGCAACTTTTTTTTTTGCTGCAAATCTATTTTTACACGCAGAAAGTGGGAAAAAGAAATCAATAGTTAGGAATCAAGTTGGCGGACACTCACCTCAGCTCAGAAGGATTAGGCCCACCCACACACGCAATGAAACGCCCCCCGTGACGCACCGATTGGTCAACCATCAGCTTAATCCCCTGTATGATTGGTCAACCATCACGTCACTCAACGCTAATGAGCAGAATGTTGCCGTTTTTTGAAACTTTTTTGCATACTGTCCGAACAATTTTTGTCTGACCAAAAAGTAAATACACCTATTTGAGTCCCCTAATGATAAGCTTTCTTTTGATATAACATATTTGTAGGTATGCTCTATAACTTTTGATTGTATAGCCGGCCAGTCAAACAGACAGACAAACAGACAGAAAGACAGACGGACCAACTGTTTTATATATATAGATAGATGAATTGGCCTCAACTGCCTTCAGTGGTAGAGAATTCCACAGGTCACCACTCTCTGGATGAAGAAATTCCTCCTCATCTCTGTCCTAAATGGCTTACCCCTTATCTTTAGACTGTGACCCCTGTTTCTGGAATCCCCCGCCATCAGGAACATCCAAGACAGAGATCCATAAATTTTTGAATATTAAGGGAATCAAGGAATATGGTGATAATGTGGGAAGGTGAAGTTGAGGTAAAAGATCATCCATGATCTTATTGAATGGCGGAGCAGGCTCGAAGGTCCGAGTGGCCTACTCCTGCATCTATTTCTTATGTTCTTATACTGTACATCAAAGCTCACAATATTTAGTGATGAATTTATGAGATGGTGTTGGGACAGAATTGTTGAGGCAATATCTTCCACTAGTAGACCTCTTGCTCATGGGGAGTCAGCAGATTTACTGTTTTATAAAAATAGGGGTGTTTATACCATGTAGCGGATAAGCCCATTTTTTAATGTATTCTGGGATTTATACTAGTGCTTTGGCGATTGAATTTCACAATTCTGTCCATTATTTGGTGAAAATTAAAGCAGTCACCTACATATATCTTTCCTAACCCTCCCTATTGCAGTTATTATATTCATGTCCCCTAGTTTTGGACTTCCCCACAAGTGGAAACTTCGCGAGAGAAATTCCCCTCCTTTATGCCTCCCGTGGGGGGCACTAATGGATGCAAAGGCCTTTTCGCCCAGCCGCGGCGCTGCCCGCGCCTCCCACCAAATTCCGCAGGAGGTTAGCGGCAGCGCTAGCGGGTTGCGCCCCAATCTCATGTGCCCGGAGATCATGACATCTTCTCCAGGCGCATCGCCCCAGGAGTGTCCTGGCAGAAAAATTCCTCTTCGCTCCCTGCAGCAGCGCCGGGTGATGGCAGCAAACATAGAAACATAGGAGCAGGAGTAGGCCATTCAGCCCCTCGAGCCTGCTCCGCCATTCAATGCGATCATGGCTAATCACACAAATTCAGTACCCGGTCCCTGCTTTCTCCCCATACCCCTTGATCCCTTTAGCCTTAAGAAATATATCCAACTCCTTCTTGAATATATTTAATGTATTGGCTTCTACTGCCTTCTGTGATAGAGAATTCCACAGGTTCACCACTCTATGGGTGAAGAAATTCCTCCTCATTTCTGTCCTAAATGGCCTACCCCTTATCCTTAGACTATGACCCCTGGTCCTGGACTCTCCAACCATCGGGAACATCCTTCCTGCATCTAGTCTGTCCAGTCCTGTCAGAATTTTATAAGTTTCAATGAGATCCCCTCTCATTCTTCTAAACTCCAGCGAGTATAAGCCCAATCGACCCAATCTCTCCTCATACGTCATTCCTGCCATCCCAGGTATCAGTCTGGTGAATCTTCGCTGAACTCCTTCCATGGCAAGAACATCCTTCCTCAGATAAGGCGACCAAAACTGCACACAATACTCCAGATGTGGTCTCACCAAGGCCCTGTACAACTGCAGCAAGACATCCTTGTTCCTGTACTCAAACCCTCTCGCTACGAAGGCCAACATGCCATTTGCCTTCTTAACCGCCTGCTGCACCTGCATGCTTACCTTCAGCGACTGGTGCACAAGGACACCTAGGTCTCGTTGCACTTCCCCTTCTCCCAATCTATTGCCGTTCAGATAATAATCTGCCTTCCTGTTTTTGCCACCAAAGTGGATAACCTTGCATTTATCCACATTATATTGCATCTGCCATGCTTCTGCCCAATCACCCAACCTGTCCAAATCATCCTGGAGTTTCTCGGCATCCTCCTCACAGCACACACACCCACCCAGCATTGTGTTGTCTGCAAATTTGGAGATATTACATCTAGTTCCCTTGTCTAGATCATTAATATATATTGTGAATAGCTGGTGCCCAAGGACCAATCCCTGCGGTACCCCACTAGTCACTGCTTGCCACTCGGAAAAAGACCCGTTTATTCCAACTCTTTGCTTTCTGTCTGCCAACCAGTTCTCTATCAAAGTAAATACCTTGCCCCCAATCCCATGTGCCTTAACTTTACACGCTAATCTCTTATGCGGAACCTTATCAAAAGCCTTCTGAAAGTCCAAATACACCACATCCACTGGTTCTCCCTTATCTATTTTACCAGTTACATCCTCAAAAAATTCCAGTAGATTAGTCAAGCACGATTTACCTTTTGTAAATCCATGTTGACTTTGTCCGATCCTGTCACTGTTTTCCAAGTGCTCTGCTATTACATCTTTTATAATGGACTCTAGCATTTTCCCCACTACCGATGTCAGGCTTACCGGTCTGTAATTCCCCGTTTTCTCTCTACCACCTTTTTTGAACAGTGGGATAACATTAGCTACCCTCCAATCCATGGGTACTGTTCCAGATTCCATCGAATGCTGGAAGATGATCAGCAAAGCATCTCCTATTTCTAGGCCCACTTCCTTAAGTACCCTAGGATGTAGATTATCAGGCCCTGGGGATTTATCGGCCTTCAATCCCATCAATTTCACTAACACCATTTCCCTACAAATACTGATTTCTTTTAGTTCCTCCCTTTCATCAGACCCTATGTTCCCCAACATCTCTGGGAGGTTATTTGTGTCCTCCTTTGTGAAGACAGAACCAAAATATGTATTTAATTGGTCTGCCATTTCTTTGTTCCCCATTATAAATTCCTGTGATTCTGACTGCAAGGGACCTACGCTTGACTTCACCAATCTTTTTCTCTTCACATATCTATAAAAGCTTTTACAGTCAGTTTTTATGTTCCCTGCAAGCTTACTCTCATATTCTATTTTCTCTTTCTTAATTAATCCCTTTTTCCTCCTTTGTTGAATCCTAAACTGCTCCCAATCCTCAGGTTTACTGCTTTTTCTGGCCAATTTATATGTGCTCTCCTTGGATCTTATGTTATCCCTAATTTCCCTTGTTAGCCACGGTTGAGTCACCTTTTTTGTTTTATTTTTATGTCAAACTGGGATGAACAAATTCTGTAGTTCATCCATGCGATCTTTGAATGTTTGCCATTGCCTATCCACCATCAACCCTTTGAGTGACATTCCCCAATCAACCCTACCCAACTCGTGCCTCAGACCATCGTAGTTTCCTTTATTTAAGTTTAGGACCCTAGTCTCTGATTCGACTACTTCATTCTCCATCTTAATGAAGAATTCGATCATATTGTGATCGCTCCGACCCAAGGGGCCTCGTACAACAAGATTGGTAATTAATCCTTTCTCGTTACATAATACCCAGTCTAAGATGGCCTGATCTCTGGTTGGTTCCTCGACATATTGGTCCAGGAAGCCATCCCTTAAACATTCCAGGAATTCCTCCTCCACAGTATTGTTACTAATTTGGTTAGCCCAATCTATATGTAGTTTAAAGTCACCCATGATGACTGCTGTGCCCTTATTGCACGCTTCTCTAATTTCCCTTTTAATGCCGTCCCCACCCTCCGCATTACTGTTTGGAGGTCTATATACCACTCCCACTAATGTTTTCTGCCCCTTGGCATTTCTCAGTTCTACCCATACAGATTCCAGATCATCAGAGCTAATATCCTTCCTTACAGTTGTGTTAATCCCTTCTTTAACCAGCAATGCTACCCCACCTCCCTTTCCTTTTTGCCTATCTTTCCTGAATATTGAATACCCCTGGATGTTGAGTTCCCAGCCTTGGCCACCCTGGAGCCATGTTTCCGTAATCCCAATCAAATCATATTCGTTTACCTCTATTTGCACAGCTAATTCACCCACCTTATTACGAATGCTCCTCGCATTAAGACACAAAGCCTTCAGGCTTGTTTTTTTAACTCTCTTACATCTATTAGAATTATTATTTACTGTGGCCATGTTTGATTTAAACCATTGATTTCTCTGACTGCCACTTTTGTTTTTCTCCTTCCTATCTTTTGCTTTTATCCTTGTTTCCCTTTCCTCTGTCCCCTTGCTCAGGTTCCCAACCCCCTGCCATTTTAGTTTAAACCCTCCCCCAGAGCACTAGCAAACACTCCCCCTAGAACATCGGTCCCGGCCCTGCCCAGGTGCAAACCGTCCGGTTTAAACTTGTCCCACCTCCCCCAGAACCGGTTCCAATGTCCCAGGAATTTGAATCCCTCCCCCTTGCACCATTCCTCTAGCCAGATATTCATCTGATATATCCTTCTATTTTTACTCTGACTAGCACGTGGCACTGGTAGCAATCCTGAGATTACTACCTTTGAGGTCCTATTTTTGAATTTACTTCCTAACTCCCTATATTCTGCTTTTAGGACCTCATCCCGCTTTTTACCTATATCGTTGGTACCTATATGTACCACGACAACAGGCTGTTCACCCTCCCCTTCCAAGATGTTCTGCAGCCGCTCTGAGACAGCCTTGACTCTTGCACCAGGGAGGCAACACACCATCCTGGAGTCTCATTTGCGGCCGCAGAAATGCCTATCTATTCCCCTTACAATAGAATCCCCTATTACTATAGCTCTCCCCCTCTTTTTCCTCCCGTCCTGTGCAGCAGAGCCACCCCTGGTGCCAGGAAGTTGGCTGCTGCTGCCTTCCTCTGGTAAGCCATCCCCCCCAACAGTACTCAAAGTGGGGTATCTGTTTGCGAGGGGAATGTCAACAGGGGACCCCTGCACTACCTGCCTGTGCCTGGTACTCTGTCTGTTGGTCACCCATTCCCTTTCTGCCTGTCCAACCTTTGCCTGCGGTGTGACCAACTGATCAAACGTGCTAGTCACGACCTCCTCAGCCTCGCGAATGGTCCAGTATGAATCCAATCGCAGCTCCAGCGCCGCAATGTCCCTGAGTTCCCACATAGCGCAGGAGCATACAATGGGGCCGGGCTCTCCTGCCATGACTTACCCTTTAATTAATTGCAATTAAAATAATCAAATCAATCCCACCAATTACACTACCGTTAAATAGTATATTTAAGGGCCCTGGTTTATAAACAGTCCCCGCTACACCACAGAGACTTTAGAAACTATAAACCACAGAGTTAAAGTTTAAAACAGAGAGAAATACTCACCAACCAATTACTTATCTGCTTTCTGGTGATGTCACACTTCGATTACTTTTTACTTCTTTCCCTCTGAGATTGGAGATTGGTCCGCTCTGAGGCCTACCTGGTCTCTGGAGCCTTTTGTCCTGCCGCCGCTCCGCCATTCCCGCCGAAATTTCGCCCGCTGACGCTCTGAGGCCTACTTGGTCTCTGGAGCCTTTTGTACTGCTGCGGGGGACGAGAGCAGGGTGGCTGGCTGCTAGCGGGGCGGAAGTTAAAGGCGAGGTGGTCGGCCGCCCTGAAACAAATGTCGGCTTTTTTGAAAAATGTTTTTTTTTGCTCCGGTCGTGGAGTCTGTGCCGTTATCAGTCAGCGCAGCACTCTACTTGAGTGCTGGGCTGATCGTGTGGCACCCCCGCTCCCCGGTGCTGCAGGTAAGTTTAAAAAAAACTGCAGAGTTCGTAGAGTGGGGCCCTTCCCTTTAATTCAGGGAAGAGCCCCTGCAACACGTCAGCGCCACGCAGCCCAGTGCATGGTTCTGCTGAGCCATGCGCCCCAGGTCGCGAACTTCCCCCCCCTCTTGCACTCCAAGAAGGAAGTGGAGCGCTTGATTTAGCCTGGTGCCAACTTTTTCCAGCTTTTGTGATTTAGCATCCCAGACAGGGCTCAAGGGGAATTTCTAGCCCTATCTCGCTACATCTACTGTATCAAACCCCTTCATAATTTTAAAGATTAGATCATCCATCAACCTCTTCTTTTCAAGAGAAAAGTGCCTCAGCCTGTTCAATCTTTCTTGATAGTTATAAACACTCAGTTCAGGTATCTTCCATGTCAATCTTTTTTGCACCTTCACCAGTGCCTCTACATCCTTTTTGTAATATGGAAACCAGAAATGTGCACAGTACTCTATGTGTGGTCATGTAACATCTTCCCTACTCCCATTAATTCGGGATATCACCTCCTGAAAAAAGTCGAAGGTTGGTCAAGCAAGATATATCACTTCTAAAGTCGGAAAGGCTGTTAATTGTTGGAGTATTTTCTTATGGATACCCTTCCATTTTGTGTTTAGTTGCTGATTCCATCAGTTTTCTGATTATTGAGATCAGGCTAACTACCATTAGTAGCTTGGTAGCTCTGATGCCTTCCTTCAGTATAGAAATTATATTTGTCTGTATCCAGTTTGTTCATCAACTCTCTTAAAATAGCAGTCTAAGGTTCACAAATCTTCTCCCTTGTCTTTATAAGCATTCTGGGCATAGCTTGTGCACCCCAGGGATTTATTGGTTTACAGCTATGCCAGCCAACTCCTCAATTTCACCAATGTCAAAGTTCAGGAACGCAAAGGATAGGTTTGATGTTGGATCATAAATTCTTTAATGTCTTCCCTCGGGAAAGAAAACTTCTGAGGAGTAGTCACTGAGCATATTAACCATCCCGTTTGTTCTGATCAACTCTATAAATGCTCTTTTAAGGGTTTAACATCCTTCCTAACTGTGGTAGTAAGAATTAAATAAGAGCATCTTGAACGCAGTCTTGGTACAGAGATAGTTCTAACAAGGCAATGGAAGAACACATTTCTTTTGCAGTGTGGAATTTTCTGGAGACTAAGGCCTCGATATTTACTGAGGCGGGTTTTGTGAGAGGGAGGGAGGAGTTTTGGTCAATCGGATTTTCCCGCACACTGTGCGGTTTTAACTCCACAGCGTGCGTCCTTTTTTCCCCCCATTAGTTTCCCCGCCCAAAGCCAGCTTGATTGATGGGCTTGGCTACCTGTCGGGTGGGGAACGCTGTGAAGGAGGCTGCAGCCCAGGAGCAGGTAGGGAGCATGCAGCTGCATTAGTGGTGGCATGGGGGGTGGTGGGGAGGCTCTGGTCCCCAAGTGGGGGGTGGGGGGGGCGGGCTCCGGTCCCCAAGTGTGGGGGGGGGGCTCCAGTCCACAAGTGGGGTGGGGTGGGGTGCGAGGGCTCCGGTCCCCAAGTGGGGGGGGGACGGGAGAGCTCCGGTCCCCAAGTGGGGGTGGGAGGTTGGCGGGGGGGGGCTCCGGTCCACAAGTGTGGGTGGTGGGGGGGGCGGGGGGGAGGGCTCCAGTCCCCAAGTGGGGGACGGGGGGGTGACGTCTCCGGTCCCCAAGTGGGGGGGGGGGGGGCAGGGTGGCAGGAGGGGGCCGGTCCCCGAGTGGGGGTGGGGTGAGGATCGCGGGAGGGCTCCGGTCCCCAAGGTGCGGGGGGGTGGGGCGGGAGGGCTCCGGTCCCCAAGTGGGGCGGTAGGGCGCCGGTCCCCAAGTGGGGGTGGGGGGCAGGTGGGAAGGCTCTGGTCCCCAAGTGGGGGGGGCCGGCGGGTGGCGGGAGGGCACCGGTCCCCAAGTGGGGGTGGGGGGGGGTGGTGCAAGGGCGCTGGTCCCCAAGTGGGGGGGGGGCCGCGGGGCGGGAGGGCGCCGGTCCCCAAGTGGGGGTGGGGGGAGGGGGGAAGGGCTCTGGTCCCCAAGTGGGGGTGGGGGGGTGAAGGGCTCCGGTCCCCAAGGGGGGGGGCGGGAGGGCTCTGGTCCCCAAGTGGGGGTGGGGCCGCGGGGCGGGAGGGCGCCGGTCCCCAAGTGGGGGTGGGGGGAGGGGGGAAGGGCTCTGGTCCCCAAGTGGGGGTGGGGGGGTGAAGGGCTCCGGTCCCCAAGGGGGGGGGCGGGAGGGCTCTGGTCCCCAAGTGGGGGTGGGGCAGGAGGGCTCCGGTCCCCAAATGGTGGAGGTGGGGGGGCTCGGTGGTGATCGCGGAGGGTGGGGGTTTTTGGATCCCGAAGTGGGGGTCCGATGGCGGACCAGGAAGCAGGTAAGCTTGGTGAACTGGGAGGAACCACTCCTGCTCCTCCTGGCCCACAAGCAGTGCTGTAAAGGCACTTACCTCTTCCACGAAGCAGTCCTCGCCCCCCTTTAGCTGCCAGTTTCCCGAGGATCTGGAAACCCGGCCGGGCTGCGTTAAACCAGGAAGATGGGTTGAATCTGAGGCATGCAGCCACATTATAGTATTTATAAATGACTAACCTGCATCCTGGGAGCGGGTTGGGAGCCCGCCCCCCTCACTACCCACCCCCCCAACCCTCCCCGTACCGCCTCTGTTAAATCCGGAAGTGGGCAGGTTGGAGGCAGGATGGGGTCGGGATTGAAATTTTTAAAATTTTCACATCTCACCTGACCCAAACCCACCCATTTTTGGGGGTTAAAATTTCCCCTAAAAGACTGGCAAGAGAAAATTCGGTCCAAAAATCAAAGTCAATTTGACTTCAAGTAAAACTGGAGAATTTCCCTCTGGAACCTAATTATCTCCTTGAGCCTGAGCACATTGGAGATGTGGGCCTAGTGCTCAGGAGAAACTTTGGGACTTCATCCTGAATTACTGTTGCATGTAATCTGCCTAGTTAATAACCTTCGAAAACGTATCACTGATGTAGATCTTCACTGCATGACCAACTGAATGTTACATTTAGAATTTGCTGCAGAGAGAAAGGCTCTGTGCTTTTTCACTGTAAGGACGGCACACATTACATTTGATCATACTGCCAGAATATAATTTTAAGATTCAACCTACTCACTTACCGGATGACAGGTTGCATTAGATGGCAGAGACTAGATTTACAGCTGTTATATCTCTGCTCATTGGTCAGCACATACTACAATGGTTTTTAATAACATCGTTTCCATGAATTATTTTTATTCATTCTTGGGATTTCAGAATCACTCGCAAGGCCAGAATTTATTGCCCATCCATAATTGCCATTGAGAAGGTGGTGATGAGCCGCCTTCTTGAACCGCTGCAGACCGTGTGGTGAAGGTACTCCCACAGCGCTGTTAGGGAGAGAGTTCCAGGATTTATACCCAGTGACGATGAAACAACGGCAATATATTTCCAAGTCAGGATGGTGTGTGACTTGGAGGGGAACTTAAGAGTTGGTGGTGTTCCAATGTGCTTGCTGCCCTTGTCCTTCTAGGTGGTAGAGGTCGTGGGTTTGGGAGGTGCTGTTGAAGAAGCCTTGGTCAGTTGCTGCAGTGCATCTTGTAGATGGTACACACTGCAGCCATTGTGCACCAGTGGTAGAGGGAGTGAATGTTAAAGATGGTGGATGGGGTGCCAATCAAGTGGGCTGCTTTGTCCTGGATGGTATTGAGCTTCTTGAGTGTTGTTGGAGCTGCACTCATCCAGGCAAGTGGAGAGTCGACTGGCCTGGGTAAAGAAAGAGGCATGCTTTAAGTACATGGACAGCAGGGGAGTGCATGATAAGGGAGAATATGAAGAGACTAGGAGAGAAGTCAATAAAACAATTAGTAAGGCAAAGAGGAACTATGGAATTAAATTATCAAGAACATAAAACAAAATAGTAAAATATTTTACAGGCACATCAATAAAAAAAGGAACATTGGGATGGGAATTGAGCCATTTTGGGATAGACAGGATAATACCACAGATAACAATAGAGAGATGGCA
This sequence comes from Somniosus microcephalus, assembly GCF_052327205.1. Lineage (NCBI taxonomy): Eukaryota > Metazoa > Chordata > Chondrichthyes > Squaliformes > Somniosidae > Somniosus > Somniosus microcephalus. Next base: position 75,739,163 of record NC_140994.1, on the reverse strand, counting down.
GAAATATTAAATAATTATTTTGCTTCAGTATTTACCAGGGAGATAGAACAGATGGGCATGACATTGGATGACATGATTAGTAATGAGATAAGTGTATTTAATATAAAAAGAGGGGATGTATTAAATAAACTAATCAAACACAAAGAGGATAAAACCCCATGTCCGGATGGATTACATCCATGCATTTTAAAAGAATCAAGGGAAGAGATAGCAGAGGCATTACTACACATAATTAATAATTCATTAGAAAAAGGTGTAGTTCCAGAGGACTGGTGGATAGCTAACGTAATACCTATATTTAAGAAGGGGGATAGAACATGTCCAGGGAATTATAGACCAGTCAGCTTAACATTGGTGGTAGGAAAAATAATGGAATCCCTCCTAAAGGAGAAAATAGAAGAACATCTAGAAACCAAAAATATAATAAGGAATAGTCAGTATGGATTTCAAAAGGGAAGGTCTTGCTTGACCAACCTCATTGAATTTTTTGAAGAGGTAACAGAGAGTAGACAATGGTAATGCAGTCGATGTAATTTATCTAAGTTTTCAAAAGGCCTTCGATAAGGTACCACATATAGACTGATGAACAAGGTCAGAGAATGCGGAGTCAGGGGACAAGTAGCAGAATGGATAACTAGACGGCTTCAAGACAGAAAGCAGAGAGTAGGGGTAAAGGGTAGCTATTCACAGTGGCAGAAGTTGGATAGTGGAGTTCCACAAGGATCTGTGCTAGGACCACTGCTGTTCACAATTTATATTAACAATTTAGACTTTGGAATCAAAACCACAATTTCTAAATTTGCGGATGACACCAAATTGGGGGGGATAGTCAGTACTGAGGAGGACTGCAACAAATGAGAGTAGGACATTAATAATCTTGCAGAATGGGCATATAATTGTCAAATGAAGTTCAACACAGATAAATGTGAGGTATTACATTTTGGTAGGAAGAATAGGGAGGCCACTTATTACTTGGAGGGTGCGAGTCTAGGTGGGGTAGAGGAACAAAGGGATCTCGGAGTACAAATATGCAAAACACTGAAAGTAGCAACACAGGTTAGCAAGACCATAAAAAAGCAAACCAAGCACTCGTGTTTATTTCTAGAAGGATAGAATTGAAAAGTAGAGAAGTTATGCTAAACCTGTATTGAACCTTGGTTAGACCACACTTTGAGTGCTGCGTACAGTACAGTTCTGGTCGCCATATTATAAAAAGGAAACAGAGACACAGGAGAGGATGCAGAGAAGATTTACAGGGACGATACCAGAAATGCGAGGGTATACATATCAGGAAAGGATGAACAGGCTGGGTCTCCTTTCTTTTGAAAAAAGAAGGCCGAAGGGTGACCTAATTTAAAATTATGAAAGGTTTTGATAGAGTAGATACAGAGAGAATGTTTCCACTTGTGGGGAAGAGCATAACTAGAGGCCATCAATATAAGATAGTCACCAAGAAATCCAATAGGGAATTCAGAAGAAACTTCTTTCCCCAGAGAGTGGTGAGAATATAGAACTCACTACCACAGGGAGTGGTTGAAGCGAATAGTATAGATGCATTTAAGGGGAGGCTGGACAAGCATATGTGGGAGAAGGGAATAGAAGGTTATACTGACAGAATGAGATGAGGAAAGACAGGAGGAGACTCGTGTGGAGCATAAACGCCGGCATGGACTGGTTGGATTGAATGGCCTGTTTCTGTGCCGTATATCCTATGTAATCCTATGTATGTAAATGGTGACAGACATTTTCCCTGCTCTGAGCTGCTGATCCCAACACTCAAAAGCAAGCCAAAAACATAATGCAGGCTTGCTCTAAAGTCTCCACGAAGAGACAATCTCTGCACTTTCCTTTTGCTGACTTTCTGGTGCGAGCACTTCAAGCTAAAAGTACTTCCCCTGGGTAACATTCATCTTTAAGTAAAAACATATATATTTACAAATTAAACTAAGCCCTGCAAACCTTTTGAATTATTGGCCCTTGTCTTTTCAAAGCTTCTGCTTTTTTCCCTAAAATTATTGATTAGCATGCAGCTTGTTTCCTTGAAATTACATTGATGTGAAATATTTATTGTAGTTATTTACTGCAATTTAGGGTTGGGAGTAAAGCTGTTCAACTTTGAAGCCCTTCAAGTAAGAAATAATCAAATGGTGCTATGTAACAGAATATTATGTTTAATGAATACATGCATCAGTCAAGCAGGATAATGAGAAATTAAATTTTTAGTAAATAAGATTCAAGCTGCACTGTTCAAACAAAGCTGTCTCGTCTCCACTTTGTAAATTACATTCAGAGTTTTCAGATGCTAACAAAAGAAAATCAGAGAAAGCTACAAATTTACTGCATGCTTTCACACCTTACACTTTTTGATTAAGATCTCAAACATAAAATCCTCATTGTCCACATTAACATAAAAAGAATACAGCTTTTACAATGTGATTAAGCAATGTCAGGTTTGGAAATGTACAGAATAAAAAGGCATTCAAATGTATAAGCAACAGCAGAATACCTAGCGTCTGACCCGCTCTTGTTGCCACAGTATTTATGTGGCTGGTCCAGTTAAATTTATGGTCAATGGTGACCCCCAGGATGTTAATGGTGGGGGAATTCAGTGATGGTAATGTCAAGGGGCAGTGGTTAGACTCTTGCTCGTTGGAGATAGTCATTACCTGCCAATTATCAGCCCAAGCCTGAACGTCGTCCAGGTCTTCTTGCATGCGGGCATGGAATGCTTCATTATCTGCGGAGTTGTGAATGGCACTGAACACTGTTTGTTTACATTACAACGGTGGCTACACTTCAGAAACACTTAATTAGCGGTGAAGTGCTTTGGAAAGTCCGGAGACCATGAAAGGTGCTAAATAAATGCAAGTTCTTTCTAGCTTTACTTTACAAGAGCCCTATAACACTGACATTTCCTTCATTAGTCACGCATTGCCAACTCCTTGCTTAACGTGGCTGCTGCTTATTATAAGATTGAGCTGGTGTGTTTGTTGTGTTGAGCTTGTTCATGACAAATTTGCCATTTAAATGTATTGCACGCAGCATTCCAAGCCTCTCACTTTTCGCATGGAGTGTGCTCAGAATATTGATTTCAAGCTGGCCCTGCAGCAGTGGCTATATTCAGCTTTGTTTCACACACAGCAGAACTGTAGCTGAAGCATTCAGGAAGTGCACTCTTACGGCACTACTGCCTTCCTAAGAGTACAGGGACTTATTTACATGTTGGTGTTCATGTCCTTGTGCACCGTGCAATATCGTACATAAATCAAAGATTTTTCCTCCATAAACTTCCAATTGGAATGTGGTTACCAACACAGATTCATGCAGGCCCATGCCTGTTTTCCAGGAGCTCGCACATCTTTATTTTCAGATGAAGCACTCTGTCCATATTGTTCAAAGAAAGAAGATTGCAAGGTTGATCTGGACAAATGACCTTTTTGCTCCACACATGTGTAGCAGCACAGCGCAGGTGTAACAAGACTAATGCCAGGTCAGGGACTTTCATCAGTATACAATTGGGATTCTAAAGCAGCAGTGGGCCTTACGGCATAACTCCACACTGTCTCCAGAACGATCATCCGATGCTGCATGCTCCCAATCTTTGCTCTTTGAGGAAGCCGCACCATGGAAGACAATAACCACAAGTAATGGCAGAATAGGAGCCCAAAAGCAAAAAACAAGGAACCAGCTGAAGAAGCTATAGGGCAGGGAGGGAAACTCGTGTGGCAGGCTGTCATGGCTGATGCTTTCAAAATAATTCCTGGAATGTCTTAAAAAGACATACAGAAATACCTATTTCCTTATCACATTCTTTGCTGTCTTGTAGTGTTCTGTTCGAATGATATCAGTTTGTCAGGTTCTGGTTTGCTGAGCAAGATAAAATAATTATTCTGTACAAAGTATAATTGAAGGGTAATGTTTTTATTGGTACATTCGTGTGTTCAATGTGATTTGGCTTGGTGCGCTCCCCTTGTACCTGTTGTATCATTTTAGTGTGTGAAACCTAGCCTAGTATCCCTCAGTGATTCCCTAATGAACAAAGTAGGTGTGTTGGCTGGCTTAATGTTTTTTCTTTGAGTTTATTGGAATTCTGAGGGCATCAATTTCCTGAGGGTTCTGCATCTGATCCAGATATGTTCGGTGCTGTTTCGGCTGCCTGGTCTTGCATGCGTTCTAACACAGCTACTATCCTTGGTATAGAGACTTTTGATGGTCTGCATTTGGCATCATCATGAGAACCAATCAGATCCTTGACTGCTACATGCGTGCTCTGTTGCAGGACAACCCTCAAAATTACCAGTAGGAATTTATATAGCACCCATCAAAGCATTCATGAGAGATGCTCCCACTGTGCCTCTGATCTACGTTGCTGAAGTCTCCCCTTGAAAATGCTACTAGTCTTGCCATACATTCCATGGCAGACTACAGTGCAGACAACAGTTAATGACTGTACAGATCTGGGTGGTGGGCGTGTCCCCAGAAATTGCAATGTGTGTTCTGCAAAGGCAAGTGATTCATTTAGGTAATGCTACTCAAAGCGCTGTCTCTGTTTGCAAACAGGGCCTAAAAGGTCTGATTCCCCAAGGTCTGCAGTATTGTCAGTAACTACATGAGACCTCTGCTCAGTGGGTGTTGTTCCTTGTGTAGCTAACAACACTTGCTCTTTGTCACTTGGACTAATCCTGTGCTCTCTTGTCTAATTTAATATCTAAATTGTCTTGGGTGTGTTTGTCGTGAGCTTACTCAGAACTGCTGCCTGATGGCTCATTCTGCCCTCCATTGATTTGAGATGAGAAGAGGGTAAATGTTCAGATATTGACTGAATTAAACAGATTGCAGCGGCACTTGCACTGCATGCTCATGCTGAGCAATGTGCCTTTGAGACTGAGTCAGTAGGCCATCATAAACTTGAGTGCTATGGTACTGGCCATCACCTCCAGGACATCCTCCAGTTGTGTTTCCTCCACTCACTCTGTGCTTTCTTGTTAATGATTTCCAAAGTGACCATTTCCACGTGGGTGCGTAGTCTGCATTTCTTGGTTGTATTGTCAGTGTGCAACTATTCATTGTGGTTGAAGGCCATCATGTCCTGTAGGTAGAATAGTGTTCAGAATTTAAAATACATAGAGCACTGAAAATGTCAGGGAGGGCACAGATGTTTAAAGAGAATTGGCAGGTTTACTTACAAGCACTGAGTGTCAAATCTGGCTTACTGAATTCTTGTTGTGAACAGCAGTTTCCAGGAGCTTAGCATAGTAACTTACTCATTCCCTTCAGGATTGCATCCTTCCTATACTCAGACTTGTCAGTCATTGCTTCCTTGGGTCATTTCTTGGCAGCAGTTATACTTGTTAACTTTCTCATACTGTTTTTCATGGCAGTTCAGGGTGAGATGTTTGTCAAGACAGACTTTCTTTCATGTGCAGCCATGTCAGGTGCACATTAATATTACTGGCTTCCCATCTGGATTTCTTCAGGTCTGACATCACTTTTTGGACAACCTCCCAGGTCTACCAGGTTTGCAATATTTTGCTGCTATTTTCTGCCATGCCTGGTGAACGTGGGAGGTGCCCCGCCGTTCTATAGATTATGTTCCAGCAACCTTAATTTCCTGGGCCAAAGTCTCAAGCATATAATTACCAAATGACATTCCCTGGGTCTCCTGTCTCCTTTACTGCTCCTAATTAATCGGATTGTCCTCACAGGTGCTACCTCAAAGCCTTATGTTGCTGCTTGGTGCTCTGAACAGGATTGTTGCACATACCAGTGCATTATCTTTCCCACTGCGTAATCCTTAGACCTTGGGCCATCTCACACCAAGTAAGTAGAGTGAAGCTACGCCGGTGGTAAAAATGATATGACCATGGGGAAGATTTTCTGAGGCCCGAGGAGGTGGGTTTGGAGGCGGGAAAGGCGGGAAAATCAGAAAAAAATGAGAGTGGGTTCGGAACCCACCTCCAACCCATCTCCGCGGGATTTTGCCGGTGCCGGTTTTGCAGGGCGGGAAATGGTTCCGCCTCCAGCTGGCCAGAGAGCCTGTTAAGAGGCTTAAATACTCGTTAAGGACCTCTCTAAGCCTATTTTGAGAGGCCCTCATAATTTTTCGACCATTTCGGCGTGTTCCACGACCCTCCGAAACCACGCCAGCTAAACCTGACAGGTTGACAAGTGGGCGGTCTCCTCACAGCTGCAGCTCAAATAGTAAATCGGAGATTTCACCAGGGATTAGTTGCAGGTGGCAGAACTTTGCTTTAAAAGGTCTTGGGAGCACTTTTAGCAGGCCTTCCGAAGTTGGAGGTGCTGCAGCTTGAATCTATCCATTGTGGGGCCTCCTTGGAAGACCCTCTCCCCGCTTGCAATGAGCGCTTCCCCAATGGAGGCATCTACAAGCAGCAAGGGATCCATTCATTTTCTTTCACCATGGACCTCAGATGAGGATGAGGAGGAGGATGAGGAGGAGGAGGATCTGGAGGAGGAGCAGGATGTTACGTCCGTGTATAATCAGACACAGACTGCGGAGAACGGTACAAACGATGTTTACTTAACGTGGCTCAGACTGCAACTGATGTGTACAGATTACTACTCAACGTTATATACAGGTGTAGTCACTGCCGGTACTACAGTGTACAGGAGCTGTAAAAAGTAGTTCCCCCCCTTAAAGGTACATACATTACAATTCCTCCCCTTTTAGATTAACAGTACCATAACACTCATTTAACAATTAAATATCAAACTAATTACAATTAACACTTTTAACATGCAACATTAGCTGAAAATAGTCTATTTATAAATTCAGTCTTTGGGGAGGCTTCCTGATCCTTTCTGGATAGTGCCTTTCCCGAGTGTCTTGCTCTTGGTGCGGAGGCGATTCTGGCCCCCTGTCGTCGGTTGGTTCATCAGCTTCCGATGCTACTGTTTCTGGGGTAGATGCTACCTGTACGTCGGGTTCATCACCAGGTACGTATGGGCGAGGCATGGGGTTGACTTGTTCCTGTGACTCTAGGATCTGGTCAGCATGGCGTCTCACGATGCTCTCCCCAACGTCCACTGTGTACATTAGTGGGCCCTGCCGTGTGCATATCGTTCCTGGCTGCCATTTTTCTGTTCGGTAGTCGCGGGCCAAGACTGGTTGCCCGACATTGAAGCTCCTTGTTGGCTTCTCATGGATGTGCTGGAATTGCTTACTCTCAACATCTCTTCGTACGTTTGGTCTGAGCAAATCCAGGCGAGATCTTAACCTTCGGTTAAAGAGCATCATGGCTGGGGCCTGGTTGGTGACTGCATGTGTCGCATTCCGGTAGGCGAACAGGAAATTGTCCACCTTGTGCTGCAGCGGAATGTTGTCATTGTACATAGCCTTTATTGCCTTCTTAAAGGTTTGTACGAACCTCTCAGCCAATCCATTTGTGGCTGGATGATACGGGGCGGATGTGTAATGCCTTACCCCATTCTTTTTCAAGAACCTCCGGAACTCTTCGGACATAAACTGTGGTCCGTTGTCGGAGCAAATCTGTTCTGGCATGCCATTCCTGGCAAAAATGGTCCGTAGGACTGCAATAGTTTTCTCCGTGGTGGTGGAGGACATTTTGATGACCTCAGGCCATTTCGAGTGCGCATCCACGGCTATTAAAAACATTGAGTCCATGAATGGACCAGCAAAATCAATATGCACCCGTTGCCATGGAGATGAGGGCCACTCCCATGGGTGTAGAGGGGCCTGTGGTGGTGCATTTTGGAGTTTCTGGCATCCTGAGGAGCTCTTGGTCAGGTCCTCGATTTGCTTATCTATTCCCGGCCACCACACATAAGCCCTGGCTAGGCTTTTCATTTTTACCCCTCCCAGATGACCCTCATGAAGCTCATTGAGCACTCTATCCCTTAACTTGGGTGGAATTACCACTTGGGATCCACACATCAAGGTCCCCCAGCACACTGACAGCTGTTCTCTCCTTGTCGAGAATGCTGGCAACAGTGAGTCGCCATGTGCTGGCCATCCCTTCACCGTCAAATCATATACCCGAGACAGTGTCAGGTCATTTCGGGTTTCCTTTTCGATACAAGCGTTAGTTACCGGTATGTATTCAACTATAGTCGAATGGAATATTTCGACAGGATCCACTGCTGGTGCTTCCTCCGCAGTAGGCAGTGGCAGGAGTGATAGCCCATCAGCATTTCCATGCTGTTTCGTGCCCTTATATTCAATCTCATAGTGGTGCGCCCCTAGAAAAAGTGACCACCTTTGTAGTCGTTGCGCAGTCATCACCGGAACGCCCTTCTTTGGATTAAAAATGGAGACAAGAGGCTGGTGATCAGTCAGCAAGGTGAATTTCTGCCCGTGCAGATAGTGATTGAACTTTTTCACTCCCCACACTAGGCTGAGGGCCTCCCTGTCAATCTGGGCGTAGTTACGCTCGGCTGAGGTTAGTGATCGTGACGCAAAGGCTATTGGCCTCTCTGAGCCATCCGAGAATTTGTGCGACAGCACCGCTCCAATGCCGTAGGGTGACACATCACATGCCAACCGAATTGGTAATGCTGGGTTGTAATGGGACAATACCTCTTTCGATGTGATTAGTGTTTTGCTCTTCTGGAAAGCTCGTCTACATTCGTCACTCCACTTCCATGGCACCCCAGTTTGCAGTAGGGTGTTCAGTGGGTGTAGTATTGTAGTAAATTTGGCAAGAACTTATGGTAGTAGTTTACCAGCCCGAGGAACGACCTCAGTTGTGACACATTTTCCGGTGCTGGAGCCTTGACTACTGCCTCAATCTTCTCTGGGGACTTATGTAACCCCTCTTTATCGATAACGTGGCCACAATACGAGATCTGTTTTCTAAAAAACTCGCATTTGGGGCGGTTAGCTCGGAGCCCATATTCCTGCAATCTAGTGAGCACCTGCTCCAGGTTGGCAAGGTGATCACTGTCATTTTCGCCCGTGACCAGGATGTCGTCCAAATAACACTGGGTCCCTGGGATCCCTTGCAGGACTTGTTCCATTGCCCTCTGCCAAATAGCCGGAGCTGATGCTACCCTGAATACCAGCCGGTTGTATTGGTAGAGACCTTTATGGGTGTTGATTGTGAGGTATTTTTTTGATGCTTCTTCTACCTCCATTTGCAGATACACCTGAGCCAGATCAATCTTAGTGAAGCGTTTCCCTCCAGATAGTGAGGCAAAAATATCTTCAATCCGCGGAAGTGGATATTGTACGGTGTGAAGGACCGGGTTCACTGTTACCTTAAAGTTCCCACAGATGCGAACCTTCCTTGGTTCCCCAGGCGTGCTGCTCAACGACTTTTTCATCACAGGGACGATGGTTGTAGCCCACTCGCTCCAGTCTACCTTGGACAGTACACCTGAACGTTCCAGACTCTCCAGCTCTGCTTCGACGGCTGGCATAAGGTACCGGTCTGGCCTTAAAAAATTTTGGACTTGCTTTTTCTTCAATTTTAATCGTCGCTGCCATGCCTTTTAGTGTTCCGAGTCCTTGCTGGAACACTTCTTTTGTGTCAGGTAGGATTTTTGACAGTCGCCCAGGTGTGACGTCGTCATCCTTTTTGTCAGCCACAGTCAGTGCCTGTGTGGAATGCCAATCCAGTTGTATTTTCCGGATCCATTCACGTCCCAGTAATGGTGGTCCTCCATCTTGCAATACATACAGGTCTAGTTTTGGTGCTTCCTTACCGTTATATATAACGGTCACCCTTATTTTTCCTTTGGGGTAGACTTTTTGCCCCGTGTACGTCTTCAAAATAATTTTTGTGTCTCTCAAGGGTATGTGTGAGAATAGCCACTCGTAGTCCCATCGGTTTATGACTGTTAGGGCTGATCCTGTGTCCAATTCCATCTTTACCTGGACTCCTGCTACCTTGAGAGTGACCCAAATGGTTCGGTGATCCTCTGTTGTGATCACATTATGTAGTTTCAGACAACTCAGTTCCCTGCTTTCGGAGCCGTTATCACGCTTTTGTTCGTCTGAACTATTCTCCGTTATCTTATGTACCTTCTTGTACTTTCCTTTGTTCGGTTTCTTATTGCTGGTTTTCTTTCCCGACCTGGAGACTCGTGCTATGTGTCCTACTTCTCCACACTGTCTGCACACTTTGTCTTTGAACCAGCAATCATTCTGGTCGTGTGTTGTTCTGCCGCAGCGATAGCACTTCTCTGTTCCATATGACATTTCGTTTGTGCCATATTCTTGCGGTCGCTGTTGTATCTCTGCAGTGCCCTGTGCTGCTGCTTCATATGATACCGCAATGCTGAAAGGCTTTTCCAGCGTAAGGTCCTTTTCAGATAAAAGCCGTTTCTGGGTTCCTTCACTTTGAAGCCCACACACAAACGTGTCCCTTAAGGTATCTGCCAGTCCCGCTCCAAACTGGCAGTGTTTCGATATTTTGCGCAGTTCTGTTAAATAATCAGCATTGCTTTCATCCTTATGCTGGTTCCGTTTGTGAAACTTGAATCTTTCTGCTATCAGCAGCGGTGTGGGGTTTAAATGTTCCTTTAGTATCGTTACTATGTCTTCAAAACTCTTTTCCATTGGCTTCATTGGGGTTACTAGATTTTGCAATATCCGATACGTCTTTGCACCCATTAAATTCAACAATACCGACGCTTTCTTGTCATCTGACACCTCATTTGCCTTGCAGTACACCTCTATTCGTTCGACATATGTAGTCCAATCTTCGACTTCATTGTCAAATGCGGTGATACTGCCACTCTTCGGCATTTTGGGTGTGGTTTAAGATGGCGTCTCCCAATGGCTTAAAATGGCGTCTCCCGCGCTTTCCTTCTTCCCCCGCTGCTGCCGGTTCTCGTGGCAATGGCGACGCCCTGTAGGTTTCGCGCGCTTCTCCTGCGCTGCTGCCAACGCTGCTCTCGGCGGTCCCCGTGGCAATGGCGGCGCCTCACGCGTTTCTGCACGTCTCTCTCTCCCTCTCTCCGACGCTGCTCGGCCCCTGAACACCGGCTGCGCCTTGTGCGCTCTGCCCTCTCTCTCTCTCCCCCGTCGACGCTGCTTGGCCCTTTGCTGTGCCGCTCGGTCGGGCTCTAGCCTGCCGCTGTCCGGGAAGGGTCTGTGCACTACCTGTTGCCAGCCCGTTTCGCTGGACCACCTCAACTGGAAAGCCAAGCCTGGCTCTCGACAGCCTCCCCCGCAATGCTCGAGTCTCTGCTGGATGACTGGGCGGTTGCCCGTGGTCGACGCCCGAGTCTCTGGCCTTGACCTCCAATCCACTGATCTTCAGGAACGAATCCCCGGGAGGTGATGCAGAGTTGCAGGTAGGTTCGAACCTGCCTCGTCGCCAATGTTACGTCCGTGTATAATCAGACACAGACTGCGGAGAATGGTACAAACGATGTTTACTTAACGTGGCTCAGACTGCAACTGATCTGTACAGATTACTACTCAACGTTATATACAGGTGTGGTCACTGCTGGTACAACAGTATACATGAGCTATAAAAAGTAGTTCCCCCCCTTAAAGGTACATACATTACACAGGAGGAGGTCAGAACGCCGGTGTATCAACCAGCAGCAGCGGCAGCACGCGAGCACATGGCTGCCCCTGATGCAAGGGATGAACTTATCCTGGCCACATTTGCATAGGTTGCCCAAGTTGGCACATGTCCTTGGCTCCATCCTAAGACATCATAGACAATGGACATGACTCTCTGGCATCCTTTCACTCAGGCCACCAACCTGACAACGCAAGTGTGGCGGTGCCCGCAATGTGGAGTTGCCTAAGGCGAAAGAACATAGAAATATAGAAACATAGAAGACAGGAGCAGGAGTCGGCCATTCGGCCCCTCGAGCCTGCTCCGCCATTTAATGAGATCATGGCTGATCATCCAAATTCAGTATCCTGTCCCTATTTTCTCCCCATATCCCTTGATCCCTTTAGCCTTAAGAAATATATCTAACGTCTTCTTGAATATATTTAATGAATTGGCCTCAACTGCCTTCTGTGGTAGAAAATTCCACAGGTTCACCATTCTCTGGGTGAAGAAGTTCCTCCTCATCTCTGTCCTAAATGGCTTACCCCTTATCTTTAGACTGTGACCCCTGGTTCTGGACTCCCCCGCCATCGGGAACATCCTTCCTGCATCCAGTCTGTCTAGTCCTGTTAGAATTTTATAAGTTTCAATGAGATCCCCTCTCATTCTTCTGAACTCCAGCGAGTATAAGCCCAATCGATTCAATCTCTCCTCATACGTCATTCCTGCCATCCCAGGTATCAGTCTGGTGAATCTTCGCTGCACTCCCTCCATGGCAAGAACATCCTTCCTCAGATAAGGCAACCAAAACTGCACACAATACTCAAGGTGTGGTCTCACCAAGGCCCTGTACAACTGCAGCAAGACATCCTTGTTCCTCTACTTGAATCCTCTCGCTACAAATGCCAACATACCATTTGCCTTCTTAACCACCTGCTGCACCTGCATGCTTACATTCAGCGACTGGTGCACAAGGACACCCAGGTCTCGTTGCACTTCCCCTTCTCCCAATCTATTGCCGTTCAGATAATAATCTGCCTTGCTGTTTTTCCTCCAAAGTGGATAACCTCGCATTTATCCACACTATACTGCATCTGCCATGCATCTGCCCAATCAGCCAACCTGTCCAAATCATACTGGATTTTCTCAGCATCCTCCTCACAGCACACACGCCCACCCAACTTTGTATCACCTGCAAACTTGGAGATATTACGTCTAGTTTCCTCGTCTAGATCATTAGTATATATTGTGAATAGCTGGGGTCCCAGCACCGATCCCTGCGGTACCCCACTAGTCACTGCCTGCCACTCAGAAAAAGACCCATTTATTCCAACTCTTTGCTTCCTGTCTGCCAACCAGTTCTCTATCGAAGTCAGTACCTTGCCACCAATCCCATGTGCTTTAACTTTACACGCTAATCTCTTATGCGGGACCTTATCGAAAGCCTTCTGAAAGTCCAAATACACCACATCCACTGTGATGTGCCTCAATAAATCCGAGACTCGATGTTAGCGAAACAAAACAAGGCTTTTATTGACTTAGAAGGTAACACACAGAGGAGAATGTATCTTCCATCCAGAGGTCTGCCGTACTGGATGTGCTGCAGGCTGGGCCAGCTTACATAGGAGCCAGGTATGGGCGGAGCCCTACACACAGTACAATACAATGGAAATGAAACTGAAACCAACCACAGTCACAGGCAGAGAAATACTGATGAGTGATGAATGGAATATTTCATCACATTCACCCTTCTATAGATTTAGTCTGTTCGGGGGTTTGATAGTCCTCTGCGACCGACGTGGCTGTTGTGGTGCCGCGGGTGTCGGCTGGGTGTCCCCGGTGGCCTCCTGGGTCTCTGCCGGGGGTGCCGCCAGGGTTGTTGAAGGGGTAGTTGGTGGGGGTACCGTTGGTCGATGTTCTTCCGGGGGTGATGAAAGAGTAGTGGGTGGGTAAGAGTTGCTGTGGTCGTTGTTGCTGCTGTTGTCGTGGTTGTTGTCGTTACCGCCTGGGGCGATGTCTTTTATGGACACGGTGTCCTCCCTTCCGTCGGCGCGCCGGACATACGCGTATTGGGGGTTGGCGTGGAGTAGGTGCACTGACTCCACGAGAGGGTCTGTCTTGTGGCCCCTCACATGCCTTCGCACGAATACCGGACCTGGGGTGGAGAGCCATGACGGCATGGATACGCCTGAGGTGGATTTCCGGGGAAAGACAAACATTCGCTCGTGAGGCGTGGCATTAGTGGCAGTACACAATAGCGACCGTATCGAATGGAGCACATCTGGGAGGACTTCCTGCCAGCGGGAGATAGGGAGGCCTTTGGTCCTTAGAGCTAGAGTGACTGCTTTCCATACTGTCCCGTTCCCTCGCTCCACTTGACCATTACCCCGGGCGTTGTAGCTGGTGGTACGGCTCGTGGCGATCCCCCTGGACAGCATGTACTGGCGTAGCTCTTCGCTCATGAAGAACGCCCCCCTATCCGTGTGGATGTAGCTCGGCATACCGAACAGGCAGAACAGGCTGTTGAGGCATTTAATGACCGTGGCGCTGGTAATGTCTGGGCAGGGGAAGGCGAATGGGAAACGAGAGTATTCGTCCACAATGTTCAGGAAGTAAACATTGCGGTCGACGGACGGGTGGGGGCCCTTGAAATCTAAGCTGAGCCGCTCAAAGGGCCGTGTAGCTTTGATTAAGTGGGCTCTATTTGGGCGGTAGAACCGAGGCTTGCACTCAGCGCAAGTGTGACAGTTCCTGGTCAGGGACCGAACTTCCTCACTCGAGTAGGGTAAGTTGCGGGACTTTATGAAGTGGAACAGCCGCGTGACCCCTGGGTGGCAGAGGTCATTGTGGAGGGTCTGTAGCCGATCCCCGGTGGCGCTGGCACACATCCCTCGTGAGAGGGCGTCGGGGAATTCGTTAAGGGCCCCTGGCCGGTAAATGATGTCATAATCGAAGGTGGAGAGCTCGATCCGCCACCTAAGAATCTTATCATTTTTAATCTTCCCCCTCTGTTTATTATTGAACATAAACGCTACCAACCGCTGGTCGGTAAGTAGGGTGAAGCGTTTGCCGGCTAGGTAGTGGCGCCAGTGGCGCACTGCCTCCACGATGGCTTGGGCCTCCTTTTCTACGGAGGAGTGTCTGATCTCGGGCCCTTGGAGGGTCCTCGAGAAGAAAGCTACGGGCCGCCCCGCCTGGTTGAGGGTGGCCGCCAAGGCAAAGTCAGACGCATCACTTTCCACTTGAAAGGGAGTGTTCTCGTCCACTGCCTGTAGCGTGGCCCGCTCAATATCCTGCTTAATGCTTTTGAAGGCGGCATGGGCCTCAGCAGAGAGCGGAAAAGAGGATGCTTTCAAGAGGGGGCGGGCTTTGTCAGAGTAGTTGGGGACCCATTGGGAATAATAAGAAAATAACCCCAGGCACCTTTTCAGGGCTTTGGGAGTGTTGGGCAGGGGCAGCTCCCGTAGGGGCGCAATCGGTCGGGGTCTGGTCCGATTTCCCCATTCTCCACCACGCTGCCTAGTATGCAGAGGCGCGTGGTGTTGTAAACGCACTTGTCCTCGTTGTAGGTGAGGTTGAGTTTTTGTGCGGTTTTCAGGAACCTCTCGAGGTTCGAGTCGTGATCCTGCTGGTTGTGACCGCAGATGGTGACGTTGTCGAGGTAGGGGAAGGTTGCCTGCAAGTGGTGGTCATCGACCATGCGGTCCATCTCCCTCTGGAAGACCGAGACCCCATTCGTCACCCCAAAGGGGACTCTGAGGAATTGGTAGAGGCGTCCGTTCGCCTCGAAGGCGGTGTACGGGCGGTCCTCTGGTCTGATAGGGAGCTGGTGGTACGCTGACTTGAGGTCGATGGTGGAGAACACCCGGTATTGGGCGATTTGGTTCACCATTTCTGATATGCGGGGTAGCGGGTAGGCGTCTAGTTGGGTGTACCTGTTGATCGTTTGGCTATAGTCGATCACCATCCGTTTCTTCTCGCTACCCCTTACCACCACCACTTGGGCACGCCACAGGCTATTGCTGCGTTCAATAATGCTCTCTTTCAGGAGCCTGTCTACCTCGGTCGCGATAAACCGCCTGTCCTCCCAGCTGTACCTCCTGCTTTTGGTCGCTATTGGCCGGCAGTTAGGGGTAAGGTTCGCGAATAGCGAAGGCGGCTTTACCTTCAGGGTAGCCAGACCGCACACTGTGAGGGGCGGCTGGGACCCACCGTAATTGAGCGTGATGCTTTGGTGGTAGCACTGGAAATCCAGGCCCAAGATCACGCTCGCACATAGATTCTTCATGATGAATACTTTAAAATTATCGTATACAGTTCCGTTAACGGACAATTGTACCGTGCAGTAACCCATAATGGTCGATGTCTGGGTTTTATCAGCCATAGAGATGGTACCCCGAGTAGGGACCACCTTTAGGGAGAGTTGTTGTACCAGTTCAGGGTGGATAAAACTCTCCGTGCTTCCACTGTCAATTAAACATTTAACCCTGCACCCGTTTACCTCGATGTCCACCATTGATTTGGATAGCGGGTGTGGCCTGGTCTGGTCCACTGTGACCGATGCCACTGTAGGGCCCTGATCGAGACAAGATGGCGTCCACGCTGCCTGCTCACAAGATGGCGGACCCCAATAGGTCGGGCAAGATGGCGTCCAAGATGGCCGCTCCCACGGCGCACACGCGGCGGTGGCGGGTTTACCCGCGGGGTTCCCTCTGCACACCTTCCCGAAGTGCCCCTTCTTACCGCACTTAAAGCAGGTGGTGCCTTTCGCCGGGCACAGGTTTCTGGTGTGCTTCGGCTGCCCGCAGAAGTAGCAGTTGGGTCCCCGACGCGTCGCAGCTGTCGTAGGGCTTCTGGGGGGAGAGCGGGGCCCCGACGGTGTCGGGCTGCCGGGCGGGGAAGATGCCTTCCAAGATGGCGGCGCCCTTGGTGCACACGTGGCGGCGTGGACAGCGCGGGCTGAAGAGTAGGCGTCCGAGTTTCTCTGGGCCACATCCAGGGATCGTGCTGTGTCCGCAGCCTGTTTCAGGTCCAATCCCGTTTTTTCCAGCAGTCTCTGCCGGATGTAAGTGGAGCTGAGGCCTGTGATAAAGGCATCGCGAACAAGCTCGTCAGTGTACACTGCGGCTTTTACACCTTGGCACTTGCAGTCTTTGCCAAGCGTTTTCAGGGTGCCTAGGAACTCCTCCACCGATTCCCCAGGTCGCTGTGCGCGAGTAGCGAGCAGATGCCTAGCATACACCTCATTCGTAGGCTGCTGGTAATGCGCCTTTAAGATGTCGCAGGCGGCCGGGTACGTGTCGGCGTCTTGGATGAGGGGGTAAACCCGGTGGCTTACCCAATTCCGCAGAATTCCGAGTTTCATACTCGCAGCGTCCGTAGCATCTTTGACGGCTGCGGAATTGTCCAGGAAGAATTCCATACACATAAACCAGTGTCCGAAGCGTGCCGATGCGTCCGTCGCATGCTGGTCCAAATCCAAACGTTCGGGTTTCAAGAGTTGATCCATTGTGTTGAAAATTAAGTCAATAAAATTGATGTGCCTCAATAAATCCGAGACTCGATGTTAGCAAAACAAAACAAGGCTTTTATTGACTTAGAAGGTAACACACAGAGGAGAATGTATCTTCCATCCAGAGGTCTGCCGTACTGGATGTGCTGCAGGCTGGGCCAGCTTACATAGGAGCCAGGTATGGGCGGAGCCCTACACACAGTACAATACAATGGAAATGAAACTGAAACCAACCACAGTCACAGGCAGAGAAATACTGATGAGTGATGAATGGAATATTTCATCACACACTGGTTCTCCCTTATCTATTCAACCAGTTACATCCTCAAAAAATTCCAGTAGATTAGTCAAGCATGATTTACCTTTTGTAAATCCATGTTGACTTTGTCCGATCCTGTCATTGTTTTCCAGGTGCTCTGCTATTACATCTTTTATAATGGACTCTAGCATTTTCCCCACTACCGATGTCAGGCTTACCGGCGTGTAATTCCCCATCTTCTCTCTACCACCTTTTTTGAATAGTGGGGTAACATTAGCTACCCTCCAATCCATGGGAACTGTTCCAGCATCCATAGAATTTTGGAAGATGACCAGCAATGCATCTACAATTTCTAGGGCCACTTCCTTAAGTACCCTAGGATGTAGATTATCAGGCCCTGGGGATTTATCAGCCTTCAATCCCGTCAATTTCCCTAACACCATTTCCCTACAAATACTGATTTCATTCAGTTCCTCCCTCTCATCAGACCCTATGTTCCCCGACATCTCTGGGAGGTTATTTGTGTCCTCCTTTGTGAAGACAGAACCAAAGTATATATTTAATTGGTCTGCCATTTCTTTGTTCCCCATTATAAATTCCCCTGATTCTGACTGCAAGGGACCTACGCTTGACTTCACCAATCTTTTTCTCTTCCCATATCTCTAGGAGCTTTTACAGTCAGTTTTTATGTTCCCTGCAAGCTTACTCTGATACTCTATTTTCCCCCTCTTAAACAGATGCCATAACGCCAACATTTAGGCATCAAATCATTTTAATGCTTTCCAACAGGGATGGCATTTCATCAATACACATAAACATTCACCCAATCTGCACAGAGATCTGGAGGTTATATCCCTTGCCCGCTGGACCCACACAGCCTTGGTTTCTTTGGGAGGCCTCTTCCTCCCAGATGAGTGGAAGAGCACCTCCCTGCTAGCCCTCACCCCCTCAACCAACATTTGCAGCGCCTCATCCGAGAATCTCGGGGATGCCCTTTCCTTGGAATTGGACATAGTGGTTTCTCAGAATATGTTGCAGGTGGTGCAGCATTGGCAGAAATCCAGTAGAATGATCCAAGGCAGCAAGCAGCCCTAAAATCAGGCTGGAAAAGTGATGTCAGCAGAGGTGAGTTTCAGTCCCAAAACACTAATTGACCAAGGGCAATCCACACCTCTGAAATCAAGTGGCCAATCAGGGGAAAATCACAATTTTTTGAAACCTATCAGTGGAGGCGGGTTTCAAACCCACCCAAACCGAAACCCGCCTCCAGTGGGAAAACTGCCCCCTATTATACTATATCTCCTCTGTCATTACAGACATTCCATTTCCTGGCCCTAACTCCCACTGGGCTGATGTCCTGAGGTGCCGCTGATCCTATCAATGTATCCATCCTTGCCCTGCTCCTCCTCCTCC
This sequence comes from Somniosus microcephalus, assembly GCF_052327205.1. NCBI lineage: Eukaryota > Metazoa > Chordata > Chondrichthyes > Squaliformes > Somniosidae > Somniosus > Somniosus microcephalus. The sequence goes on along the minus strand of NC_140994.1, from coordinate 75,720,484 downwards.
TCCTTGTGCTTCTTCCCCATGTTGTTGTTGCTCCCTTTCTTCTCACCCTCCTCCTATGATCTGTTTCTATTTCATTTTTTCTGCCTTTCTCTTTCTCTCTACTTAGGTTTCAACCTTGCCTCAGTGGGAACACTCTCGTTTCTGAATCAGAAAGTCCTGGGTTTGATTCCCAGAGACTTGAGCACATAATCTAGTCTCACACCTCAATGCAGTGCTGAGGCAATGCTGCACCATTGGAGGTGCCTTCTTTCAAATAATATATTAAACTGAGGTCCAATCTGTCCTCTCAGGTAGGCCTAAAAGATCCCTAGCCACCATTTATCCCTCAAACAACATACCAAAACAGTTTTAGTAATTTCACTATGTATCGTTCTCTATCTTTCTCTCGATTTAATCAATGTTTCAGCATCTATATTTAACTTTACACACCGCTAACACAGTGGACAAGAGTTTGTCTTTATCCTCTGGGATGTTCCAACCCAATTATATCAATTCATAAGTGTTGATCCCAATGGCCTTGGTAGACCTTTGTTTGCAAAGTTCGTGTTGAGACTCTTAAAGTCGATGGGTTTCTGCTGCTGCTTTTGGTCACTGACAGCCTCTGTGTCTCACTCCGGGGTGGAGAGTCAGGTTTTGTAGGAAATAAAGCATGGTCCCTGACATTTCGTACAGTGTGTGAAAACAGCCATGTCTTAGAAAGGGGATGGAGGCATGTACATGCAGACCCCAGAAAGATCAGGAGGGTCATGGAGTAATGAAGAGAAATGCCAAGCTGATCAGTGAGCGGTATGGTAAGGCAGCAGCAGGCTGTGTCAAGGTACACAGAGAGGGACAGGCCTTTGTGAGGTAAAGTTTTTGGAGCGATTGGAAAACAAGAGAAGGCAAGTTTATGGATAAGTTTTAAGATAGGGGGCTAGATTTTCAGTTGCTAGCGCCAGCAGTTAGCGCCTTAAGAGAAGTGATTTTCGGGCGCTATGCGTGTAGCGCCCGGGCGCAACGCAGTTTGCGCCTCGCCCCAAATTAAGTTGCCCGTTAGCGCCGGCGCAAAGTTTAGCGGCCGCCTGGATGCGCGCGCAGAAAATGACGTCACATCCTCGTGCAACGCCCTTTGGCCGCCCCGAATCCAAACTTCAGTCGGACCGCCCCATTGTGCGGCTGGCGTCCAGAGCGTTTGTAAAATGGAACGCAACACACCGTGGGGAGCGCAAATTAAAGGGCACTCCTCATGCACTATAAAAGGCAGTCTGCATGTGTTGTCTGGAAGGGTCCAGTTTATTGTTGTGAACGGTGTATTTATGTCCTCCTCCTCCTCCTCCTCCTCCTCCTCCTCCTCCTCCTCCTCCTCCTCCTGTTCCCCCCCAGACTCTGCCTTTGAAAAAAACACATGCACCCTTCCCCTTTAAGAGCTCACTGGCACCAGAGTGTCTGCCATGCGCTGCGCCCGAGCTTAGGTGTTGCGCTCTGCACCGCCGGCTTAGCGCCTAAAGATAGTAGTGGAACACCTCTTTTAGCGCTCCACCAACCTCTTAGGGCGAAGCCACTGAATTTCCGGCAACGGGGCGCTACTTTGGGGCGGGCGCTAACTTCGGGCGGGCGCTAAGGTTAGCGCCCCAAAACTGTCTATACTGAAAATCTAGCCCTATATGTTTATTATGTTATTAATTATATTTTTAGCGATATATTGTACAGTGGGTGGAGAATCAGCATGGCCAATGAAAGGACTTGAACATTTTTGTTCCAGCGATTTGGTTCCTTTTGGGCTTGATTTTCCAAGCCCCAAGGAGGCGGGCATGGAGGCGGGGACAGCACGTAAAATCGGAGAAATTGGGGGAGGGTGGCAAACCCGCCCCCGTCCCGCCTCTGTGCCCTTTTGCCAGGAGGCGGGAAGATGTGCAGCTTCGGGCCCTGTCTCCTGGAGGCGGGAAAGGCTTTTAATCCTTTTAACTGCCTGTTAACAGGTAGTTAACAGGTAGAAAAAGGGATTAGTGCCATTTTACCTTCACAGGTGAAGGCTTCCCGACCTCGGAGAACCCCGCCGGGTTGGAGGAGACATGGAGGAGGTCTGCGGCAGTCGGAGGCACCTGGAAGTAAGGTGTAAAGGTGAGTGATGGGTGCAAGTGTGGAGTGGTAAGTATGCAAGGTGAGTGATAAGTATAAAAAAGTGTTCACTTACCTTTTTTTACTTCTGTAGCCTTTAGCCGTGCTGGATCAGGAGAGCGGACATCCACCTTGTCAATTTCAGGTAATGGCTGATGGACCCTCCGATCCATCAGACATCTGAAATTTACTTTTTTACAATGTTTTTTCAGTCCTCACCACAAAAACGAATCAAACTCAAGAGAATGTCAGTGTTTGACAGCTTCACAGAGCTGTCAAACGCTGTCATTTCTTCTTTCAAGAAGTCTTGACAGATAGCACGTCTGACGTTGACGTGATCTGTCAGTGACTGCTTCCCTAATTGGTTTGCTGAGCTGGGCGGGCTTAACAAGCTCAAACGGGGGGAAATCCCTCTGAATGGTCAGGTGAGGATGGAGGCGGGACATTGACACTACAAGCAGCAGTCCCGCCTCCAACTCGCCTCCATTGACAAAATCCAGCCCTTTGTGTTTTTTGATTGCCTTTCACTAAAAGACGACCACTCTTTTTTAGATAGTGATTTTTTTTAAAGTGGCAATAGATTTTGATTGGTTTTTTTGGGGGTGAAATTGAACCAAATAGCATGTCATATTGTACGAACATGTTGAGAACTTTCCCATGCCCAGCAACCACTCACACATGTCCTAGGGATCTGCACCAGATGCAATGTTTTTAATTATACAGATAGAGAAGGACGGTAATTAGTTTGAGGTGCTGCAAATGTTATTTTAATTTTCTTTTTCTATATTAGACAGCATAATAGACTATAGCCAGAGCTGCATGCAGCGACAAAAATATTGCACCAAAAATAGAAAATGCCAGTAGTTCACAGCAGGTTGATCAGCAGCTGAGAGAGAAAAAAGAGTTTAATACTTCGTTGTAACCCTTCAGCAGCAGTGGCATAATCAAGCATTTTCAGTTTCCCTTTTGCTTCGCATGTCATATAATTGATTCTGATGATAGCTGGAAATATAAAAAAACTTGTACTGCACTAGCAATGGACAAGTCAAATTTCATAGATTGCTGCACCCTAATCAGCCTATGTGTTGATGTTTCAAAAGGAAACTTTAGCCCCTTAACTTTCCTCAAATAAGGCAAACCCTTCATTCATAATGATTGGAATGCATGGCATTGCTCTGTATGGTAAAGTAAATGACTGTACCATTTCGGACCAAGTCAGATGGCACACAAATTGGAACCCACCGTTTGTCGCAACTCCATCACGACAAAATAAAAATGGAAAATGGTATGGCAAAAAAGGGAAAGAAATGATGGAATCATAGAATGATACAGCACAGAAGGAGACCATTTGGCTCATCCTGTCAATGCCGGTAGAGCTATCCAATTAGTCCCACTCTCCCGCTTTTCCCCCGTAGCCCTGTATTTTTTTTCCCCTTCAAGTATTTCTCCAATTCTCTTTTGAATGTTACTATTGAATCTGCTTCCACCACCCTTTCAAGCAGTGCGTTCCAGATCACAACAATTTGCCGTGTAAAAAAATGTTTCCTCATATCGCCTCTGGTTCTTTAGCCAATTACTTTAAACCTGTGCCCTCTGGTTACCGACCCTTCGGCAACTGGAAACAGTTTCTCCTTAATTATTCTATCAAAATCACTCATGATTTTGAACACCTCTATCACATCTCCTCTTAACCTTCTCTGCTCTAAGGAGAACAACCCCAGTTTCTCTAGTCTCTCCACATAACTGAAGTCCTTCATCCCTGGTACTATTCTCGTAAATCTCTTCTGCACCCTCTCGAAGGTCTTGACATCTTTCCTAAAGTGTGGTGCCCAGAATTGAACTAATACTCCAGCTGAGGCTTAACCAGTGTTTTATAAAGGTTTAGCATAACTTTCTTGCTTTAGTAATCTATGCCTCTATTAATAAATCCAAGAATCCCATGTGCTTTTTTAACAGCCTTCTCAACTTGTCATGCCACCTTCAAAGATTTGTGTACATACAACCCCCCCAGCTCTCTCTGTTCCTGCAGCCCCTTTAAAATTGTCAAATTTAGTTCATGTTGCCTCTCCTTATTTTTCCTACCAAAATGTATCACTTCACATTTCCCTGCAATAAATGCTGTCTGCCATGTGTCTGCCAATTTCACCAGTCTGTCCATGTCCTCCTGTAGTCTGTTACTATCCTCCTCATTATTTACTAATATTTCTGAGTACTCTGTCATCTGCAAACTTTGAAATTATGCCCTATATACCCAAGTCCAGGTCATTAATATATATCAATAAGAGCAGTGGTACTACTACCGACCCCTGTGGAACACCACTGCATACCTCCTCCCAGTCTGAAAAACAACCATTCACCACTACTCTTTATTTTCTGCACCTAGCCAATTTTGTATCCATACTGCCACTGTCCCTTTAATCCCATAGGCTTTAATTTTGCTATTATGTGGTACTTTGTCAAGCGCCTTTTGAAAGTCTATATACACAACCACAACCATACTACACTCATCAACCCGCCCCATTACTTCATCAAAGAACTCGATCAAGTTAGTCAAGCACAACTTAGCGTTAATAAATCCATGCTGACTTTAATTTATTGTCCCATACTTCTCCAAATGCCAATTAACTTTGTCCCGGAGTATTGTCTCTAAAAGTTTCCCCACCAACGACATTAGGCTGACTGTCCTAGAGTTGCCAGGTTTATCCCTCTCCCCTTTTTAAACAGTGGTGTAACATTCGTAGTACTCCAGTCCTCTGGCACCACCCCCATATCCAAGGAAGATTGGAAGTTTGTGAGTCAAGCCTCCGCAATTTCTACCCTTACTTCCCTCAGTAGCCTAGGATACATCCCATCCAAACGGGGTGACTTTTCTACTTTGAAGACTGCCAACCTTTTAAGTACTTCCTCTTTATCTATTTTTATCCTATCCAATATTGCTACTGCCTCTTCCATTGTTGCGATATTGGCAGCATCCTCTTCTCTAGTGAAGACAGATGCAAAGCACTCATTTAGTACCTCAGCCATGGCCTCTGCCTCCACAAGCACATCTCCTTTCTGGTCCCTAATTGGCCCCTTTCTTTTACTATTTATTTGTTTATAAAAGATTTTGGGTTCCCTTTTATGTTAGCCACTAATCTAGTCTCTAAGGCCGGCATTTTGCTCACCTCGGCAGGTCCGGTGCGGGGGATGTTGGTGGCGGGTCACGACCCCGCTGTATAAATGAATTTACATTGATAGGGCTTGTAAAGCTTGCCCAGTGCATTTCCCGGTCCAATTAGAGGAAGCGGGTCTGGTGACTTCATTTGATGACGCATCATCAGCCGGTTTCCTTAAAGGGATCACGGCCAACTTTCTTTTGACATTTGTGCTGGCATTGGAGTTCTGCAAACACTGACAATTACTGCACAGAGGCAGAGGGCTACACCCAGGTTCTCTGATGACACCCTCCATATGCTTATGGAGGGAGTCAGAGCACGCAGGGCGGTCTTCTTCCCTTGTGATGGGCGGAAGACACCTCCCCAGGAGACCAACACAGCCTGGTTGCACATTGCACAGGAGGGCACAAGCAGGGATGTGGTCAGGAGGATCTGGGTGCAGTTGAGCAAAACTTTTCAATGATCTCATTAGATCATGAAACAAAGCCACATTCAACCTCATTCTGCTTTGCCTCTCATCACATCCCCATCACTCTGCCTTCCCTACCCTACTCCTGCACATCCTTACACCAACTTACCTTGCACCTCCACCTATCCCTCTCTATCGACATTACCACATCCCCATCTCACTAGCCACCCCTCACACTCACCCTCATCCTAGTGCAATCATACCAACTAACAACACACAAGGGTAGCCACTTGGGTGTTTTATGCATTGTTTATGTAAAGTTTCTGTTAATGTGCTGTCAAACATTGAAATCTTTCTTGGACAGATTTGTGTGCACCTTTGGAAGTTGCAGTGAATTGTGAAACATAGCGGTACCCCCTGCAATGGTGACGAGTGTGAAAGAAATGTCTTGGTCACTGTAGGGATGCTTTATGGTGTTGGTGTGGGGTGTTGCCAATCTGGCGCATCATGTGGCAGCCAGGGTGTACAGCGTCAAGTGAAGAAAATCTGGCCATGATGAGGCCATCACTGGCTTCCCCGGCAGCAATGTGCTCGGGTGCTGATGCCCTCTGTCCTGTGCAGCACCAGCTGATTGCGGAGAAGGTTGGTGTTGTTGGTGCTGCTGGTGTGCCTGGTGCTGCTGGTTTTGGGGCTGATCGTGGTGGGACTCTGAGGTCCAAGGTGAGAAAATATAAACAGCACCCATGCTGATGGAATAGCTGGCAGGTGAAGTACAGATGACAGAAGCGATCTGTCAATGGTGAGAAAGGTAATGAGGTGAGACTGGGTAGAGACTTGTGGAAAGACTTGCAGCATGCTGAATCTGTTGTGGAAATGCAGTGAGGAACAGCTTGTTGCTGAGGAAAGTGATCTCAGTCAGGTGGGAGCTTTCACTGTACATTTGAAGCCGTCAATTAATCAGCTGGAGCAGTGGCCACTGAACTCCCACCTCAGCTTGACAGACGTGGTCACCGAACAGCGTGGTTCCCGTGGCCATGAAGTTAAAATGAAAAAGTAAGGTAAATAATGCAGTTAAGAGTCTGGTAAGCACATTATAATTAGTTTAATTGGGTCACCCGCCGCTGCCTGTCGGGTCTGCTCAGCGCTGACAGACCTGACATTGGGAAAGGCACGTTGTGGCGGGTTGACAGTGGATTCCCAATGCGCTGTCAAAAAAAACACTTTCCCACCCGACCCGCCAACAATCCTGCCCGCTGACACCCCGGAAAATTCCAGCCATAGTCTCTCTTTGTCCCTCTTGTTCCCTTTTTTAGATCTCCTCTGTACTTTCTATATTCAGCTTAGTTCTCTACTGTATTATGAACCATACATGTGTCATAGCCTCCTTTTTCTGTCTCATTTTAAGCTCTATGGGCGCGAAATTCAGTTACGCCCCTTTTGGGGGCGTTAACCGAGCCAAGGCCGAACATTTTGTGCCTGGCGCAGAAGTACCGCCCCGGTCGCTAATTTCGGCTTAACACCCCACACAGGTAGTGGAGCGCAATGTTGGGCACTCCACTCCCTGGTGGGGCGGTAACCGAGGCGATGTTGGGGCGCGATCGGCAGCGTCCGCGGAGTGCTGCCGCGTTTCAACATCCCTCCCCTTTAATTAAAGGGGAGGGCCGCTGCGCCCTCTGCAGGGCCTCCGATGGCCCATACTAGGCCACCAGGTGACGTGGTGCCACGGCCGCAGCCTGGCACCGAGATGCGGTGACATCGCCCGCTGCAGCCTCGCGGGGCGCAGCCGAATTTCTGCCACGGGGTGGTAAGTGGCCATGGCGGGGTGCTATGGGTTTGCGGCGCATGGTGATGACATCACCGCTGGCGGTGCAGCAGATGGGGTGCTACCAGCGAGGGTGCGCCGCTATTGAGTAGCGCTTTCCCCCCCCCCCCCCCCCAGGCCGATAAGCCCTTTGTGCCCTGTTAGCGTTAGCCCAGAGGAGTTAACAACAGGCGCAAAGGAGCCAAATTTCTAGTCCTTTATCTTTAGTCATCCAGGGAGCTCTAGCTTTGGATGCCCTTCCTTTCCCCCTCATGGGAATGTGCCTTCTCTGTACCAGAGCCATCTCCTCTTTGAAGGCTGCCCATTGTTCAATTACTGTTTTGCATACCAATTTTTGATTCCAATCCAACTGGGCCAGATCCCTGTTTCTATATATGATGAAGAATAAATACATTACAGGTTTGCTGAAGCAGTGAAATATCTCCAGGTTCAGATATATGGTTTATAGTTTGCAATGTGTAACACCCGTCAGACATATTCCCATTCAGATTGTGTATTATCAGAAAGTGTTTGGTGCTAAACATTTGTCATTTGATGTCGGTATGGATTGTTAATATTGTGATTTCTTTTCCCCTTTTCTTTTTGTAGTTGACACCAGTTGGGACGACCATTTTTACTGGCTTCTCTGGAAGAAATGGAGCAACTGACATAGATGATGGTCCTAATGGACAGATCGAATATGTTATTCAGCGCAATCCAAATGATCCAGTATGTATCACATAGTGGGTTTCACAGATCACAGAAAATCACAGAAACCCCACAGTGCAGATAGAGGCCATTTCAGCCCATCGAGCCTGCACCGACACATATCCCACCCTATCCCCGTAACCCCGCGTATTTAATCCCCCTAACACTAAGGGTCAATTTATCATAGCCAATCAACCTAACCCGCACATCTTTGGACTGTGGGAGGAAACCGGAGCACCCGGAGAAAACCCACGCAAACACGGGGAGAATGTGCAAACTCCACACAGACAGTCGCCCAAGGGCGGATTCGAACCCGGGTCCCTGGCGCTGTGAGGCAACAGTGCTAACCACTATGCCACCGTGCTGTTTATTTTCTTTCTCTCAACATCTGCTAGCAGGTGCAGTTAAATATCTGGCAGAAAACTGCACAACAAAAATTTGGTCCAAATTTGCATGAATCCTGGACTTAGCTCGAGTTTCCTGTGGTTTTGTTTGGGGGCAGAACCTATGCTCACCCTAAACAAGGCCATTGATGGAAAGGGGGTAGTGTTGAGGGTGGGGTTTCCTTACAGGGGGAATTCCTGCATCCTCAGCCTTGCAGAGACCTGGTGTAAGTTTGGGTGTACTGATTAAGAAGAAGCGTAATGGCCTCCTAATAGTCGAAGTGAATATCACCTGGTGGTGAAGGGGCGAGATGGGTCCAGAGCAGGTTAATGATCTGCAACCCGGAAGAGGAGGTAAGAGGGTACAGGGCCACAGGTTGGCATTTCCAGGAGGGGAGGGGTGACAGCCAGCGCCTCCACCTCCAGCCACCATCGCTGCAATTTACGGCCTCCTGGAGCAGTGGGCAACTCGCATTGTAGTATGCTGCCCTACTGGCACGGGCACCCACCAACACCATGCAAATAAGGTGGTCTTCTCGTTGACCACATACTCTGGTGGGGTCAGTGGTAGAGGTCACCCATGGTGACAATACTGCCATAACATTATAAACCTTTATAAATCACTGGTTAGGCCTCAGCTAGAGTCTTGTGTCCAATTCTGGGCATCACACTATAGGAAGGAGGTGAATGCCTTGGAGAGGGTTCAGAGGAGATTTACTAGAATGGTACCAGGGATGAGGGACTTCAGTTATGTGGAGAAGCTGGGATTGTTCACCTTAGAGCGGAGAAGGTTAAGGGGAGATTTAATAGAGGCGTTCAAAATTACGAGTGGTTTTAATGGAGTAGATGGGGAGCAACTGTTTCCACTGGCAGGAGGGTCAATAGCCAGAGGACACAGATTTAAGATAATTGGCAGAAGAACCAAGGGGGAGATGAGGAGACATTTGTTTACGCAGCGAGTTGTTATGATCTGGAACGCACTGCTTAAAAAGGTGGTGGAAGAAGATTCCATAGTAACTTTCAAAAAGGAATTTGATAAATAGTTTAAAAGGAAAAAATTGCAGGACTATGGAAAAAGAGCAGAGGAGTTGGACTAATTGAATAGCTCTTTCAAAGAGCTGGCACAGGTATGATGGGCCAAATGGCTTCCTTCTGTGCTGCAACATTCTATGGTAATTGCTGGGATCGCATCGCTGAATAATTTCGGCCGATTTTATTTACGATTTCTACCTACCAGAAGAGAATCTAAAGCCGGAGCTCGATACTAGTACCACCACTTGCTGATTTTCATCTGGAATTTCCTCGGCGATATCTTCCCAATCGACTGCCTTAACTTTGGCAGAAGCCTTGGATGGATAGATAAACGTGGTTTCTGCCGATCTTGCACCAAAGTTACAGCGGCCGGTCGCCAGAAACCCCAAGAAAATCCCGGTGATTCTCTTTGAACATTTGCCAGGCTCTGTTTAAGTTTTCATGATTTAAATTTTTTCATAAGCTGATTTTTTTAATGTAACTCCAGGAAATTAAATTCTTGGTGAAGAACCAGCATTGCAGACTTATAACCTGGCTGGTGCCTCTTTATTTTCAGAATGTAAATAGAAATGTGCTTTTAACATTTTGTTGTTTGTATTTGTTTTAAGTACCAACACCAGATATATAATTTTTTTAAACTGGCTGCAGGTTGTTTCAAATTAGTTAATTTTCTAATGCTGTGAGCAGCATTTCTTTTTAAATAGAAACAAATAAAACATAAGGCCTCCAGACTTTACAATGTGACCTGTTAATCAACCTTGGTTTTAAATATCAATCTTTATTATTAAGCAGCTGGCTGGTTAAATGTGATAAATGCCTTGTTTTCACCATGTAGCTTTCAGTCGAGACTGTTGAGCCATGCCAAAAGATGATGGGCGAGAAATTCAGTGCCTTAGCGTCTCCCATTATCGCCTCCGGGGGGCGACAACAGGGCACTAAGGTCTTAACGCCCGGGCGTGGCGATGTTACCGCCACCCGCGAAATTCACCTGCCAATTTGCGGCGGCGGTAACCCCGATTGCCATGCTCACCTGTGGCCAGAGATTGTGACGTCATCCGGCCGCACATCGCCCCGGTAGCGCCCCAGACCTGAAATTCATTTCCGCCCCCTGAAGCATTGCCGGAGCTTGAGGGGATGTGCATCGGGAGGCCGGCCGCTTCGGGGGCGATGCTTAAAGGCGAGGTGGCTGAGGTAAGTAAAAAAAAACTTACCTTTTTTGATCCTTTTTTATGCGGGTTCCTGCCCGCAATCGATCAGCCCGGCACTCACTCAGATCACGCAGGTTCACTGCTCCCTTGGTGGTCCAGGTAGGTGCCCTTTCTTTTGCTGAGCCTGCAGCGATGGCCCCTTCCTTTTAAGGGAGGGTAGGAGCTTTTGAACACGGCAATGCTGCACGGTCCAGTGTGCAGCGTTGCAGAACTCACCGCCCCGCCTGCTGCTGATAGCGCTCCAAGAGGGAAGTAGAGCGCTTGATTTAACACTCCACCTCCCTCTTGGAGCGAGAAAACCTAATTATTTAAAAGTTAGAAAAACATAGCGCCTGGTGCTAATTTTCAAAATTTTAAAAGGTATCGTGCCAAACACCCCCGATGAACAAGATACTATTGACACCGTGTTGATAGAATGTTGTATTTTAGAGTTAATTAAATCACTAATAAAGTGATAGTAATAAAAAAACTATTTTAAGTATATGATGGTATGAAGCAATGGAATCATATTTTGTGAAATGTCAAGGTACAATATATTGAACTAATTTGTTGTTGGTGCAGCTGAATAACATTTGACAGGAGCAAAATGAAAACTTGAACCCGTTTCTTTGTGTTCATAGGAATCCAGTCGGACGTTTGACATTCCACTCACATTGTCAGGAGCTGTGGTTTTAAGGAGAAGGCTGAATTATGAAGAAAAAACACGTTACTATGTCATTGTTCAAGCCAATGTAAGACATTTATTTGAAGAATTGCAATCGCTCTCTTTATACAGTACTTGCATTTTAACAATTGTATACTGTCCAGTGGATTGGACATTTGATGAGAGCAGCACTCAGAAATGTGGTATAACTTTCTTGTGCAGTTTAATTGATGTTGTCAGACTAACCAATGTTAAATTATTGCCTAAAAGCATTAGAATCACTCGCAGCTTTTAGCAAACATGCTTTGACATGTAATTGCAAAGCAGTGATAGCTGTTTTCTTCTACCAGTCAATGCAATTTCCGTTAGCAGAAAATAAGTACAGCAGTAAGTAGAATCCTTAAAGTAAAGTACATATTATTTTCCTGGAACCATTTTAACTGGCACATTTATTTGAGAATAATTGTGCTTTGAAATCTAGTTCATGTATATGGCTTACATTTTACAGATTTCAAAAACAACTTTTGGAACAACATAATTTTTTGTGTCAATGTGAGCCAGAGTTTATCATTCCTCAACTTAGACAAAGATGTCTCCTGAAAATAAAATTGAGTTTAAAATGTATAATTCATATAATTTGATGTGTTTATCTCTGTCAAAAATAATTTAACTTCTCTCGTGGTATTACTTATGGGTCCCTGGATGAGGCTAGGTTGTATTCTTCCGTTGTTCGATACCCTGCTCTCCTGACTGTTTGCCCAGACCTGTCGCTGTGTCCATCCCCACTCTCTTATTGTGCCTCATGATCTTCATTATGTGTATACTTTGTCCCTGCTTATAACGTGCTTGTTGCTTCTCTCTTATTGGGCTGAAATTTAATGGGGAAGGCAAGTTGGGAGCGAGGGGGTCTCCGAAGTGGTCGGAAAACCAGGGAGAACGGGTTTGTCGCAGGCCCTGCCTAATTTAACGGAGATATTGGAGGCCTCGGGGGGGGGGGAATCGGAGGCCTGGTGGCGGGGAGCTCGGAGACCTGGGGAGGGAGATCGGAGACGTGTGGCGGGGCGGGGGGGGGGAATTGGAGGCCTGTGGCGGGGGGGGGTGGTATCAGAGGCCTGGTGGCGGGGAGCTCGGAGACCTGGGGAGGGAGATCGGAGGCCGGGGGTGGGGGGGCGGGAATCGGAGGCCTTGTAGCAGGGAGCTCGGAGACCTGGGGAGGGAGATTGGAGACCTGGGGAGGGAGATCGGAGACCTGGGGAGGGAGATCGGAGGCCTGTTGCGGAGAGCTCGGAGACCTGGGGAGGGAGATCGGAGACCTGGGGAGGGAGATCGGAGGCCTGTGGCGGAGAGCTCGGAGACCTGGGGAGGGAGATCAGACACCTGGGGAGGGAGATCGGAGGCCTGTGGCGGGGGCGGGGGGGAATCGGAGGCCAGTGGTGGGGAGCTCGGAGACCTGGGGAGAGAGATCAGAGGCCGGGGGTGGGGGTGAATCAGAGGCCTGAGGGCGGGGAGCTCGGAGACCTGGGGAAGGAGATCGGAGACCTGTGGCGGGGGATGGGGGGGGAATCGGAGGTCTGGTGGCGGGGAGCTCAGAGACCTGGGGAGAGAGATCGGAGGCCGGGGCTGGGGGTGAATCAGAGGCCTGAGGGCGGGGAGCTCGGAGACCTGGGGAAGGAGATCGGAGACCTGTGGCGGGGGATGGGGGGGGAATCGGAGGCCTGAGGGCGGGGAGCTCAGAGACCTGGGGAGAGAGATCGGAGGCCGGAGGTGGGGGTGAATCGGAGGCCTGAGGGCGGGGAGCTCGGAGACCTGGGGAGGGAGATCGGAGACCTGTGGCGGGGGATGGGGGGGGAATCGGAGGCCTGTGGTGGGGAGCTCGGAGACCTGGGGAGGGAGATTGGAGGCCGGGGGTGGGGGTGAATCAGAGGCCTGAGGGCGGGGAGCTCGGAGACCTGGGGAGGGAGATCGGAGGCCTGTGGCGGGGGGGGGGGGTGAATCGGAGGCCTGGTGGCGGGGAGCTCAGAGACCTGGGGAGAGAGATCGGAGGCCGGGGGTGGGGGTGAATCAGAGGCCTGAGGGCGGGGAGCTCGGAGACCTGGGGAAGGAGATCGGAGACCTGTGGCGGGGGATGGGGGGGGAATCGGAGGCCTGAGGGCGGGGAGCTCAGAGACCTGGGGAGAGAGATCGGAGGCCGGGGGTGGGGGTGAATCGGAGGCCTGGTGGCGGGGAGCTTGGAGACCTGGGGAGGGAGATCGGAGACCTGTGGCGGGGGATGGGGGGGGAATCGGAGGCCTGAGGGCGGGGAGCTCGGAGACCTGGGGAGGGAGATCGGAGACCTGTGGCGGGGGATGGGGGGGGGAATCGGAGGCCTGTGGTGGGGAGCTCGGAGACCTGGGGAGGGAGATTGGAGGCCGGGGGTGGGGGTGAATCAGAGGCCTGGTGGCGGGGAGCTCGGGGACCTGGGGAGGGAGATTGGAGGCCGGGGGTGGGGGTGAATCGGAGGCCTGGTGGCGGGGAGCTTGGAGACCTGGCCGGGGGGGGGAGATCAGAGGCCTGCGGAGGAGGGCGGGGAGGAATCAGAGGCCTGGTAGCAGGGAGCTCGGAGGCCTGGGGGGGGAAGATCGGAGCCCGGGGGGGGAGATCGGAGGCCGGTGGGGGAAATCGGAAGCCTTGGGAGAGGGGGGGAGATTCGGAGGTTTGCGGGCGGATCGGAGGCCTTGTGGGGTGGGGTCTCTGATGGCGGGTGGTGTGTTAGGCAGGGACCCTGGATCCAGGGGGTAGGTGTAAAGGCACTTACCTCCTGAGCCCAGCAGTCCTCGCCTTGCATTAGCTGGCAAGTTTCACGAGGCCTACGAAACCCGACCAGCTAAAGTTCAATTCAAAATGGAGGTTAAAGCAGAGGCTCCCAGCCTCATTATAATATTTAAATAGACGACCCGCCTCCTGGCAGCGGGTTGGCTGCCCGCCCCGCCTCCGTTAAAACTGGACATGGGTGGGTTGGAGGCGGGATCAGGTCGGGATTCAGATTCTTAACACTTTAATTTCCCACACTGCCCCAACCCTCCCTTTTTTTAGGTTAAAATCCCCCCCCCACACCATTGTCTCTGCTGCACAGGCTTTGCTCATTCACTTCCTTGCTAAAGTGGCTGGAGACTTGATCCACACTGCATTTTTGCACACCACCTATCGCTTGTAGCGACCTAGTTTCTGAGTGAAGCCAGTGTTGACGACTGAGTTTAATTATTTATTATAGGCAATCCCATGTGTGTTTGCCAGAATCTGGAGGTCAAATACATATCCACAATATATAATAGAAAATATATATAAACTATATTTGGTATTACAGGAGCATTGTACAATGTTGATGTCCTGTTGTGTTACCCATACAGAGAAATTAGAAAAAAAATCTTCCTTTTCTTGGCTCCCACTCTTTCTTTATGTCACTGTGACTTGAGAGTGGCTAGGGAGCTTGCAAGACTTTAACACCAGAAACCTAGAGGCAGTGTTGAAATAAATAAATGAAGTCTGGAGTTTATGTATGTCATAGGAACAAAGAAACATAGTAACAGGAGGAGGCCATTCAGCCCCTCAAGCCTGTTCCGCCATTCAATGAGATCGTGGCTGATCTGTGACCTAACTCCATATACCCGCCGCCTCTGCCCTTATTACCTTTGATTAACAAAAATGTATCAATCTCCGATTTAAAATTTACAATTGACCTAGCATCAACTGCCTTTTGCGGGACAGAGTTTCAAACTTCTACCACCCTTTCTGTGTAGAAGTGTTTCCTAATTTCACTCCTGGAAGGTTTGGCTCTAATTTTTAGGCTATGCCCCCCCCCGCCACCCGCAGTCCTATACTCCTCAACCAGTGGAAATAGTTTCTCTCTATCTACCCTATCACTTTCCCTTAATATCTTGAAAACTTTGATCAAATCACTGATTAACCTTCTAAATTCCAGAGAAGGAAATTTTCCTTCTGGTGACTATTTACTTTAAAACCAAGAAAGCTCACCAGATTAATATTTTTAAAAGTAATAGTTATTTATTGCAGGCACGCACACCCATTTCCAACCACTGCCTTTACATTTATGAGACATGTCCCAAAAGATTGTCCAAATTGTAGCCATGCCTGCAGGCTAAGCAGTGACTGCTAGTTCATTCTTTTTCTTTCTTTCTCCCTTTCTCTCTTTCTTTCTTTTTTTCTTTCTTTTTTCTTTCTCTCTTTCTTTCTCTGTTTCTCCTTTCTTTCTTTCTCCTTTCTTTCTTTCTCTCTTTCTTTTTCCATCTTTCTCTCTTTCTCCTTTCTTTCTCTCTTTCTCCATCTTTCTTGCTTTTTCCTTTCTTTCTTTCTTTCTCCCTTTCTTTCTCCATCTCTCCTTTTTATTTCTTGCAACAGCGGAGAGTTACATTTTGCCAGCATAAAAATGGCAATCTCTTAATTGTTGCAGACTGAAAACAAATCAAGCATGTTGGGCTGAATGGCCTCCTTCTGTGGCGTATGGTTCTATAACATGGAGGATGCTCAGAGGCATATCAACAAGAAATCCAAACATTGGGAATCTAATAGTGCCCCAGCCCCAGGTCCTACAGATGGGGTAGGCTTGTGCGGAGGAAGGCTTTCTAAGCCAGAATAGGTTTATGACTAAGTTTAATTATTTATTTGATAATTATTTCTTTTATATGTTTGTGCTATAGTTTGCAGTGATGAGCATATAGGGGTATAGTTTCCGCTCGGTTGTGCTGTTTTTTTCAGAACATTTCGCCCGAGATCGGCGTAAGTTCGTGGAATTTTAAGCGCAAATTACATCCAGCGCAAATCAAGTTTCTGCGATCTTTTGCGCTGGTCAAAAAACATCGCACTAAAAGCCGGCCTTGCCCACAAAACTGGCCATGCCCCCAGATCGAATTAATCCCCTTTGCAAATTTCCACAAATTGTGCTCGTTTGCGGGCCTCCGAGAAGGCTTTAAAAATTAAGCTGGTTCTTTTGAGACACTAAGAGGGACGTTTTAAAAGCTTTTGAATGTTTTCTTTTCAAATTACTAAGAAACTGACCACTATACCCCAATATAACTAGAAAATGGTTCTGTATATTTTTAAAAAGTAATTTTCAATCAATTAAAATCGGGTTACTCACAGATGGTGGACTGACACTCTGATTAAAAACGCTTATTTTTTGTCATAAACCCATTTTCAGCTGTATTAATCAAACTGCCCCAAGTTAGCACTCTTAAATACATCAAGGAATATTTTTTAAAGCAAATTTTTTTTTAAACAAAATTATATTCCAAAACGCTGAGCTGGTTCAGGGCGGATTTTATGTTCAGAGATATGCAAATGAGTTTACTTGAGGGGAAAAAAGCTCTTCTCAAAACTAGCACAATTTTGGGTGCAATTTGCACCCAGATCGCCGATTACGCCCAAAGTAGAAACTACTGTTGTAAAGTCTGTGGGTTATATGGTGAATTAATACACAGACTACAAGAGTAACTTTAACAGGACTTTACTATTCGAAGGTCAGGGCGAATCTGCCCAATAAATCCTTACACAGCACTTATATACCGGTGTGGTCACTCCCGGTATTACAGTATACAGCAGCCAAGATAAAGTAGTGCAACACCTAAAATAGTTCTCTTAAAGGTGGACGGTTACATACAATAGTTCTCTTAAAGGTAGAACGGTTACATACACTACAATCCTCCCTTTTTAGCTTACAACATACTTATTCCCCATTAAACATAACATATATCCAACTTCATGTAAAAACAGTTCACAGATGTAGTCTCTGCGGAAACAGTTCACAGATTCAGTCTCTGCGGGAAACAGTTCACAGATTCAGTCTCTGCGGAAAACAGTTCACAGATTCAGTCTCGGTGTAGTCGGTTCACGTTGCTGGAGTGACTCATCCAATAGTCCTTCACTGGACTTAACAGCTTGAACTTCCGTCACTTCTGAACCAGCATTGTTGACTTCTAAAAGCTTGAGTACCTTGGGAAGTTTTTCTACTTCCAAACTGATTTGGCTCCGTACGGAGAGACCACATGTGTGACCTGGTAGAGGTGATAATGGTTCAGATGGTCATCATCTTCTGCTTCGTCTTTTCCTTTTCTGCTTCTTGGAGACTCTCTGGGCTCCACTGTCAGCTGTCAGCTGCATGCACCGTTCCTCCTTCTCGTCCTCCTTTTTCCGTAGTAGCACCACCATCTCCCGATGTTCCTTAGACTTTAGGTGATTCTTCATGGTTTCTGCACTTTGGGAGTTTTCATCACAAGCTGGGCAGAGCAGGTCATCGTAATATTCGGTGTCGTCCAACAGGTCATGGTAATATTCGGTGTCGTCCTGAGCTAGGCCAGCGAGAGGGTCTTCTATTCCCTCCATACCCAGCTGGACGTTAGCCAGCTTTTGTTCCAAATCCAGACATCTTTCCTGAAGAGACTTCTTCATGCGTTCAGTTTCATCCAGCTTTTTCTGGGCTTCCTGCAAGTCTTTTACTACTGACCTCATTCGGGATTTCAATACTTCAACTTCATTGGGAGATTGATTGATTATATTATTCAATCCCTCTACTGGAGCAGCTGTTTCAGCATTCTGTTGTTCAACATTGACGTGAATCAGCGTACTTTTGGCATCCAAGGTTTGCTCTGCTGCCATCTTCTCAGTCTGTGTTGCAACCTCAGCTATTCCAATAACTTTTGGGAGCTCCAAACCCCTCTCCTTTGAAGATTTAGACTCATGTCCAAATTGTTCCCATTTCAGAGTCTTGTCCCTCAGCATATGAAGGAGTTGGCTGACTGTTGACTCTTCTGACCTCATCCGTTTCCCAGTAGCTGCAGGGCTGTTTATAACCTTGCCCTGGGGCTCCTTTGCTGTTTCTACTTCGCCATCATCCGCAGCCTCCACCATTCGAATTTCCACAAATGAATCATCCGGTGATGCTGCACCCAACTTCAGTAGGAGCTCGGAATTCATGGCGACCAACTCAGCCTTTTCTGCCTGCAATCTGCTAACAAGCGCCTTCAGTTGCTGAACATCTTGCTCCACCAGATTAGAGCACGCACCTTCAGAAACCGAATCAGCTTTGATTCGTTTGGCCTCCTTGCGCAGACGGTTTGTGTGCTCCTGCTCCCTTTTCTCCCTCAGCTGTTTCTGTTGTCTTTCCAGATTCTCCCACTCTGTGTCAAAGAACGTTTTCATTGCTTTTATCTCTTGCTCGAGACGGCAACTCAATTGTTCTAATTGCTGTTGTAATTTGAAATGGAGTTGAGTTCGAGCCCGGTGTTCCTCAGACTTGTGCATGTCTGTAAACTGGACAGACTCAGAATTCTCTGCCAAACTATGTTGTTGTTGTTCAGTGGAATTCTGTTCTGAAACTTTGTTCTCCTTTGAAGCATCAGTATTTATGCACTCCTTCATTTTTCCAACCTTTGTCAGCAAGTCCATTTTAGACTTGTCTTTCGCACCTGGGCTGGTCTTATCGTCATCCATTTCAGAGTCTGAGCTGATTGTCTTCACCGAGTTCTCACTCGTTATTGCTTTTAGGTAGTGCCATTCCATGTTTATTTCCCTGATCCACTCCCGTCCCAGAAGTGGTGGACCTCCCTCAGGTAGTACATATAAGTCCATTCCTTGGTGTTCTTTGCCCCTGTCTCTCACCTTGACTTGTATCTTTCCCATGGGGTATACTTTATGCCCCGTGTATGTCTGCAATACGATCTTGGTATCTCTCAAGGGTATATGTGAGAATAGCCGGTTGTAATCCCTTCGATTTATGACTGATAGGGCTGATCCTGTGTCCAATTCCATTTTCACTTGGACTCCGGCTACTTTTAGTGTGACCCAGATAGTTTGTAGGTCAGCTTCCTTACTCACATTGTGAATTCTCAGACTACCCAGTTCCTGGCCGTTCGGGTCTGAATCCGAATTCTGTTCATCTGAACTCTTCTCAGCCACCTTGTGTACCTTGCTGTACTTCTCCTGCGGTGACTTTTTTCTGTTGTTGGTCTTCTTTCCTGACCGGCATACTTTAGCGATGTGACCAAGCTTGCCACATTTTCTACATTCCTGGTTTTTAAACCAGCATTGGTTCTGGTCGTGTGTTGTCTTCCCACAACGATAACATTTTGTTGTACCCGAAGTCATTTGATCCACGCTGAGTACCGCTGCCTTCAGCTGCATTTCCGCAGTGCCTCTCGTGGCTGCTTTGTGTGATGCTGCAATAAGGACAGCCTTGTCAAGTGTAAGATCGTTCTCTTCGAGCAGTCGCTTTTGTGTTCCTTCCTTCGACAACCCGCACACGAACTTGTCTCTCAATGCCTCTGTCAGATTTTCCCCAAACTGGCAGTATTTCGCTAGTCTACGCAGTTCGACCAAGTATTCCGCGTTGCTTTCCTCTTTCCGTTGCGTTCTCGCATAAAATTTGAATCGTTCCGCCAACATCAGCGGTGTGGGGTTCAAATGATCCTTCAGGACAGCAACAATATCAGCGAAAGCCTGATCCGCCGGTTTAGCTGGTGATAGAAGATGCTTCAATAGCCCGTATGTCTTCGCCCCCATTGCGTTTAATAAGGTGAGAGCTTTATCATCATCTGCTATTTTATTGGCCTCACAATATATCTCGATGCGTTCTACGTACGTGGCCCAATCTTCCACCTTGGAATCGAAGTTGTTGATGTTACCATGCTTAGGCATCTTCACTATCTTTTTGAGAAACC
Source organism: Somniosus microcephalus (assembly GCF_052327205.1). NCBI lineage: Eukaryota > Metazoa > Chordata > Chondrichthyes > Squaliformes > Somniosidae > Somniosus > Somniosus microcephalus. The sequence goes on along the minus strand of NC_140994.1, from coordinate 75,700,340 downwards.
ACAACGAATTTGTTCGTTACTTTTTTTTTTCCAAAAATGGCGGTTTCCCGCGCTTGGGGAGGGGTAAGCTTTCCTTCGGGCGACGACCGCTGGCTTTCGGAGTTCGCAGCCTGCGCGCCGGCTTCAGTGCGTTCCTTGTTCCCTTTTCTCGGCCGACAACCGGCGCTGGGGACAACCCGTTGGCGGCAAACAGTTCCAGCCGCTGGGCGGAATCTTGCTCGGTCTCCCTCGCTCGGTCCCGTTCCCCCTTCACTCGGGCTCTGTCTCTCCCTCAGCGGCTTCCAATCGCGCCTCCCAGCCCTCTCGCAATCCGGTCCTTTCCTCCCCCGGCTGCGGCTGAGTTCTCCGCGGTTTTATTTATTTTTATATCTTCCCGCGCCTTACGATCCCGGTCGCAGCGCCTCGTGGCCTCGGTAGCTGCCCGGCCTTTTTCGCCGGTCGCGGTCTAGCTGTCTCACGACGCTGTTGCGCCTCCCAGCCTGCTTGTAGCCCGGTCTCTCACACCAGCTGCGTTCCCGCTTGTAGCCCGGTCTCTCACACCGGCTGCGTTCCCGCTTGTACCGCGGCTTCCATGCCCTACGCTGCCCCAGTCTCAGTGCCTCTGGGCCCGACTTCTGTCCGGCTCCTTTCCCCCGACCGTGGTCGAGTTCACCGCCCTTATCCTCCGTTTCTTTTTATTTTCCCCCTACTCACAGTCAACGTGGCCGACTTGCTTCTCTTGGCTGGTCGGCTCACTCACCGCCGTGGCAGAAGGGACAATAACAGCCTGTTGCTGATGGAAGGCTTCGTGTCTGAATCCTTCCTTCTTCCTTGCTCTGCAGACTCGAGTCTTCTCTCAGCCGAACGACGAGGGCGGGTGCCTCTTCTCGACGCTCGTTAACTGCTTCGGGTGTGTCGCTGCCGCAGGGTAAGATCGAACCCGTCGCCACTGTAAAGTCTGTGGGTTATATGGTGAATTAATACACAGACTACAAGAGTAACTTTAACAGGACTTTACTATTCGAAGGTCAGGGCGAATCTGCCCAATAAATCCTTACACAGCACTTATATACCGGTGTGGTCACTCCCGGTATTACAGTATACAGCAGCCAAGATAAAGTAGTGCAACACCTAAAATAGTTCTCTTAAAGGTGGACGGTTACATACAATTGTTCTCTTAAAGGTAGAACGGTTACATACACTACAACTGTAATATGTCATGCAACACAAAGAAAAGATAGAAAATTAATCTGTGTAGCTCATCTGCACAGTATTTAATCAAAATAGATCAGCGTGAAGAACAGGCAATGCATGACTGTTCTTCAAAGTAAGATATACATAAATATTAAAAATCTTACATCTGCATGCATTTCTTGTATCAGCTTATTCTACTATAAATTCCTCTGTGCGCACTTCCAATGGAAGCTGCCTCTGTAAACGTTTAATTATGCTCTCCCTAGTTGTGACTCTGTAGTGCCTCCGTTTTATGTCTCCTAGCCCCTGAGCCCGTACTGCAGAGAAATGGCTACGCGCCAACCAACTCTATTTCTTTGCTTCCCAAGCCACTGTATGTTTTGCTATTTAAATGAAAATAATATCAAATTAAAGTATTAAATAAAAGTAAAGACAGATTGGAGACTGAATTACACCCTCATCCTCTAACGACCTTTTATCTGAAGAATACACTCAGTCGTCACTCCCCATGTGCAGTGACATGGGAGAGGGAAATCGACTTCTGTATCAGAAAGACAAAGGGGACAAAATTCGGTTGCTTCCATTAGTGCCACAATGTAACGTCGCGATATTGAACTGGAACGCCCCAAGAGGGAGGGGGAGCATTTCCAGTAGCACCCCGCCTCCTGCTTGGGGCGCTACCATTCAATTTTGGGCGGGGGCGCTAACTTTATCGGGGCGCTAAAAGTAGCGCCCCAGCGAAGTTAGCGCCCCAAAGGGGGTGCAACCCAATTTTTCCCCAAAGACCTGTTGTAGCAAAAGATTAGATTTTGTGCCAGAGTTCTCAAACCTGTGCACTGCCCTGACAAAGTGAGGCTGTGCTAGGTGTGAGGCTGTCAGGGGATCTTTATGTGGGACATGAGTGGGCTTGGGCTGCAGTGGTCCGCTCATAGCTTACATAGAAATTACAACAGAGAAATAGGCCGGTTGGTCCAACCAGTTCATGTTGGTGTTTATGCTCCACACAAGTAAGCCCACGGTGCCCACCCTGTTCCTGTACCTCTTAATTCCACTTTCCCTCCACAAATTCTAATCTATTCTTAAATGTTGACATGGTCTCATCTTCAGTCGCTGTCTCTGGTTGTGCATTTCAAAACCTTACAATCCTCTGCGTAAAAATGTTTCTCCTACTGTCTGTCCTAAAGGTGTATATAGGTGCTGTGAATGGGTCTATCTGTCTGAGGCTTGGGTACTTTCCTGGATCTGCAGTTGTGCATGTGTTTGTGGGGTTAGTGGACCCAGATTGCTTGTTTGCTCTAGTGGCTGGGTGGGATAGAGGAGAAATTCATAAAGACAGGAAATAGATGTGTATTAGAATCTTAGAATCATAGAATGGTTACAGCACAGGAGGCCATTCGGCCCGTTGAGCCCGTGCCGGCTCTCTGCAAGAGCACTCCAGCTAGTCTCACTATCCCACCCTTTCCCCGTAGCCCTGCAATTTTTTTTTCCTTCAGGCACTTATCAAATTCCCTTTTGACAGCCACGATTGAATCTGCCTCCATCACCCTTTCAGGAAGTGCATTCCAGATCATAACCACTTGCTGCGTAAAAAAGATTTTCCTCATGTCACCTTTGGCTCTTCTGCCAATCACCTTAAATCTGTGTCCTCAGGTTCTCGACCCTTCCACCAATGGGAACAATTTCTCTCCATCTGCTCTGTCTAGATCTATCATGATTTTGGACACCTCTATCAAATCTCCTCTCAACCTCCTCTTCTCCAATCTATCCATGAAACTGAAGTCCCTCATCCCTGGAACCATTCTTGGAAATCTTTTCTGCACCCTCTCTAAGGCCTTCACATCCTTCCCAAAGTGCGATGCCCAGAAATGGACACAAAACTCCAGTTGAGGACAACCAGTGTTTTAGAAAGTTTCATCATAACCTCCTTGCTTTTGTACTCTATGCCTCTATTTATGAAGCCCAGGATCCCATAAGCTTTTTTAACTGCTTTCTCAACCTGCCCTGCCACCTTCAACGATTTGTGCACATATACCCCCAGGTCTCTCTGTTCATGCACCCCCTTTAGAATTGTACCCTTTAGTTTATATTGCCTCTCCTCATTCATCCTACCAACATGTATCACTTCGCACTTTTCTGCATTAAATTGCATCTGCCACATGTCCACCCATTCCACCAGCCTGTCTATGTCCTCTTGAAGTCTATCACTATCCTCCTCACTGTTCACTATACTTCCAAGTTTTGTGTCATCTGCAAATTTTGAAATTGTGCCCTGTACACCCACATCCAAGTCATTAATATATATCAAGAAAAGCAGCGGTCCTAGTACCGACCCCTGGAGAACACCACTGTCTACCTTCCTCCAGTCCGAAAAACAACCATTCACCACTACTCTCTGTTTCCTGTCACTTAACCAATTTTGTATCCATGCTGCCACTGTCCCTTTTATTCCAGGGGCTTTAACTTTGCTGGCAAGTCTCATATGTGACACTATATCAAACACCTTTTGGAAGTCCATGTCCACTACATCAACCACATTGGCCTCATCAACCCTCTCTGTTACCTCATCAAAAAACTCAATCAAGTTAGTTAAACATGATTTGCCTTTGACAAATCCATGCTGATTTTCCTTAATTATTCCACACTTGTCCAAGTGACTGTTAATTTTGTCCCGGATTTTCATTTCTAAAAGCTTCTCCACTACTGAGGTTAAACTGACTGGTCTGTAGCTGCTGGGTTTATCCTTACACCCTTTTTTGAACAAGGGTGTAACATTTGCAATTCTCCAGTCCTGTGGCACCACCCCCGTATCTAAGGTGGATTGGAAGATTATGGCCAGTACCTTTGCAATTTCCACACCTACCTCCCTCAGCATCCTAGGATGCATCCCATCTGGTCCTGGTGACTTTTCTACTTTAAGTACAGACAGCCTTTCTAGTACCTCCTCTTTACCAATTTTTATCCCATCTACTTTCTCAACTACCTCCTCTTTCACTATGACTTTGGCAGCATCTTATTCCTTGGTCAAGACAGATGCAAAGTACTCATTTAGTACCTCAGCCATGCCCTCTGCCTCTATGCGTTGGTCTCCTTTTTGGTCCCTAATTGGGCCCACCCATCCTCTTGCTACCCATTTATTATTTATATGCTTATAGAAGACTTTTAGATTCCCTTTTATGTTAGCTGTCAATCTATTCTCATACTCTCTCTTTGCCCCTCTTATTTCCTTTTTCATTTCCCCTCTGAACTTTCTATATTCAACCTGGTTCTCACTCGTATTCTCAACCTAACATCTGTCATACGCACCCTTTTTCTGCTTCATCTTACTCTGTATCTTTTTCATCATCCAGGGAGCTTTGACTTTGGTTGCCCTACCTTTCCCGCTTGTGGGAATGTGCCTCGACTGTACCTGAACTATCTCCTTTTTAAAGGCAGCCCATTGTTCGATTACAGTTTTGCTTGCCAGTCTTTGATTCCAATTTGCCTGGGCCAGATCCATTCTCAACCCACTCAAACTGGTCCTCCTCCAATTAAGTATTTTTACTCTAGATTGTTCCTTGACCTTTTCCATAGCTAATTTAAACCTTACGACACTATGATCCCTGTTCTCTAAAAGTTCCCCGACTGACACTTGTTCCTCTTGACCCACCTCATTCCCCAGAACCAGATCCAGCAATGCCTCCTTCCTCGTTGGGCCAGAAACGTACTGATCAAGAAAGTTCTCCTGAACACATTTCAGAAATTCTTCTCCCTCTCGGCCCTTTACACTATTACTATTCCAATCTATATTAGGATAATTGAAGGCCCCCATTATCACTACTCTATAGTTCTTGCACTTCTCTGTAATTTCCCTGCAAATTTGTTCCTCTATATCCTTCCCACTAGTTGGTGGCCTATAGAATACACCTAGTAGTGTAATGGCACCTCTATTGCTTCCTAACTCTAATCAAATAGATTCTGTCCTTGACTCCTCCAGGACATCCTTTCTCTCCAGGACTGTAATATTTTCCTTAATCAAGACTGTCACCCTACCTCCTTTCTTTCCTTCCCTATCTTTCCTGAAGACCTTGGGCTGGATTTTGTTAATGGGAAGCTTTTGGAGGCGGGACTCCCACTTGTTGGGTTTTAGTCCCGCCTCCATCGACTTGTGGCCAACCCACGCTATTTTCCCTTGATTGACCTTGGTAAGCCCGTCCAGCGGGCTTAACAGGCCAATTAAGGGAAAGCCAGTTACAGGTGACGTCAGCAAGTGCCGTTTCATCTGTCAAGAGCTTTTGACAGATGTAATGTCATCGTTTGACAGCTCCGTGAAGCTGTTAAACACTGACAGTCTGTCTTCTAAGTTGTGTCTTTACTCAAGACTCAATTAGAAAGACTTCCTGACCAGAAAGCAGAAGGCTGCAGCTTTTGACAGTTCAGCGGCCATTCTGCTTTCTGTGCCGGTGAGCTGAGGGACTCCCGAGACCTGAAGGGAGGAAGCCTGCAGGAAGAAGTAAAGGTAAGTAAAACTTATTAAAATACTTTACACACACCTCACACACTTACCTCTGCACACATGCACCCATTACTCATCTGCACACCGGACATCTCGGCCCCTCCGACCCCCTCCGACCGACGGCCCGCCTCGCTGACCCTGGCGAGGTTCAGAGCCGTCAGGAAGCCCACACTTCAGGGCTCAAAATAGGGATTAGCCAAAAAACTGCCTGTTACCTACCCGTTAACAGGCAGTTAATTGGCATTAATCCCCTTCCCGCCTCGAGGAGGCAGGATCTGGCACGGGTCGGCTACCCGACTCCTGGCAAGATGGCATGGAGGTGGGTTGGGGGCGAGTTGGGCACCCGCCCCCAAATTCTGCTATTTTCCCGGCAGTCCCACCTCCAAACCCACCTCCCCAGGGCTGGCAAAATCCAGCCCTATATATCCAGGAATATTTAGTACCCAATCCTGTCCTTTTTTGATCCAGGTCTCCGTTATCGCCACGATATCATATTCATAAAAATGTTGGTTGGAACCACATTTAAAAATGTGTGATGCACTTTTTAAATAACTTTTAATTATATTGCTAGACGCTGAGACTGAGGAAAATTTAAGTCCTGGGTTTGGCCATAAGTTGGAGCTGAGGTTTGGCCACCAAGCCAATGTCTGGTATTATTTAAGGATATGGCTGTGGATACTCTGGAGAAAAAAGAAACTATCACGGTGCATGAGAAGTGACTCCATCATTACAATGAAATGTGCATGTCTAATAGAAATGTTAGTTAGGTTTAGTTGGGTAGGGACTGTCATGGCAACTGTATGAAATATGATTTCTATTTTGGTTCGTTTTGCCTTTGTAGCATCTGATTGATTGTGATTTGGTCATTTTTCTTCGTATCAGCTAACAAAGACAGACTAGAAAGCAGGAAAGAAACAGACTACAATTAACCAATCAGAAAGAGAAAATTATAGACACACCAAACACAATAGCCAAGTGAAGCAAGACAACACACACAGACACACACACTCACGCACAATTAAATTATTATGCCACCTGCTTTTCAACATTCGCTATAGCTTTACCAGGTGGTAATTAGTTACAATAATGTTACTGCATTGAAAAGAAAAATATGCCAACGTGGAACTCGCTGCCACAAGAATTAGTTGAGGTGAATAGCATAGATGCATTTAAGGGGAAGCTCGATAAGTACATGAGGGAGAACTGAATAGAAGGATATGCTGATAGGGTGAGATGAGGTAGGGAGGGGGGAGGGGGGAGGCTCCTGCGAAGCATAAACACTGACATCGACCAGTTGTGCCGAGTGGCCTGTTTCTGTGCTGTAAATTCTATGTAATTCTATGCAACACACTCAGGACTTTTTTCATTGATTCACAGGACCGAGCTCCAAATCCAATTAATAGAAGAACCAGCACAACAACGCTGACAGTTGATATACTTGATGGAGATGACCTTGGACCAAAGTTCCTTCCATGTGAATTGGTCAATAATACAAGGGATTGCCGTCCTCTTACGTACAAGGCCAATTTGCCTGAGCTCACGGACCCGGTAAGCAGACATTATATCTGGTTATATCTTGTCTATTGTTTGCTGCATAAGAACACTATGGCAAACTCTAGTGAACTGTTTTGAATACATTAACGTTAATGACTTATTGAGATTCTCCATGCTTGGCTACATTAGCTTTAATTAATTAATATGTCCCTCACAACTGAAGCACTTTTTACCCACACAATAATTATTTTTACCTAAGTTTTTGCTTCCAAATTGTTGAACTCTGCAATTAAGGCAACCTTTATCTGTAATATCTTTAAGCATTAACATGCAAATGAAAAAATATATAATCTATTGTTGAGTGAATTATGATATTTCTCAAAGGACAATATTTAAACATCTGATGTACAGTGCTTCCATTTAAACAATATCAGTTGAGGTTTTCTATTTCAGTGCTCCTGATGCACAGCAAGGACACGTAGCAGGAACCTTTACACCCCAGCGCGTGACTTTCCAACCATAACAATCAGAAAATCGTGGGCAAGGGATGCGGAATTCCCCCCTGTACACTCCTGGCATGCACCATGAGAGACCAAAGCAGAAAATTCCCACCATCGTGCTAGAAAGAGGGCTCATATTAAAATCCACAAATGAAAATAAGTCAACTTAAAGGGAAATATTCCACAATAAATTCACTGAAACTTGGGTTACCAAATCCTGTGCCTCTTCTTTTACAAACAGTAGTTCTTGATTTGACCTCTCGAACTTTGTCTGGACTTCCCTCTTGGAATCTGGATTCCAAGTAGCTAAGTTATTCAGAATGAAGAAAAAGAGGGAGAAGAAACAAAAACATTGTTATTTTGAGCCTATTAGTTTTCCAGTAATGTTTCCTCTGACCTTGATGACCATTTCTACTTGTTAAGTTGAGCGACTTTAGGGATTCCAAGTGGTTTTGGTCTCTTGTGGCCGGGGGCCCTCAACGAATCCCCCGACGCCCTATCACGAGGGATGTGTGCCAGCATCCAGGGGGACAGGCTACAGGGCCTCCACAATGGCCTCTGCCACCCGGGGGTCACCCGGCTATTCCACTTTATAAAATCCCGTAACCTGCCCTATTCCATCGAGGAGGTCCGGTCTATGACCAGGGACTGCCGCACCTGTGCGGAATGCAAGCCCCATTTTTTCAGGCCCGACCGAGCCCACCTGATCAAAGCTACACGGCCATTCGAGCGCCTGAGCTTAGATTTCAAGGGACCACTCCCCTCCACCGACCGCAATGTATACTTTCTCAACATTGTGGACGAGTACTCCCGCTTCCCATTCGCCTACCCCTGCCCAGACATGACCAGTGCCACAGTCATCAAGTGCCTCAGCAGCCTGTTTTGCACGTTCGGCATGCCTAACTACATCCACACTGACAGGGGGGCGTCGTTCATGAGCGACGAACTGCGCCAATACCTGCTGTCGAAGGGGATAGCCACGAGTCGGACCACTAGTTATAACCCCCGGGGTAATGGGCAAGTGGAGAGGGAGAACGCGACGGTGTGGAAGGCGGTCACCTTAGCACTAAGGTCTAAAGGCCTCCCTACCTCCCGCTGGCAAGAGGTCCTCCCAGACGTACTCCACTCGATAAGGTCGCTACTGTGTACTGCTACTAACGCCACTCCTCACGAGAAGATGTTTGTTTTCCCCCGCAAATCAACCTCAGGAGTGCCCCTACCTTCGTGGCTCTCCACCCCAGGGACAGTCCTATTACGGAAGCATGTGAGGGGCCACAAAACGGATCCCCTCGTGGAGGCAGTACACCTGAAATACCAGTCAGTTAAACTGTCCTTGTTTGGCTTCCGTTGATTTAAGTTCTGCTTGACATTAGGAAAATATATATGAGTTAATCGATAAGTTAAACTTACAGCTGTCTAAATGCCCAACGTGCACTGTTTTTTGGTGATTTGTTTTGCCTATGTGCTAACATTCCTGATAGAAACTGGCATTCTTTAGGAGGGTGTAACATCTGAGACCGTGCTTTTCCTCAGCACTATGCATGCTGGTAAACCAGATATCGAGTTTCCAGCTGTATTAGTGCCAGTTGTCATTTGGAAAACAAGTCAAACTGCCAATCCTTGATAGCGACCACTGTTCCCCCTAATTTGTTTTAGGTGCGTGGCCACTTTAAGGGGCTGCGCGACCCATTCACAGTTTCGAGCATGCGCGAAACTTAACCTTGAAAAAGCCGGTCCCGGGCTGTGCGGTCGCGCAGCTTAGAGTGAACATTAGTAGTGACCATTCCTGATGCCTATGGAAAATTCCAATACATATTGTTTTGGTGATGAACTGCTCAAATCCCTTTGAAGGAAACTATGCGAGTTAATCCTTATTTGCAGTATCAGAGTGGAGCAGTAAAATGTATGGCTGTCTCTGGGCATGCCTTTGCTCATGTTAGTCATGCTGTGCATCATTGTACAGGAGCTAGAAATAATTCCATTCCAAATCTCAAGTTTTCACTATAGGGGTTGCAGCCCAGGCGAAGAATAAAAAGGTTAACTAGCTTCTAAAACAAAAACCAGATCCCCCATATCTTAAAGAAAAAAAAATCATCGTACAAGCTCTGTTTCTAAAAGAAAATCATCACAAAAAACTGAACAAAGAGCAAATATTAATACTTGATTGACTTGAAACAGTGAAAGACTCCAGTGTCAGCCACAATGAAATGCTTAGTAAATTGTCTCAGGCATGGGCGATGGTGATAGTCCACAACATTAGCCAGGAATACGAATCAGTTTAAATTGTTATTGATTACTCTATCCTTATGCCACTGATTTTTGGCTTCATATGCAAGCTATATAATTATCTACTGTTCTTTACTCTGTGATGTCTGTTGTAACCTACAAATATGTGTGTGATTACTGTCAGAATCATCAGTTTCAGTACAACACTGTTTTGTGTTTAAAGTGCAGATAAAATTTATATTAGGCATGTTGCATATATTCTTTACATGCTTTTGTATGGTGGAGAAATTGGGTGGGATGTGATTACCATGGAGAACACTTGGGTGAAATATATTTAAAAATTTATGCTTTCAGTTGCACAAAGTTAGAACAGATATTTGAGTAAAGTGCAGCTGTAACTGAACTGCATGAAATATTAGAGGCCCCTTACTTGAGTTGCAGAGTAATGTAGAAAAATGTGAAGTGCAGGAAATTCTTTGGTGTCCGGCACCGACGGGACCGGGATGGTGCTGGTTGATTAAAAATTCTGGATGACGGAGAGGGTTATTTACTGAGGCTATTTTTAACAAACAAAAATTAAAAAATCAAGAAATGTGCAGTATACAGTAATTGGGTACTCCCGGCAGCGCGGGAGAGTCAGACTCCTGTTATTGAGGTGTTCGGACTTCCGACAGCGCCAAGAAGCCGAGTAGTGACAGTTTGGAGAATTACCCCCACTGACAAACTCGGCCACCGCAGGAGACTCGGACTCGGCAACATTTCCGGTTATTGAGGTGTTGTTTTCGGAGTATGAATTTTGCCAGTTAATAGAGAATTACGGATATTTAGGTGCCGTTTAAACGAGAGTTTCCTGTAGTACATTTTGGAAGGAAAGGAAATACACCGCAGATGATAAGATTTTAAATGGTGTACAGGAACAGAAGAGTGCAGATTCACAGGTGTATCATTCTGGTGAATCTGCGCTGCACCCTCTCCAAGCTTTCCTGAGGTGCTGAGCCCAAAACTGAATGCAGTACTCCAGATGGGGCCTGACCGTAGGCTCTGTACAACTGAAGCATCACTTCCTCACTTTTGTATTCCAACCCCCTTGAGGTAAAGGCCAACATTCCATTAGCCTTTTTTATTCGTGGGCTAGATGGACATGTATTTGTCTTCTCCTGCCTGAAACTGTTACTGTGTTCTTGGTAAGGGATGAAAACAAATCAAAGATTCAGAAACTTTGAAGCAAAAATGGGGAAATAGCAACAGCTACTAAAAAGAGAAGATAAAAGCTTAGCAGATCAAATTGCTCCAAAGATTGTGTGACCTTGGTTTGAGCCCAACTGAAAATTTACCAGTAAAAGTAACATAATGCAATATAAACACATAAAAAATTAAAATTCTTCATAAACTGCTTATTTTGCTTACTCATATATTTGACTGTATGGTATTGTAAAACTCTCAAAACATTCAGAGAGGGCTGAATACCAATTTGGATTATTTGGCTATAGCTTGAATTATTGGCTTGGGCTTCGTTGGCTGACTTCTTTTCTGTAAATGCCTTAGTGCCTGCTGATTGGCTGCTGTCAATTTCTATCTCAGCAAGCTGGCCCCTCTTTTTGACCAGAGGATCTTTTCTTCTGAATCTAATGAACATTGTAAGCCCCACTCCCTTACAGTCTACTGGGGAAACCCAGAACCTCGTGAGATTAACTGATTTTTTAAAACCTGAAACTAATGTAAACCAGGAATTTTAGACTTTTTCTGAGATAATTTATGCAAATAACTAGACATAGAGATTTCTTGTCTTCACGTTTTTGTATATTAAAATCAGCCATGTGTTAATTTACTGTTCCTTACCCAGTTAATCTCTTCGAGGTTAAGCATGAAATCTTCATTTTTTTCTAAAATAATTTCCCTATAAACTTTATTCCAAATTCTTTCACGGGCAATGTGCAGCTCACCCCAAAATCTACATCCTAGCACCTTCCTTGCATTATGTAACCTTTGACTTACCATGAGCAGTGCCATGAGAGATCTGAAAGCCCTGCCTTTAAAAAAAATCACATTGTGATTTGCTGCTAGATCATTAATGGAAAATTTCACTTGCCATGTTGATCCAGCTTGGGTGAATGATTTAAGCCAAAGGAGTTCACAACATCTCATACAAAGTAGAAGAATGTTACAAGGGCATTGTTGTAATAGTATTTTACAAGACTGAAACACAGTTAAGAGGTTCAGATATTATTACAAGCTGTGAAAGTAAAGGTGTAATGCATTTGCAACTTATCTGAATCTGGCGATAGCAATTTACAACCTTGTAGCATAGTCGTGAAGACAGTTACTATTCATAACTTGTACAACCCCAAATTTATTTTGAATTATTACTACTGTTGAATTTTGTTGCTCAATCTTATATCTTCTGCATCTTCCATCACAGAAAATTGATTTCTGTTTCACTGCAATGCAAGATGAGCACTCAGGTTTTTGCTGCAGTAACCACAATAGTGCTATGAATTGGATATTCAATTTGCCAATCTTTAGTACAGGTTCAACAGATGTGAATCTCTACTGAACCACAAGCAAAAGTAGACACATGCTCTATCATCAGACCACTGAGGATCTGTCTTCCCACAAATAATGCCAATAATAAATAGCTCTGCCCCTTCTCCTGCCGCCACATTTTTTTGCTGAGACTCCAGTCACACACAGCCTGGCCGCTCTCCAACTTCCGCTCAAAACGGGTGCAAAGTCGCCAGAGTGGCCATGACCCGCCCAGTGTTGCCGCCAGGAGTCCCGATTCATTTTTGGCTCAGGCTTTATTTGATTGGTGCCAGTAAACTACACGTGACTCTGCTGCAGCTTGCTGCTTGTACTCAGCTGGCTGGCATGTCAGGTCTGGGAGTGGGTGTGGATGAGCCAATGGAGGGAGGGGGCCTCGAATGGGCCAGCAGCAGGCTGGAGCTTTTTTTCGTGGCCCCTGCTCCTCCTGGACCCACACAAAAAAATGTTTTACATTTCCAGGGCCATTTTCTGAGTGACCTCCAACGGTCCCTTTAAGGACCGACCGTAAGTTGGGCTGCCCACTGCCTAGTACTAATGGACAGAGTGTGCGCAAGCGCCATTCATTTATACCTGGAAATTGCAATTGTGGTCCTACCACCACTGTGGGACCCAGATTCATATTTAAGCAGCCTCCTGCCTATTCCAGGTGGGCGGGCAGCTCGTCCATTTACAAGCCTGCCTGCATCAGGCAGGTCTTGGACATCAATAGGGCGGCCAAGATATCCCCCTCCCCCGATTTTCAACTGGCAGACGCCCATGTATCAGGTGACTGGCAGTTGAAAATTGTTCCCCAGTGTCTCCTTACTCACCAAGATAGCTGGAAACCAAATTGAGTGGGAGCTAAATAACTCTTGTTGCTCTGTATATGAGCACTGCCATTTATTGAAAAATACATATCTACATAAGGCTTCTTTTGTAATTGACCAAAATTGTCTAATGTGGATAACTTCTGTTGCAGAATTTAGTTTGTCACTCTTCTTTAGTTGGTTAGTCCAGGGTAATTTTGTCCCTTCCATTTTGTTCATCACCATTTCTGGATTTTAGGAGATGCATAAATACAAAATGGGGATCACTTACTGCCTGCTACTTATTTTTCTCTGGTTCACAACTTTCTCTGATGGTTTGACTGATATGAGGAACTAATGTATGAAACTGTAAGACGCTTCTGTAGATAGGGTAGATTTTGTGAATTTGCATTCCTGATACAGATCTCCGCCAGTTTGAGTAATCGGGTACAGAGGTCAGCAGACCCCACAGGATTTTCTGAAATTTAATTTTGATAGATGGAAATTTTTGCAGGGCCCAGTATTCCTGATATGCATTCCTGGTGGACAAAGCTCTGTGCCGGCAGTAAGAGATTATAAATTCTACACTTTTATGTGCATGTTAAGGTAAATTGACTGATTCCAGATTCCCAATGGGAAACTATGCTTAAAAGGAATGCGTATCAGATAAAGCTGCAGCGCTGGTACTCCGACCCACAGCGTTCGTGAGCGCAGTTCCTCATTGGAGGTGTTGGATTTGATTCATTTTACCCTATTATTAAAACCATGTATACAAGCTTTTACTGAGTTACTTATTGCATGGCAACTTTAATCAACAACATACCTATGTTCAGAGTATAGAGAAAAAAAACACTTTCTAATAGCGCAGTGGCAAAACTGTTCTGCTTTAAATAGATCAGGCTTATGTTGTGTTTGCATTTACACATAATCTACTTGTTGCCATTTTACTTCTTTAATTGAAGGACCTTCTAATATTGTATTAACAATCTCTGCTTGCCAGTCTTAGTCGAGTGACCATTTCATTTCCCTGTGCGATTAACAATTTCTCTTGCTCACATATTCTGTCTGTAGATGCAAACACTTATTCTGGTTTATATAATGTAACTGGAGGAGTAATAGTGTATTTGATTCCCCAATTTACCTCTCCATGCGACGGTTAGTGCTATTTACAATTTATTATAGTTAGGACTTCAAAATTGGGGAATCATTAGTTGTTTACTATCTTAGTTAGAAACAGTTAGCTTGAATACACTGGGTATAATTTAGGCTACTATTCCTTAACATTGCAGGCTGAAAGATGTATTTTATTGTTCTCCCTTTCGCTAAGTGTTATTGTAGATAGATGCACTGCCTTTACCATATCCTTAGCATTTTGAAAAAAAGTAAATGACATTGTATGTATTCTAAGCATGAAAATCATGAGGATTTGAATTTACAGGTTGTTAGTTCCAGAACAGCAGGCCCAACACTGAGAATACTGACATTGATTAATGGACGCAGTGAGCAGTGGAAATGTAAACGTGTCAGTTCAGAAAAGTGTACCTCAAACACAATAACCGCTTAGAATTAGCTGAAAATAAAATCGTGAACTTTATAGCCCTCCGATCATGGTTGGAAATCAATTTTGAAATACTTTGGAGCTGTATTTAAAGGTTGCACACGTATGTCAACTGAGAAGACAAAACTGAAAATAGGTAAAATATCTCACTTTTTATTAGTTTTATTCCCTCCTTCTTCTGCCCATATTTTCTCCATTCCTCCTCCCTGTCACTTGATTCTTTGCTGTGGCATGTTCCATGGTGTTGGATGTCCTCCTCAACCTCACCCAAGAGGCTTTTCTTCATGTCATTGGCCAAGGTAGGAAGTGTTGGTATGAGGCACTGAGGCCAATTAGAAAAAAATATCATTCTCAGGATGTGGGCATCATTGGCAAGGCTGGCATTTATTGCCCATCCCTTGTTGCCCTGAGAAGGTGGTTGTTCTTGAACCGCTGCAGTCTGTAGAGGTTCAATACAACTGAGTGGCTTGCTAGGCCATTTCACAGCATGGTTAAACGTCAACCTCATTGGTGTGGGACTGGAGTCACCTATAAGCCACACCGGATAAGGACAGCAGTTTCCCTTCCATATTAGTGAACCAGTTGGGTTTTTACGACAGCCTGACAGCTACATGGCCACTTTTACTGATTGTTTTTAAAACTGAATTCAAATTCTCAAAATACGATGGCGGGATTTGAACTCGAGTTGTTCGGATTACGAGTCCAGTAATACAACTACTACACTACCCTTAATTACTGTCTGCCTCCCTGAGAGCAGTGAACTCAGCACAGATAGCGAGTCACGTTTGGGACTTTCCTGATCAATATGGTTGAATTACTCACTCTCTTAACCAGCTGAGGCATTGAGGGAGCCAGCCATGTCAGGTGTCAGTTGTGGCTCACTTGGTCGCCACTTGCCTCTGAGTCAGAAGGTTGTGGGTTCAAAACCTACTCCAGGGACTTGAACACAAATTCTAGGCTGACACTCCAGTGCAGTACCGAGGGAGTGCTGCACTGTCGGAGGTGCCGTACTTCAGATGAGATGTTAAACCAAGGTTCCGCCTGCTCTCTCAGATGGATGTAAAAGATCCCATGACACTATTCGAAGAAGAGCTGGAGAGTTCTCCCCAGTGTCCTGGGGCCAATATTTATCCCTCAACCAACACCACTAAAACAGATTATCTGGTCATAATCACATTGCTGTTCACGACCGCGTTTTCTACATTACAACAGTGATTACACTTCTCGGAGGTCGAACTGCAAACCATCGTCAACACCTTCACCGAAGCATACGAGAGCATGGGCCTTACACTAAACATCCGTAAGACAAAGGTCCTCCACCAATTTGCCCCCACCACACAGTACTGCCCCCCGATTATCAAAATCCACGACAAGGCCTTGGACAACGTGGACCACGTTCCATACCTCGGGAGCCTACTGTCAACAAGGGCAGACGTCGATGACGAAGTCCAACACCGCCTTCAGTGTGCCAGTGCAGCCTTCGGTCGCCTGAGGAAGAGAGTGTTTGAAGACCAGGACCTCAAACCCGGCACTAAGCTCATGGTCTACAGAGCAGCAGTGATACCCGCCCTGCTTTATACCTCAGAGACATGGACCATGTACAGCAGGCACCTCAAAGCACTGGAGAGATACCACCACCGCTGCCTCCGCAAGATCCTGCAAATCCATTGGCAGGATAGGCGCACCAATGTCAGTGTTCTCGCTCAGGCCAACACCCCCAGCATCGAAGCTTTGACCACACTTGATCAGCTCCGATGGACGGGTCACATCGTCCGCATGCCCGATACGAGACTCCCAAAACAAGTGCTGTACTCGGAGCTCCAACACGGCAAGAGAGCCCCAGGTGGGCAGAGGAAACGCTTCACGGACACCCTCAAAGCCTCCTTGAAATAGTGTAACATCCCCACCGACACCTGGGAATCCCTGGCCCAAGACCGCACAAAGTGGTGGAGAAGCATCCGGGAAGGCACCGAATGCCTCGAGTCTCTTCGCCGGGAGCAAGCGGAAGCCAAGCGCAGGCAGTGCAAGGAGCGCACGTCAACCCAAGCACCCCACCCACCCGCCCGTTCAACCACCATCTGCCCCACCTGTGACAGAGACTGTAGGTCCCGCATTGGACTCATCAGTCACCTAAGAACTCATTTTTAATGTGGAAGCAAGTCATCCTCGGTTCCCGAGGGACTTCCTAAGAAGACACTTCAAAAGTACTTCATTGGCTGTAAAGCACTTTGCGATGTCCTGAGATCATGAAAGGCACTCTACAAATACAAGTTTTTCTTTAAAAAACTTGTTTCTAACGATAATTTACTTGCTAGGTATTTATTTCCTGATAGGCACATTTGATTTCAGTACCATTTTATAATTTGCATATAAAACTGTTGCATTCTTCTGTTAGACATAACAACCGCAGCTTGCATATATGTAATACTCTTCATATAAAAGAAAATCTGAGTGTTTTACAAGGGGATGAGGTGAGAACTAAAGAAAAGCTGGCGTCAGTTAAGAGGCCCGGGGAGGGGTGGAAGAAAACAAAGTCATGGTTAGAGAAATAATATTCTGGCTGGCTTTTAAAGGCAGGAATAGATATGGTAGGGAAAAGTGTGTTTTGGAGAGAGTTTCAAAGAAGGAGTTATAAGTGCTTTGTCTCATCCCTCAGAATGTTGTCATGTCTCAACAATGTTTCGGTGCACTTGACACGTAAAGGGTAATTCTGCACTCTCATTGGTAACCCGATTCAGAGAATTAGGACTACAGTGTTTTAGCTCTGATCTGTGCTACATATGAATGTAATGTCCCCATTGGGAGTGCACAAGTATGGAATTACTCCTATAATGAATTACTTTGAAGTACAGTGACTGTTGTATCAGAAGACATGACAGCTAATTTGCACACAGCAAAACCTCAGAAATAGCATGAGTTGAAGAAGACCAGTTAGACTATTTTGGTGCAGTTAAGAATGTCAAGCAAGGGAAAGAAAGAAAGACTTGCATTTATATTGCACCTTTCATGACTTCAGGAAATCCCAAAGCGCTTCACAGCCAATTAAGAACTTTTGAAGTAGAGTCACTATTATAATGTAGGGAAACGCAGCAGCCAATTTGCGCAGAGTAAGGTCATACATACAGCAAAGAAATAAATGACCAGATCATCTGTTTTTAGATGTTGGTTGAGGGATAAATGTTGGCCAGGACACCAAGAGAACTCCCCTGCTCTTCATTGAAATAGTGCCATGGGATCTTTTATGTCCACCTCAGAGGGCAGACTGTGCCTCAGTTTAACATCTCATCTGAGAGACAGCACCTCTGTCAGTGCAGCACATCAGTATTATGTGTTCAAGTGTCTGGAGTGTGGTTTGAACTCATGACCTTCTGACTCTGAGGTGAGAGTGCTACCACTAAGCCGCGCCTGAAAATTACATGCTTTTACTGAACAGGAATGCAATCTCAATGTGGGTTTAAGGTTGCACTAATAATAGAAAACATAATTATGTAAAAAACCTCCAACAGGGAACAATTTATAGGAAGATTTTGATCGCTATTTATGATAGAAATCTGAGCTAAAATTATGTTTGTTTGACATTTCTGTACTGTGAAGATTTGGTTTGAAGTGCTGATTGCTGGTAGGTTTATAAAAGCCTCTGGAATTCCAAGATTAAAGGAGCAGGTCAGAAGATTTTTTTGTGCAATTGGTTATTAAAATAGGGAATATATTACCACAAGTGTCTAGTGCAACCAATTGAATCACAACATTAACAGAGGGATTAGATAAACACTTAAAGAAAAGTATGAAAGGCTATGGGGAAAGGATAATGAAATGGACTCAGTGTTCAGCCCCAGTGTGGAGGACCAGCACAGGTACAATAGACCGAAGGAAGCTGTAACTTCTGTGATTGTGAGAAGTATCATATGCTGGCAATGTCAAGTACCCTCTTGGTATTGTACTTTGATCACATTTAATTATTCTTGATAAATCTCATCCAGATATATAGGTCTAGGATTTGCATCATTGGGTTTCACAGGGAGAATGTGCGTGCACTTTAAAAAGCCTGTAGTCACTGGACAATGATTGTTAATGAGCTATCCTGAAGTGAAATGGGACAGCCAGTAACTGGTTTACTTTTGCATATTGCAACATTGTTGAGACAATAGTAAGTCATTCAATACATTCCATGGTGGTTCACAAAGTACGAATATACAAAATTGCCAGGCAGGAAACGACCAACTGGTCCATCAAGCCGACTCAAGAACAATGTTCCCTTTAATTTAATTTTGGGTGCACAGCCCCTTTAAGAGGCTGCGCAGCCCATTCAAATTTCTGCACGTACGCGGTTTTTCCCATCGTGAAGCCAGCAAGGGGCCTGCGTGTGACCTCCAGAGCGCTGAGCGGCCGTGCAGCTTGACGGGAACATTGCTCCACACCATGATGGCTGAAGCATCATGAATAAACACTTACCCACCATCCCCACCCATAGCCACGTAATCTCCTGGGAGAGTCAAAAAGCCAGAGAAAAAATTCCATGGCGAATAAGGGAAAAAATACTCTGAAACATTCCTTTCCATGAATTCCTCATGCTAGAATGGATTCCATTAAGTACACCCCAGCAGGGGGCTTAGCTGAGCAGGCACTGCAGGAGCCACGACATTCCACATTGGTTGGGTGTTGCATTTCACTCGATGGTAACTTTGGTTGGCAGCTCAGCGAGCCAGTCCTTAATGCACACAGCTGATGGAGAGGTCTGAAAGCAGTATTTGTTTTCTCCCTCTCCCCCTGGAGGAGTAATTAGTGTGAATCGATCAGAAACACATGCATAGGCCTGAAAATGGCAGAGTAAACCCACACTGTTTGTAACCAAAAGTTTGTAACAGTTAGCTATGGACAGTTAACTTGTAATCAAGTTTCCACCCAGAGGGATACATAATTTGTTATTTTATATTATGAAGAGTAATAGGATACAGATGTATCTCACTATAGGACTGTATTCTGTTCATTCATCAATTTCATGTTGGTTTACGGTTGGCCTTGTCCCAATAAAATGGTTTTCAGTTTGCCTTCTGAAAAGACAGGAGAACAGACATAGTGCCATGTAAAAAACCATAGGCCGCGCTTTCCCCTAGCTCAACAGGTCTGGTGCAGCCGGGTCGGTGGTGGGTTGTGACCCCACTGCTGGCTCCATCCCGATTTCCAAAGTGATCTTACGCTGATTGGGTTTGTTAAGCCTGCCCAGCGCGTTACCGGGCCATTTGAAAGGAAGCTTTGATGACGGGTCATCAGCAGGTTGCCTTAAAGGGACCGTGCGCAAATTGATTTTGACAGTTGTGCAGTCAGTGTTCTACAGTATTGAGGTGCTGCAAACATTGACGGCTGCACCCAGGCTTTCCCATGACTCCCTCCATATGCCTATGGCGCGATTCACAGCACGCAAGGAAGTTCTCTTCCCTTCCCATTGGCGGAAGAGACCTCCCCAGGAGACCAATGCCGCCTGGTTGCACATTGCACAGGATGGCACAGCAGGGATGTTGTTAAGAGGACCAGGCTGCAGTGGCGCAAACCTTTCAATGATCTCAGTAGATCACGAAATGTTACTGCAAAGCCACACTCAACCTCATCCTGCTGTGGCACTCATCACATCCCCATCATTCTGCCTTCCCTACCCTACTCCTGCACATCCTTACTCACACCAACTTACCTTGTATCTCCATCCATCCTTCTCCATTTTTTCCCACCCGACCCACCACCAAATGCGCCCGCTGACCCCCAAAAAATTCTCCCCATAGTATCCAGTGCACACAACAAGGGATCTATTGTAATGATCCCTATACCATGCTATCATTTAACTAGTTATTGGGCAGAAGTGTACTTCTGATCATAAAGAATGCAAAATCTAAATAAGGGTGGCATTGAGCCTGAGAGAATATCTACCACAGACTCTTGAAATTTGTAACAAGGACCTTACCAAATACCTTGTGAAAATCTAAGGGCACAATTATACAGCAATATCTGTGGGGCGGCACACATGGAGCCTCACTTGATGGGAGCACAGATTGAAGAATTGGGTGAGGAAGTGTGCACGCCCAAATTGCAGCATTCCCAATTTTCTTGTGATTCATTTTCATTCAAATTAATCGTTTCACTGAATTTACCCTTATACCCTTGAATTTAGTTCGCTTTTTAATTGCCTGACCACATTACCTAGTGCTAGATATTGCAGGCATGAGCCCATTAATACTCTCTGGTGCCTTACGGAATCACCTTGGAATAATTCTATTCCATCTGTTTTATACTTATGTCCTTCATTATTTTGTACAGTATCATCTGTCTGTTTATTTGTATAAGATGGTCCCAGTTGCACTGCAAAGCTCCAGCTGCATCCTTTGTTTTTACTATACAGCCTGAAGCAGTGTCATTGGCAAATGTGGCAAGCTTGCAGTTGGTTTTAGACTCAGTTTTGTTTCAGGACATCTGTATTTCTTTCAGGGCTCTTTTGCATAGAGAACAACCATACTAATCTAGACTATGGGCACGATTTTGCCTACCAAGGCAGGCTCAGTGTGGCCTGGGGAGGCCTCTTCCGCCCATTGGAAGGGAAGCGGACCTCCCCAGGAGACCAACACAGCCTGGTTGCACATTGCACAGGCAGGCACAAGCAGGGTGTCATCAGGAGGACCAGGCTGCAGTGACGCAAACATTTCAATGATCTCAGTAGATCACAAAACGTTACTGCAAAGTCACATTCAACCTCATCCTGCTGTGCCACTCATCACATCCCCATCATTCTGCCTTCCCTACCCTACTCCTGCACATCCTTACGCACACCAACTTACCTTACAACTCCACACATCCCTCTCTCTCTATCTACATCATCATCCCCATCTCACTAGCCACCCCACACACTCCCCCTCATCCTAGTCCAATCATATCAACTAACAACACACAAGAGTAGGCACTTAGGTGTTTTCGCCAATGTTTACGTAAAGTTTCTGTTGATGTGTTGCCAAACATTGAAATCATTATTATCCACACTTTCCATTCTTGGACAGATTTGTGTGCACCTTTGGAAGTGAGTTGCAGTGAATGTTGAGACATAACGGTACCCCCCGCAATGGTGATGAGTGTGAAAGGAATGGCTTGGGCATTGTAGGAATGCTTTATGGTGCTGGTGTGGGGTGGTGCCAACCTGGCACATCATGTGGCAGCCAGGGTGTACAGCATCAAGTGAAGTGAATCTGGCCATGGTGAGGTCATCCCTGGCCTCCCAGCCAACAATGTAGTCTTGTGTCCTGCGCAGCATCAGGTGATTTCGGAGTATGTTGATATTGTGGTTGCTGATGTTGGTGTGCCTGGTGATTTTAGTGTTGGGGCTGATCATGGTTGGATTCTGAGGACCAAGGTGAGATTTTTTCAAGGGCACCGACGCTGCTGGAATAGATGGCAGCTGAAGTTGAGATGTCAGAAGCGATCTGTCAGTGGTGAGAAAGGTTACTCCAAGGAGGTGGCAGTGGATAGAGAGTTTTCTCCAAACACTTCCAAACTACATAAAGCTAAAAAGTATCTTCCAAGTCCTGAAGGTTCCAGCTTCTCAAATTGGAAAGTGAACAGATGTGAACTGGTAGCATTTATACCAGTTTTGCAGCTGTCAACTATTCAGAGGAATGGAGAGTCAGTGACAGCCCAACCTACTTACCTGACGTGATCCCCGAGCATTGGGAACCTCTTGAAAAAGCTGGTAAAATGGTAAATACATGGTAACATGGTGTTTAAGTACCTTTTAACAAGCTCTTAAGTATCTGAATTGGCTCACCCAATTGTATAGCGCAGACAGACACGACACTTGGGAAACTGACATGGAGGCGGGTTGACAGCGGGATCCTGACTCTTTGTCAATCTTTTTGATTTTGACAGCGGACCCGCCTCCGAACCCGCCCTCTGAGTGTTGGCAAAATTCCTTCCTATGTTTTCATTGTGTTTCATTAAATTGGATTATCTTTGGAAAGGTTATATGACTTTGTTGTAAAAAATCGTATTAATCCCAGATTAAATTTCAATTAACAGTGGATTTTGCAATAGATTTTTCTGTGCCAGAAGGATAATACTTTGCTATGGATACTCATTAGTTCTTCATTTATACCAATAACAGTGCACTGCTGAACTTATGGAAGATGTATAATATTTGTTTGTGGGTAATTCACACCCAGAACATAAAGATATTTAATTCTCAAAGTAAAATCAAAGCACTTCCCAAAAGCAGAATGTTAAGCCCCTTTTGCTACAGTTTATCCTCTATATTAAATGTATTTTATGGTAGAATTTCAGGACTTTAGTTTGCTTCTTTAACCACCGCCTATATCCAGATTTCTACCCTGGATTTAGCGCAACGCACTTCAGATTTAGATTAAAATGTTCAGTTATAGAAATACCAAACATTAAAAAATGGCTACTTATTCAGGATCCAGCACAAGCCAAGTATTATTGACTGAAGCTGTTATACACCGGCATGACCTTTCTTAACAGCTATGAGAATATGTAAGGCTAGAAATTACCATTGGTGATAATAACAACCAAATGCTTACCTTGTATGATATTCTTCTGTCCCCTAATTTAATAAATGCGTTAGCCTATTTAAAATAACTGACAGGAATGTTTATCTGCTAATATAACCAACACTAAGTTCTAGCCAATAATTGGTACAGTTCTGCTTTTTGTGCTCGTCATCTGTTGGTTAGGTAAAGTGACTGTACTTTCTTGCAAAACAAAAACAGAGTGAGAGAAGGAATATTCAAAATAATAGCAACAATATAATCTGTTGTACCTTACTATGTTTTAAACAGTATTATTTAGAAAATATATTTCTTATATTTAAGGCATAGTCTTCGAAACAAGCACCACTGAAATTTTCAAGATTATAAAGTGATTTGACAAAATGCATCCAAGCAGGTTGTTCACCAGTTTAAGTACCAGTGGGCACAACTTTCAAAATGAGAAGTTTAGGAGTAAGAAGCAAAATTGGGTATAAGCTTTTAATCCAACAAGTGATGAGTTGTGGAAAAGTTACCAGGTAAGTTTATTGAAGCACACAATATAAATGTGCTCGAGAGATTGAGTGAAATGTTAAAGGCAAGTATGTGGTGTTGATCTATTGTTGAGCCCAATGGCTTTTTTTCAATTTTAGGTGATATTAGACTGGCTGGTTGTGGGTATTAAGTTGCATAACCAGGAGAACATCACATGTGGTCCCCATTTTAGAAAAATATGGGGCATGTTACAGTTCCTAAATCAAACATCTGTAATGTTCTGGCTGTGGTGGAAACATCAGGCGGAACTTTCAACTTTGGTGGGGGCATAAAACAAGCTATATCGGATTGGCCGCCTGTTGTACATCCCACCCGACTCATGCTTTACCCCCACACCCATCGAGGTTAAAAGTTCTGGTGATCATTTGTCTTAATATCTAAGTCAGTCAATCATTTTGATACAAAGCCTTCCTGTTGACCTCGGGGAATTATTCAAAGCAGGATAGATTAAGCTTCAAACTATCTTCCAATAACTTTGCATGTCATTACTCTGATCAGAATATAAAGAAAAATTTGTTAACTAGCCAAAGCCGTTTTCCTTTTCTGAATGCCAAAGAGCATAAATTTTAAGTTGATTTATTTCTGCAATATATTTGCTACTCTTGCCTTTCAATCATTCCAGAAAAAAAAATTCAGTTCATCTTAAATAGGTTGCTGTTTTAGATTTGAAGGTGAAAGAGTGTCTCCTTTAGAAGCTTGTGCATTATGCAGAATGTGATGAAGCACCTCATTATACTGGTACAGGTGTATACTCCATTGTACAGGCTATTTGCACCTTCAAAGGTAGAATAAAATGCAAGGGGCATACGCAGCATCCTGCTGAGTTCTCTTGGTATTAGATGGTCCTTTGGGTGATTTTAAAAAAAAGTTAACTATTTGTTATTTACTAACTAACTTAATCTTTACATAAAGACCTTGAATGCAACACCCCAGTTACTTGGTTAAGAAAGAATGCAGGTATCTGAGCTGATCTGATCTGTGGCGAGGTAGCGGTATTTGCAAATGGAACGTGTGCAGCCACAGGGGAAGAGACAGGATTTAACTTGGCTGTGGTGCTCCCACATGCTAAAGTAGTCTGCCAGATCTCACCGTGCAGGCTCACATGAAGAATGACTACTTAAGTGAGGTGCCATCATCGGTCTTCTACCTATGGAACTGTACCCCAGCAGCTGTCAGTGCCTTCAGGAGGAGAAAAAGACACAAAGCAATTTTTGGAATGCAGCAAGTGTTCGAGTTCTCTGTATCACCACATTCAGGCTCTCCAATGCATCGCATTTATGACGGTCCCCAGCAACTGGAAAACATCGCGGGTTGGTGGAGGGTGTTGGATCGGCAGGAGGGAGGGAGGGAGACCGGGAGAGATAACGGGGTTGAAGGGGAGCTGGGGGGGGGTGGCGGGGAGTTGATTGTAGCAGAAGATTTGCTTGAGGATCCGGGGAGTGAACATTCCTGCTCTTCCTGGCCTACAAGCAGTGCTATAAAAAGCACTTGTCTGCTGGCTCCGACTGCTCCTGCCTCCCTTTAGCTGCTGGGTTTCCTGAGCCCTGGGAAACCTGGTCGGCCAGCGTTAAATTCAAATCGCTGCCAAGATATCGGGAACTTGATATTATAATGACGGACCCACCTCTCCAGAGAGGGTTATTCAGATGCCCCAAAACCCACTCCGATTTAAATGGAAGCAGGTGTGTTCGCGGTGGGTTGGGGTTGGGTTTTGTAAATTTGTCGATTTAACACCCACCCCCCCGCCACCCTGACCCACTCTCGCCCATCATGGGGGTTAAAATTACCCCCAGGTGTCAGCTTTAGCTCAGTGGTAGCTCTCTTGCCTCTAAGTCAGAAGGTCACAGACCTCAGCCCAGAGAAGACCACATAATCTCGGCTGACAATTTTGTGCAGTACAGAGGGAATGCTGCGCTGTCAGAGGTGCTATCTTTTGGATGAGACACCGGCCCTGTCAGGTGGTCACAAATGATCCCAAGGGGCTATTCGAAGAAGAACAGTGAAGTCCTCCTGGTGTCCTGGCCAACATTTACCCCTCAATCAACACCACTAAAGGTCTTTTATCTCATTGCTGTTTGCTTAAATTTGCTGCCATACTTGCCTACATTACAACAGTGACTACACTTCAAAAAGTCTTCATTGGCTGTGTAGTGCTTTGGGATGTTTGAGGATGTGAAAGGTGTTATATAAATGCATGTTCTTCTTTAATAGAGCCAATAGTAATTTCTAGGCATATTTTTAATGCAGTTTTTATGTTTTAAATGTAATTGTTAGGGATATATAATATAGTGGGTTGGAAAACAACATGGCTGCCAAATGACTGAATTTTTTTTGTTGAGTCTTTTGATTGGTTGATTTTGTAGTGATTTCTGATTGGTAACGTTTCCTACATCTCTAGCGAATGAAAGTGTTTTTTAATTGCTTTTCATTTAGTCAATGGGATATTTGAGTGAATCACCATTGTTAACTGAAGAAGTATTGGATATTTGAGCCAATCACAAAAGTGTTGACATACCCACGTAAGGTGTGACACCTTATCAATGAATAATGAATGCAGGACTTTTAATTAGACAAATATTTATTTCCTTCCACTATTCCCAGTTCTGGCCTGCTGAGTATTTCCAGCATTTTCTGTTTATATTTTAGTTCAGGGGCTTCAGACTAACTGAACTTGGTAAGACCAGAATATTGTAGGAATAAATTCTGGATGTGTCCACTCTAAATAGTAAAAAATCACTTTCTGTACCTTAGGAAACATAGTTATTTATTTTTGAAAGTAAAAGAACCTTGTAATTTTCACATTCTAGTGTCAAAATATGCACTTAAATAAACCTATGAGTTTCATCCATTACAAACAGTGCTATCACCTGTCAACCTTAACTAATTTTTTCAAAGGTGCATGCTATATATATTCTGTCAAACGACAGATAGTGTAAGCGGCTTTGATCCTAGCCCAATTGCTAGACGGACGGTTCGAATCGCCCCCGCCTTACGAAAGTTCTGTACCCAGGAATTATTATTCAGAGTGTAAATGGAATAAGTCATGGACAGGAATGCTTCAGTGAAAAATCACACATATTTATTTGGTCTAACATACACTGGCTAAAACATGCACTACTAAACAAAATCACTGTCGCTGTGGAGAATAAGATCCAGGTTACAAACAACATACATACAGTACACAACTGGGGACTATAACAAGCAGTAATCCCCTTGTTGCTATGGTGGACTCTAACTCCACCCCTACCAACGAATTACCCAGTCGCATAAGCCCCTTCGCCTGGCTGAACCAAACGAAGCTTCCACCCCAGAATAGCCCAAAAAACTTCTCTTCTGAGAAAAACCCTGAGCCCTTACACCTCACCCAGCTCGCCTGGGATATCTGGTTACTGGCTTGGGACACTCGAGACCATGCTTACCACCACACACAGTCGATCTCGATCGCTCCGCTCAGCGGCTTCTTCCTCTGGTACTTCTTCTTGTTAGGTTGATCTTGGTGGAGCGAGAGCGAGAGAGAGAGAGAATGGTGGAAAGTGATCTATCTTTATAGGAGTCTTGCTACCCCTATCTTTCCTGCCAATCTTTAAAATCATTTTGTTTCTAAGCACTCTGGTGCTTATTCAATGATGGGCCATCATCAGACCCATGAGTATTCCGTGATTGGACTAATGGCCCTAAGTCTGGGACATCTCTCGGTCTTTGTGTTGGAAAAAAAACTGGCTCCTCTTTGGCTGGCTAGGCTAGTGGATTCATTGTTCTGCTTTTCTTCTGAGATGGAGGTGAGAAGTGCTTTTGCATATTAGAGTGGCTTTCTAATAGGTTCAAGTTGTAACGGGTGCCTCAGGGTCCTCAGCCCCTTCGTCAATGGCCCCCCCTTTTTCCAGGACTGTCGGGCGAACCCATACATTCTGGATGACTGACAGTTCTTTTGTCACAGCCAACTGCCATGCGTTCTCTGGAGTTTTAACAAACCAGTTTTTCACGTATCTGCACAGGGCGATCCCATCACAGGGAAAATACCCTCAGAAAAAGTCCACAAAATATTCTCGACTGAGTCCATTCTTCAAACAGAGACTTTGCGATCTCTTCAATAGCTTGTTTAAAAAAACAACAAATAATATGTGTACATTAGTGAGATTGATACTGTGTCTCATGTGCAGTTGAACAGCACCATCCATCTATGTAGCAGTCAAAACAATCCAGAGCTTTGTAGCAGTAACATATTAAACATGACAAAACAATAAGGGTAAAACCATGAAGAATGGGAAAGCGATTCAAGAGTGAAAGTAGACCATTATTAAAACTTCTACAATGTGAAACAGCAGTTCAAGAAGGAAAGCAACAAATCAGATTGCAATAGCTGGATTATAGTTTTCAGTCAAAAGAGGTGATATTAATCTTATATAATGCATTTATTAGATCTCAATTGGAGTATTATGACTGTTTCTGTTTTTCATATTTTCAATAAAAAGACTTGATGGAAAAGGAAGAGTGTGGTAGAACAGAGATGAGGAAGGACATGTAATATTTAATGTAAGGAACGTAAATGAAAGAAAGTATTGGTAATGTGATGTCATGCTGCAGAGCAGGGGATAGAATAAAAAGCAATCAACCAAACCATGGAAGCATGAGGGGAGGTTTGGCATGGAGTCCTTGGGTATATTTTTTGATGTTGAAGACTAATCAGATTTAAATTTCTCTAATATCTTTGGAGTGTTAAGCCAGATATGTTTCATGTGTGTTACCAATACAAGCCGAAATACAATCTCTGTTCAAAAGAGGAAGAATACTTTCCCATTTTTACCAATAAATCGCCCGTGGCATTGTTTGTGGGCGTCCTAGGACTGAAGTGTAGTTTTACAATGTTTACTGCAGTCCTGCTGCAGCCTAAGCATGGTTGTGGTTTGTCTATCACAGAAATTTAACCAAAGCAATGCATCGCATGAGTGAAAGAGGCCTTACAGTTATTATTTATCAATCACTTTACAAAACTTGCTTAAGATGCAAGTAACTTTGATTGTCCTCCCCTCCTTTACAGTTTTATTCTAAGATATTTTATTTTTAATTCCTCCCTCCTCCCTTGTCAAGACCTTTATTTTTCTCAGTTATTTACATGATTATATATATATTTTTCCCTGCCTCTTATTTCCCGTGGTGGATTTGTAGTTTTTCTAAAGCTGTTTGTTTATTACTATCCAGGGAGGCTTTTCCCACTAACGAGCCTTCAAGTAAGCAACACCTGAATGGCTGATCACTTGCTTCAGTGTGGGCCTGGCTGATTGATTCCAGTCACAATGGGGGCGATTTTGCCAGCCCTGGGGAGGCGGGACTGCTGGGACAATGGCAGAATCTGGGGGCGGGTACCCATCCCACCCCCAACCCGCCTCCGTGCCATCTTCCCAGGAGGCGGGCTTAACAAGGTCAATCAAGGGAAAATAGCGTGCATTGGCCACAAATCGATGGAGGCAGGACTAAAACCTGACAAGCAGCAGTCCCGCCTCCAACACGCCCCCATTGACAAAATCACCCCCAATATCTGAGGTCATCATCAAGCCATCTCATAAGATCACCCTCTGTCCCCCGGTACAAATCTCAGTGCCCGCGACTGAATTAAAAAATTCATCCCAAACAAAACCTTTTCCTTACTGCGGCCATTCCGCCAACTTTGTGTCTATTTCAGCTGGATGTTGAAAATTCTGCCCCCCCTTCCCCCCCACCCCCCCACTGCCACTCCTCAGTTTCTCAGTTTAATCGTGTAAACTGTATGAGATGCTAAAAAAAAAATTCTCCTTCTGTTCAGGCCTCATATTTGTTGAAAAACAAGTGGGATCTGCTTGCTCAATTCTCTGATGGTTATTCATTCCTTCTTGGTATTTTTGCTACTTTTTGAATCATTCACATTTAGTCAATTAGATATTCTATTGGTAACTTAACAGATAAGTAGCTATTTGAACCAATCAGAATTTTTTGCCTTATGAACTTGACACTTTGAAGCTTTGACACTGAGGTCGGACTTTTGGGTGTGATACTGTTGGAAGCTGTGGTGCAATAGACACGCTCGATACAAGACTTTTAATTATAAAGATGGAAATGTATTGTGCAGAAGTAATTTTATATTTAATTATGGCAAGCCCAGCTTGAAGCTTGCCTATAAAGTGTGTTTCCTTCCAATTAAAATGGTTCTTTCACTTTTCAAAAACCTAGGTGTTAAAATTCTGTTTGAGTGACATCTCCAGAAGGACTCATTGTTTCCTCAGTACTATTCTCCAGAGTAAAACCAAAACATGCAAACTTACATATTCAGACAGTAATCATTTACAGGATGAACTAACTTAGTGTTTGGAAAATCTTTAAATCAGCTGTTCTGGTAATTTGTCTTGATATTAATATACAGTGAGAAATATTCAGGTGCTGAATTAGAGAGCAATGGAAGCTAAGTTGATCAAAAATATGTACCTAAAACCTTTTTAGCAAGGACCTCATACATTACTCATTCAGCGCACACCTGCAACAGAATCAATCCAAATGTGCTGCAGGGTTTATTGGGCCATTGTTCTTCAAATATATAAGCACAAATGTCAAATTTTCTGTGGATAAAGAAGAGCATTTTATAATGTTAAAATCCAGTTGCACTTAAAGACTCTGCAAGAATGAGAGGCGATCTTATTGAAACATATAAGATTGTGAAGGGGCTTGATCGGGTGGATGCGGTGAGCATGTTCCCAATGATGGGTGAAACTAGAACTAGGGGGCATAATCTTAAAATAAGGGGCTGCTCATTCAAAACTGAGATGAGGAGAAACTTCTTCACTCAGAGGGTGGTAGGTTTGTGGAATTTGCTGCCCCAGAAAGCTGTGGAAGCTACATCATTAAATAAATTTAAAACAGAAATAGATAGTTTCCTAGAAGTAAAGGGAATTAAGGGTTACGGGGAGCGGGCAGGAAATTGGACATGAGTCTAGGTTCGGAATGGTCATGGCCCTGTGGGTAGTGGAGTGGGCCCAGGGGCCGTGTAGCCTTGTTCTGCTCCTACTGTGTTCTAATTCTGTTAGATTTCAGGAGATGGTTTTATTCCTGTTCCTGGCTGGGGTGGAGATCGCCTTTACAGAAGGTAAGTACTGTAGAAAATATAGGGACAGAGTGATCTCCTGGAAGAATTTCGATCGCCTAGATGGGTCGGAGAGGAATTTCCCAGATTTTTTTCTCCCAAATTGGCCATTGGGTCTTTATCTGGTTTTTCGCCTCTCCCGGGAGATCACATGGGTTCGGGTGGATGCAGAGTGATAGAAGATTTGAGGTTAGGATCAGATCAGCCATGATCTTATTGAATGGTGGAGCAGGCTCGAGGGGCCGATTGGCCTACTCCTGCTCCTATTTCTTATGTTCTTATGTTCTTATGTTCTTAAATATTATCAGCAATAGTAGATTAATAGATTGGGCCGTCAGATGTCAAATGAAATTTAGTGCAGAGAGATACGAGGTTTGCATTTTGGGAGGATGAATTGGGGGAGGAAATATACACTGAATGGTAAAACTTTAAAAGAAGTAGAAGAGCAGAAACATTTAGGAATTCAGATAAACAAATCTTTAACGGTGGCAGGACAAATTGATAAAGTTGTTATTCAAAAAAGAACATATTTGATCCTGGGTTTTATGAATAGGATGTGGCACACAAAAGCAAAGAGGTAAGGCTAAACCGATACAAATCATTGGTTAAGTCACACTTAGAATATTGTATCCAATTTTGAGCACCCTACTTTAGGAAGGATGTTAAAGCAATGGAGAGGGTGCAAAAGAGATTCACTCAGATGAAAGGTCATCGACCTGAAACGTTAATTTTGTTTCTCTCGCCACAGATGCTGCCTGACCTGCTGAGTATTTCCAGCATTTTCTGTTTTTATTCCTGCTTTATACTTCCTGGTTTAGCTTCTGCGTGGCTCAGTGAGGATTCTTCAATCTGATTGGTTGAAGAGCCTCTCTGTTTCTTGTCCTGCTCACAGGCACCACAGATCCCCGGTAGAGGGCGCTTGCTCGATTAGAGCAAGTCAATGCTCTCAAACCCGCAAAAACTTTGTGGGCATCTGTCAGTGAGGTGAATGGCGAGTGCCGTTCCTTTGCCGCTGACTGCAAAATCCGGGCCAAAATAGCTTTGGAAGAAAGTTCAGAGGCAGTGGTATGCAAGTGAAAGGTCAGACTCTGATAGTCAAATGGAGTGGGTGGGGGACAAACTGTGATACTGAATTAGAGGAACGGATGGCACAGGCTGGAATGCATTGCTGGAGAAGATTACCCAAACAAAGTCATGGAGGAATTTCAAAACAAAGTCAAGGATCTTGAAGCTGACTGACTGGACCACAGGTATCCAGTGGAGCTGGACAAGCATGAGTGTGACAGGCGTTCGGGACTTTGTACAGGAGAGGGCTCGGGCTGTAGAGAGGCTGATGTCTGTAGAGGATGAAGGTGCTGAGACTCAAGAAGAGCATTTGAGAAATTGATCCTCGAGGTAATGAATTTGAGAATGAGGGTTTTGGCAGCTGAGGAGTGAAGTAGAGGTATAGGTAGACAATGTGTTGGAAGACCAAGGCAGCTCTAATGGCAGAAGCAAGGAAGGATGTACAACTGTCAAACAATAGATTAATTCTCATGTGTAACCAAACAACATGTTGTGGCGGAGCCACCAAGGGTCTCAGAACAATTGGTAATAATCCCTTTAACTACAGTGTAGTGCAACCGCGGACTGCACCTTTAAACCGTACTGTATTGTGTTTTCCTGCACTCCACGTGATGACATCATGACGCCGATCACGTGACCACCAGTGGTGCGAAGAATGCGATGACATCATGACGTCAGCTTCCAGAATCTTCCAGTAGTCGTCGAGTGCCCAGCAAGCTGTATAGACCTGTGTACCGTTTCTCCTGTAGTTTCCCTGTTAACTTAGTTGTTCATTAAAACCTGTTGATTTGATTCATCGAGTTGAATACCTTATTCAGATAGGAACCTCCGTTCCTACATTGGTGACCCCGATCTCGTCGGACAACTTTCGTTGAGGATGAACACGAACGCCGTCGCCCTTAAACTGCCACAGTTCTGGGAACAGCAGCCAGCAGCATGGTTTTTCCAGGCAGACGCACAGTTCGCTCTCCGGGAGGTCACAGCGGATGCGACCCGTTATTATTACGTGGTTGCCGCTCTCGACAGTGCCACGGCCTCGCGGGTCGTCAGCATCCTTGGAAGCCCACCGGAGAAGGGCAAGTACGAAGCGCTTAAACCCCGTTTGCTACAGGTATTTGATCTTAATAAATCGGAGCGGGCACGCAAGCTTATTTCCATGCCCGGCCTCGGGGACTCAAAACCGTCAGAGCTGATGAGTCAAATGCTCACGCTGTTGGGCGCGGAACCCCAATGCTTTTTATTCCGTGAGCTTTTCCTCTGCCAGCTACCCGAACCGGTGCAGGCGGCCTTGGCCAACACGGCCATCACAGACGGTGCTGAACTCGCTGCAGAGGCAGACAAGATTTTTTCTGTTACTCAACAATGTTGTGCGGCCACGAGGCGCTTTTCCCCCACGCGAGCGAAGCCCAGCCCTCCCCCAGCAGGATGGTGCGCGTACCACGCCCGTTTTGGCGCCAAAGCTCGATGCTGCCGGCCTCCTTGCAGCTTCCCTCAAGAAAAAAAAAACTCCAACAAGCCCGCGTCCTACTGGACGGACGACAAGGTCTAGAAAGCACAGCAAGTTAGCTATGGTGGCGGGCTCAGTGGGCAAACTCATTTACGTTACGGATTCCGTTACGGGCCGACGATTCCTGTGCGACACTGGTTCCCAGTGCAACATCCTCCCTGCTTCAAAGCTGGACCTACTATCCGGCGGCCAAGGGCCTTCCCTCGTGGCAGTAAATGGCGCTGCCATGCGTACGTTCGGGGAACGGACGGTAAACTTAACCTTCGCCGGTCAGCATTTTGTCTGCGACTTCATTACAGCTAAGGTCTCACAGGCCATCCTGGGTGCTGATTTTTTCTGTGCAAACGGTCTGCTGGTCGACGTCCAACACTGCCGACTCATTAATGCGTCCACTTTCCACGCAGTGCCCTGCCACCGCAGCACCGCCGTGTCCTGGTCGGTGGCCTGTGCGATTCCATCACAAGACGGGTTTAAGCGCTTGCTCGGCGAATTCCCGGAGCTCACCAGGCCTACTTTTTCGGCTGCAAGCACACGGCACGGGGTGGAGCACCATATCTCCACGACCGGAGCACCCGTTTACGCTCGGGCGCGGCGATTAGAAGCCGGCAAGCTGGTAGCCGCAAAGGCTGAGTTCCAGACCATGGAGCGCCTCGGGATCATCCAGCATTCGGACAGCCCTTGGTCCTCCCCACTGCATATAGTACCCAAACCAGGTGGCGGATGGCGACCGTGCGGGGATTACAGACGCTTAAACGACGCCACGACACCGGACAGGTATCCTATTCCCCACATCCAAGATTTTTCGGCACATCTGGCTGGCAACGCTATATTTTCTAAAGTGGATCTCGTTCGTGGATATCATCAAGTTCCGGTGCACCCTCCAGACGTCCCCAAAACGGCAGTCATCACTCCGTTCGGCCTTTTCGAGTTCCTCCGCATGCCATTCGGTCTAAAAAACGCAGCGCAAGCCTTCCAGCAGTTGATGGACTCTGTCTTACGGGACCTGCCCTTCATTTTTGTACATTTGGACGACATCCTAATAGCCAGCATGGATACGACAGCTCACATGGCCCATTTACGTACACTTTTCGCCCAACTCAGCCAACACGGCCTTATTGTCAATCCGGCTAAATGCACATTTGGAGTATCCAGCATTGATTTCCTGGGACACAGGATTACCCCAGAAGGCGCCGTCCCACTAGCCACCAAGGTAGAGGCAGTTACCGCATTCCCGCGGCCTCACACGGTCAAACCCCTACAAGAGTTCTTGGGGATGGTAAATTTTTATCATCGCTTTGTCCCCAAGGCGGCCCGGTTAATGCAACCTCTGTATGAAGCACTAAAAGGGAAGTCGGGCAAGGATGTTCTCACTTGGACACCGCAAATGGACCAGGCATTCCGCGATACCAAGGCGGCGTTGGCGGATGCAACTATGCTAGCACACCCACTCCCGGGCGCGACTGTTGCCCTCACTACGGACGCCTCCGACTACGCCATCGGAGCGGTTCAAGAGCAGTGGGTCGACGGAGGTTGGCAGCCGTTAGCCTTTTTCAGCCGCCAACTGCGCAAGAACGAGCAAAAGTATAGCACTTTTGACAGAGTTGCTAGCCCTGTTTTTGGCCATCCGGCATTTCCGTTTCCTGCTAGAAGGCCGTCCGTTCACTGCATTCGTGGACCACAAGCCGCTCACCTTCGCCATGGCCAAAACGGCGGAACCTTGGTCAGCTCGGCAGCAGCGCCACCTCACGTTTATATCCGAATTCACAACGGATTTGCGGCACGTGTCAGGCAAGGATAATCTCGTGGCAGATTGCCTTTCCCGAGTTCCAGTCCAGGCAGTCCACCTGGGCATCGATTTCGTCAGACTGGCAGAGGATCAACTGGCAGACCCAGAGGTACAAGCGTTTAGGACCACGCCTTCCAGTTGGCAGGTTGCAGACGTGCCGTTTCAAGCGGCAGGAACCACGCTCTTGTGCAACACATCCATGGGAGTGCCCCGGCCCATTGTGCCGGTCAAATGGCGCAAGAAGGTATTCCAGGCAATCCACGGGTTATCTCACCCGGGGATGCGGGCTTCTCAACGGCTACTGTCCCGCAAATTCGTTTGGAAAGGCATGCATTTGGACGTCCGGGACTGGACAAACAATTGCGTCGATTGCCAAAAATCCAAAGTCAACCATCACGTCAAGGCTACGGTGGCCAACTTCCCGGTGCCTGAGCGCCGTTTCGACCACGTTCACGTGGATCTAGTAGGCCCCCTTCCCGAGTCGCGTGGATTCACACACCTCCTGATGGTGGTAGACCGGACCACCAGGTGGTCAGAGGCAATTCCCTTGGCCGCTACCACCGCAGCAGACGTCGCCAGGGCATTTCTTTCGTCGTGGGTGGCTCGGTTCGGGGTGCCATCGGACATCTCCTCGGACCGCGGTCCGCAATTCACATCAGAGCTGTGGAACGCAGTGGCACAAGGCCTGGGGACCAAGCTGCACCGTACCACCGCGTACCATCCGCAGGCGAATGGCCTGTGCGACAGGTTCCATCGGTCTCTCAAAGCGTCCCTCCGTGCCAGCTTGAGGGGACCCAACTGGGTGGACAGGCTTCCATGGGTGATGCTAGGCCTCCGGACAGCACCAAAGGAGGATCTTCAGTCGTCATCGGCTGAGCTGGTTTATGGCCAGACACTCAGAGTACCAGGTGACTTTCTCCCTCCACACACCGAACCATGGTCTGCAGCTCAACAGCTTCTACTTCATCAGGAGGCGGCTAGGAATTTCCTGCCCATCCCAACCTCGCACCATGACCTGCAGAGGCCTCACGTCCCGGCAGAGCTCATGAGTTCGGACTATGTCTTTATTCGACAGGACGGTCACAGAGACCCACTCAAGCCACCATATACCGGACCTTTTCATGTCATCGCACCAGGGGAAAAGTTTTTCACAGTCGAAGTCAGTGGAAAGTCTGATACCGTCTCTATCGACCGGCTCAAACCAGCCCACCTGGATCGGAGTGAGCCTGTCGTGGTTGCCCAACCGCCTCGCCGCGGCCGACCGCCGTTAGCCGCCGGACCAGCCGTGCACCAGTCCACTGTCGAACAGCCCGATTCGGCCTCTGACGCGCCTGCACCTCTGACTACCGTTTCTGCCGCGCCCGAGACGCCGCTTCTGCCGCAATCCGGCACTGGTCCTTCCACTAATTCCCCGTTTCCGCTGCCTGAATTTCGTCGCCGTTCGGCCAGGATCATTAAGCCTCCTACTCGGTTGACAATGTCCGTTAAAGTGGATTCTGGGGGGGCGCCTGTGGCAGAGCCACCAAGGGTCTCAGAACAATTGGTAATAATCCCTTTAACTACAGTGTAGTGCAACCGCGGACTGCACCTTTAAACCGTACTGTATTGTGTTTTCCTGCACTCCACGTGATGACGTCATGACGCTGATCACGTGACCACCAGTGGCGCGAAGAACGCGATGACGTCATGGCATCAGCTTCCAGAAACTTCCAGTAGTCGTCGAGTGCCCAGCAAGCTGTATAGACCTGTGTACCGTTTCTCCTGTAGTTTCCCTGTTAACTTCGTTGTTCATTAAAACCTGTTGATTTGATTCATCGAGTCAAATACCTTATTCAGATAAGAACCTCCATTCCTACAATGTCATGTATTCAACCTATGATTCACAGACTTATTTGTCCACTTAGAGCTGATAGTTATGCAAAGTAATCGCTGTGAATAACACAAATATCACAGTGCCTATTAATAATGTAATAAATGATAGCGCAGTAATAATGCGTGTAATAGAAATCCCATCATTATTTTCTTTATAGAACTGGAGATGTTTTATGAATTTTCAAAATGTAATTACTTATTTAAGTCACTAAGGAGGTAAAAATCTGCATATTTAAAATTTGGGCCTCCAACAGATGTATTTGTTGTTGAATGTAAAGAATTTATGAATCTAACACCTTATCCAGCACAAAATGAGTCGTGATTCCGATTATAAACAAACATTGTTTGGACGTGCTGAGGAGAAAGATTGGATTTTACCCCTCCCTGATAATGAAAAATGGAAATCAATCACCATATTTTTGATGCACTTGAATTCAGTCAGCATTCCAGTCGGTAAACTAAAAGGCGTAGCATGTTATGCAATCATATTTTGTGGAAATTTTGATCAGAGTTCAGCACATCTGAAATTATTTCTGTGAAGTCATGTTTTGGTGACTCTACCTCTTCTGTATTCTTATGAGATTTAAATAACCAAGAGTCCATTAATTAAATGGTGTTCCCTTCCTATGAAATAATATATAAAGTGTGGCTTCTAACATCAGTATTCTCTATCCTGTTGCCTGCTGTCACCAGTCATTGAAGATTATTGTCTTTCATTATCGATCAGTGTGATTGATGAAAACTCTTTTCTCAGCAGTGTACCTGCTCCCAAGCTCAAGCCAATGACATTGTTTTTGTTGACCAAAAGGCCCAGGGTCAATTACTGTGTGATTTTCCATAAGTGCTTGGCATCTTCCTCTGATGCTGTGACAGAGATTGGAAACTCACAGCGTAGGTCATTGTGGGTATAAACACACATCCTTCTGCTTGTGGTGAAGGGTGCTGATGTACTAATGCATAGCAGCAGCATACTGTCCTTTCACTAACATCATTAATTAATTTTAAGAGTGGAGCAGAATTGAAAATGCGTAATGCTCTTTTTCCTTTGACTTTTAAATTTGTGGAGGATTGCAAATTATGAATTATTGACAGACCTACTTTGAGAACATAGTGATAGAAAGTGATGAAAATTCAAAATGATTAAAGATTTTTACTCATTGCCAATGAGTTTGTTCTAGTAAGACTGTCAGATGGTTGTTTCTAGTTTTATTTTCTCTGCACTGGGATTAATTTGTCAGTATTGCCTTACCCTTTCTCCCCCACTCTTCAACTGCACTTGCTCATAGATTGTTTTAAGTTTGTTTAATTTGGAATTATCTCTCGCTGCTCCGTGTAGTCCTTGTGTAAAATTTTGCTTAACTGGCAAGGGGCGATCAGA
This sequence comes from Somniosus microcephalus, assembly GCF_052327205.1. Lineage (NCBI taxonomy): Eukaryota > Metazoa > Chordata > Chondrichthyes > Squaliformes > Somniosidae > Somniosus > Somniosus microcephalus. Next base: position 75,661,784 of record NC_140994.1, on the reverse strand, counting down.
ATCAAGCAACATTTTTTAAAGAGGGAGCTCCAGTAACATATCAGTGAACGTCCTTTGCTTAAGCCAACATTAAATTGGCATTGGAAATGTTGCTTTATTGGAAAAATAGGTTCTAAACTTTAACACAAGCTTAACAATATTAACAAATTTACAACTTTTGCTTCCCAGTGATCACTGTGATGAGATTGGGATTTCCAAGATTTTGTTTTGTTTCCTAAGGTTCGGAACATGCAACATGCAATCAAGTTAAAATCGCGTGGATTGGCCACATCTCGATGGAGGCGGGACTACAACCCCGAAAGTTGTAGTCCTGCCTCCCACCCGACTCCTGAATGAAAATCCTGCCCGATATATGATGACACTACCACTAACAATGATATCTGTATCTGTGACCCTAGCAGTACATGCAACTCATTTATCCTTGCCAATTCAGGACCAGGCAATCAATTTCTACAAGTAGGATTGACTGCTTGTGTAGGGTATTAACATAAGGAAATTGGGTCTTTTCTATACCTGTATTTATTTAATAGTAAGGCCAGTCACCTCTTTTGGGAGGCAAAGCCTATGCTTTAAAGCCACAGGTCATGACTCCAGTGCCAAATCCATAAAGATATGCTCAAAAGAGTGATTAAACCCAGTTACTACAGGCCAGTCAGCCAAAGGAAACTTTTAGGGACAATAATCCGAGACAAAATTAATAGTCACTTGGAAAAATATGGGTTAATAAATGTCAGCCAACACCGAATTGTTATCGGAAAATCATGTTTGACTGACTTGATTGAGTTTTTTGATAAAGTAACGGAGAGGGTTAATGAAGGCAATGCGGTTGATGTTGTGTATATGGGCTTTCAAAAGGTGTTTGATAAAGTACCACATAATAGACTTGTTTGCAAAACTGAAGCCCAGGGGATTAAAGGGGCAGTGGCAGCATGGATACAAAATTGGCTAAGGGACAGAAAGCAGAGAGTATTGATGAACAATTGCTTTTCAGACTAGAAGGAAGTATACAGTGGTGTTCCCCATTGGTTGGCATTGGGACCACTGCTATTTTTGATATCTATTAGTGACATGGACCTGGGTATACAGGACATAATTTCAAAGTTTGCAGATGACACGAAACTCAGAAATGTAGTAAACAGTGAGGCGGATAGTAACAGACTTCAGGAGGACATAGACAGACTGGTGAAATGGGTAGACACATGGCAGATGAATTTTAACATAGAGAAGTATGAAGTGATGCATTTTGGTAGGAAGAATGAGGAGAGGTAATATAAACTAAAGGGTACAATTTTAAATAGGGTGCAGGAACAGAGAGACCTGGGGTGTACATACACAAATCCTTGAAGGTGGCAGGACAAGTTGAGAAGGCTGTTAAAAAAACAGACGCGATCCTTGGTTTTATAAACAGAGGCATAGAGCACAAAAGCAAGGACATTATGCTAAACCTTTATAAAACACTGGTTAGGCCCCAGCTGGAGTATTGTGTCAAATTCTGGGCACCACACTTCAGGAAAGATGTCAAGGTCTTAGAGAGGGTGCAGAGGAGATTTACTAAAATGGTACCAGGGATGCGGAACTTCAATTACGTGGCAATACTGGAGACGCTGGGGAGGAATTTTAACCTAAAAAAAGGGTTGGCTAGGAGCGTGGGGGTAGTTAAATTTTTGAAAATCGGAATCCTGACCTGAACCCGCCTCCAACCCGCCCACTTCCAGTTTTAACGGGGGGGGGGGGCGGTGGATGAGGGCGGGCAGCCAACATGCTGCAGGAGGCGGGACGTCAATTTAAATATTACAATGCCTTTACACTTGCCTCCAGGGATCCAGGATCCCTGCCTAACCTACGCCTGCTATTGGAGAGGACTCCGATCACCTCCCCAGGCCATCCCACCTCCCCCCCGGCCTCTGAATCCTCCATGAGGCCTCCGTCCCCATCCCAGGCCTCCAATCCCTCCACAAGGCCTCCCCCACCCCACCCCCCCAGGCCTCCGTTTGCCCCCCCACCCCCCCCCCCCGGCCCCTGATCCCCTTTGGCCGATTTACTCCTGGGCCAACCTTCCTCTTGATCTACTCCTGGGCCAACCCCCATGCAATCCCTCCCTCCTTTGTGCGGCCTAGTGCTGCAGGTCTACCCGCCCGGAGCCAGCCAGCCTCTCAGTCTGGCTGGCTGCGGGTGGGAAACAGAAACTTCCAATGCAAATCAGGCCCTGCCGTTAAAGTCAGCAGGACCTGCGGGAAACTCATTCTTCTGAGTTTGCCGACCACCTCGGAGCCCCCTCCGCCCCAACCTGTCTTCCCTATTAAAATCCAGCCTGCTGTAGTTGTTCTTCTTGGTGTAGAGAAGGTTCAGTGGAGATTTAATAGAGGTTTTCAAAATCATGAAAGGTTTTGATAGAATAAATAAGGAGAAACTGTTTCCAGTGGCAGATAGGTTGGTAACCAGAGGATACAGATTTAAGGTAATTGGCTAAATAACTAGAGGTGAGATGAGACATTAAGTAGCAAGTTACGATGTTTTGGAATGCACTACATAAAAGGGTAGTGGAAGCAGATTCTATAATAACTTTCCAAAGGGAATTGGATAAATACTTGAAGGGGAAACATTTTGCAGGGCTATGGGGAATAAGACTAATTGGATTGCTCTTTCAAAGAGCCTGCACAGACACAACAGTCCAAATAACCTCCTTCTGTGCTGTATCATTCTCTGATCCTGTGATTCTATGGACTCACAATAACATGACTGGCTGATGGGGAGTTTTGTGTGAATGTGGGTGTCAGGGCAGAAATGACAACACAGGCATGCTCTTTCCAATAGTATGGTCTGCTGAGTTTTACTGGGTTTCCCTTTGTGTACAGGTAAAGAAAAGCTTTAACTAAACTGCCATTGGTTTATATTTATATTGTGTCTTTAATGTAAAATCATCATCCCAAGGCACTTCACAGTATATGCATATGAAAAATGGAAAACTGATGCCGATCCAGCAAACGGGAGATTATGAGTAGTGACCAAAGCTTGGCTGAAGAGATAGGCTTTGAGTAGGTTTTCAGAGGAGGTGAGGTAGAGAGGTTTTGGCAGGGGATTCCAAAACCTGTTTCTAAAGCGAGTCTACCAAATGTTTTCATGCAAAAGTTTACATAGTAAACTACAGCATCATGGCAGTCCTGGTACAGAAAGAAACAATTGTGGTGCTGGATCCCACATGCGAATACAAATTAAACTTGCTACACATAAATTTGTACAGTTGTATGTAATTTTATTCAGCTCCATTTCTTCTTTAGTCTTTTATTTCTAACATTGAAGATAAAGAGATAATATTTCACTCTTAAAAGATTAGAGGAGAACTTTTTTGTTCCATAATTATGGACGTGATCCTGCTGTATAGCAAAATAGATTGGACTACCTTGTTTGGAATTGTCTTAGAAAGTTTAATCACACTTTTAAAATGGAAACTCATTAAATAAGCATCCTCTACCTCAAATAACCATTTATTTTTAAATGGATTTTGAAATATCCTGCTTCCAGAAAATAATACCATACTCTGCTAAACATTTGAATATAATTAGATAATGTACATGTAAATAGATTTGGTAATGTTCGCCAGTAGAACATTGTCAAATTGCTTTTCTGACATCCAGTCCTGGACGAGCCGCAATTTCCTCCAGTGAAACAATAGGAAGGACTGCAGCCGTCATCTTTGACCCCCGCCACAATCTCTGTACCCTTGCCACTGATTCCATCCCACTTCCTGGCCACTGTCTCCGGTTGAACCAGACTGTTTACAACCTTGACGTCCTATTTGACCCCAATTTTAGCTTCCGACTCCATATCCTCCACCTGCCGAGAACTTCAGCTCAACTGAAACTTTGCTGCTCGTCTCCTGTCCCGTTCGCCCGTCACCCCTCGCTCGCTGTCCTACATTGGCTGCCAGTCCACTCATTTGATTTAAAAATTCTCATCATCTTGTTTAAATCCCTCCATGAGCTCGCCCCTCCCTACCTCTGTAACCATCTCCCACCCTACAGCCCTCCAAGAACTGGAATCTTGTGCTTTCCTCCACTTCCTTTGTTCCACAATTGGAGGCTGTACCTACAGCCATTTATGCTCTACATGCTGGAATTTCCTCTCTAAACCTCTGTCTCTCCACCTCCCTCTATTCCTTTGAAATCCTCTTTAAAACCCACCTCTTTCACCATGCTTTTAGTCACCCTATCTAATACCTCCTTCTTTGGCACTATATAAATGCAAGTTGTTTAGAGTTATAGATAATGTACATGTAAGAAGGTATCAAATTTAGGCTGTCATCACAGAACATGAGAACACGACTACAGATTTGACATGCGTGTAGCAAGATCAGATAATTGGCTGCAATACCCCTCCCCCAAAACACACATGCAGTAGTAAATATATCGACATTCACATCAGTTGCGTGGGTGGGGGGTAGGGTGGATGTGGTCAGTACAACTTTAGATATTGGAAGATTGTTTTAAAAGAGATCCAGCAAAAATTCTTTGTGGTTATCTGTGGGTTTTGTAAGAATTTTTCTAACTTTGTATGAGATTTCATTGTTGCACTTTTATTGCCTTTAGGTTAAAAAGTCACAAGCCTATTGTTACGCAGCACACATGGGCTTAAAAATGTCAGCCACAAAAACATTTTTAAGGCTATTTGGCCAAAGTTGAGAGTCACAAATTATTCTTTGAATGCCTTCCTAAGATTCCTAGCAAACAATGCTTTGATGAAAGGTTTGACATCGCTGCTCAGATATCTACAGTAAGCAATAAAAATGGAAATCTATGAATAAATTATTAAATGCAACGGAAAGATAGAAGCATTATTAAACTTTAAGTGATTTGTTATTTTGCTTTTTTTTCAGGCGAGGATAAACCCAGTGAATGTTACGCCTCGAATCTTAGCTGTTGACCAAGACATAAATATTAAACCAACTGATGATCAACCAGGGATTGTCTACAGCATTCTTGTCGGTTGGTAACTGCAAAAATGCCCTGTTGCTTTTATTGCCAAGATTTATCATCTGGATTTATAATCGTATATAATGAGGCTCTGGGTCATTGTTTTAGGAATCGTTTAATCATTTCCGTATATTAGCTAGATAAATTGTTTCTTTTGATTGATGGTTGTTAAATACTATGCCAATCATTTTGAAGAAATTAATCATACAAAATTGTACTGTTTTGTTTAAGGTACTCCCGAGGATTATGCAAAGTACTTCTCTCTGAATAATATCACTGCAGAGCTCTATCTCCTAAGGCCAATAAACAGGGATTTTCATCAGAAATTTGATTTGGTTATTAAGGTAAATTCAAATTAATTATTGTTTGTGTCAAGTCTTTTATTGAATACGCAATAATATTGCCAAAAATGAACTGAAATAATATGCAATTAATATTTATCAATAGCAACACAAAATATCCATCTCAGCAGAAATTGGGAGCTACACAAAATTATTATTATGCAATATAGAAACAGGTGTGCCACAATATTTAATCTTGTTTCCATTTATGTATTTACTCTCCACCTTTAAATTATTCTTCATTTTCTTTTGGTTTCAATATTCAATGGAATTTGTGTTCCCAGGGTAACATTGTGTGCTCCTTAGTTTAAAAAAAAAACAAAGTTGTCTTCAAAATGAGGGTAGATGCTATAGAGCAGTTTTAGACCAAAAGGATTTTGAAGGGAAAGTTAAATTGAAAGCCAGTCAGCTGAGCGTTGTTGCTGTGAGAATGGAGCTAAGTGCATCGCCACTGATGCCAATGGAATTGTCTCATCAAGAATGTTCAGGCCGAAGCTCTAACTCCAGTGATTGGCAGTAAGACGTTGTGGTGATCAGACTGCAGCGAGTCTTTGTTATGCTTTACAGGATGGTAACAACTGGGCAGCATACATATTACATATGAAGTTGAAAGAGACGAAGCAGCCTTAGTAGACTCAACGGCCGCGGTTTTGCCAGCGCTCAGAGTGCAGGTTTGGAGGTGGGTCAGCTGTTAAATTCAAAATGATTGACAGCAGGTTAGGAACCTGCTGCGAACCCGCCTCCATGTAAGTTTCCAAAGTGTCGGGTCTGCAATTTCAGAACAGACCCAACACCAGGCGGCGGGCGAGGCATTTAAGATAGTTAACTGCTTGTTAAGTGCTTGTTAACAACTATTTTGCCAGCCTTTTTCTATTTTACCACATGTTTAATGGGGTTCCTGTCGTTCGGAGATCACGTCAGGTAAGTAGGTCGGGTTCTCTGGGGGAGAAATTCGGTATCGCCCTATTTGGGGCGCAATTATCGGCCGGGCGTAAAGTTTAGCAACTGGCGCTAATTATCGCCTCTGACTGCAAAGTTGGCTTCTATCGCCCCTGGAGGTGATTGGAGCGCTGAATCAGGTGCTACACACCTCTCTTAAGGCGCTAACGCCAAGGAGCGAGATGCTAACTCAGAGCGCTGGCGAAGCTCATGTGATGTCAGTCAGCAATGGAACACAGAGGGCTGGATTTTCTGAATGGGAAGCTTATGGAGGCGGGACTCCCACTTGTTGGGTTTCAGTCCCGCCTCCATCAGCTTCTGGCCAACCAGCGGGATTTTCCCCTGATTGACCTTGTTAAACCCGCCCAGCGGGCTCAGCAGGCCAATTAGGGGGAAGTCAGTGACAGAGCACGTCAATGTATGACGTGTCATCTGTCAAGAACTTTTGAAAGAAGAAATGGCATCGTTTGACAGCTCTGCGAAGCTGTCAAATACTGACATTCTGTGTAGTTTGATGAGTCCTGTGTTTAGGGCTCATCAAACCTTTCTACTTTGCAGAAATCAGCTGGCTGTTGTATCGGAGGATGCAACAGCCAGTCTGTAATCTCTACTACAATGGAGATGTCAGGGACTCCGGCTCCACAGCAGCTGAAGGCTGTAGGTAGAAACAAAGGTAAGTTAACATTTTCTAAGACTTTACACTCACCTCACATACTTACCACTCCACACTTGCACCCATCACTCACCTCTACATCGCACTTTCAGACTCCTCCGACCCCCGCAGACCCTCCTACTCGCCTACTACACCCCGGCGGGGTTCCCCCAGGTCGGGAAGCCCGCACTTCAGGTCGAACAATAATCTTATGAGTGAGGCAGTGGAGACAAAAGAAAACTTTAATACAAGTCTTCCTTTCCTCATAACTCAGACACTAGAGATCAGCCTTGTAACTCTGCTTTTCACTGTCTCCAGCACTTGAATGTCTCCCTTGCTCATCAGTGACCTGAACTGAACACCTGCCCATATACCTCCCCCCTTCCCACTGTCCAGGGCCCCAAACACCCCTTCCAGGTGAAACAGCGATTTACTTGTACTTCTTGCAATCTAGTATACTGTATTCGCTGCTCACGATGTGGTTTCCTCTACATTGGGGAGACCAAACGCAGATTGGGTGACCGCTTTGCGGAACACCTCCGTTCAGTCTGTAAGGGTGACCCCAAGCTTCCGGTTGCCTGTCATTTTAATTCACCGCTCCATTCCCACTCGGACCTCACCGTCCTTGGCCTCTTGCATTGTTCCACGGAAGCTCAACGTAAACTCGAGGAACAGCAGCTCATCTTCCGATTAGGCACTTTGCAGCCTTCCGGACTCAATATCGAGTTCAACAAATTCAGATCATAACCTCGGCCCCTATTACATTTTTACTTATATTTCTTTTCCACCCCTTGTTTTGGGTTTTCCCCCCACCCCCCCTTTCCTTTTTTTTTTCTCTCTCCCACATGGCAGCTGTCTCTCATTCTGCCAGTACATTTCACACCTAATTTGAGCCGTCTTTTGTCTCCACTAGTCCTATCACCATCTCGTCTGGTTTTGAATACCTCTTTATGTCTCTTTACTTCTTTTGTTCTATCGCAGCCCTGCCTTGCGATCTATTTAATTTCATTTCCTGTTTTGAAAAAGGGTTCACCCGAAACATTGACTCTAATTTCTCTCCACGGATGTTGCCTGGTCTGCTGAGTTTTTCCAGCATTTTCTGTTGTTATTTCGGATTTCCAGCATCTGCAGTATTTTGCTATCGCTCCAGATTTATCTTTTGTTTTCACTTAGCATCATATACCTCTATCACGTCCCTTCTCATTCATCTCTTTTCAAGTCTGAAGAGTCCAACTTTTTCTAAATTTTCATGACAACTCAGTCTCTCTGAAACTGAGGACCAACCTTTCACTGCCTGTAGGTCTTGCATGTTTCCGTCGTTCCTTAGTGACTCGAAGTGTGTGCAATGTTCAATTTGTAGCCTGTCCAGAGCTGTACAGCTTCAGCATGATGGTATCAGACCGATTTTCCAATATAACTCAGCATTCTGGTTTCTTTGTAGATCGCTACTCCACAGTGACTGAGTCTATTATCACTCCCAGGTCTCTTTCTGCCTCCCCCTTCTCTGGTTCACCACAGTTCATTGAGTACATGTGTCTTCCATTGTTTCTTCAAATGCGCTATCCTTATTAAATTTCATCCTCCATAATTCTGCTTATTTACAAATGTTGTCTAAATCTTCCTGTAATTCCATGGCTGATCCCTCAGACTCAACTGCTCCCTACACTAGCCTAGTATCATCTCTGAATTTGACCAAATTGCATTGTGCTTTGGAATCCAGGTTATTTATGTATATTAGAAACAGTAGAGACCCCAGCACAAAACCCTGAGATTCCCCACTTAGTACATCTCCCTAACCCGATATTACTCCTCTAACTAGTACCATTTCCTTCCTTTTTTTTGGTCAATTCCTTATCCAACTCTACGTTTTACCAAGAATAATCGCTTGGGAAGTGACATTAGTGGTGCAGGGCGGTAATGAAAGAGGGAAGTTAATGATCATCCAAAATGGAGAGAGGGAAGGGGCAGGAAAGATATGCTTGGTTCTGTGATCACGTTATAGATAGCAGAAATGACAAAAGATGCTCCATTGGATGTGGTGGCTGGCGGGATATAAGTTGAGGACAAGGGGACCCTGCCATCACCTTGGAAAGAGGGAGAAAGAGTAAGAACAGAGACCCACAAATATAGCAGGGGTGACCAAGAGTGCTTTCAGCATAGAAGACAAAAAACTTTGGCAGAGAAGAAAACAAGACATTTAAGAAACTGTTGAAGACGGTTGAGTCATAGAGCAGATATGACAGAGACTGAGAAATTTTAAGAAAGGAATAGATTGCTTTCAAGAGGAAGGAGAGGAAGAAACATAATCCAAACGAGTTTACCTCTGTCATTTTATTAGGTCTCAATTAAACAAGACACTTTATACACTTATCTTTTTGCCTGCTATATAATCAAACAAATGCTTGATGTGTTGTAAAGTTGAAAGTATTTTAGATTGTGTTTAATTGCTTAAAACAACAGTATTGGTATCAGGCCTGTACAGTGGTTTAAATGAACATAAATGGAAAAAGAAGAGTCTTCTTGAAGATGAGTGTATATACTTGTGCGGCAACCGCACATAGTCATTAATTAACTAATGCTGCAGCTATCTCAACCAATGTATTTAATTAACTTTTAGACAGCTGCTGTTTCAATGCAAGACTGATCAACAAATCCGACTCTCATTGTTTCGCCTCATCAGTCATTTTTTTTGCAGTTTGTGGTCAGATTAGTTAGTTATTTTGGCTAATCAATAATCATTTTCTCATTTCATCTTCAGTCATCTCTAACCAATGTCGTCTTTTATTTTTGCTTCTTTTTATGTGTGTTGTTTAATGATATCACCCAGGATTAATTATTTTTTAAATGTATACCAGCATCCCATTCAATTTATGTGACTTGGTAGATATTTTACCACATGGTTTAACATTAAATTATATTCTTAGATGTTTAAGTGTTTTCTGTCATGTACTTGAAACATTCCATCACATGAAATGCAATGTATTTATGCAAAGGCAGTTATATTAGATAGAAATCTGTAGACATGTTGTGCATTTCCCCCTGTTTATGAACTTAATTTGGATCCACTGTAATTGAAGTTTGGGTTGAATTCAATCATTAAAGTGCTTGTTGCAATCTAATTTTAACTCAGCACAGTAAAGAAGCTTGACAGGGAATAAAGATAATACTCCACTTGCTATTTGAGAGGGTGAGCGCTCTGGCGGCCCTGATGTGTACTTCAAGCGAGCTTGCACCGCTTGCTGCTTGTCCCCTGAGGTGGATCCCATGGCACTATTTCGAAGAAGAGTAGGGGAGTTATCCCCGGTGTCCTGGCCAATATGTATCCCTCAATCAACATAACAAAAACAGATTATCTGGTCATTTTCACATTGCTGTTTGTGGGAGCTTGCTGAGCGCTAATTGGCCGCTGGGTTTCCTACATTACGACAGTGACTACACTTAAAAAAAGTACTTCATTGGCTGTAAAGCGCTTTGGGCTGTCCGGTGGTTGTGAAAGGTGCTATATAAACACAAGTCTTTTGTTTCTTTATATTAAATGACCTTGTTGTTATCTCATTGTTGTTTGTGGGAACTTGCTGTGCACAGATTGACTGCCGCATTACCTACATTATAACAGTGACTACATTCCAAAGTACATAATTGGCTGTAAAGCTCTTAGAGACGTCCTGAGGTCATGAAAGATGCTACATAAATGCAAGATCTTTCCTTCCTTTCTTAAAGCAGAGCATGGTGACTCTTCTAAATAGATTGTCTGCAATGGAGGATAGATGGGCATCTATTGAGGATAGACACCAGAGGTACATGGATGTCCCCTTTATGAGGACTGTCAGTACTGAGACGGGTCCTCATGACTCCACTGAGGTGCAGCAGGTTGCTCTCCAGCCACTTGCTAGCAGTGAAGTGCGGGTAACCCATGAGAGGGATGTTGGTGGTTGACAACAAGGAAGTGTTGGCTCCTCTCCAAGTGCTCACACGACCATGCCACTGCGGAGCCCTCGGTCAGAGCCCCGGGTTCCTCACCCAACTGAGATGGCCGTCTCAGCCCCTGCACAGCTGCAAGAAGAGCAGACTGTGGAGGAGCCCTCACAGGCTCCCAAACCCAAAGGATGCCCAGCAAAGACGTCTAAGCAAGCGCAGCACCAAAGTAAGCAAGGTGCCTCTACATCGGCTGAAGCCACAGGGGAAGCACCATGCTGACCATGATGATTCTGGACACCCTGGCTGGTGCATACTGCAGGGCTCCACCAGATCTGTCCAGGCATTGGAAGCACATTTTGAGCCTGCTGATGGTTTGCTTGATGATGCTTCTGGTGGATAAGTGACTCACATTGTAGCGCTCCTCAGCCTCATTTGTTGGCCTCCTCATCGGTGTCATAAGCCACTTTTTCAGGGGCTAGTCCTTGTGGCCAAGTAGCCATCCGCAAAGTTGTGTTGGCGGATGGAAGAACTGAGGCACAGTAGACTGACGCAGGATGAAGGAGTCATGGCAAATGCCAGGGTACTTAGCGCAGACATGCATGATGATCTTCCTGTGGACCAGCTGGACATTCAGGGAGTAGAATCCCTTGCGGTTGACAAATACAGCTGGATTGTGATAGGGGGCACTAATGGCTACATGTGAGCAGTCTATGACAGCCTGCACCATTGGCAAGCCTGGCATATTGGCAAAGCCAACCACACGCGCGGTCACAGTTGGGCCATCTGTGGAGAAGTGGATGTAATTGTGGGCCTTGGCAAAGAGGGCATCGGAGACCTGCATGATGCAGATGTGTGCAGCTGACTGGAAGATGTCGCTGATGTCTGCAGCTGATCGCTGGAAGGAGCCCGAAGCAAAGAAGTTGAGTGTGGTGGTGACTTTGACAGCCACTGGTGAGGAGTGTCCACACGCTCCTCTGGGCTCCAGGTCTTGGTGCAGCATTGCGCAGATGTCAGCGACGACGTCTCGTGAAAGTCTCAGCCTCCTTTGGCACTGCTGCTCACTCATGTTGAGGAAGCTCATCCTCTGCCTGTAAACCCTGTGTTGGGGGTATCTCCTGCGGCGAGGTGCAGCCCTGCACTGACACCCTCCGCACTGTGCAGCATCAAGTGGGTGAGGAGGCGGTTGGCACTCCTGGTGTTGGTGCTGCTGTTGTGACTGGTTCTGGTGCTGCCGTGGCTGCTCTTCCTCAGAATCTGACGACCAAGATGAGAGGATATAAATGGTTCCCATACCGTTGCTATAGATTTCAGTTGAGGCAAGAAGCTTGCAAGCGCACAGTCAAAGTGGCCTGAGATTATTCCAATCAGGTCACACTGCAGATGGCTGTCAGCTTGAATAGTCACAAGGTCAGTAGAGTTGCAAAATCTTATCTTGAACCTCCAACAACAAAGTTGTGGCATTTGAATGTCAGCCATGTTGCAGGAGTGCTTTTAAGCGACTGCAGCAATTGACAACAATTCATGTCCTCGAGAAACCCGACTCATTGCAACTGATGTGTTTCGCAGAAGACAGGAAACAGGAGCCAAAAGCACCAAAATCAGAATCGCAGATTAAAATAGGATTAGCAAGGCAGTGACAGGATGTTAACTGCCTGTCCCGCCGTTTGGTGTCGGGTCAGTTCGGGAGCAGCTGACCTGACACTTATGTAATTAGCGTGGGGGCGGGTTGGAGGCAGGTTCGCAGCCAACCGGCATTTTGTCCGATTTTTACTGCCGACTCGCCTCCAAACCCGCCCTCTGAGGTCCATTAAAATCGAGCCCTCTATTTTTATGTCAGATTTCCAGCATCCACAGTATTTTGCTTTTATATATATTTTTAAAGCCTATCTGAGACCCTTGTAATTGTGCTCTTGATGCGCTATTCCCCACAAGAAAATCTTTATGGAGACCTTGCATTAAAATAGAAACAGCTCTGATACTGAAAATTGATTGGAGGTGCAACTAAACCTGACAGAAGCTTTATCTGAGATGCACCATTTCAATAAAAGCAGAGACAAGGGATTGGTTGCCATTTGTTGGAGAAATATCGCTGACGGTGGAGGAGACCGGAAGACAACCAGCTCAGAGTTAAAAATGCATAATGGGTCCAGTACGAATGAAGAGAGAAATAAACTGGAGGTGGAAAACCATTATTAGCACATCACTTCTGCACTGGGTGGAATATACAGTCCATCACTGTACAGTCTGTCGTCAACATCCAGCAATTTCCTTTTTTCTTGTTGATTCAAACATCAGAATCCACTTGGTGGCATTATCAGCATTTGAGTTGTGACCATAGTGGAGTGCTATTTCACTCCTGGCGTGAGAGTGCCGGAGCCGAGTGCGAACATCAGGAACGGCGCTGCAGGATGTGGACCACCGTTAGAAATGCCGCAGGAGATCTATTAGTATGCAGTAGATTTAGGAAAGGGCTTTCATCAAAAATAACTTTGAAAATATTATTTTTCCTCATTGCACCATTCCAGCACCTCTTGCTAGTAAAGTAAGGCTGTCTGGGGTGCAAACTTTGCTACAGCCTATCACTAGTGTGGTTCTATACCGCAGGGCTAAGGAAGAAATAATTTGTGTTGATATAGTATTTTTCACATCTTCAGGCGATCCCAAAGTGCTTCACCGCCAATTAATTTACCTTTTTGAAGCATAGTTACTGTTATCATGCAGGCAGATGCAGTAGCCAATTTGTGCACAGTAATGTCCTACAGAAAGCAAATTAATAACCAGATAATGTTTTTTGATGTGTTTATTGAGGGAAGCATGTTGGTCAGGGTACCAGGAGAACTCCCTGCTCTTCTTTGAGTACTACTGTCGGATCTCTTAAGTTGGCCTCTGATAATATAGTACTCCTTCCTGTGTTTTTTTTTCATCTTGATCTCTGATAATATAGTACTCCTTCCTATTGTGTTGTTTATTTTTTGCTTCTTCTGCCCTCCTCTAAAGTGGAATACTCCACTGCCGTGTATGCTATAATTAACAGACTGATCAAGACTGATTGCATGCACTCAGTGGGAGTAGGTGGATTAAAATAATTGTTAAAACTCAGATTCAAACGTGCGACTCCAAAGCACGAATGCTGCAGTTACTGGGACATCAGATAGAGAATTTTATCATTCTGAATGAATTTTTTTTTAATGCATGCGTGCCAAACTTCTGTCACAACAGGGAAATCCTCCATGGAGAATAAGCATAGAAATAGAAATGGTAATGTTTGGTGTGAGCTGAATGCAAATTATAGAAACTATTACAGAGATGATGCCTTCTGCATTGACAAACAATTTTTCATAATATTTAGGAATGGAAGCTTTTGTAGTACAACATTATTGTTGCAAGGTTGACTGATGTTTTTGAAATGCTTGTGGAAATCTTTCACAATTACTATGGAAATGTGCTTTGTACTATTGTACAGGAAAACCTCTCAGTATAGTTGCTCAAAATGAGAAACAGGACATCACCAGTGCATAGTAAAGCCACTCTGATTCTGCTATTTTAGAGACTTGAGCATATAATCCAGGCTGACACTCAAATGTAGTACTGAGGGTGTGCTGCACTGTTGAGATGGCATCTTTCAGATGAGATGTTAAACCGAGGCTCCATCTGCCCTGGTGAACAGGGAACCAGTGTAGGTCAGTGAGCACAGGGGTGGTGGGTGAACGGGACTTGGTGTGAGTAAGGATACGGGCAGCAGAGTTTTGGATGAGCTCAATTGATGGATCGTGGGAGGCCGGCCAGGAGAGCATTGGAATAGTCGAGTTTGGAGGTGATAAGGCATGAATGAGGGTTTCAGCAGCAGATTGGTTAAGGCGGGATGGAGGCAAGAGATATTACGGAGGTGGAAGTAGACGGCCTTTGTGATGGAGAGGATATGAGGTCGGAAGTTCAGCTCAGTGTCAAATAGGATATCAAGGTTACGAATAGCCTGAGACAGTGGCCAGAGAGGGGGATGTAATCGATGGCTAGGGAACAGAGTTTGTGCTGTAAAGTGTTTCAGATGTCCTGAGGTCATGAAAGGCACTATATAAATGCAAGTTCTTTCTTAAAGAAGTGATTTGACATCTACAGCTAACACTGATAAGAATGGACAACATAGGTGTTTTTTTTTTAGCATTTCAGCTTTTCACCAGGAGTCTAAACCACATCAATATAATTGGTTAGCTTATTCACATTGATTATATGTAGCAGGATAAGCTCCAGGATTACTTCTAGTTGAACTCATTAATATTTTTCAGAATAAATGGATTTTGAACATCATGACAGGAGGCCTGTTTTTTCCTATTGTGCTAAGCGATGAACTGCAGCTTGATTGTACCGTTCCAAACAAAATGTCCATTAATCTGCAGGACATTGTCACCATCATTACTTTTAAAAGCCTATAAAACGATTCACATTTTAAACTCACCTGCCAAGTGGTATACAAAATTATCACTGTTACAGGTTTGAAGCACTTTAGCACCACAGCGAACTGTATTCTGTTAAGTCTAATTTACTGACCAGTCAGTCCCTAGCCATGACTAATAAGACGTGACCCTCTGTTTTTCAACTAGGCAGAGCAAGACAACAGGCACCCACTGCCAGCTTTTGCCAATTTGCACATAGAGGTTCTAGATGAAAACAACCAAGCCCCATACTTTGAACAAACCACTTACCAGGGCTTCATCGTTGAGTCTGCTCCAGTGGGAACAACCCTTTCAGACAGTCGGAATTTAACAACACCATTAAGAATTGTAGCTCTGGACAATGATGTGGAGGAGGTGAGTGCTGCTGTTGGTTGTAAGTGTATATCCCATAGTTAGGACTTTAAAATAAAGATATATCACATTTTTGAAAAAATGCATATTGTCAAGAAATCTGCAGTAACATTCGCTTTATTTTCATTTTAAAGCACTCTCCATGAGATTTGAAAGGTGCACAGTCGTGTTAGCCTCCAAGCACTGCAGAACCTATTCCATTTGTAACACTTCATGATGGTTTTATGATGTTGAGGATGCATATTTTAATCTCATCTTCATGGAATCAGTTTTCCATTTGTGTGAATCTTGTTTGTCTGTTTATTTGTAGGTGCCATCAGGAGCTACTCCTGTACGTATTCAGGGTTGTTTTAGCTGTGTGTGTGTTAGATATTTTATCTGTTGCATGTTTTTGATTCTTGTCAAGTGAATGTTATTTTTTAATTCTCTGATTGCGTTTGCCATTTTGTTTTAGCAGACTTGTATATTACACTAAATTTTGTCCTCCCCACTAACCCCCCCGTCCCCCACCCCCGCCCCCGGCAACCCGCATGAAGTTTTAGTGGTATATATGTATATATCTGCCCTGGTAAGTTGCTGACATTGTAAGACCTTGCTTTTTAATTAAATAATAATGGATGACCATTGTCCTGCAGCAGACAACTAAGGACAGACAGGTTAATTTGACAAATGAAATCTTGGGTCAAGCTTTTCAGCTAAGTCTTTTCCCTGGTTCATGACGGATGGTAATCGTTTTTTTTACTATTTGATTGTAATTTCAGCTACTGTTCAATCACATTTTTCAAAGTCCTGCTTTCTAATAGGCAGAACATTGCATGATAACTCAATTGAGGATAATCATGACTGATTGAGAATACACTTGCTGAATACTTTAACAGATGACGGGGATGTTAACATCAGTAGAGACTTACTGGCTGTTCTTATTGGCTGTGAAAATGGCCAGATATTAAACGGAAACAATTATATGGATGCTTGATAAGAGAGTCTGGCCTTCACAACTATGAAAAATTTCACTTGAACACAGCCTTCCTTTTGGATAGCTGACCTATTTTATTTATTACCAATTGGAAAAACTGAATTTATCCAACAATCTCTTTTCAACATGTTATTTTTTAAACTGTTCTTTTACACAATTTATTTCAAATGCTGTAAAATTTAGTGGCCGTAACATTCGGCACCTTAACGCCGGCTGATCAGGCCGGTTTCGGAGGAAAAATGGCGGCCGCTTTGCTTCCATCCACTTCCAGCGGGTCTGGTGGCAGCGGCCATTTTGGGCCGGTTGGCAGCGCGGCTGTTGCCTGTGATTGCTGCAGAAATGGTAATGAGGCAGATCATGACATCAATCAGTGTGCAATGCTAATTTGACGCATGACCTGCCTTTTTGGACGTTGCTGGTCCATTCAACACACTCTCCAAATCGCAAACAGCTGAACGTGTGTTCCTCAGCAGGAAGGATCCCCCACCAGCGCTATTTAAAGGGATCAGCAACACCTTGCACCTGACTTGCTTTTTGATTTGTACTGGCTCTGTGTAAGTTTGTGCAACTGTCTGGAGCTTTCTATAGTTGTTTAAAGTTGGTGAGGTGACGGGGATTGTTGTTGCAAGTAGAGAACATTTTGCTTCTGATTTACTCGGTTAATCCCGGGGATGAGGGGATGGACATATGAGGAGAGGTTGAGTAGATTGGGACTCTACTCATTGGAGTTCAGAAGAATGAGAGGCGATCTTATTGAAACATATAAGATTGTGAAGGGGTTGGATCGGGTGGATGCGGGGAGGATGTTCCCGATGATGGGTGAAACTAGAACTAGGGGGCATAGTCTTAGAATAAGGGGCTGCTCTTTCAAAACTGAGATGAGGAGGAACTACTTCACTCAGAGGGTGGTAGGTCCATGGAATATGCTGCCCCAAAAAGCTGTAGAAGCTACATCATTACATAAATTTAAAACAGAAATAGACAGTTTCCTAGAAGTAAAGGGAATTAAGGGTTACGGGGAGCGGGCAGGAATTTGGACATGAGTCTAGGTTCGGATCGGTCATGGCCCTGTGGGTAGCGGAGCGGGCCCAGGGCCGTGTAGCCTGATCCTGCTGCTATTTCGTGTGTCTAATTCTGTTAGATTCAGGAGATGGTTCTGTGATAGTGGATTGGCAGTTAGGATCAGATCAGCCATGATCTTATTGAATGGCGGAGCAGGCTCGAGGGGCCGATTGGCCTACTCCTGCTCCTATTTCTTATGTTCTTATGTTCTTATGTTAAAGGGTTCTCCTCACCCCACTTGCTCCCAGTCATGGGGGCTGTACTTGCAGCCTGCCTTGCGCTCAGGTATGACAGGGCAATGGAGCAGAGGCAGTGAAGAAGAGGACAAGCTGCTTACAGAGGGAGGAGGAGGAGGAGGAGTGGCAGGTGGGCTTTCAACAGGAGGCCTTAACCACCTCGGGTCTTAAGGGAGCACTTCTCCTACCTGCACTTAAGCAAGGAGCAGTGTATTAGGAGGCTCCACTTCACCAAAGAGATGGTCACAGAATTCTGCCACCTCCTGAAATCAGACCTGTAGCCTCAGAGCAGGGCGACGACGGTGCTGCCAGTGGCCCCCAAGGTCACTGTGACCATCAATTTTTTTGCCACCGGATCCTTGCGGTCTGGAGCAGGAAACATAGTTGACATCTCCCAGTTTGCCGTCCATCACTGTATCTGAGACGTCACAGAGGCTCTGTACTCCAGGAGAGGGGATTTCATTGTCTTGAACAGCGAGAAGGAGGAGGAGCGCGCATGTGGCTTTTCCAGGATATCGGGCTTCCCCATGGTGCAGGTTGCCATTGACTGCACGCACATGGCTTTGCGGCAGCCGCATATCAATCCTGAGATGTACCGCAACTGCAAAGGGTACCACTCACTTAATGTGCAGTTGGTGTGCGACCACGCGCAGCACATCAAGATGGTGAATGCCCGGTATTCTGGCAACAGTTGTGGTGCCTTCATCCTGTGCCAGTCTGGTGGGCCAGCAACCTTCCAGACACCACGTCGAACCTGAGGGTGCTTGCTCGCAGACAACGGCTATCTACTCTACCCTTGGCTGATGACTCCCCTCCGCAACTCCACCACTCGTGGCCAGCACTCATATAATGAGAGCCATGCTGCCACGAGAATCCTCATGGAGCAGACCATCGGGGTTCCGAAGCAATGCCTTGACCGCTCGGGAGGCGCCCTCCAGTGGGTGCCCCATTTTGTGGTGGTCTGCTGCGTCCTCCATAATTTGGCCATCCTGAGGGCGTAGCCCTTGCCACCACGGGTTCAGGGACCACCTCAGAAGGATGAGGAGGAGGAAACGGAAGAAGGGAGGAGGCAGGCAGCAGATTCCCTTTCTGGATGGGCTGTCCATGAGCACCTCATTAGAATCCGGTTCACCTGAATGAAACCCCAGATTCCCGTTGCTCACCAATTCCCCATCTTACCATCCCTCTGTCATAGAACATCACAGTGTCCTATTTGGCACACAGCTGAAATGAGAGCCACCATTAAACAAACATTCCAAGCATAATTTATCAATGCCAAACTACACAACAACGTGAACTAACCACCCTTGTGCATTCCCTTAGTGCCTGTCTTTCATCTTCCTTTGCCTACTCTAGTGCTCCTATGCAGTGCTACCCCAGTGGCTGCAGCGAGGCTGGAGCGAGGTTGGTGGAAGGCTGCTGACTTTCCATGGGGAAACTTCAGATGGCCTTGCAGGATGACCTCGAGCAGCTCTGGGCCTAGAAGGTCTAACTGTAGACTGCACCACCTTGGCATGGGCGGCAGCGGTCTGGGATGGCTGGCTGATAGGCAGCAGCAAGGGCACTGGTGGAGTGGTGGGAGTAGGAATGCTGTCATCCTGAGAGAGGACAGCACATTCTTGCTCCACGGAGCTGTTACGTCCGTGTATAATAAGAAACGGACTGCAGAGAACGGTACAATAGGTGTTTACTCAACGTGGCTCAAACTGCAACTGAACTGTACAGATTACTACTCCGCGTTATAGACAGGTGTGGTCACTGCCGGTACTACAGTATACATGAGCTGTAAGAAGTAGTACCCCCCTTAAAGGTACATACATTACAATTCCTCCCCTTTTAGATTAACAGTACCATAGCACTCATTTAACAATTAAATATCAAACTAATTACAATTAACACTTTTAACATGCAACATTAGCTGAAAATAGTCTTTATAAATTCAGTCTTTGGGGAGGGCTACATTGAAGCTCCTTGTTGGCTTCTCATGGATGTGCTGGAATTGCTTACTCTCAACATCTCTTCGTACGTTTGGTCTGAGCAAATCCAGGTGAGATCTTAACCTTCGGTTAAAGAACATCATGGCTGGGGCCTGGTTGGTGACTGCATGTGTCGCATTCCAGTAGGCGAACAGGAAATTGTCCACCTTGTGCTGCAGCAGAATGTTGTCATTGTACATAGCCTTTATTGCCTTCTTAAAGGTTTGTACGAACCTCTCAGCCAATCCATTTGTGGCTGGATGATACGGGGCGGATGTGTAATGCCTTACCCCATTCTTTTTCAAGAACCTCCGGAACTCTTCGGACACAAACTGTGGTCCGTTGTCGGAGCAAATCTGTTCTGGCAAGCCATTCCTGGCAAAAATGGTCCGTAGGACTGCAATAGTTTTCTCCATGGTGGTGGAGGACATTTTGATGACCTCAGGCCATTTCGAGTGCGCATCCACAGCTATTAAAAACATTGGGCCAGAAATTCAGTAGGCTTTGCGCCCAGTTTTCGCCCAAAGAGGGCTTTTGCGCCACTTGCTGAGCTTTCGCCGATATTCAGCGCTGCGGTAATGGCGGCGTTAGCCAGGAGCGCTGCGCCGCCACCGATGATGTCATCGGTGTGCGCAGTGCCCCGCTACCGCCCCGCTACCGGCCCGACCGCCATATTTAGCTGCGGCCGCCTCTTCCGCAGCGGCCGCAAACAGCGATCAGAAAACGGGGCCGTCCTGTAGCGTTAGTGGGGCGAGTTAAGGCGGAGGTGTGGTAGGCCGCTTTTTCGGCGGCCGCCCGCCCACACCTCCTTCCCCGGCCTCCTCCACCACCCCCCCCCCGCGGCATTGCCGGCTGTTTTCCGGGAGCCTTGCACTTCTCCGTGGTGCCGGGCTCATTTGCCGGCACTAGCGAGCGGCGATCTCGCTGTTGCAGGCACCTCCCCCTTAAGAGAGGGAGGAAGGCCTGCAGTACCGCAGCCTGCCGCTCCGCAGCGGGTGGCGCTGCGGCACCTAACGCGCCGATATTCAGTTTCAGCGCCCCAAGCGGGGGCGCCGAAACCCTTGAATAGCGGCCGCCTTTGAGTTGGGGCGCTGAAACTGAATTCCCGGCGGGCGCAAGTGGATCCGCGCGCAGCTGTACTTTCTGGGCGCGAGCGAGCTGGCCGCCCCAAACTGAATTTCTAGGCCATTGAGTCCATGAATGGACCAGCAAAATTAATATGCACCCATTGCCATGGAGATGAGGGCCACTCCCATGGGTGTAGAGGGGCTTGTGGTGGTGCATTTTGGACTTTCTGGCATCCTGAGCAGCTCTTGGTCAGGTCCTCGATTTGTTTATCGATTCCCGGCCACCACACATAAGCCCTGGCTAGGCTTTTCATTTTTACCCCTCCCAGATGACCCTCATGAAGCTCATTGAGCACTCTATCCCTTAACTTGGGTGGAATTACCACTCGGGATCCACACATCAAGGTCCCCAGGCACACTGACAGCTGTTCTCTCCTTGTCGAGAATGCTGGCAACAGTGAGTCGCCATGTGCTGGCCATCCCTTCACCATCAAATCATATACCCGAGACAGTGTCGGGTCATTTCGGGTTTCCTTTTCGATACAAGCATTAGTTACCGGTAGGTATTCAACTGTAGTCGAATGGAATATTTCGACAGGATCCACTGCTGGTGCTTCCTCCGCAGTAGGCAGTGGCAGGCGTGATAGCCCATGCTGTTTCGTGCCCTTATATTCAATCTCATAGTGGTGCGCCCCTAGAAAAAGTGACCATCTTTGTAGTCGTTGCGCAGTCATCACCGGAACGCCCTTCTTCGGATTAAAAATGGAGACAAGAGGCTGGTGATCAGTCAGCAAGGTGAATTTCTGCCCGTGCAGATAGTGATTGAACTTTTTCACTCCCCACACTAGGCTGAGGGCCTCCCTGTCAATCTGGGCGTAGTTACGCTCGGCTGAGGTTAGTGATCGTGACGCAAAGGCTATTGGCCTCTCTGAGCCATCCGAGAATTTGTGTGACAGCACCGCTCCAATGCCGTAGGGTGACGCATCACATGCCAACCGAATTGGTAATGCTGGGTTGTAATGGGACAATACCTCTTTCGATGTGATTAGTGTTTTGCTCTTCTGGAAAGCTCGTCTATATTCGTCATTCCACTTCCATGGCACCCCAGTTTGCAGTAGGGTGTTCAGTGGGTGTAGTATTGTAGACAAATTTGGCAAGAACTTATGGTAGTAGTTTACCAGCCCGAGGAACGACCTCTGTTGTGACACATTTTCCGGTGCTGGAGCCTTGACTACTGCCTCAATCTTCTCTGGGGACTTATGTAACCCCTCTTTATTGATAACGTGGCCACAATACGAGATCTGTTTTCTAAAAAACTCGCATTTGGGGCGGTTCGCTCGGAGCCCATATTCCTGCAATCTAGTGAGCACCTGCTCCAGGTTGGCAAGGTGATCACTGTCATTTTCGCCTGTGACCAGGATGTCGTCCAAATAACACTGGGTCCCTGGGATCCCTTGCAGGACTTGTTCCATTGCCCTCTGCCAAATAGCCAGAGCTGATGCTACCCCGAACACCAGCTGGTTGTATTGGTAGAGACCTTTATGCGTGTCTCTCTCTCCCTCTCTCCGACGCTGCTCGGCCCCTGAACACCGGCTGCGCCCTGTGCGCTCTGCCCTCTCTCCCTCTCCCCGTCGACGCTGCTCAGCCCTTTGCTGTGCCGCACGGTCGGGCTCTAACCCGTCGCCGTCCGGGAAGGGTCTGCGCACTACCTGTTGCCAGCCCGTTTCGCTGGACCACCTCGACTGGAAAGCCAAGCCTGGCTCTCGACAGCCTCCTCCGCAATTCTTGAGTCTCTGCTGGATGACTGGGCGGTTGCCCATGGTCGACACCCGTGTCTCTGGCCTTGACCTCCAACCCACTGATCTCCAGGAACGAATCCCCGGGACGTGATGCAGAGTTGCAGGTAGGTTCGAACCTGCCTCGTTGCCAATGTTACGTCCGTGTATAATAAGAAACGGACTGCAGAGAACGGTACAATAGGTGTTTACTCAACGTGGCTCAAACTGCAGCTGAACTGTACAGATTACTAATCCGCGTTATATACAGGTGTGGTCACTGCCGGTACTACAGTATACATGAGCTGTAAAAAGTAGTACCCCCCTTAAAGTACATACATTACAGGAGCCACTTCCACTCCCCCTGGGGTGGCGCCTCAGCATTCCTAGTCATCTGTTGGAGCAAAGATTGCTGGACTGCTATGAGGCCCTGCAAGCCCCTTTCCACACTTGTAAACCCAGACACGATGGCAGTAGTCTGATCTTGCATGGCAGAAAGCTGAAACTGAATGAGAGCAGTTTGAATTTTTGTGGCAGCAAGCTGAGACTGCAGGAGAGCAGTCTGAGACGTTGGGTCACTTCCACTTGTGCTGCAATGGAAGCTGCGACATCGCCCATCACACCCAGCAGCATGGTTGGGTCCACAGTGTCCTAATGGAGTTGCCCATCATTTCCATCCTGGAAATCATGGGCTCCAAGCTCTGCGCAAAGCCCTATGCATTGTTGGAGCCGGACTCCTCCATGCTCCTTGACATTGACAAGAGGCTCTCTGGCAGGCTTGCCACTGTACTAAGCATTTCTGTGTGCATGCCCATCACCCTTCTTCTAAAGGGCACCCCATCGAAGTCATCATCAGAACTCGTGTGCGAACTTGCCCTGTGAGGAGCTAGTACCTGAGCTGCCCTTTCCCCCTGCCCTGGCTGCAGCCCACTCATGCCCGGTGACTCACCTTGTGCAGATCCTGCCTCTATACTACCCCGTAGTGTCATTTTCTGAGCTGCTGGCTGGGAGTGTTAGATCGAGTGACAATGCCTCTTCTTCTCCTTCACTTTCCTCCTCCATAACATCGGGGGCTGGCTGTGCTGGTGGCAGTTCTTGGGTATCTGAAAGGAGAAAGGCACATGGGTCAGGTTGTGGTGAGGGGATGGGGTGAATGCAAGATGTGCATGCTTACACCATCAGCAGCTTGTAAGTGAGAAGAGATTGTGATATGCGGGGGAATTGGGATGTGAGAAGAAGGATTAGGTATGAGCATACCATCATCATCAGCAATGTTTTCCACCTCGCCGCTCGCTACGGCCTCAGTGATGACCCCTCCAATTATCCCCAACACTGTGTCCTCCAGCTGTGTCAGGTTGTGAAGTCGGGCTTCCCCTCCGCCCGTCTGCTGCTGCTGTTGACAGTTGTCTGCCACCTGTGCCTGCAAGAGAAAGTGAAGTGTCACTAAGTGTGGTGCAATGTGATTGGGTCATGTGCCTGCCATGGTTGAATAGCTGGCATTGTGTGCAAGATGTGAGCTGTGGGTGAGAGTCTTGCAGCAGTGGTAAGTGTGTGAGGGTGAGCTGAAACTATTATTGTGTGGTAGGAATTGTGATTGCTAGAGAGTGTTGGTAGGTGAGCGATGAGGGTATTGAGCAGTGTGTGAGGCTAGGGGTGCAGTTAGTGAGTTATGGAATTTGAAGATGCATTCATTCACCTTGACCACTCGTGTGAGGTCATTAAACTTCTTGTGGCACTGGATCCAGGTCCTGGGGCAACACTCGTGGCACTGACAGTTTGTGCTATTTCCTCCCACAGCCTTCTGGCTTCCCGTGCCCATTTTTAAGCTTTGGCAAATTTCACCTCCAGTGTGTATGTTTGCCTGGGCGGGCGGGGTCGGGGGGGGCTGGTGGTTGAGGGTGGTGGCGGTGGTGCACAGGGGGAGTAAATGATTGGTGAATTAGGTGATACATTTGTGTTCTAATATTTTAATTGCAATAGCTTGAACTACATGAGTATTTGAAGAGATGATTCAAAAAATGCTTTAGAATTAGAATGTTTTACAGTAAGGCAATAAAATGTGGTACTGATCATTGACCTACCCAGCACTGTTTGATTTGCTACAATAGATAAACAGTTTTATGTATAGTGATAGATATTGTACAGGGATTAAATATCCTTTGCTGTTCCAGCAGACACCCACCATTACCTCAGGCAGAAGTACAGCAGAACAGCTTGGAAGTAGGCCGGGACCCAACTTAATCTGGGATTTCCTGCCAGACTCTCCACCCTGTTACTTGCATGGAGAGGATGAGGCCAGGCCTGGGAATTCACACTGGGATTTCCCACTTCCCTGGCCCAAATGGGACCCAGCGTTAAGTCTGGAGGCCGGTAAGCTGAGTCGGTTAAAGTGTACCGGCCTCTAGAAGGATGCAAGTGGGCTCCAATGGGGATCCCTGAAAAAGATGGTTAAAGAAAAACAAACATTGGCCCTCTTCTTAAGAGGGCTGAAAGAGATGCATACATTTTTCTGAGGTGATGTCCTGTCCTTCACCCTTGGGTGATATCCAGATACCAGAGTTTCCAGTCATGTAGGTTTGGTGGGTGCCTGAAATGTGCCCGTAGTAATGCAGACACCCACCGGGCCCATGTAAATCAGGTGCCCGCCTAGTGACTGTTTGCTGTAATTTTCCCATGTTTTTATTTAACCTAATAAATGTATGAGTTTTGTTAAATATAGTTTTAAAAGGTTTGAAAATAACAAGAATGCCTTGCTGTAATTATTCCATTTGAACTAAGTGTGAGATTGTGTAATGTAAAAATGAAAAGAAGCGGGACTCACTTCAGGATATAAATATTTTATTTGAAGCATTAGAGCTCCCTTAAATGTTAAGTGAGTGAATTTGCTATATGACATGGTACCAATCCATCTAGATCCTATGTTTGATCACTGCTGGGTGCTGAGTTAGCTGATCTTGGCCTGGAATGTGCTAAAGTTTCTACTAATGGCCGCAGGGTCCCTCAGCTAAGGAGAAGCAAAAAAATAGTAAGCCAAGGTTTCTACTACCGATTGGTACTCAGCGATCCTTGACAGCATGTATACATGTGCAAACATCAGAGAAAGTCAAATTCAGACACCGCTTTACACCATGACTGAGTGTCCTGCCGACAGGTACTGTTTAAGCTCACACACAAGAGCTGGCCTCTTGGCTGAGTATCAGTCATGAGTGGTCATGGAATTGTGCCCCAAGGTGAAATACCATCTTCAGCAGAAGTGGAAAGAGGGACAATTGGAGGGATGTTTATGGCAGCTGAAGTGGTTGAGTGCTTGACTCCCTTCCGAAGGTTGCGCATTTGAATCCCAGTCTTGCTCACCTTAAACATTTATTCAGGATGAATAACCTGTTCAGATTCATAGAGACCAATTCTTTTGATGTGGTTATACAATTTTTTTCTTCCAAAATAATTATTCTGGCCTCTTTTCAAAGAATTTTCTGATGGAACTTATCACCACTGTACAAGCCAGTTAATGAGCAGCTTGTTAAAGGGAAAGTTATTCAGGCACAGATTCCTGCCTTGTACATTCTTAATATAACAATTCTTGTTTGTAAGAAGAGTTTCAATTGAAGTTAATACTTTATAAGCATGGTTCTTAAGCAGTATTGTAGCTGAACAATTACTGGATAGAAAACACACAGGTACTTTCAAGAGATGAAATGTGGCTGGCATAATAGGTACATAACTCTTGCTACTTCTGTGAAATAAGCAAATTCCCAAAGTATTCCACTGGCCAGTTTCCTCCTCGTTCCTCTTCTCTTGACAGTGTTGACTACTTGATAGTTCCAAAGCCATTGGCTGCACTCTGCTACCTTGCTGAATTGACCATTATTCATATTGTGAGCCTTGATATTATCAGTTGACCAATCAGCATTCACAACCAAGCCAAATCCTGTTCTTTGCCCAACTTCTAAGCATCCACATTTCCATTATAAATAGCAATCAGGAGCCACAACTCTGGATGATTTGCCTTTTCCCTAACCTGGGGTGCTGGGTCAAATTACGTTGCCTTTGTTGATGTCAGTTGACTCAGCCCAAACCCATCGTGTAGAACATGGAAACTTCTGGGTCTGTGTACCTTGGCTACTGACCATCTAAACCCAGGGAAGCTGCCCACTAGTGTTAAATCTGTTTGTTTAATCATCTCAATCTGTTGTTGGCAATGGTTTATTGAGGTTCATAATTGGTCAATTACAACCCATTTGGATTAAGAATGAATACTTTTTATGGAAACTGCTTAGCTGAAACATTTAAAGCCAAGTCTTTTCTTGCCACAGTGATGCTTGTTATTTTTGCAGTATCAGGGTAAAACAACCACATTAAAATATTTGAGCTCAAAAGAAACAAGCCAGATAGCAACGGCTCATATGGGAACAGCTGAAGGCTCATTGCTGCACAGCAAGCCGGAGGTGCAAAATCACACACCACAACTCATTGTGTCAAAAGATTACGTACAGTTAATATTTTTGCATTCCAATATTAGTAATCAAAAAGAATAAGAAAATCTAAGAGTAATTATATTTCTGATCACTTTAATTCTCATATCCTTTGTTTCTCTAAAGACAAAAGATCCAAAGCTGCAGATTTCACTGAACGATTTCATCACAGCTTTTACCGTAACTCCTCTCGGAATAACCCGTTATCTGACTTTACGTGAGCCAGTTGACCGGGAACGTCAGCAGAATTACACTTTTACAGTAAGATATAGCGCATGTTTCTTTTGTATACGAATCATATCACACAATAGCAACCTGATAGCAAATGAAAATGATTTAAATGATCAGACAGTTAATCCAAATAGTCAGTAAAGATCGGCTGCTATTTTTATTTTCATTGCATCTAAGTCAAGATCTAAATTGGTTTTGATGGTGAAAGTATTCACTGTAATGTGATTGCTGTTATGCTACATTTATATACTTGAACTGGCAGCTACTTTCAGAAAACCACTTTGCATTGCTTCTTTCTGGCCAATGTTACAATGCTCAGCTAATGGATTCCTTTCTTTGTTTCTTGAAGATGACTGCTTCTGATGGAGTTCAAGAGAGTACTTCAGTCACTGTCAATGTCTTTGTGATCGATGCAAATGACAACACTCCAATTTTTCAAAACATTTCCTACAAAGTGAATGTTTACACTGACATGAGGCCCGGAGAAGCTGTCATACAGGTAATCAATATAAAACTGTTGTATTGGAAAATGAAATTCATTTAATATAATATGCAGTCATTGTTCAAATCAATTCAAGGGTATTTTGAGCAAATGCATTTTTATATACATTCTGGCCTAGAAATTCACTATAGCCCCGTTTGGGGCGCCAGCCTCGCCAGGGCGCTAAAAGTAGCGCCCCGGAAGCATTCGCGGCCGCCCGCCGGAAATTCAGTTGGAGCGCCCCAGAGGGAAGCGCGGCGCTACTAGAGGCGCCCTGCATCCCTCTTGGGGCGCTGCAACTGAATATCGTAGCGCAACGTGCCGCAGCGGTACTGCAGGCCTTCCTCCCCTACTTAAAGGGGAGGGGCCTTGTTCTGCGCGATCTGGGGCCCAGCTGGGCCCCCGAGGATCGCGAGTGCCGGCAAAGGAGCCCGGCACTGAGGAGAAGTGCCGGGCTCTTGGAACGTAGCCGGCACTCCGCGGGGGGGGGGGGGGGGATCAGGAGGCCGGGGATGGCAGCGTGGAGAGGTGCTGGCAGGCGGCCAGCAACAAAAAGGGCCACCCCGCACCTCCTTTAATTTGCGCCTCTACCGCCGCAGGAAGGCCCCCCCAGAACCGGTCGCACATAGCGTCCGGCGGTAAATCAGGGGGTGCTTCCTAATATCATGGCCGGGACGCCAGCGGGGCGCTGCGCACACCGATGACGTCATCGGTAGCGGCGCAGCACTAACGGCTTGTGCCACCACTAGCATCCCGCTGAATTTAGCGGGAGGCATGGCCAGTGACTTCTGACCCACTTAGCGCCCTCTTAAGGCGCTAACGGGTGGCGCAGCCCACTGAATTTCTAGGCCTCTATCTTTTCAAGTTGTTACTAGACTATCTTTTTGATCCTTTATTCTATGTCCATGATGACAATGCCAATGTAATTAGTCAAAGGTATCAGTTCTTGGCAACCATTATTGGCCGTGCCTTCTGTTGCCTAGGCCCTAAACTCTGGAATTCCCTGCCTAAACCTCTCCGCTTCTCTACATCTCTTTCCTCCTTCAACACGCTCCTTTAAACCTTCCTCCTTGTCCGAGTTTTTGGTTATCTGCCCTAATTTCTCCTTATGTGGCTCGGTGTCAAATTTTTTGTCTTTTAATGCTGCTGTGAAGCGCCTTGGGACGTTTTACTACATTAAAGGCGCTATATAAATACAAGCTGTTGTTGTTGTAATTGCAGCGGTGGCTGCACCTCTGCCACCATCCCAGTGCTGACCACAATCGGCCAACATTGAGGTATTATACACTTTAAGGGGGCTAAATTCGGTTGATTTGTGCCTCCCGTTAGCGCCCTAAGAGAGCGCTAACGGGGCGCAAATCAATTAGTGCCTGGGCGCAGCGCCACTAACGCCTCCCGCGAAATTCAGTGGGAGGTTAGCGGCAGCGCTAACTGTTAGTGCTGCGCGGCACTGCGCCGCCGGCGATGACGTCATTGCCATTCGCAGTGCTCCGCTCGCGCCCCGGCTGTAATATTTGGTGGTGCCCCCCCCCCCCACCGACTTACCGCCGGACGCTACCTGCGGCCGGGGTGGCGCTAGTTAAAGGGGAGGTGGTGGGTGGCCATTTTTGTTGCTGGCTGCCTGCCAGCACCTGCCCCCGTTGCTGTCCCCGGCCCCCGTGAAGTCCCCCTGCGGGGTGCCGGCTGCTCTCCATGAGCCCGGCACTCCTCTTAAGTGCTGGGCTCATTTGCCAGCACTCCCGATCCCTGGTGGCCCAGCTTGGTGCTGGGACGTGCTGCACCAGGCCTCTCCCCTTTAATAAGGGGAGGAAGGCCGGCAGTACCATGGCACATAGCGCCGCGATATTGGCTCGCAGTGCCCCAAGAGGGCCGCAGGGTGCTTCCAGTAGCGCCCCTCCTCCCTCTCGGGGTGCTACCTGGGAAAATCGGCCGCGGGGGCTCTAACTTTTTCGGCGCGCTAAAATTAGCGCTACCCAATTTTTACCCCCAAGTCTCTGGTGCACGTATTGACTTGCCCTGTAATTTTAAGTATCCCTGTCTACCCCCCGCTGAGCTGTACTGAGACTTCGGCACAGCTCATGATTTGTGTATTTTTTTTCTGATTTGCATCTTGGCCCTTCAAGGACCTCCCTTTCCTCCTGCATTCCTGCAAAGAAACAGAAAGGAATAAGATGGAGGCAATTTGCAGAGAGACTGGAAAAATCCTGACCCAGTGCTGAGGTAGTTGAGTGAGTTTAGGCAGATGATTGTTCTGGGTAAAGATCTATTTGTTTTGAAAAGGGTCAAGCTCATTGAGGACATTGTCAGTGCTGGTATGCAGTATAGGCCAGCATAGGTATCCAAAATGACTGCAACCTGGTATGCTGCACACAACCTCGCCCTGCAAAGAACAAGTGCTGTGGAACAGGTGAGCGACAAGAAAACAACCTGTATTAACCAGTGGCAGAAGAGGACCCTAGCCATCAGCCACTGCTTTTGAGTCTACGGGCCAGATTTTCATTGGGCTGTGAGGCGGGTTTTCAGGCGTGCGGGGGGGCAGAAATCCCGAATTCAGGGGTCCCGACACCATTCCGCCCAAAACCCCCCTCCACGTAAGTTTCAAGGGAGGCGGGTACTCGCCCAGCACTGGGACCCGCCGACCCGAGGCGGGAAGGAATTAGTGCCAATTAACTGCCTGTTAACAGTTTTTTGCCTAATCCCTATTTTGAGGGGTGTCGTATGGGATTCCCGACGGCTCCAAACCACGCCAGGTTAGAGCAGGCGGGCCGTCGGGTTGAAGGACTTGGAGGGGTCGCGATGTCGGTGTAAAGGTGAGTGATGGGTGCATGAGTGCAAAGTTAAGTGTGTTTGGTGTGTCTAAAGTGTGTAAAGAAGTTTTACTTACCTTAACAGCCTTTCTTCCTCTAGGCTGCAGGAGTCCATCACTCAGCCAGAACTGAAAGCTGAACGGCTGCGATCTGTCAAAAGTGACAGCCTTCAGCTTACAGTGCCGGTGAGAGTTCTAACTGAGTCTGCGTAGAATGACTCAGGTTAGAAGTCAGACTGTCAGTGTTTGACAGCTTCAAACAGCTGTGAAACACTGATATTTCATCTGTCAAAAACTCTTGACAGATGAAATTCCAGTCTGTGACGTCACCTGTTGCCGGGTGGCCCTTAATTGGCCTGCTGAGCCCGCTGGGCGGGCTCAACAAGGTCAATCAAGGGAAAATCGCGTCGATTGGCCGGACGTCGATGGAGGCGGGACTAAAACCCGAAAGTTGTAGTCCCGCCTCCTTCCCGACAGCTTAAGGAAAATCCAGCCCTACATGTTTGGTGTTGATTTCTTTCCACATTCCTTGTGCCACAGGACAGACCCATTATAGAGTGCAGTGTTAAAAATGTGACAGTTAGAAACTAGGTGGTGAACAGTTGCCAGAGTGCCATGCATTCTCCCTCTGTGATGCTCCACCAATCACACAGTAAAGACATGTTAACATGCATTGTGAGACATTGTAAAATTAAGCAAAATTTTAAAGACCAGCATATTTATTCCTGATCTGCTTCCAAAATCTGGTGTCAGGTGAGACACCATTCACTCTTTCCGCTACCTCCATTCAGGCTGCTCATGTGCTACTTGATGTGCCTCAATAAATCCGAGACTCGATGTTAGCGAAACAAAACAAGGCTTTTATTGACTTAGAAGGTAACACACAGAGGAGAATGTATCTTCCATCCAGAGGTCTGCCGTACTGGATGTGCTGCAGGCTGGGCCAGCTTACATAGGAGCCAGGTATGGGCGGAGCCCTACACACAGTACAATACAATGGAAATGAAACTGAAACCAACCACAGTCACAGGCAGAGAAATACTGATGAGTGATGAATGGAATATTTCATCACACTACTCTTCAGAAGGGAATGCCGTACCAGTACCTCCGACAGCAAGACCTCCAAAGGTGCATCCTGGAAGGGTGGCATTTGTCGTCCTGGTCTTGCTACAGCTTTGCCATTGTGATGAAATATTCCATTCATCACTCATCAGTATTTCTCTGCCTGTGGCTGTGGTTGGTTTCAGTTTCATTTCCATTGTATTGTACTGTGTGTAGGGCTCCGCCCATACCTGGCTCCTATGTAAGCTGGCCCAGCCTGCAGCACATCCAGTACGGCAGACCTCTGGATGGAAGATACATTCTCCTCTGTGTGTTACCTTCTAAGTCACTAAAAGCCTTGTTTTGTTTCGCTAACATCGAGTCTCGGATTTATTGAGGCACATCAGCCATTAAAGCAGCGCTTCAAGCAAGCAGGAGCCCTTTGTGAGCAGCTGATGCCAGATAAAGTACTCCTTGCTTCCTGCACTGTGCACCAGGAGTTCCACAATATTATGCAAAGGAACCGATGTAGCGTGATAGCACCTTATAGTGCTACAGGTGTGTGTAACAGCCAAAGAGGAGTGGTCCTGCTGCCACTGGATTACCAGCCCCTTGGTGTACAAGGCTGAGATGTGGAGATCCTACTCTTGAGAATATTTGTGAACTCCTGAATCTTCCTCTTCCTCTCAGGGTCAGGAAGCATAGAGGAACAACCTTTCCAGTTTATTGGGTTATTTAGCCGAGAAAGATGTGATTTAAATTTATGCCTTAAAAAAGATAATTTTACCACTAACTACCGTTTATTACCTTTTATCACAGATTAATTTCTTCACTTGCCTCTGCCGTCAGATGTAAAAACAAATCATGCTGATGTTTAGTGCTGTTGAGCTTTATCACATACTTATCTTTAGAGCTACATTTAAAAAAAAACTTTAAAGGCCTAGAAATACAGCCACACAGGGAAAAATCCCTGCACCTGAATAGATATGCCCGAGGTGAATGTGATATTGGGCCTTGGGCTGCATTCATCGACCCAGTGAGCTGCGGACACCAGGAGGGGGTGGTAGTGGTGATTGGGAAGGGTGGGTAGCAGTGATTGGGGAGGGTAGAGGCCAGGATCAGGGAGAATGGCAACGGCGATTGGGTGAGTTGGTGGAGGAGATCATGTGGGAGGGGGTGGGGTCGAGGTCACAGTGGCCGGCAGCGACCCGCGTGGTTTTAATACGGGGTCCGGAGGATCCTCCCGGCTCCACATTCGGGTAAGATTTCTTAAACACTAAGGGGGAAAAATTGGGTTGCGCCCCCTTTGGGGCACTAACTTCGCCAGCGCCCCAGAACAGTTAGCGCCCCCACGCCCGAAATTCACCGGTAGTGCCCCAAGAGGGAGGCGGGGCACTACTGGAAGCGCCCCGCCTCCGCCTTGCAGCGCTGCGCGTGAATATCACGGCATTACGTGCCACAGCTCCACACTCTGCGGCATGTCGCGTCGCGGTACTGCAGGCCTTCCTCCCCTTCTTAAAGGGGAGGGGCCGAGCGCAGCGCGACCCGGGGCCCAGTTGGGCTACTGGGATTGGAGTGCCGGCAAAAGAGCCCAGCACACAAGAGAAGTGCCGGGCTCACGGAGCGCAGCCGGCACTCCGTAGGGGGGGCTTCACAGAAGGCCAGGGACGACAAAGCGGGCAGGCACTGGCAGGCGGCCAGCAACAAAAATGGCCACCCGGCACCTTCCCTTTAATTTGCGCCGCCCCGGCTGCAGGTAGGCCCCCCTGACCTCGTCGGACATAGCGTCCGGCAGTAAGTCAGGAGGTGCTACCGAAGATCGCAGCCGGGGTGCGAGCAGGGTGCTGCGCACGGTGATGACGTCATCGCCGACGGCGCAGCACCACGGGGCGCTAATGGTTACCACCGCCGCTAACCTCCCGCTGAATTTCACGGGAGGCGTTAGTGGCGCCGCACCCAGGCGCCAGTTGCTTTGCGCCCCGTTAGCGCCCTCTTAAGCAAAGCAAAGCAACCGAATGTTCCCCCTAACCTTGTTGGTTGCAGCCTGCAGCGGTTTCTTTAAGGAACCTGTTAGGCCGCATGATGCCGGCTCGGTTAAGGGCAACCCAATATTGCAGAGGGGGCTTCAAACAGATGTTAGGCCCCTTATTTGAATAAGCAAAGGACCGAAAGCCTCTGAGCCCTGGGCCCTGGAAACCCTTTTTATTGCCTGCACCGATATGGTAGGTGGCGCATTTTCGACTCATAATGATCGCGCTCATCCTTCCCGGCATAGGAGGCCGTTTAGCGCCTGAAAAATGGGTGCTGTGCAGTTGAATTTCTAGGCCAATGTGTCTAGCATGTCATCTAATAATGAATTTGCTTCATTAAATATGGTTGGTATTAATAATTTCCATCTTGTATGAGCTATGAATTGCTTTCACCTCCTCGATGCTGACAAGCCTTCATGCTTAATTTGTCACCCACCTCTGTTCATAGTTCAAAGTTAAGAAGCAATATTGTGCCTGGCCTATTTGTTTTGTTTATGATGCTGTCAATTACTTGATTAGTCAGTGATTCTTCACTTCAGTGACTGGTAATGCAGTATAATCTTAGAGTAAAATTCTACACAGTTGTGCTCCATTTTCAATTATAATTTAGACCAAGGCCCAAAATTCACACAAATGCTTTCAACAAAGTAAATGCACATAGCATAAGCAAATAATTAAAAGAAAATTCAAATGGAATCATAGTACAATAAAGTACAAAACCTACTTAAACCAAATCAAATGAAGAATTTGTGATTTAAATTGAAAGTATTTTTTTATAACAACAACAACTACTTGCATTTATATAGCGCCTTTAACATAGTAAAACATCCCAAGGCGCTTCACAGGAGCGTTATCAAATAATATTTGACACCGAACCACATAAGGGCAGATGAACAAAAGCTTGGTCAAAGAGGTTGTTTTTATGGAGCGTCTTAAAGGAGCAAAGAGAGACGGAGCGGTTTAGGGAGGGAACTCAAGTGCTTAGGGCCTCGGCAGCTTAAGGCACGGCCGCCAATGGTGGAGTGATTGAAGTCGGGGATATGCAAAAGGCCAGACTTGGAGGAGCGCAGATATTTCTGAGGGCTGGAGGAGGTTACAGAGATAGGGAGGGGCGAGGCCATGGAGGGATTTGAAAACAAGGATGAGAATTTTAAAATTGAGGCGTTTCGTAACCGGGAGCATAAGGATAATAACTCATTAACTAGAGCTGAATTTTTAGAACAGCTTTTTAGTGATACATGCCAAGAATGTAGCAGCCTCTTCAAATTCAAACCATGAAGGAATTTTAAGTAGGTGTGTGAAACTTTAGACAGACAATGCTGTTGAGTTCACTGTCACACATTGCCAGTCCTGTGAAATATTACCTTTCTGGTAACAGTATGGAATGAAGCACTAAACATAGAAACATAGAAGATAGGAGCAGGAGTAGGCCATTCGGCCCCTCGAGCCTGCTGCGCCATTCAATGAGATCATGGCTAATCGTCCAAATTCAGTCCAAAAACTCCCTGGACTCGGCAAAGGTCCCGGCAGACTGGAAAACTGCTAATGTAACACCCTTATTTAAAAAGGGCAGTAGACAGAAGGCTGGAAACTATAGACCGGTTAGCCTAACATCTGTGGTAGGTAAAATTTTGGAGTCCATTATTAAGGAGACAGTAACAGGACATTTGGATAATCATAATTTAATAGGACAAAGTCAGCATGGTTTTATGAAGGGGAAGTCATGTTTGACAAATTTGCTGGAGTTCTTTGAGGAAGTAACATATAGGGTGGATAAAGGGGAACCAGTGGACGTAGTGTATTTAGACTTCTAAAAGACATTTGACAAGGTGCCACACAAACGATTATTGCTTAAGATAAAAAATCACGGGATTGGGGGTAATATTCTGGCATGGATAGAGGATTGGCTATCTAACAGAAGGCAGAGAGTTGGGATAAATGGTTCATTCTCAGACTGGCAATCAGTAACTAGTGGTGTTCCGCAGGGGTCAGTGCTGGGTCCCCAACTCTTTACAATCTATATTAACGATTTGGAGGAGGGGACCGAGTTTGCAGATGATACTAAGATGGGAGGGAAAGTAGTGAGTGAGGAGGACATAAAAAACCTGCAATTGGAAATAGACAGGCTAAGTAAGTTGGCAGAGATTTGGCAGATGGAATACAATACTGGAAAGTGTGAGGTTATGCACTTTGGCAGGAAAAATCATAGAGCAAGTTATTATCTTAATGGCAAGAAACTGGAAAGTACTGAAGTACAAAGGGATCTGGGGGTCCTGGTGCACGAAACTCAAAAGGTTAGTATGCAGGTGCAGCAAGTGATTAAGAAGGCCAATGGAATGTTGGCTTTCATTGCTAGGGGGATAGAATATAAAAGTAGGGAGGTATTGCTTCAGTTGTACAAGGTATTGGTGAGACCGCACCTGGAATACTGCGTACAGTTTTGGTGTCCATACTTAAGAAAGGACATACTTGCTCTCGAGTCAGTACAAAGAAGGTTCACTCGGTTAATCCCGGGGATGAGGGGATGGACATATGAGGAGAGGTTGAGTAGATTGGGACTCTACTCATTGGAGTTCAGAAGAATGAGAGGCGATCTTATTGAAACATATAAGATTGTGAAGGGGTTGGATCGGGTGGATGCGGGGAAGATGTTCCCGATGATGGGTGAAACTAGAACTAGGGGGCATAGTCTTAGAATAAGGGGCTGCTCTTTCAAAACTGAGATGAGGAGGAACTACTTCACTCAGAGGGTGGTAGGTCCATGGAATATGCTGCCCCAAAAAGCTGTAGAAGCTACATCATTACATAAATTTAAAACCGAAATAGACAGTTTCCTAGAAGTAAAGTGAATTAAGGGTTACGGGGAGCGGGCAGGAATTTGGACATGAGTCTAGGTTCAGATCGGTCATGGCCCTGTGGGTAGCGGAGCGGGCCCAGGGGCCGTGTAGCCTGATCCTGCTCCTATTTCGTGTGTCTAATTCTGTTAGATTCAGGAGATGGTTCTATGATAGTGGATTGGCGGTTAGGATCAGATCAGCCATGATCTTATTGAATGGCGGAGCAGGCTCGAGGGGCCGATTGGCCTACTCCTGCTACTATTTCTTATGTTCTTAGTACCCTGTTCCTGCCTTCTCTCTATACCCCTTGATCCCCCTAGCCTTAAGAAATATATCCAACTCCTTCCTGAATATATTTAATGAATTGGCCTCTAGTGCCTTCTGTGGTAGAGAATTCCACAGGTTCACCACTCTCTGGGTGAAGAAATTCCTCCTCATCTCTGTCCTAAATGG
The DNA here is from genome assembly GCF_052327205.1 of Somniosus microcephalus. Taxonomy (NCBI): domain Eukaryota; kingdom Metazoa; phylum Chordata; class Chondrichthyes; order Squaliformes; family Somniosidae; genus Somniosus; species Somniosus microcephalus. The sequence continues at coordinate 75,624,719 of NC_140994.1, read as the reverse complement.
CTTACCCCTTATCCTTAGACTGTGACCCCTGGTTCTGGACTCCCCGACCATCGGGAACATCCTTCCAGCATCTAGTCTGTCCAGTCCTATTAGAATTTTATAAGTTTCGATGAGATCCCCTCTTATTCTTCTAAACTCCAGCGAGTACAAGCCCAATTGACCCAATCTTTTCTCATATGTCATTCCTGCCATCCCAGGTATCAGCCTGGTGAATCTTCACTGCACTCCCTCCAAGGCAAGAACATCCTTCCTCAGATATGGCGACCAAAACTGCACACAATACTCCAGATGTGGTCTCACCAAGGCCCTGTACAACTGCAGCAAGACATCCTTGTTCCTGTACTCAAACCCTCTCGCTACGAAGGCCAACATACCATTTGCCTGCTTAACCGCCTGCTGCACCTGCATGCTTACTTTCAGCGACTGGTGCACAAGGACACCCAGGTCTCATTGCACTTCCCCTTCTCCCAATCTATTGCCATTCAGATAATAATCTGCCTTCCTGTTTTTGACACCAAAGTGGATAACCTCGCATTTATCCACGTTATATTGCATCTGCCATGCTTCTGCCCAATCACCCAACCTGTCCAAATCATACTGGAGTTTCTCGATATCCTCCTCACAGCACACACGCCCACCCAGCTTTGTGTCATCTGCAAACTTGGAGATATTACATCTAGTTCCCTCATCCAGATCTTTAATATATATTGTGAATAGCTGGGGTCCAAGGACCGATCCCTGCGGTACCCCACTAGTCACTGCCTGCCACTCGGAAAACGACCCGTTTATTCCAACTCTTTCCTTCCTGTCTGCCAACCAGTTCTCTATCCAAGTCAATACCTTGCCCGCAATCCCATGTGCCTTAATTTTACACGCTAATCTCTTATGCGGCCCTTATCAAAAGCCTTTTGATAATCCAAATACACCACATCCACTGGTTCTCCATTATCTATTTTACCAGTTACATCCTCAAAAAATTCCAGTAGATTAGTCAAGCATGATTTACCTTTTGTAAATCCATGTTGACTTTGTCCGATCCGGTCACTTTTTTCCAAGTATTCTGCTATTACATCCTTTATAATGGACTCTAGCAGTTTCCCCACTACCAATGTCAGGCTTACTGGTCTGTAATTCCCCGTTTTCTCTCTACCACCTTTTTTGAACAGTGGGGTAACATTAGCTACCCGCCAATCCATGGGTACTGTTCCAGAGTCTATCGAATTTTGGAAGATGACCCGCAATGCATCTACTATTTCTAGGGCCACTTCCTTAAGTACCCTGGGATGTAGATTATCAGGCCCTGGGGATTTATCAGCCCTCAATCCCATCAATTTCCCTAACACCATTTCCCTCCAAATACTGATTTCTATCAGTTCCTCCCTGTCATTAGACCCTATGTTCCCCGACATCTTTGGGAGGTTATTTGTGTCCTCCTTTGTGAAGACAGAACCAAAGTATGTATTTAATTGATCTGCCATTTCTTTGTTTCCCATTATAAATTCCCCTGATGTAAGGGACCTACGCTTGACTTCACCAATCTTTTTCTCTTCACATATCTATAAAAGCTTTTACAGTCAGTTTTTATGTTCCCTGCAAGCTTACTCTCATACTCTATTTTCCCCCTTTTAATTAATCCCTTTGTCCTCCTTTGTTGAATCCTAAACTGCTCCCAATCCTCAGGTTTACTGCTTTTTCTGGCCAATTTATAGGTCCTCTCCTTGGATCTTATGCTATCCCTAATTTCCCTTGTTAACCACGGTTGAGTCACCTTTTTTTGTTTTATTTTTATGCCAAATTGGGATGAACAAATTTTGTAGTTCATCCATGCGATCTTTGAATGTTTGTCATTGCCCATCCACCGTCAACCCTTTGAGTGTCATTCCCCAATCAATCCTACCCAACTCGCACCTCATACCATCGTAGTCTCCTTTATTTAAATTCAGGACCCTAGTCTCTGAGTCAACTATTTCACTCTCCATCTTAATGAAGAATTCTATCATATCATGATCGCTCTGACCCAAGGGGCCTCGCACAACAAGATTGCTAATTAATCCTCTCTCATTACATAATACTCAGTCTAAGATGGCCTGATCTCTAGTTGGTTCCTCGACATATTGGTCCAGGAAACCATCCCGTATACACTCCAGGAATTCCTCCTCCACAGTATTGTTACTAATTTGGTTAGCCCAATCTATATGTAGATTAAAGTCACCCATGATAACTGCTGTGCCCTTATTGCACGCTTCTCTAATTTCCCGTTTGATGCCATCCCCGACCTCCGCATTACTGTTTGGAGGTCTATATACCACTCGCACTAATGTTTTCTGCCCCTTGGTATTTTTCATTTCTACCCATACAGATTCCACATCATCAGAGCTAATATCCTTCCTTACAATTGTGTTAATCCCCTCTTTAACCAGCAATGCTACCCCACCACCTTTTCCTTTTTGCCTTTCTTTCCTGAATATTGAATATCCCGGGATATTGAGTTCCCAGCCTTGGCCACCCTGGAGCCATGTTTCCGTAATCCCAATCATATCATATTCATTTACCTCTATTTGCGCAGCTAATTCATCCACCTTATTACGAATGCTCCTTGCATTAAGACACAAAGCCTTCAGGCTTGTTTTTTTAACACTCTTAGATCTTTTAGAATTATTATTTACTGTGGCCGTGTCTGATTTAAACCCTTGATTTCTCTGCCTGCCACTTTTGTTTTTTCTCCTTCCTGTCTTTTGCTTTTATCCTTGTTTCCCTTTCCTCTGTCTCTCCGCTCAGGTTCCCAACCCCCTGCCATTTTAGTTTAAACCCTCCTCCAGAGCATTAGCAAACTCTCCCCCTAGGACATCGGTCCTGGCCCTGCCCAGGTGCAAACCGTCCATTTTGTACTGGTCCCACCTCCCCCAGAACCGGTTCCAATGTCCCAGAAATTTGAATCCCTCCCCCTTGCACCATTCCTCTAGCCACGTATTTATCTGAAATATCTTTCTATTCTACTCTGACTAGCACGTGCACAAACTTCTACATGTGATATGACCTGTGAAAAGCACCTGGATCACATTCCATCTCAATCTTTCCTCTAGTGAAATCAAGTTTGGTTTTGCAAGTCCAGTGATTCTAATGAGTTCTTGCCTTCAATGAGTTCCGCTAGACCGATGCACCAAAAATCTATTAAAAACCATGACTATTGCACTAATGTAACTGGCAATTTGAGCTATGTACAAATGTCACTGATCTGTTGTTCCCCCAACTCATCTTCCCCATGCAACGTTCTTTTCAATTACCTGAGTCGACGTTGTTATGAATGAAAATAAATAAGTATTAATAACTAAATAACATTGCAACAAAGGCATGCAAAATATTAAAGGTCATAATTCACGCTAAAATGTTAACCAAGCGATTTAATTTTGCATTTTTTAAAATTAAAGCAACTTGTATCTTAAATGTGAGCAATATATTGCTCATGATGTATTGCTAATCTTTCTGTTACAGTTTTGAGTTTAATTTAAAAAATTTTAAATATCAAATTAACTAAAATACTACAAGGACTTCAAAATAAATCTGTTTCCAATAGTTTTCTTACAGTCCAAATAAATATTGGGAAACATATCAGAAGTTGTCTATATGATTCTTAATTAAAGGGATGGACGAGTGGCGTAGTAGGTTTTCCCTCACTTCCCTGTCTGTGCTTGGTGCACAAGGAGGAGCGGCAGTCACGGGAGAGAGGTGGACCCTCCTGCTGGGAACACTCTGGGGTAGGAAGAACATAAGACATAGGAGTAACAACAGAAAATGCTGGAAAAACTCAGCAGGTCAGGCAACATCCGTGGAGAGAAATTTGAGTTGACGTTTCGGGTCGAACCCTTCTTCAAAACTGGAAAGAAAAGAAACTAGATCGAAGGCAGGGCTGCGATCGGACAAAAGAATAAAAGAAACAAAAGAAGTAAAAGAGATTAGAAGCTAGACGAGATGGTAATAGGCTGAGATTAGGTGTAAAGTGTACTGGCAGGGCAAAAGATAGCTGCCAGGTGTGAGAGAGAAACAAAAGGAAAGTGGGGGGGGGGGAAAGGAGTGGAAAAATTACAAGAAAAAATGAAATGGGGGCCGAGCTTATGATCTGAAATTGTTGAACTCGATATTGAGTCCGGAAGGCTGCAGACTGCCTAATCGGAAGATGAGGTGCTGTTCCTCGAGTTTACGTTGAGCTTCCGTGGAACAATACAAGAGGCCAAGGACGGTGAGGTCCGAGTGGGAATGGAGCGGTGAATTAAAATGACAGGCGACCGGAAGCTCGGGGTCACCCTTACGGACTGAACGGAGGTGTTCCGCAAAGCGGTCACCCAATCTGCGTTTGGTCTCCCCAATGTGTAGGAGACCGCATTGTGAGCAGCGAATACAGTATACTAGATTGCGAGAAGTACAAGTAAATCGCTGTTTCACCTGGAATGGGTGTTTGGGGCCCTGGACAGTGGGAAGCGGGGAGGTATAGGGGCAGGTGTTACATCTCCTCCGCTTGCACGGGAAGGTGCCAGGCGAAGGGGAAGGGCTGTTTGGGGTGATAGAGGAGTGGACTAGGGTGTCTCGGAGGGAGCGGTCCCTGCGGAATGCTGAAAGGGGAGGGGAGGAGAAGATACGTTTGGTGGTGGGATCACTTTGGAGGTAGCGGAAATGCTGGAGGATGATCCGTTGAATGTGGAGGCTGGTGGGGTGAAAGGTGAGGACAAGGGGAACCCTATCGTGGTTCCGGGAGGGAGGGGCAGGGGTGAGGGCAGAAGTGCGGGAGATAGAACTGACACGGTCGAGGGCAGTGTCAACCACGGTAGAGGGGAATCCTCGGTTGCGGAAAAAGGAAGACATGTCTGAAGCACTGGTGTGGAAGGTGGCATCGTCGGGGCGGAGACGGAGAAACTGGGAGAATGGAATAGAGTCCTTACAGGAAGCGGGGTGGGAGGAAGTGTAGTCCAGGTAGCTGTGGGAGTCAGTGGGCTTGTAGTGAATATTGGTCGATAACCTATCCCCAGAGATGGAGACGGAGAAATCGAGGAAGGGAAGGGAAGAGTCAGAGATGGACCATGTGAAGGTGAGGGAAGGGTGGAAATTGGAGGCAAAGTGAATGAAATTGTCAAGCTCGGGGCGAGAGCAGGACATAGGAGCAGGAGTAAGCAGGAGTAAGCACTACGGCCCCTCGAGATCTGGTGCATGTGTTACTGCCTGTAGCGAAGACCTGGCCCGTTCCAGCTCTTCCTTCAGCTGCTTTGTTTTTTTATGCTTTTTCACGATGTGGGTGTCGCTGATGAGGCCAGCATTTATTGCCTATCCCAGTTGCCCTCAAGAAGGTGGTGGTGGGCCGCCTTCTTGAACTACTGCAGTCCGTGTGTTGAAAGTTCTTCCAAAATTCTGTTAGGTAGAGAGTTCCAGGATTTCAACCCAGCGACGATGAAGGAACGGCGATATATGTCCAAGTCAGGATGGTGCGCAGCCAACCTTACACTGTGTGGTCCTTCAGCCACACCCCAAATCTGTTTTTGCTCCATTAACACTGGGGAGTTTGGAGAGATTTGGCCTCACTCCATGCCAGTACCTTCCTCCCCTCCTGTCAGATCAGACAAGCTGCATTTGTTTTCCACCCAATTTCCTCTTTTCCACCACTTACTTCCACCTCTGAAACATTGCCTGCCCCTACCCCCGCCTCAGCCCACCTGTTGTTGAAACCCTGTCTCGTCTCCTCCAGACTCAACTATTCCAATGCCCTCCTAGACAGCCTTCCATCCTCTACACTTTGTAAACATCACCAAGCTAGTTATATGCTATTTCTGCTTTCAAAACGGCCTCAAAAAATGTTCAATCTTATTTTGATGTTTGTGTAAAGAAAAATAACATGGGGTGGAGTATCTGCTTTGGGCGCAATTGGTGAATCCGGCACAAATTGCGGCCAAAATTGCGCCAGTTTTGAAAAGTGTTCCCCCCCAACCCTGAGTTTCCGCTCAAACTTATTTGCATATCGCTGAATGCAAAATCTGCCGTGAACCAGTGCAATTGGGCAGCGTTTTAAAACGTATTTTTGTTAATTTGCTTTAAAAAGATTCCTTGATGTACTCAAGAGTGGTAACTTGGTCCAGTTTGATTAATACAGCTGAACATGGGTTTATCACAAAAAATAAGCAATTTAAATCAGTGTCAATCCACCACCTGTGAGTAACCTGATTTTAAATGACTGAAAATGACTCTTAAAATATAGAAAACTATTTTCTAGTTTTATTGGTGCACAGTAGTCAGTTCCTTCACAATTTTTTTTTTTCAAAACGCACCTTTTCGTGTCCTTGCACCCAAAAGATCCAACTTAATATTTGGAGCCTCCGCAAAGGCCTGCAAACAAGTGCAGTTTGCAGAAACTCCCAATGGTGATTAATTCATCCTGGGGGCGTGGCCAGTTTTGTGGGTGGGGCCTGCTTCTAGCGCGATGTTTTTAAAACTAATGCAAAAGAACGTGGAAACTTGACTTGCACTGAATGCAATTTGCGCTTAAAATTCTGCAATCCTGAAAAAGAGCGCAATCAAGCGGAAGCTCCATGCCATAATTGTGTTCCAAAACATGGTTTAATTGAGACTGTCAAAGGTGGAAGAGACTGTAGGTTAATCCACTGTGCCTTCCTGCTGTCTTAGAAGTTGTGACTGATGGGGCTCGGTTTTGCCAGGTCCGAGGAGGCGGGATTGGAGGCGTGTGAGGTGGTAAAATCACAGAAAATGGCAGGCGGGCCGATCCCGCCTCCGAGCAATTTTCCCAAATGCGTGTTTTCTGACCCTGTTTCCATCCCGCCTCCAAGAGGCAGGATAGGCCCTTAACAACCACTTAATTGCCTCTATAATCCCATTTTGAGAGGCCTTTCTGATTTTACCACTTTTCCCATGTCCTGCACGTCTCCTCTGGAACACGCCAGTGAATCCTGGCAGCCTCACAAGTCGACTGCTAACTAACAGCTTCAGCTCCACCATTTAAAAAGGAGTTTTCAGCAATCATCACTTGCAGGTGGCAGAACTTTGTTGTCTCAGGTTTGGGGGAACTTTTAACAGGCATACCCATTATTGGGGAAGTTTGGAGCCTGACACCCATCTCCAGTGTGACCTGGAGAGGGAAACCCCTCTCGCCACCTTGACCGAGCGCTTCCTCAACTGAGGTATATACCAGAAGAATGGGAACCATTTATTTCCTTTCCTCCTGGACATCAGATTCGGACGAAGACCAGCCGTGGCAGCAGCAGAACCATGAACAACAGCACCACCAACAGCAGCAGCAACAACAGGAGCGCCAAGCTGCTGCTCACCCGCCTGAAGCTGCACAGGCCAGAAGGTGCCAGCGCACGGCCACATTGCTGCCCGGGATGCAAGGGACGCACTCATCTTGGCCAGATTTGCTTAGTCTGCACAATCAAACACTTTTGCCTCGCACCTTCTTATCAGACCATCGACAATGGACAAGAACCTGCGGATTCCTATCACTCTGACCACCATACTGACAATTGCAAGTCGCCCTAAGCCCTCAATGTGGAAGTCCCATTAGCGAAATGACACATGCCACAACTGCAACAGTTTGCCATCAGAATTTTTTATGACAATAAGCAACTGATGGCTTTTCAAAAATAAACACAACATTACACCCAAGTGACCACCCTTGTGACTACTTGTGCATTATCTTCCTCTTACGCGTGCTCCTACATGGTGCTTCCCCTGTGGCTTCAGCAGATGTGGAGGCCCCTTGCTCACTTTCTTGCTGCTCCTGTCTCGACACCTTTGGCGGGCGTCCTCCGGGGCTGCGAACCTGTGAGGGCTCGGCAACAGTCTGCTGCTCCTGTGGCTGTGCAGGGGTTGAGACGCCAATCACAGTTGGGTGGGGACCCTGGTGGGGCTCTGATCGAGGGCTCTGCAGTGGCATGGTCATGTGAGCGCTTGGAGAGGAGCCCCCACTTGTTGTATATCACCAACATCCCTCTCATGGGTCAGCCCCACTTCAGAGCTAGCAAGTGGCTGGACAGCACCTTGCTGCACTGCAGGGGGGCCACGAGGACCCGTTTCTGCACTGGAATCCTACTCCAGAGGACTTGCATGAAGGTATAGTTTGTTTGCTCAATAGTTGACCTTCGCTCCTCAAGAGATGTCAGACTATTCTGAACAATTACCATGTTTTCCAAACCCTGGCGACTAAGCCCCTCCATGGACGTAGCCATCCTCTCCTCTACCGTAGTCATCCTCTCCTCTACGGTAGCCAGCCTTACCATGGAGGTAGCCATACTTTCCAAGGAGGTGGTTATCCTTTCCGTGGTGATGCGTTCATGCGCCAACGCCTCCACAAAGGCTCTGCTCATGTTAGCGATGGACTCCTCCATTCGCTCCACACTCACTGCAACCCTGGAGTCAAAACCTGCCAGAAACCCTTGCACCTGTTCCTGGAGTTCCAGCAAAGTTATCCTTCTGGATGGACCCGGAGGGACAGGTTCGACATGCAGCGGAGCCGAGCTGGGAGGGTCCTGCGCCCTCCAACTAGGACTCTCCACTGCTGTCCCTGTCTCCACCACCTGCTGATGCTCACTTGTGAGCTGTGATACACCAGGTGACAACT